>NC_090923.1:461813495-462438162 GCF_040938575.1 Ambystoma mexicanum | reverse complement strand
CTCATCAGCAGGTTGGATCTGTGCCTCTCTAAGAATAGTGAGCAAGGGGTCCACGTCTGGATTCCCCTAGTAACTTAGGGTAAGACCCAAAGTTACTTAAATATGCTAATTAAAAAAAGGGGGCCTGGGAGTCCCTTTGCCAGACATTAGTCCTGGTTACAAGAGACTTACCCAGAGTCTTTAGCTCACTATCTTTCACAGAGAAGAAATATCCCAAACATATCAGTCTTTGCCCTGCCCAGGGGCAGTCCAGCAACGAAATGCTAGGTAATTCTCCTCTGAACAAGAGTACCAAAAGAAACCCCAGACACATGTTACGGTCTGGTTGGACCTCATCAGTAGGGTGGATCTGTGCCTCTCTAAGAATAGTGAGCAAGGGGTCCACGTCTGGATTCCCCTAGTAACTTAGGGTGAGACCCAAAGTTACTTAAATATGCTAATTAAAAGGGGGGTCCTGGGAGTCCCTTTGCCAGACATTAGTCCTGGTTACAAGAGACTTACCCAGAGTCTTTAGCTCACTATCTTTCACAGAGAAGAAATATCCCAAACATATCAGTCTTTGTCCTGCCCAGGGGCAGTCCAGCACCGAAATGCTAGGCAATTCTCCTCTGAACAAGAGTACCAACAGAAACCCCAGACCCGTGTTTCGGTCTGGTTGGACCTAATCAGTTGGGTGGATCTGTGCCTCTCTAAGAATAGTGAGCAAGGGGTCCCCGTCTGGATTCCACTAGTAACTTAGGGTGAGACCCAAAGTTACTTAAATATGCTACTTAAAAAGGGGGGTCCTAGGAGTCCCTCTGCCAGACATTAGTCCTGGTTACAAGAGACTTACCCAGAGTCTTTAGCTCACTATCTATCAAAGAGAAGAAATATCCCAAACATATCAGTCTTTGTCCTGCCCAGGAGCAGTCCAGCACCGAAATGCTAGGCAATTCTCCTCTGAACAAGAGTACCAACAGAAACCCCAGACACGTGTTTGGGTCTGGTTGGACCTCATCAGTAGGGTGGATCTGTGCCTCTCTAAGAATAGTGAGCAAGGGGTCCACGTCTGGATTCCCCTAGTAACTTACGGTGAGACCCAAAGTTACTTAAATATGCTAATTAAAAAGGGGGGTGCTGGGAGTCCCTCTGCCAGACATTAGTCCTGGTTACAAGAGACTTACCCAGAGTCTTTAGCTCACTATCTTTCACAGAGAAGAAATATCCCAAACATATCAGTCTTTGTCCTGCCCAGGGGCAGTCCAGCACCGAAATGCTAGGCAATTCTCCTCTGAACAAGAGTACCAACAGAAACCCCAGACACGTGTTTCAGTCTGGTTGGACCTCATCAGTAGGGTGGATCTGTGCCTCTCTAAGAATAGTGAGCAAGGGGTCCACGTTTGGATGCCCCTAGTAATTTAGGGTGAGACCCAAAGTTACTTAAATATGCTAATTAAAAAGGGGGGTCCTGGGAGTCCCTCTGCCAGACATTAGTCCTGGTTACAAGAGACTTACCCAGAGTCTTTAGCTCACTATCTTTCACAGAGAAGAAATATCCTAAACATATCAGTCTTTGTCCTGCCCGGGGCAGTCCAGCACCGAAATGCTAGGTAATTCTCCTCAGAACAAGAGTACCAAAAGAAACCCCAGACACGTGTTTCGGTCTGGTTGGACCTCATCAGTAGGGTGGATCTGTGCCTCTCTAAGAATAGTGAGCAAGGGGTCCACGTCTGGATTCCCCTAGTAACTTAGGGTAAGACCCAAAGTTACTTAAATATGCTAATTAAAAAGGGTGGTCCGGGGAGTCCCTCTGCCAGACATTAGTCCTGGTTACAAGAGACTTACCCAGAGTCTTTAGCTCACTATCTTTCACAGAGAAGAAATATCCCAAACATATCAGTCTTTGTCCTGCCCAGGGGCAGTCCAGCACCGAAATGCTAGGAAATTCTCATCTGAACAAGAGTACCAACAGAAACCCCAGACACTTCTTTCGGTCTGGTTGGACCTCATAAGTAGGGTGGATCTGTTCCTCTCTAAGAATAGTGAGCAAGGGGTCCACGTCTGGATTCCCCTAGTAACTTAGGGTAAGACCCAAAGTTACTTAAATATGCTAATTAAAAAGGTGGGTCTGGGGAGTCCCTCTGCCAGACATTAGTCCTGGTTACAAGAGACTTACCCAGAGTCTTTAGCTCACTATCTTTCACAGAGAAGAAATATCCCAAACATATCAGTCTTTGTCCTGCCCAGGGGCAGTCCAGCACCGAAATGCTAGGCAATTCTCCTCTGAACAAGAGTACCAACAAAAACTTCAGACACGTGTTTCGGTCTGGTTGGACCTCATCAGTAGGGTGGATCTGTGCCTCTCTAAGAATAGTGAGCAAGGGGTCCATGTCTGGGTTCCCCTAGTAACTTACGGTAAGATCCAATGTTAATTAAATATGCTAATTAAAAAGGGGGGTCCGGGGAGACTCTCTGCCAGACATTAGTCCTGGTTACAAGAGACTTACCCAGAGTCTTTAGCTCACTATCTTTCACAGAGAAGAAATATCCCAAACATATCAGTCTTTGTCCTGCCCAGGGACAGTCCAGCACCAAAATGCTAGGCAATTCTCCTCTGAACAAGAGTACCAACAGAAACCCCAGACACTTGTTTCGGTCTGGTTGGACCTCATCAGTAGGGTGGATCTGCGCCTCTCTAAGAATAGTGAGCAAGGGGTCCACGTCTGGATTCCCCTAGTAACTTACGGTGAGACCCAAAGTTACTTAAATATGCTAATTAAAAAGGGGGTCCTGGGAGTCCCTCTGCCAGACATTAGTCCTGGTTACAAGAGACTTACCCAGAGTCTTTAGCTCACTATCTTTCACAGAGAAGAAATATCCCACACATATCAGTCTTTGTCCTGCCCAGGGGCAGTCCAGCACCGAAATGCTAGGCAATTCTCCTCTGAACAAGAGTACCAACAGAAACCCCAGACACGTGTTTCGGTCTGGTTGGACCTCATCAGTAGGGTGGATCTGTGCCTCTCTAAGAATAGTGAGCAAGGGGTCCACGTCTGGATTCCCCTAGTAACTTAGGGTGAGACCCAATGTTACTTAAATATGCTAATTAAAAAGGGGGGTCCGGGGAGTCCGTCTGCCAGACATTAGTCCTGGTTACAAGAGACTTACCCAGAGTCTTTAGCTCACTATCTTTCACAGAGAAGAAATATCCCAAACATATCAGTCTTTGTCCTGCCCAGGGGAAGTCCAGCACCGAAATGCTAGGCAATTCTCCTCTGAACAAGAGTACCAACAGAAACCCCAGACACTTGTTTCGGTCTGGTTGGACCTCATCAGTAGGGTGGATCTGTGCCTCTCTAAGAATAGTGAGCAAGGGGTCCACGTCTGGGTTCCCCTAGTAACTTAGGGTGAGACCCAATGTTACTTAAATATGCTAATTAAAAAGGGGGGTCCGGGGAGTCCGTCTGCCAGACATTAGTCCTGGTTACAAGAGACTTACCCAGAGTCTTTAGCTCACTATCTTTCACAGAGAAGAAATATCCCAAACATATCAGTCTTTGTCCTGCCCAGGGGCAGTCCAGCACCGAAATGCTAGCCAATTCTCCTCTGAACAAGAGTACCAACAGAAACCCCAGACACGTGTTTCGGTCTGGTTGGACCTCATCAGTAGGGTGGATCTGTGCCTCTCTAAGAATAGTGAGCAAGGGGTCCCCGTCTGGATTCCCCTAGTAACTTAGGGTGAGACCCAAAGTTACTTAAATATGCTAAATAAAAAGGGGGGTCCTGGGAGTCTCTCTGCCAGACATTAGTCCTGGTTACAAGAGACTTACCCAGAGTCTTTAGCTCACTATCTTTCACAGAGAAGAAATATCCCAAACATATCAGTCTTTGTCCTGCCCAGGGGCAGTCCAGCACCGAAATGCTAGGCAATTCTCCTCTGAACAAGAGTACCAACAGAAACCCCAGACACGTGTTTCGGTCTGGTTGGACCTCATCAGTAGGGTGGATCTGTGCCTCTCTAAGAATAGTGAGCAAGGGGTCCACGTTTGGATTCCCCTAGTAATTAAGGGTGAGACCCAAAGTTACTTAAATATGCTAATTAAAAAGGGGGGTCCTGGGAGTCCCTCTGCCAGACATTAGTCCTGGTTACAAGAGACTTACCCAGAGTCTTTAGCTCACTATCTTTCACAGAGAAGAAATATCCTAAACATTTCAGTCTTTGTCCTGCCCAGGGGCAGTCCAGCACCGAAATGCTAGGTAATTCTCCTCAGAACAAGAGTACCAAAAAGAAACCCCAGACACGTGTTTCGGTCTGGTTGGACCTCATCAGTAGGGTGGATCTGTGCCTCTCTAAGAATAGTGAGCAAGGGGTCCATGTCTGGATTCCCCTAGTAACTTAGGGTAAGACCCAAAGTTACTTAAATATGCTAATTAAAAAGGGGGGTCCGGGGAGTCCCTCTGCCAGACATTAGTCCTGGTTACAAGAGACTTACCCAGAGTCTTTAGCTCACTATCTTTCACAGAGAAGAAATATCCCAAACATATCAGTCTTTGTCCTGCCCAGGGGCAGTCCAGCACCGAAATGCTAGGCAATTCTCCTCTGAACAAGAGTACCAACAGAAACCCCAGACACGTGTTTCGGTCTGGTTGAACCTCATCAGTAGGGTGGATCTGTGCCTCTCTAAGAATACTGAGCAAGGGGTCCCCGTCTGGATTCCCCTAGTAACTTAGGGTGAGACGCAAAGTTACTTAAATATGCTAATTAAAAAGGGGGGTCCTGGGAGTCTCTCTGCCAGACATTAGTCCTGGATACAAGAGACTTACCCAGAGTCTTTAGCTCACTATCTTTCACAGAGATGAAATATCCCAAACATATTAGTCTTTGTCCTGCCCAGGGGCAGTCCAGCACCGAAATGCTGGGCAATTCTCCTCTGAACAAGAGTACCAACAGAAACCCCAGACACGTGTTTCAGTCTGGTTGGACCTCATCAGTAGGGTAGATCTGTGCCTCTCTAAGAATAGTGAGCAAGGGGTCCACGTCTGGATTCCCCTAGTAACTTACGGTGAGACCCAAAGTTACTTAAATATGCTAATTAAAAAGGGGGGTCCTGGGAGTCCCTCTGCCAGACATTAGTCCTGGTTACAAGAGACTTACCCAGAGTCTTTAGCTCACTATCTTTCACAGAGAAGAAATATCCCAAACATATCAGTCTTTGTCCTGCCCAGGGGCAGTCCAGCACCGAAATGCTAGGCAATTCTCCTCTGATCAAGAGTACCAACAGAAACCCCAGACACGTGTTTCGGTCTGGTTGGACCTCATCAGCAGGGTGGATCTGTGCCTCTCTAAGAATAGTGAGCAAGGGGTCCACGTCTGGGTTCCCCTAGTAACTTAGGGTGAGACCCAATGTTACTTAAATATGCTAATTAAAAAGGGGGGTCCAGGGAGTCCCTCTGCCAGATATTAGTCCTAGTTACAAGAGACTTACCCAGAGTCTTTAGCTCACTATCTTTCACAGAGAAGAAATATCCCAAACATATCAGTCTTTGTCCTGCCCAGGGGCAGTCCAGCACCGAAATGCTAGGCAATTCTCCTCTGAACAAGAGTACCAACAGAAACCCCAGACACGTGTTTCGGTCTGGTTGGACCTCATCAGTAGGGTAGATCTGTGCCTCTCTAAGATTAGTGAGCAAGGGGTCCCCGTCTGGATTCCCCTAGTAACTTAGGGTGAGACGCAAAGTTACTTAAATATGCTAATTAAAAAGGGGGGTCCTGGGAGTCTCTCTGTCAGACATTAGTCCTGGATACAAGAGACTTACCCAGAGTCTTTAGCTCACTATCTTTCACAGAGATGAAATATCCCAAACATATTAGTCTTTGTCCTGCCCAGGGGCAGTCCAGCACCGAAATGCTAGGCAATTCTCCTCTGAACAAGAGTACCAACAGAAACCCCAGACACATGTTTCAGTCTGGTTGGACCTCATCAGCAGGGTGGATCTGTGCCTCTCTAAGAATAGTGAGCAAGGGGTCCACATCTGGATTCCCCTAGTAACTTAGGTTGAGACCCAAAGTTACTTAAATATGCTAATTAAAAAGGGGGGTCCTAGGAGTCCCTCTGCCAGACATTAGTCCTGGTTACAAGAGACTTACCCAGAGTCTTTAGCTCACTATCATTCACAGAGAAGAAATATCCCAAACATATCAGTCTTTGTCCTGCCCAGGGGCAGTCCAGCACCGAAATGCTAGGCAATTCTCCTCTGAACAAGAGTACCAACAGAAACCCCAGACACGTGTTTCGGTCTGGTTGGACCTCATCAGCAGGGTGGATCTGTGCCTCTCTAAGAATAGTGAGCAAGGGGTCCACGTCTGGGTTCCACTAGTAACTTAGGGTGAGACCCAATGTTACTTAAATATGCTAATTAAAAAGGGGGGTCCAGGGAGTCCCTCTGCCAGATATTAGTCATGGTTACAAGAGACTTACCCAGAGTCTTTAGCTCACTATCTTTCACAGAGAAGAAATATCCCAAACATATCAGTCTTTGTCCTGCCCAGGGGCAGTCCAGCACCGAAATGCTAGGCAATTCTCCTCTGAACAAGAGTACCAACAGAAACCCCAGACACGTGTTTCAGTCTGGTTGGACCTCATCAGTAGGGTGGATCTGTGCCTCTCTAAGAATAGTGAGCAAGGGGTCCACGTCTGGATTCCCCTAGTAACTTAGGGTGAGACCCAAAGTTACTTAAATATGCTAATTAAAAATCGGGGTCCTGGGAGTCCCTTTGCCAGACATTAGTCCTGGTTACAAGAGACTTACCCAGAGTCTTTAGCTCACTATCTTTCACAGAGAAGAAATATCCCAAACATATCAGTCTTTGTCCTGCCCAGGGGTAGTCCAGCACCGAAATGCTAGGCAATTCTCCTCTGAACAAGAGTACCAACAGAAACCCCAGACACGTGTTTCGGTCTGGTTGGACCTAATCAGTTGGGTGGATCTGTGCCTCTCTAAGAATAGTGAGCAAGGGGTCCCCGTCTGGATTCCACTAGTAACTTAGGGTGAGACCCAAAGTTACTTAAATATGCTACTTAAAAAGGGGGGTCCTAGGAGTCCCTCTGCCAGACATTAGTCCTGGTTACAAGAGACTTACCCAAAGTCTTTACCTCACTATCTTTCACAGAGAAGAAATATCCCAAACATATCAGTCTTTGTCCTGCCCAGGGGCAGTCCAGCACCGAAATGCTAGGCAATTCTCCTCTGAACAAGAGTACCAACAAAAACCCCAGACACGTGTTTCGGTCTGGTTGGACCTCATCAGTAGGGTGGATCTGTGCCTCTCTAAGAATAGTGAGCAAGGGGTCCATGTCTGGATTCCCCTAGTAACTTAGGGTGAGACCCAATGTTACTTAAATATGCTAATTAAAAAAGGGGGTCCGGGGAGTCCCTCTGCCAGACATTAGTCCTGGTTACAAGAGACTTACCCAGAGTCTTTAGCTCACTATCTTTCACAGAGAAGAAATATCCCAAACAAATCAGTCTTTGTCCTGCCCAGGGGCAGTCCAGCACCGAAATGCTAGGAAATTCTCATCTGAACAAGAGTACCAACAGAAACCCCAGACACTTGTTTCGGTCTGGTTGGACCTCATCAGTAGGGTGGATCTGTTCCTCTCTAAGAATAGTGAGCAAGGGGTCCACGTCTGGATTCCTCTAGTAACTTAGGGTAAGACCCAAAGGTACTTAAATATGCTAATTAAAAAGGTGGGTCTGGGGAGTCCCTCTGCCAGACATTAGTCCTGGTTACAAGAGACTTACCCAGAGTCTTTAGCTCACTATCTTTCACAGAGAAGAAATATCCCAAACATATCAGTCTTTGTCCTGCCCAGGGGCAGTCCAGCACCGAAATGCTAGGCAATTCTCCTCTGAACAAGAGTACCAACAAAAACTTCAGACACGTGTTTCGGTCTGGTTGGACCTCATCAGTAGGGTGAATCTGTGCCTCTCTAAGAATAGTGAGCAAGGGGTCCATGTCTGGGTTCCCCTAGTAACTTACGGTAAGATCCAATGTTAATTAAATATGCTAATTAAAAAGGGGGGTCCGGGGAGACTCTCTGCCAGACATTAGTCCTGGTTACAAGAGACTTACCCAGAGTCTTTAGCTCACTATCTTTCACAGAGAAGAAATATCCCAAACATATCAGTCTTTGTCCTGCCCAGGAGCAGTCCAGCACCGAAATGCTAGGCAATTCTCCTCTGAACAAGAGTACCAACAGAAACCCCAGACACGTGTTTGGGTCTGGTTGGACCTCATCAGTAGGGTGGATCTGTGCCTCTCTAAGAATAGTGAGCAAGGGGTCCACGTCTGGATTCCCCTAGTAACTTACGGTGAGACCCAAAGTTACTTAAATATGCTAATTAAAAAGGGGGTGCTGGGAGTCCCTCTGCCAGACATTAGTCCTGGTTACAAGAGACTTACCCAGAGTCTTTAGCTCACTATCTTTCACAGAGAAGAAATATCCCAAACATATCAGTCTTTGTCCTGCCCAGGGGCAGTCCAGCACCGAAATGCTAGGCAATTCTCCTCTGAACAAGAGTACCAACAGAAACCCCAGACACGTGTTTCAGTCTGGTTGGACCTCATCAGTAGGGTGGATCTGTGCCTCTCTAAGAATAGTGAGCAAGGGGTCCACGTTTGGATTCCCCTAGTAATTTAGGGTGAGACCCAAAGTTACTTAAATATGCTAATTAAAAAGGGGGGTCCTGGGAGTCCCTCTGCCAGACATTAGTCCTGGTTACAAGAGACTTACCCAGAGTCTTTAGCTCACTATCTTTCACAGAGAAGAAATATCCTAAACATATCAGTCTTTGTCCTGCCCGGGGCAGTCCAGCACCGAAATGCTAGGTAATTCTCCTCAGAACAAGAGTACCAAAAGAAACCCCAGACACGTGTTTCGGTCTGGTTGGACCTCATCAGTAGGGTGGATCTGTGCCTCTCTAAGAATAGTGAGCAAGGGGTCCACGTCTGGATTCCCCTAGTAACTTAGGGTAAGACCCAAAGTTACTTAAATATGCTAATTAAAAAGGGTGGTCCGGGGAGTCCCTCTGCCAGACATTAGTCCTGGTTACAAGAGACTTATCCAGAGTCTTTAGCTCACTATCTTTCACAGAGAAGAAATATCCCAAACATATCAGTCTTTGTCCTGCCCAGGGGCAGTCCAGCACCGAAATGCTAGGAAATTCTCATCTGAACAAGAGTACCAACAGAAACCCCAGACACTTCTTTCGGTCTGGTTGGACCTCATAAGTAGGGTGGATCTGTTCCTCTCTAAGAATAGTGAGCAAGGGGTCCACGTCTGGATTCCCCTAGTAACTTAGGGTAAGACCCAAAGTTACTTAAATATGCTAATTAAAAAGGTGGGTCTGGGGAGTCCCTCTGCCAGACATTAGTCCTGGTTACAAGAGACTTACCCAGAGTCTTTAGCTCACTATCTTTCACAGAGAAGAAATATCCCAAACATATCAGTCTTTGTCCTGCCCAGGGGCAGTCCAGCACCGAAATGCTAGGCAATTCTCCTCTGAACAAGAGTACCAACAAAAACTTCAGACACGTGTTTCGGTCTGGTTGGACCTCATCAGTAGGGTGGATCTGTGCCTCTCTAAGAATAGTGAGCAAGGGGTCCATGTCTGGGTTCCCCTAGTAACTTACGGTAAGATCCAATGTTAATTAAATATGCTAATTAAAAAGGGGGGTCCGGGGAGACTCTCTGCCAGACATTAGTCCTGGTTACAAGAGACTTACCCAGAGTCTTTAGCTCACTATCTTTCACAGAGAAGAAATATCCCAAACATATCAGTCTTTGTCCTGCCCAGGGACAGTCCAGCACCAAAATGCTAGGCAATTCTCCTCTGAACAAGAGTACCAACAGAAACCCCAGACACTTGTTTCGGTCTGGTTGGACCTCATCAGTAGGGTGGATCTGCGCCTCTCTAAGAATAGTGAGCAAGGGGTCCACGTCTGGATTCCCCTAGTAACTTACGGTGAGACCCAAAGTTACTTAAATATGCTAATTAAAAAGGGGGTCCTGGGAGTCCCTCTGCCAGACATTAGTCCTGGTTACAAGAGACTTACCCAGAGTCTTTAGCTCACTATCTTTCACAGAGAAGAAATATCCCACACATATCAGTCTTTGTCCTGCCCAGGGGCAGTCCAGCACCGAAATGCTAGGCAATTCTCCTCTGAACAAGAGTACCAACAGAAACCCCAGACACGTGTTTCGGTCTGGTTGGACCTCATCAGTAGGGTGGATCTGTGCCTCTCTAAGAATAGTGAGCATGGGGTCCACGTCTGGATTCCCCTAATAACTTACGGTGAGACCCAAAGTTACTTAAATATGCTAATTAAAAAGGGGGGTGCTGGGAGTCCCTCTGCCAGACATTAGTCCTGGTTACAAGAGACTTACCCAGAGTCTTTAGCTCACTATCTTTCACAGAGAAGAAATATCCCAAACATATCAGTCTTTGTCCTGCCCAGGGGCAGTCCAGCACCGAAATGCTAGGCAATTCTCCTCTGAACAAGATTACTAACAGAAACCCCAGACATGTGTTTCGGTCTATTTGGACCTCATCAGTAGGTTGGATCTGTGCCTCTCTAAGAATAGTGAGCAAGGGGTCCACGTCTGGATTCCCCTAGTCACTTAGGGTGAGACCCAATGTTACTTAAATATGCTAATTAAAAAGGGGGGTACGGGGAGTCCCTCTGCCAGACATTAGTCCTGGTTACAAGAGACTTACCCAGAGTCTTTAGCTCACTATCTTTCACATAAAAGAAATATCCCAAACATATCAGTCTTTGTCCTGCCCAGGGGCAGTGCAGCACCGAAATGCTAAGCAATTTTCCTCTGAACAAGAGTACCAACAGAAACCCCAGACACGTGTTTCGGTCTGGTTGGACCTCATCAGTAGGGTGGATCTGTGCCTCTCTAAGAATAGTGAGCAAGGGGTCCACGTCTGGATTCCCCTAGTCACTTAGGGTGAGACCCAAAGTTACTTAAATATGCTAATTAAAAGGGGGGTTACTGGGAGTCCCTCTGCCAGACATTAGTCCTGGTACAATAGACTTACCCAGAGTCTTTAGCTCACTATCTTTCACAGAGAAGAAATATCCCAAACATATCAGTCTTTGTCCTGCCCAGGGGCAGTCCAGCACCGAAATGCTAGGCAATTCTCCTCTGAACAAGAGTACCAACAGAAACCCCAGACACGTGTTTCGGTCTGGTTGGACCTCATCAGCAGGTTGGATCTGTGCCTCTCTAAGAATAGTGAGCAAGGGGTCCACGTCTGGATTCCCCTAGTAACTTAGGGTAAGACCCAAAGTTACTTAAATATGCTAATTAAAAAAAGGGGGCCTGGGAGTCCCTTTGCCAGACATTAGTCCTGGTTACAAGAGACTTACCCAGAGTCTTTAGCTCACTATCTTTCACAGAGAAGAAATATCCCAAACATATCAGTCTTTGCCCTGCCCAGGGGCAGTCCAGCAACGAAATGCTAGGTAATTCTCCTCTGAACAAGAGTACCAAAAGAAACCCCAGACACATGTTACGGTCTGGTTGGACCTCATCAGTAGGGTGGATCTGTGCCTCTCTAAGAATAGTGAGCAAGGGGTCCACGTCTGGATTCCCCTAGTAACTTAGGGTGAGACCCAAAGTTACTTAAATATGCTAATTAAAAGGGGGGTCCTGGGAGTCCCTTTGCCAGACATTAGTCCTGGTTACAAGAGACTTACCCAGAGTCTTTAGCTCACTATCTTTCACAGAGAAGAAATATCCCAAACATATCAGTCTTTGTCCTGCCCAGGGGCAGTCCAGCACCGAAATGCTAGGCAATTCTCCTCTGAACAAGAGTACCAACAGAAACCCCAGACCCGTGTTTCGGTCTGGTTGGACCTAATCAGTTGGGTGGATCTGTGCCTCTCTAAGAATAGTGAGCAAGGGGTCCCCGTCTGGATTCCACTAGTAACTTAGGGTGAGACCCAAAGTTACTTAAATATGCTACTTAAAAAGGGGGGTCCTAGGAGTCCCTCTGCCAGACATTAGTCCTGGTTACAAGAGACTTACCCAGAGTCTTTAGCTCACTATCTATCAAAGAGAAGAAATATCCCAAACATATCAGTCTTTGTCCTGCCCAGGAGCAGTCCAGCACCGAAATGCTAGGCAATTCTCCTCTGAACAAGAGTACCAACAGAAACCCCAGACACGTGTTTGGGTCTGGTTGGACCTCATCAGTAGGGTGGATCTGTGCCTCTCTAAGAATAGTGAGCAAGGGGTCCACGTCTGGATTCCCCTAGTAACTTACGGTGAGACCCAAAGTTACTTAAATATGCTAATTAAAAAGGGGGGTGCTGGGAGTCCCTCTGCCAGACATTAGTCCTGGTTACAAGAGACTTACCCAGAGTCTTTAGCTCACTATCTTTCACAGAGAAGAAATATCCCAAACATATCAGTCTTTGTCCTGCCCAGGGGCAGTCCAGCACCGAAATGCTAGGCAATTCTCCTCTGAACAAGAGTACCAACAGAAACCCCAGACACGTGTTTCAGTCTGGTTGGACCTCATCAGTAGGGTGGATCTGTGCCTCTCTAAGAATAGTGAGCAAGGGGTCCACGTTTGGATGCCCCTAGTAATTTAGGGTGAGACCCAAAGTTACTTAAATATGCTAATTAAAAAGGGGGGTCCTGGGGGTCCCTCTGCCAGACATTAGTCCTGGTTACAAGAGACTTACCCAGAGTCTTTAGCTCACTATCTTTCACAGAGAAGAAATATCCTAAACATATCAGTCTTTGTCCTGCCCGGGGCAGTCCAGCACCGAAATGCTAGGTAATTCTCCTCAGAACAAGAGTACCAAAAGAAACCCCAGACACGTGTTTCGGTCTGGTTGGACCTCATCAGTAGGGTGGATCTGTGCCTCTCTAAGAATAGTGAGCAAGGGGTCCACGTCTGGATTCCCCTAGTAACTTAGGGTAAGACCCAAAGTTACTTAAATATGCTAATTAAAAAGGGTGGTCCGGGGAGTCCCTCTGCCAGACATTAGTCCTGGTTACAAGAGACTTACCCAGAGTCTTTAGCTCACTATCTTTCACAGAGAAGAAATATCCCAAACATATCAGTCTTTGTCCTGCCCAGGGGCAGTCCAGCACCGAAATGCTAGGAAATTCTCATCTGAACAAGAGTACCAACAGAAACCCCAGACACTTCTTTCGGTCTGGTTGGACCTCATAAGTAGGGTGGATCTGTTCCTCTCTAAGAATAGTGAGCAAGGGGTCCACGTCTGGATTCCCCTAGTAACTTAGGGTAAGACCCAAAGTTACTTAAATATGCTAATTAAAAAGGTGGGTCTGGGGAGTCCCTCTGCCAGACATTAGTCCTGGTTACAAGAGACTTACCCAGAGTCTTTAGCTCACTATCTTTCACAGAGAAGAAATATCCCAAACATATCAGTCTTTGTCCTGCCCAGGGGCAGTCCAGCACCGAAATGCTAGGCAATTCTCCTCTGAACAAGAGTACCAACAAAAACTTCAGACACGTGTTTCGGTCTGGTTGGACCTCATCAGTAGGGTGGATCTGTGCCTCTCTAAGAATAGTGAGCAAGGGGTCCATGTCTGGGTTCCCCTAGTAACTTACGGTAAGATCCAATGTTAATTAAATATGCTAATTAAAAAGGGGGGTCCGGGGAGACTCTCTGCCAGACATTAGTCCTGGTTACAAGAGACTTACCCAGAGTCTTTAGCTCACTATCTTTCACAGAGAAGAAATATCCCAAACATATCAGTCTTTGTCCTGCCCAGGGACAGTCCAGCACCAAAATGCTAGGCAATTCTCCTCTGAACAAGAGTACCAACAGAAACCCCAGACACTTGTTTCGGTCTGGTTGGACCTCATCAGTAGGGTGGATCTGCGCCTCTCTAAGAATAGTGAGCAAGGGGTCCACGTCTGGATTCCCCTAGTAACTTACGGTGAGACCCAAAGTTACTTAAATATGCTAATTAAAAAGGGGGTCCTGGGAGTCCCTCTGCCAGACATTAGTCCTGGTTACAAGAGACTTACCCAGAGTCTTTAGCTCACTATCTTTCACAGAGAAGAAATATCCCACACATATCAGTCTTTGTCCTGCCCAGGGGCAGTCCAGCACCGAAATGCTAGGCAATTCTCCTCTGAACAAGAGTACCAACAGAAACCCCAGACACGTGTTTCGGTCTGGTTGGACCTCATCAGTAGGGTGGATCTGTGCCTCTCTAAGAATAGTGAGCAAGGGGTCCACGTCTGGATTCCCCTAGTAACTTAGGGTGAGACCCAATGTTACTTAAATATGCTAATTAAAAAGGGGGGTCCGGGGAGTCCGTCTGCCAGACATTAGTCCTGGTTACAAGAGACTTACCCAGAGTCTTTAGCTCACTATCTTTCACAGAGAAGAAATATCCCAAACATATCAGTCTTTGTCCTGCCCAGGGGAAGTCCAGCACCGAAATGCTAGGCAATTCTCCTCTGAACAAGAGTACCAACAGAAACCCCAGACACTTGTTTCGGTCTGGTTGGACCTCATCAGTAGGGTGGATCTGTGCCTCTCTAAGAATAGTGAGCAAGGGGTCCACGTCTGGGTTCCCCTAGTAACTTAGGGTGAGACCCAATGTTACTTAAATATGCTAATTAAAAAGGGGGGTCCGGGGAGTCCGTCTGCCAGACATTAGTCCTGGTTACAAGAGACTTACCCAGAGTCTTTAGCTCACTATCTTTCACAGAGAAGAAATATCCCAAACATATCAGTCTTTGTCCTGCCCAGGGGCAGTCCAGCACCGAAATGCTAGCCAATTCTCCTCTGAACAAGAGTACCAACAGAAACCCCAGACACGTGTTTCGGTCTGGTTGGACCTCATCAGTAGGGTGGATCTGTGCCTCTCTAAGAATAGTGAGCAAGGGGTCCCCGTCTGGATTCCCCTAGTAACTTAGGGTGAGACCCAAAGTTACTTAAATATGCTAAATAAAAAGGGGGGTCCTGGGAGTCTCTCTGCCAGACATTAGTCCTGGTTACAAGAGACTTACCCAGAGTCTTTAGCTCACTATCTTTCACAGAGAAGAAATATCCCAAACATATCAGTCTTTGTCCTGCCCAGGGGCAGTCCAGCACCGAAATGCTAGGCAATTCTCCTCTGAACAAGAGTACCAACAGAAACCCCAGACACGTGTTTCGGTCTGGTTGGACCTCATCAGTAGGGTGGATCTGTGCCTCTCTAAGAATAGTGAGCAAGGGGTCCACGTTTGGATTCCCCTAGTAATTAAGGGTGAGACCCAAAGTTACTTAAATATGCTAATTAAAAAGGGGGGTCCTGGGAGTCCCTCTGCCAGACATTAGTCCTGGTTACAAGAGACTTACCCAGAGTCTTTAGCTCACTATCTTTCACAGAGAAGAAATATCCTAAACATTTCAGTCTTTGTCCTGCCCAGGGGCAGTCCAGCACCGAAATGCTAGGTAATTCTCCTCAGAACAAGAGTACCAAAAAGAAACCCCAGACACGTGTTTCGGTCTGGTTGGACCTCATCAGTAGGGTGGATCTGTGCCTCTCTAAGAATAGTGAGCAAGGGGTCCACGTCTGGATTCCCCTAGTAACTTAGGGTAAGACCCAAAGTTACTTAAATATGCTAATTAAAAAGGGGGGTCCGGGGAGTCCCTCTGCCAGACATTAGTCCTGGTTACAAGAGACTTACCCAGAGTCTTTAGCTCACTATCTTTCACAGAGAAGAAATATCCCAAACATATCAGTCTTTGTCCTGCCCAGGGGCAGTCCAGCACCGAAATGCTAGGCAATTCTCCTCTGAACAAGAGTACCAACAGAAACCCCAGACACGTGTTTCGGTCTGGTTGAACCTCATCAGTAGGGTGGATCTGTGCCTCTCTAAGAATACTGAGCAAGGGGTCCCCGTCTGGATTCCCCTAGTAACTTAGGGTGAGACGCAAAGTTACTTAAATATGCTAATTAAAAAGGGGGGTCCTGGGAGTCTCTCTGCCAGACATTAGTCCTGGATACAAGAGACTTACCCAGAGTCTTTAGCTCACTATCTTTCACAGAGATGAAATATCCCAAACATATTAGTCTTTGTCCTGCCCAGGGGCAGTCCAGCACCGAAATGCTGGGCAATTCTCCTCTGAACAAGAGTACCAACAGAAACCCCAGACACGTGTTTCAGTCTGGTTGGACCTCATCAGTAGGGTAGATCTGTGCCTCTCTAAGAATAGTGAGCAAGGGGTCCACGTCTGGATTCCCCTAGTAACTTACGGTGAGACCCAAAGTTACTTAAATATGCTAATTAAAAAGGGGGGTCCTGGGAGTCCCTCTGCCAGACATTAGTCCTGGTTACAAGAGACTTACCCAGAGTCTTTAGCTCACTATCTTTCACAGAGAAGAAATATCCCAAACATATCAGTCTTTGTCCTGCCCAGGGGCAGTCCAGCACCGAAATGCTAGGCAATTCTCCTCTGATCAAGAGTACCAACAGAAACCCCAGACACGTGTTTCGGTCTGGTTGGACCTCATCAGCAGGGTGGATCTGTGCCTCTCTAAGAATAGTGAGCAAGGGGTCCACGTCTGGGTTCCCCTAGTAACTTAGGGTGAGACCCAATGTTACTTAAATATGCTAATTAAAAAGGGGGGTCCAGGGAGTCCCTCTGCCAGTTATTAGTCCTAGTTACAAGAGACTTACCCAGAGTCTTTAGCTCACTATCTTTCACAGAGAAGAAATATCCCAAACATATCAGTCTTTGTCCTGCCCAGGGGCAGTCCAGCACCGAAATGCTAGGCAATTCTCCTCTGAACA
The DNA here is from genome assembly GCF_040938575.1 of Ambystoma mexicanum. NCBI lineage: Eukaryota > Metazoa > Chordata > Amphibia > Caudata > Ambystomatidae > Ambystoma > Ambystoma mexicanum. Next base: position 462,421,335 of record NC_090923.1, on the reverse strand, counting down.
AGAGTACCAACAGAAACCCCAGACACGTGTTTCGGTCTGGTTGGACCTCATCAGTAGGGTAGATCTGTGCCTCTCTAAGATTAGTGAGCAAGGGGTCCCCGTCTGGATTCCCCTAGTAACTTAGGGTGAGACGCAAAGTTACTTAAATATGCTAATTAAAAAGGGGGGTCCTGGGAGTCTCTCTGTCAGACATTAGTCCTGGATACAAGAGACTTACCCAGAGTCTTTAGCTCACTATCTTTCACAGAGATGAAATATCCCAAACATATTAGTCTTTGTCCTGCCCAGGGGCAGTCCAGCACCGAAATGCTAGGCAATTCTCCTCTGAACAAGAGTACCAACAGAAACCCCAGACACATGTTTCAGTCTGGTTGGACCTCATCAGCAGGGTGGATCTGTGCCTCTCTAAGAATAGTGAGCAAGGGGTCCACATCTGGATTCCCCTAGTAACTTAGGTTGAGACCCAAAGTTACTTAAATATGCTAATTAAAAAGGGGGGTCCTAGGAGTCCCTCTGCCAGACATTAGTCCTGGTTACAAGAGACTTACCCAGAGTCTTTAGCTCACTATCATTCACAGAGAAGAAATATCCCAAACATATCAGTCTTTGTCCTGCCCAGGGGCAGTCCAGCACCGAAATGCTAGGCAATTCTCCTCTGAACAAGAGTACCAACAGAAACCCCAGACACGTGTTTCGGTCTGGTTGGACCTCATCAGTAGGGTGGATCTGTGCCTCTCTAAGAATAGTGAGCAAGGGGTCCACGTCTGGATTCCCCTAGTAACTTAGGGTGAGACCCAAAGTTACTTAAATATGCTAATTAAAAATCGGGGTCCTGGGAGTCCCTTTGCCAGACATTAGTCCTGGTTACAAGAGACTTACCCAGAGTCTTTAGCTCACTATCTTTCACAGAGAAGAAATATCCCAAACATATCAGTCTTTGTCCTGCCCAGGGGTAGTCCAGCACCGAAATGCTAGGCAATTCTCCTCTGAACAAGAGTACCAACAGAAACCCCAGACACGTGTTTCGGTCTGGTTGGACCTAATCAGTTGGGTGGATCTGTGCCTCTCTAAGAATAGTGAGCAAGGGGTCCCCGTCTGGATTCCACTAGTAACTTAGGGTGAGACCCAAAGTTACTTAAATATGCTACTTAAAAAGGGGGGTCCTAGGAGTCCCTCTGCCAGACATTAGTCCTGGTTACAAGAGACTTACCCAGAGTCTTTACCTCACTATCTTTCACAGAGAAGAAATATCCCAAACATATCAGTCTTTGTCCTGCCCAGGGGCAGTCCAGCACCGAAATGCTAGGCAATTCTCCTCTGAACAAGAGTACCAACAAAAACCCCAGACACGTGTTTCGGTCTGGTTGGACCTCATCAGTAGGGTGGATCTGTGCCTCTCTAAGAATAGTGAGCAAGGGGTCCATGTCTGGATTCCCCTAGTAACTTAGGGTGAGACCCAATGTTACTTAAATATGCTAATTAAAAAAGGGGGTCCGGGGAGTCCCTCTGCCAGACATTAGTCCTGGTTACAAGAGACTTACCCAGAGTCTTTAGCTCACTATCTTTCACAGAGAAGAAATATCCCAAACAAATCAGTCTTTGTCCTGCCCAGGGGCAGTCCAGCACCGAAATGCTAGGAAATTCTCATCTGAACAAGAGTACCAACAGAAACCCCAGACACTTGTTTCGGTCTGGTTGGACCTCATCAGTAGGGTGGATCTGTTCCTCTCTAAGAATAGTGAGCAAGGGGTCCACGTCTGGATTCCTCTAGTAACTTAGGGTAAGACCCAAAGGTACTTAAATATGCTAATTAAAAAGGTGGGTCTGGGGAGTCCCTCTGCCAGACATTAGTCCTGGTTACAAGAGACTTACCCAGAGTCTTTAGCTCACTATCTTTCACAGAGAAGAAATATCCCAAACATATCAGTCTTTGTCCTGCCCAGGGGCAGTCCAGCACCGAAATGCTAGGCAATTCTCCTCTGAACAAGAGTACCAACAAAAACTTCAGACACGTGTTTCGGTCTGGTTGGACCTCATCAGTAGGGTGAATCTGTGCCTCTCTAAGAATAGTGAGCAAGGGGTCCATGTCTGGGTTCCCCTAGTAATTTAGGGTGAGACCCAATGTTAATTAAATATGCTAATTAAAAAGGGGGGTCCGGGGAGTCTCTCTGCCAGACATTAGTCCTGGTTACAAGAGACTTACCCAGAGTCTTTAGCTCACTATCTTTCACAGAGAAGAAATATCCCAAACATATCAGTCTTTGTCCTGCCCAGGGACAGTCCAGCACCGAAATGCTAGGCAATTCTCCTCTGAACAAGAGTACCAACAGAAACCCCAGACACGTGTTTCGGTCTGGTTGGACCTCATCAGTAGGGTGGATCTGTGCCTCTCTAAGAATAGTGAGCAAGGGGTCCACGTCTGGATTCCCCTAGTAATTTAGGATAAGACCCAAAGTTACTTAAATATGCTAATTAAAAAGGGGGGTCCGGGGAGTCCCTCTGCCAGACATTAGTCCTGGTTACAAGAGACTTACCCAGAGTCTTTAGCTCACTATCTTTCACAGAGAAGAAATATCCCAAACATATCAGTCTTTGTCCTGCCCAGGGGAAGTCCAGCACCGAAATGCTAGGCAATTCTCCTCTGAACAAGAGTACCAACAGAAACCCCAGACACTTGTTTCGGTCTGGTAGGACCTCATCAGTAGGGTGGATCTGTGCCTCTCTAAGAATAGTGAGCAAGGGGTCCACGTCTGGGTTCCCCTAGTAACTTAGGGTGAGACCCAATGTTACTTAAATATGCTAATTAAAAAGGGGGGTCCGGGGAGTCCGTCTGCCAGACATTAATCCTGGTTAAAAGAGACTTACCCAGAGTCTTTAGCTCACTATCTTTCACAGAGAAGAAATATCCCAAACATATCAGTCTTTGTCCTGCCCAGGGGCAGTCCCGCACCGAAATGCTAGGCAATTCTCCTCTGAACAAGAGTACCAACAGAAACCCCAGACACGTGTTTTGGTCTGGTTGGACCTCATCAGTAGGGTGGATCTGTGCCTCTCTAAGAATAGTGAGCAAGTTGTCCCCGTCTGGATTCCCCTAGTAACTTAGGGTGAGACCCAATGTTACTTAAATATGCTAAATAAAAAGGGGGGTCCTGGGAGTCTCTCTGCCAGACATTAGTCCTGGTTACAAGAGACTTACCCAGAGTCTTTAGCTCACTATCTTTCACAGAGATGAAATATCCCAAACATATTAGTCTTTGTCCTGCCCAGGGGCAGTCCAGCACCGAAATGCTAGGCAATTCTCCTCTGAACAAGAGTACCAACAGAAACCCCAGACACGTGTTTCGGTCTGGTTGGACCTCATCAGTAGGGTGGATCTGTGCCTCTCTAAGAATAGTGAGCAAGGGGTCCACGTTTGGATTCCCCTAGTAATTTAGGGTGAGACCCAAAGTTACTTAAATATGCTAATTAAAAAGGGGGGTCCTGGGAGTCCCTCTGCCAGACATTAGTCCTGGTTACAAGAGACTTACCCAGAGTCTTTAGCTCACTATCTTTCACAGAGAAGAAATATCCTAAACATTTCAGTCTTTGTCCTGCCCAGGGGCATTCCAGCACCGAAATGCTAGGTAATTCTCCTCAGAACAAGAGTACCAAAAAGAAACCCCAGACACGTGTTTCGGTCTGGTTGGACCTCATCAGTAGGGTGGATCTGAGCCTCTCTAAAAATAGTGAGCAAGGGGTCCACGTCTGGATTCCCCTAGTAACTTAGGGTAAGACCCAAAGTTACTTAAATATGCTAATTAAAAAGGGGGGTCCGGGGAGTCCCTCTGCCAGACATTAGTCCTGGTTACAAGAGACTTACCCAGAGTCTTTAGCTCGCTATCTTTCACAGAGAAGAAATATCCCAAACATATCAGTCTTTGTCCTGCCCAGGGGCAGTCCAGCACCGAAATGCTAGGCAATTCTCCTCTGAACAAGAGTACCAACAGAAACCCCAGACACGTGTTTCGGTCTGGTTGGACCTCATCAGTAGGGTGGATCTGTGCCTCTCTAAGAATAGTGAGCAAGGGGTCCCCGTCTGGATTCCCCTAGTAACTTAGGGTGAGACGCAAAGTTACTTAAATATGCTAATTAAAAAGGGGGGTCCTGGGTGTCTCTCTGCCAGACATTAGTCCTGGATACAAGAGACTTACCCAGAGTCTTTAGCTCACTATCTTTCACAGAGATGAAATATCCCAAACATATTAGTCTTTGTCCTGCCCAGGGGCAGTCTAGCACCGAAATGCTAGGCAATTCTCCTCTGAACAAGAGTACCAACAGAAACCCCAGACACGTGTTTCAGTCTGGTTGGACCTCATCAGTAGGGTGGATCTGTGCCTCTCTAAGAATAGTGAGAAAGGGGTCCACGTCTGGATTCCCCTAGTAACTTACGGTGAGACCCAAAGTTACTTAAATATGCTAATTAAAAAGGGGGGTCCTGGGAGTCCCTCTGCCAGACATTAGTCCTGGTTACAAGAGACTTACCCAGAGTCTTTAGCTCACTATCTTTCACAGAGAAGAAATATCCCAAACATATCAGTCTTTGTCCTGCCCAGGGGCAGTCCAGCACCGAAATGCTAGGCAATTCTCCTCTGAACAAGAGTACCAACAGAAACCCCAGACACGTGTTTCGGTCTGGTTGGACCTCATCAGCAGGGTGGATCTGTGCCTCTCTAAGAATAGTGAGAAAGGGGTCCACATCTGGATTCCCCTAGTAACTTAGGGTGAGACCCAAAGTTACTTAAATATGCTAATTAAAAAGAGGGGTCCTAGGAGTCCCTCTGCCAGACATTAGTCCTGGTTACAAGAGACTTACCCAGAGTCTTTAGCTCACTATCTTTCACAGAGAAGAAATATCCCAAACATATCAGTCTTTGTCCTGCCCAGGGGCATTCCAGCACCGAAATGCTAGGCAATTCTCCTCTGAACAAGAGTACCAACAGAAACCCCAGACACGTGTTTCGGTCTGGTTGGACCTAATCAGTTGGGTGGATCTGTGCCTCTCTAAGAATAGTGAGCAAGGGGTCCCCGTCTGGATTCCACTAGTAACTTAGGGTGAGACCCAAAGTTACTTAAATATGCTACTTAAAAAGGGGGGTCCTAGGAGTCCCTCTGCCAGACATTAGTCCTGGTTACAAGAGACTTACCCAGAGTCTTTAGCTCACTATCTATCAAAGAGAAGAAATATCCCAAACATATCAGTCTTTGTCCTGCCCAGGAGCAGTCCAGCACCGAAATGCTAGGCAATTCTCCTCTGAACAAGAGTACCAACAGAAACCCCAGACACGTGTTTCGGTCTGGTTGGACCTCATCAGTAGGGTGGATCTGTGCCTCGCTAAGAATAGTGAGCAAGGGGTCCACGTCTGGATTCCCCTAGTAACTAACGGTGAGACCCAAAGTTACTTAAATATGCTAATTAAAAAGGGGGGTGCTGGGAGTCCCTCTGCCAGACATTAGTCCTGGTTACAAGAGACTTACCCAGAGTCTTTAGCTCACTATCTTTCACAGAGAAGAAATATCCCAAACATATCAGTCTTTGTCCTGCCCAGGGGCAGTCCAGCACCGAAATGCTAGGCAATTCTCCTCTGAACAAGAGTACCAACAGAAACCCCAGACACGTGTTTCGGTCTGGTTGGACCTCATCAGTAGGGTGGATCTGTGCCTCTCTAAGAATAGTGAGCAAGGGGTCCACGTCTGGATTCCCCTAGTAACTTAGGGTGAGACCCAAAGTTACTTAAATATGCTAATTAAAAAGGGGGGTCCTGGGAGTCCCTTTGCCAGACATTAGTCCTGGTTACAAGAGACTTACCCAGAGTCTTTAGCTCACTATCTTTCACAGAGAAGAAATATCCCAAACATATCAGTCTTTGTCCTGCCCAGGGGTAGTCCAGCACCGAAATGCTAGGCAATTCTCCTCTGAACAAGAGTACCAACAGAAACCCCAGACACGTGTTTCGGTCTGGTTGGACCTAATCAGTTGGGTGGATCTGTGCCTCTCTAAGAATAGTGAGCAAGGGGTCCCCGTCTGGATTCCACTAGTAACTTAGGGTGAGACCCAAAGTTACTTAAATATCCTACTTAAAAAGGGGGGTCCTAGGAGTCCCTCTGCCAGACATTAGTCCTGGTTACAAGAGACTTACCCAGAGTCTTTACCTCACTATCTTTCACAGAGAAGAAATATCCCAAACATATCAGTCTTTGTCCTGCCCAGGGGCAGTCCAGCACCGAAATGCTAGGCAATTCTCCTCTGAACAAGAGTACCAACAAAAACCCCAGACACGTGTTTCGGTCTGGTTGGACCTCATCAGTAGGGTGGATCTGTGCCTCTCTAAGAATAGTGAGCAAGGGGTCCATGTCTGGATTCCCCTAGTAACTTAGGGTGAGACCCAATGTTACTTAAATATGCTAATTAAAAAGGGGGGTCCGGGGAGTCCCTCTGCCAGACATTAGTCCTCGTTACAAGAGACTTACCCAGAGTCTTTAGCTCACTATCTTTCACAGAGAAGAAATATCCCAAACATATCAGTCTTTGTCCTGCCCAGGGGCAGTCCAGCACCGAAATGCTAGGAAATTCTCATCTGAACAAGAGTACCAACAGAAACCCCAGACACTTGTTTCGGTCTGGTTGGACCTCATCAGTAGGGTGGATCTGTTCCTCTCTAAGAATAGTGAGCAAGGGGTCCACGTCTGGATTCCTCTAGTAACTTAGGGTAAGACCCAAAGTTACTTAAATATGTTAATTAAAAAGGTGGGTCTGGGGAGTCCCTCTGCCAGACATTAGTCCTGGTTACAAGAGACTTACCCAGAGTCTTTAGCTCACTATCTTTCACAGAGAAGAAATATCCCAAACATATCAGTCTTTGTCCTGCCCAGGGGCAGTCCAGCACCGAAATGCTAGGCAATTCTCCTCTGAACAAGAGTACCAACAAAAACTTCAGACACGTGTTTCGGTCTGGTTGGACCTCATCAGTAGGGTGGATCTGTGCCTCTCTAAGAATAGTGAGCAAGGGGTCCATGTCTGGGTTCCCCTAGTAACTTAGGGTGAGACCCAATGTTAATTAAATATGCTAATTAAAAAGGGGGGTCCGGGGAGTCTCTCTGCCAGACATTAGTCCTGGTTACAAGAGACTTACCCAGAGTCTTTAGCTCACTATCTTTCACAGAGAAGAAATATCCCAAACATATCAGTCTTTGTCCTGCCCAGGGACAGTCCAGCACCGAAATGCTAGGCAATTCTCCTCTGAACAAGAGTACCAACAGAAACCCCAGACACGTGTTTCGGTCTGGTTGGACCTCATCAGTAGGGTGGATCTGTGCCTCTCTAAGAATAGTGAGCAAGGGGTCCACGTCTGGATTCCCCTAGTAATTTAGGATAAGACCCAAAGTTACTTAAATATGCTAATTAAAAAGGGGGGTCCGGGGAGTCCCTCTGCCAGACATTAGTCCTGGTTACAAGAGACTTACCCAGAGTCTTTAGCTCACTATCTTTCACAGAGAAGAAATATCCCAAACATATCAGTCTTTGTCCTGCCCAGGGGAAGTCCAGCACCGAAATGCTAGGCAATTCTCCTCTGAACAAGAGTACCAACAGAAACCCCAGACATTTGTTTCGGTCTGGTAGGACCTCATCAGTAGGGTGGATCTGTGCCTCTCTAAGAATAGTGAGCAAGGGGTCCACGTCTGGATTCCCCTAGTAACTTAGGGTGAGACCCAATGTTACTTAAATATGCTAATTAAAAAGGGGGTCCGGGGAGTCCGTCTGCCAGACATTAGTCCTGGTTACAAGAGACTTACCCAGAGTCTTTAGCTCACTATCTTTCACAGAGAAGAAATATCCCAAACATATCAGTCTTTGTCCTGCCCAGGGGCAGTCCAGCACCGAAATGCTAGGCAATTCTCCTCTGAACAAGAGTACCAACAGAAACCCCAGACACGTGTTTCGGTCTGGTTGGACCTCATCAGTAGGGTGGATCTGTGCCTCTCTAAGAATAGTGAGCAAGGGGTCCCCGTCTGGATTCCCCTAGTAACTTAGGGTGAGACCCAATGTTACTTAAATATGCTAAATAAAAAGGGGGGTCCTGGGAGTCTCTCTGCCAGACATTAGTCCTGGTTACAAGAGACTTACCCAGAGTCTTTAGCTCACTATCTTTCACAGAGATGAAATATCCCAAACATATTAGTCTTTGTCCTGCCCAGGGGCAGTCCAGCACCGAAATGCTAGGCAATTCTCCTCTGAACAAGAGTACCAACAGAAACCCCAGACACGTGTTTCGGTCTGGTTGGACCTCATCAGTAGGGTGGATCTGTGCCTCTCTATGAATAGTGAGCAAGGGCTCCACGTCTGGATTCCCCTAGTAACTTACGGTGAGACCCAAAGTTATTTAAATATGCTCATTAAAAAGGGGGGTCCTGGGAGTCCCTCTGCCAGACATTAGTCCTGGTTACAAGAGACTTACCCACAGTCTTTAGCTCACTATCTTTCACAGAGAAGAAATATCCCAAACATATCAGTCTTTGTCCTGCCCAGGGGCAGTCCAGCACCGAAATGCTAGGCAATTCTCCTCTGAACAAGAGTACCAACAGAAACCCCAGACACGTGTTTCGGTCTGGTTGGACCTCATCAGTAGGGTGGATCTGTGCCTCTCTAAGAATAGTGAGCAAGGGGTCCACGTTTGGATTCCCCTAGTAATTTAGGGTGAGACCCAAAGTTACTTAAATATGCTAATTAAAAAGGGGGGTCCTGGGAGTCTCTCTGCCAGACATTAGTCCTGGTTACAAGAGACTTACCCAGAGTCTTTAGCTCACTATCTTTCACAGAGAAGAAATATCCTAAACATTTCAGTCTTTGTCCTGCCCAGGGGCATTCCAGCACCGAAATGCTAGGTAATTCTCCTCAGAACAAGCGTACCAAAAAGAAACCCCAGACACGTGTTTCGGTCTGGTTGGACCTCATCAGTAGGGTGGATCTGAGCCTCTCTAAAAATAGTGAGCAAGGGGTCCACGTCTGGATTCCCCTAGTAACTTAGGGTAAGACCCAAAGTTACTTAAATATGCTAATTAAAAAGGGGGGTCCGGGGAGTCCCTCTGCCAGACATTAGTCCTGGTTACAAGAGACTTACCCAGAGTCTTTAGCTCACTATCTTTCACAGAGAAGAAATATCCCAAACATATCAGTCTTTGTCCTGCCCAGGGGCAGTCCAGCACCGAAATGCTAGGCAATTCTCCTCTGAACAAGACTACCCACAAAAACCCCAGACAGGTGTTTCGGTCTGGTTGGACCTCATCAGTAGGGTGGATCTGTGCCTCTCTAAGAATAGTGAGCAAGGGGTCCACGTCTGGGTTCCCCTAGTAACTTAGGGTGAGACCCAATGTTACTTAAATATGCTAATTAAAAAGGGGGGTCCAGGGAGTCCCTCTGCCAGATATTAGTCCTGGTTACAAGAGACTTACCCAGAGTCTTTAGCTCACTATCTTTCACAGAGAAGAAATATCCCAAACATATCAGTCTTTGTCCTGCCCAGGGGCAGTCCAGCACCGAAATGCTAGGCAATTCTCCTCTGAACAAGAGTACCAACAGAAACCCCAGACACGTGTTTCGGTCTGGTTGGACCTCATCAGTAGGGTGGATCTGTGCCTCTCTAAGAATAGTGAGCAAGGGGTCCCCGTCTGGATTCCCCTAGTAACTTAGGGTGAGACGCAAAGTTACTTAAATATGCTAATTAAAAAGGGGGGTCCTGGGTGTCTCTCTGCCAGACATTAGTCCTGGATACAAGAGACTTACCCAGAGTCTTTAGCTCACTATCTTTCACAGAGATGAAATATCCCAAACATATTAGTCTTTGTCCTGCCCAGGGGCAGTCCAGCACCGAAATGCTAGGCAATTCTCCTCTGAACAAGAGTACCAACAGAAACCCCAGACACGTGTTTCAGTCTGGTTGGACCTCATCAGTAGGGTGGATCTGTGCCTCTCTAAGAATAGTGAGCAAGGGGTCCACGTCTGGATTCCCCTAGTAACTTACGGTGAGACCCAAAGTTACTTAAATATGCTAATTAAAAAGGGGGGTCCTGGGAGTCCCTCTGCCAGACATTAGTCCTGGTTACAAGAGACTTACCCAGAGTCTTTAGCTCACTATCTTTCACAGAGAAGAAATATCCCAAACATATCAGTCTTTGTCCTGCCCAGGGGCAGTCCAGCACCGAAATGCTAGGCAATTCTCCTCTGAACAAGAGTACCAACAGAAACCCCAGACACGTGTTTCGGTCTGGTTGGACCTCATCAGCAGGGTGGATCTGTGCCTCTCTAAGAATAGTGAGCAAGGGGTCCACATCTGGATTCCCCTAGTAACTTAGGGTGAGACCCAAAGTTACTTAAATATGCTAATTAAAAAGGGGGGTCCTAGGAGTCCCTCTGCCAGACATTAGTCCTGGTTACAAGAGACTTACCCAGAGTCTTTAGCTCACTATCTTTCACAGAGAAGAAATATCCCAAACATATCAGTCTTTGTCCTGCCCAGGGGCATTCCAGCACCGAAATGCTAGGCAATTCTCCTCTGAACAAGAGTACCAACAGAAACCCCAGACACGTGTTTCGGTCTGGTTGGACCTAATCAGTTGGGTGGATCTGTGCCTCTCTAAGAATAGTGAGCAAGGGGTCCCCGTCTGGATTCCACTAGTAACTTAGGGTGAGACCCAAAGTTACTTAAATATGCTACTTAAAAAGGGGGGTCCTAGGAGTCCCTCTGCCAGACATTAGTCCTGGTTACAAGAGACTTACCCAGAGTCTTTAGCTCACTATCTATCAAAGAGAAGAAATATCCCAAACATATCAGTCTTTGTCCTGCCCAGGAGCAGTCCAGCACCGAAATGCTAGGCAATTCTCCTCTGAACAAGAGTACCAACAGAAACCCCAGACACGTGTTTCGGTCTGGTTGGACCTCATCAGTAGGGTGGATCTATGCCTCGCTAAGAATAGTGAGCAAGGGGTCCACGTCTGGATTCCCCTAGTAACTAACGGTGAGACCCAAAGTTACTTAAATATGCTAATTAAAAAGGGGGGTGCTGGGAGTCCCTCTGCCAGACATTAGTCCTGGTTACAAGAGACTTACCCAGAGTCTTTAGCTCACTATCTTTCACAGAGAAGAAATATCCCAAACATATCAGTCTTTGTCCTGCCCAGGGGAAGTCCAGCACCAAAATGCTAGGCAATTCTCCTCTGAACAAGAGTACCAACAGAAACCCCAGATACGTGTTTCAGTCTGGTTGGACCTCATCAGTAGGGTGGATCTGTGTCTCTCTAAGAATAGTGAGCAAGGGGTCCACGTTTGGATTCCCCTAGTAATTTAGGGTGAGACCCAAAGTTACTTAAATATGCTAATTAAAAAGGGGGGTCCTGGGAGTCCCTCTGCCACACATTAGTCCTGGTTACAAGAGACTTACCCAGAGTCTTTAGCTCACTATCTTTCACAGAGAAGAAATATCCCAAACATATGAGTCTTTGTCCTGCCCAGGAGCAGTCCAGCACCAAAATGCTAGGCAATTCTCCTCTGAACAAGAGTACCAACAGAAACCTAAGACATGTGTTTCGGTCTGGTTGGACCTCATCAGTAGGGTGGATCTGTGCCTCTCTAAGAATAGTGAGCATGGGGTCCACGTCTGGATTCCCCTAGTAACTTACGGTGAGACCCAAAGTTACTTAAATATGCTAATTAAAAAGGGGGGTCCTGGGAGTCTGTATGCCAGACATTAGTCCTGGTTACAAGAGACTTACCCAGAGTCTTTAGCTCACTATCTTTCACAGAGAAGAAATATCCTAAACATTTCAGTCTTTGTCCTGCCCAGGGGCAGTCCAGCACCGAAATGCTAGGTAATTCTCCTCAGAACAAGAATACCAAAAAGAAACCCCAGACACGTGTTTCGGTCTGGTTGGACCTCATCAGTAGGGTGGATCTGTGCCTCTCTAAGAATAGTGAGAAAGGGGTCCACGTCTGGGTTCCCCTAGTAACTTAGGGTGAGACCCAATGTTACTTAAATATGCTAATTAAAAAGGGGGGTCCTGGGAGTCCCTCTGCCAGATATTAGTCCTGGTTACAAGAGACTTACCCAGAGTCTTTAGCTCACTATCTTTCACAGAGAAGAAATAGCCCAAACATATCAGTCTTTGTCCTGCCCAGGGACAGTCCAGCACCGAAATGCTAGGCAATTCTCCTCTGAACAAGAGTACCAACAGAAACCCCAGACACGTGTTTCGGTCTGGTTGGACCTCACCAGTAGGGTGGATCTGTGCCTCTCTAAGAATAGTGAGCAAGGGGTCCACGTTTGGATTCCCCTAGTAACTTAGGGTGAGACCCAAAGTTACTTAAATATGCTAATTAAAAAGGGGGGTCCTGGGAGTTCCTCTGCCAGACATTAGTCCTGGTTACAAGAGACTTACCCAGAGTCTTTAGCTCACTATCTTTCACAGAGAAGAAATATCCTAAACATATCAGTCTTTGTCCTGTCCAGGGGCAGTCCAGCACCGAAATGCTAGGTAATTCTCCTCAGAACAAGAGTACCAAAAGAAACCCCAGACACGTGTTTCGGTCTGGTTGGACCTCATCAGTAGGGTGGATCTGTGCCTCTCTAAGAATAGTGAGCAAAGGGTCCACGTCTGGATTCCCCTAGTAACTTAGGGTAAGACCCAAAGTTACTTAAATATGCTAATTAAAAAGGGGGGTCCGGGGAGTCCCTCTGCCAGACATTAGTCCTGGTTACAAGAGACTTACCCAGAGTCTTTAGCTCACTATCTTTCACAGAGAAGAAATATCCCAAACATATCAGTCTTTGTCCTGCCCAGGGGCAGTCCAGCACCGAAATGCTAGGCAATTCTCCTCTGAACAAGAGTACCCACAAAAACCCCAGACACGTGTTTCGGTCTAGTTGGACCTCATCAGTAGGGTGGATCTGTGCCTCTCTAAGAATAGTGAGCAAGGGGTCCACGTCTGGATTCCCCTAGTAACTTAGGGTGAGACCCAATGTTACTTAAATATGCTAATTAAAAAGGGGGGTCCGGGGAGTCCCTCTGCCAGACATTAGTCCTGGTTACAAGAGACTTACCCAGAGTCTTTAGCTCACTATCTTTCACAGAGAAGAAATATCCCAAACATATCAGTCTGCCCAGGGGCAGTCCAGCACCAAAATGCTAGGCAATTCTCCTCTGAAAAAGAGTACCAACAAAAAACCCAGACACGTGTTTCGGTCTGGTTGGACCTCATCAGTAGGGTGGATCTGTGCCTCTCTAAGAATAGTGAGCAAGGGGTCCCCGTCTGGATTCCCCTAGTAACTTAGGGTGAGACCCAAAGTTACTTAAATATGCTAATTAAAAAGGGGGGTCCTGGGAGTCTCTCTGCCAGACATTAGTCCTGGTTACAAGAGACTTACCCAGAGTCTTTAGCTCACTATCTTTCACAGAGATGAAATATCCCAAACATATTAGTCTTTGTCCTGTCCAGGGGCAGTCCAGCACCGAAATGCTAGGCAATTCTCCTCTGAACAAGAGTACCAACAAAAACCCCAGACACGTGTTTCGGTCTGGTTGGACCTCATCAGTAGGGTGGATCTGTGCCTCTCTAAGAATAGTGAGCAAGGGGTCCACGTCTGGATTCCCCTAGTAATTTACGGTGAGACCCAAAGTTACTTAAATATGCTAATTAAAAAGGGGGGTCCTGGGAGTCCCTCTGCCAGACATTAGTCCTGGTTACAATAGACTTACCCAGAGTGTTTAGCTCACTATCTTTCACAGAGAAGAAATATCCCAAACATATCAGTCTTTGTCCTGCACAGGGGCAGTCCAACACCGAAATGCTAGGCAATTCTCCTCTGAACAAGAGTACCCACAAAAACCCCAGACACGTGTTTCAGTCTGGTTGGACCTCATCAGTAGGGTGGATCTGTGCCTCTCTAAGAATAGTGAGCAAGGGGTCCACGTCTGGATTCCCCTAGTAACTTAGGGTGAGACCCAATGTTACTTAAATATGCTAATTAAAAAGGGGGGTCTGGGGAGTCCCTCTGCCAGACATTAGTCCTGGTTACAAGAGACTTACCCAGAGTCTTTAGCTCACTATCTTTCACAGAGATGAAATATCCCAAACATATTAGTGTTTGTCTTGCCCAGGGGCAGTCCAGCACCGAAATACTAGGCAATTCTCCTCTGAACAAGAGTACCAACAGAAACCCCAGACACGTGTTTCAGTCTGGTTGGACCTCATCAGTAGGGTGGATCTGTGCCTCTCTAAGAATAGTGAGCAAGGGGTCCACGTCTGGATTCCCCTAGTAACTTACGGTAAGACCCAAAGTTACTTAAATATGCTAATTAAAAAGGGGGGTCCTGGGAGTCCCTCTGCCAGACATTAGTCCTGGTTACAAGAGACTTACCCAGAGTCTTTAGCTCACTATCTTTCACAGAGAAGAAATATCCCAAACATATCAGTCTTTGTCCTGCCCAGGGGCAGTCCAGCACCGAAATGCTAGGCAATTCTCCTCTGAACAAGAGTACCAACAGAAACCCCAGACACGTGTTTCGGTCTGGTTGGGCCTCACCAGTAGGGTGGATCTGTGCCTCTCTAAGAATAGTGAGCAAGGGGTCCACGTTTGGATTCCCCTAGTAACTTAGGGTGAGACCCAAAGTTACTTAAATATGCTAATTAAAAAGGGGGGTCCTGGGAGTCCCTCTGCCAGACATTAGTCCTGGTTACAAGAGACTTACCCAGAGTCTTTAGCTCACTATCTTTCACAGAGAAGAAATATCCTAAACATATCAGTCTTTGTTCTGCCCAGGGGCAGTCCAGCACCGAAATGCTAGGTAATTCTCCTCAGAACAAGAGTACCAAAAGAAACCCCAGACACGTGTTTCGGTCTGGTTGGACCTCATCAGTAGGGTGGATCTGTGCCTCTCTAAGAATAGTGAGCAAAGGGTCCACGTCTGGATTCCCCTAGTAATTTAGGGTAAGAACCAAAGTTACTTAAATATGCTAATTAAAAAGGGGGGTCCAGGGAGTCCCTCTGCCAGACATTAGTCCTGGTTACAAGAGACTTACCCAGAATCTTTAGCTCACTATCTTTCACAGAGAAGAAATATCCCAAACATATCAGTCTTTGTCCTGCCCAGGGGCAGTCCAGCACCGAAATGCTAGGCAATTCTCCTCTGAACAAGAATACCCACAAAAACCCCAGACACGTGTTTCGGTCTAGTTGGACCTCATCAGTAGGGTGGATCTGTGCCTCTCTAAGAATAGTGAGCAAGGGGTCCACGTCTGGATTCCCCTAGTAACTTAGGGTGAGACCCAATGTTACTTAAATATGCTAATTAAAAAGGGGGGTCCGGGGAGTCCCTCTGCCAGACATTAGTCCTGGTTACAAGAGACTTACCCAGAGTCTTTAGCTCACTATCTTTCACAGAGAAGAAATATCCCAAACATATCAGTCTTTGTCCTGCCCAGGGGAAGTCCAGCACCGAAATGCTAGGCAATTCTCCTCTGAACAAGAGTACCAACAGAAACCCCAGACACTTGTTTCGGTCTGGTTGGACCTCATCAGTAGGGTGGATCTGTGCCTCTCTAAGAATAGTGAGCAAGGGGTCCACGTCTGGATTCCCCTAGTAACTTAGGGTAAGACCCAAAGTTACTTAAATATGCTAATTAAAAAGGGGGGTCCGGGGAGTCCATCTGCCAGACATTAGTCCTGGTTACAAGAGACTTACCGAGAGTCTTTAGCTCACTATCTTTCACAGAGAAGAAATATCCCAAACATATCAGTCTTTGTCCTGCCCAGGAGCAGTCCAGCACCGAAATGCTAGGCAATTCTCCTCTGAACAAGAGTACCAACAAAAACCCCAGACACGTGTTTTGGTCTGGTTGGACCTCATCAGTAGTGTGGATCTGTGCCTCTCTAAGAATAGTGAGCAAGGGGTCCACGTCTGGGTTCCCCTAGTAACTTAGTGTGAGACCCAATGTTACTTAAATATGCTAATTAAAAAGGGGGTCCGGGGAGTCCCTCTGCCAGACATTAGTCCTGGTTACAAGAGACTTACCCAGAGTCTTTAGCTCACTATCTTTCACAGAGAAGAAATATCCCAAACATATCAGTCTTTGTCCTGCCCAGGGGCAGTCCAGCACCGAAATGCTAGGCAATTCTCCTCTGAACAAGAGTACCAACAGAAACCCCAGACACGTGTTTCGGTCTGGTTGGACCTCATCAGTAGGGTGGATCTGTGCCTCTCTAAGAATAGTGAGCAAGGGGTCCCCGTCTGGATTCCCCTAGTAACTTAGGGTGAGACCCAAAGTTACTTAAATATGCTAATTAAAAAGGGGGGTCCTGGGAGTCTCTCTGCCAGACATTAGTCCTGGTTACAAGAGACTTACCCAGAGTCTTTAGCTCACTATCTTTCACAGAGATGAAATATCCCAAACATATTAGTCTTTGTCCTGCCCAGGAGCAGTCCAGCACCGAAATGCTAGGCAATTCTCCTCTGAACAAGAGTACCAACAAAAACCCCAGACGCGTGTTTCGGTCTGGTTGGACCTCATCAGTAGGGTGGATCTGTGCCTCTCTAAGAATAGTGAGCAAGGGGTCCACGTCTGGATTCCCCTAGTAACTTAGGGTAAGACCCAAAGTTACTTAAATATGCTAATTAAAAAGGGGGGTCCGGGGAGTCCCTCTGCCAGACATTAGTCCTGGTTACAAGAGACTTACCCAGAGTCTTTAGCTCACTATCTTTCACAGAGAAGAAATATCCCAAACATATCAGTCTTTGTCCTGCCCAGGGGCAGTCCAGCACCGAAATGCTAGGCAATTCTCCTCTGAACAAGAGTACCAACAAAAACCCCAGACACGTGTTTTGGTCTGGTTGGACCTCATCAGTAGTGTGGATCTGTGCCTCTCTAAGAATAGTGAGCAAGGGGTCCACGTCTGGGTTCCCCTAGTAACTTAGTGTGAGACCCAATGTTACTTAAATATGCTAATTAAAAAGGGGGGTCCGGGGAGTCCCTCTGCCAGACATTAGTCCTGGTTACAAGAGACTTACCCAGAGTCTTTAGCTCACTATCTTTCACAGAGAAGAAATATCCCAAACATATCAGTCTTTGTCCTGCCCAGGGGCAGTCCAGCACCGAAATGCTAGGCAATTCTCCTCTGAACAAGAGTACCAACAGAAACCCCAGACACGTGTTTTGGTCTGGTTGGACCTCATCAGTAGGGTGGATCTGTGCCTCTCTAAGAATAGTGAGCAAGGGGTCCCCGTCTGGATTCCCCTAGTAACTTAGGGTGAGACCCAAAGTTACTTAAATATGCTAATTAAAAAGGGGGGTCCTGGGAGTCTCTCTGCCAGACATTAGTCCTGGTTACAAGAGACTTACCCAGAGTCTTTAGCTCACTATCTTTCACAGAGATGAAATATCCCAAACATATTAGTCTTTGTCCTGCCCAGGGGCAGTCCAGCACCGAAATGCTAGGCAATTCTCCTCTGAACAAGAGTACCAACAAAAACCCCAGACACGTGTTTCGGTCTGGTTGGACCTCATCAGTAGGGTGGATCTGTGCCTCTCTAAGAATAGTGAGCAAGGGGTCCACGTCTGGATTCCCCTAGTAACTTACGGTAAGACCCAAAGTTACTTAAATATGCTAATTAAAAAGGGGGGTCCTGGGAGTCCCTCTGCCAGACATTAGTCCTGGTTACAAGAGACTTACCCAGAGTCTTTAGCTCACTATCTTTCACAGAGAAGAAATATCCCAAACATATCAGTCTTTGTCCTGCCCAGGAGCAGTCCAGCACCGAAATGCTAGGCAATTCTCCTCTGAACAAGAGTACCAACAGAAACCCCAGACACGTGTTTCGGTCTGGTTGGGCCTCACCAGTAGGGTGGATCTGTGCCTCTCTAAGAATAGTGAGCAAGGGGTCCACGTTTGGATTCCCCTAGTAACTTAGGGTGAGACCCAAAGTTACTTAAATATGCTAATTAAAAAGGGGGGTCCTGGGAGTCCCTCTGCCAGACATTAGTCCTGGTTACAAGAGACTTACCCAGAGTCTTTAGCTCACTATCTTTCACAGAGAAGAAATATCCTAAACATATCAGTCTTTGTCCTGCCCAGGGGCAGTCCAGCACCGAAATGCTAGGTAATTCTCCTCAGAACAAGAGTACCAAAAGAAACCCCAGACACGTGTTTCGGTCTGGTTGGACCTCATCAGTAGGGTGGATCTGTGCCTCTCTAAGAATAGTGAGCAAAGGGTCCACGTCTGGATTCCCCTAGTAATTTAGGGTAAGACCCAAAGTTACTTAAATATGCTAATTAAAAAGGGCGGTCCGGGGAGTCCCTCTGCCAGACATTAGTCCTGGTTACAAGAGACTTACCCAGAGTCTTTAGCTCACTATCTTTCACAGAGAAGAAATATCCCAAACATATCAGTCTTTGTCCTGCCCAGGGGCAGTCCAGCACCGAAATGCTAGGCAATTCTCCTCTGAACAAGAGTACCAACAGAAACCCCAGACACGTGTTTCGGTCTGGTTGGACCTCATCAGTAGGGTGGATCTGTGCTTCTCTAAGAATAGTGAGCAAGGGGTCCCCGTCTGGATTCCCCTAGTAACTTAGGGTGAGACGCAAAGTTACTTAAATATGCTAATTAAAAAGGGGGGTCCTGGGTGTCTCTCTGCCAGACATTAGTCCTGGATACAAGAGACTTACCCAGAGTCTTTAGCTCACTATCTTTCACAGAGATGAAATATCCAAAACATATTAGTCTTTGTCCTGCCCAGGGGCAGTCCAGCACCGAAATGCTAGGCAATTCTCCTCTGAACAAGAGTACCAACAGAAACCCCAGACACGTGTTTCAGTCTGGTTGGACCTCATCAGTAGGGTGGATCTGTGCCTCTCTAAGAATAGTGAGCAAGGGGTCCACGTCTGGATTCCCCTAGTAACTTACGGTGAGACCCAAAGTTACTTAAATATGCTAATTAAAAAGGGGGGTCCTGGGAGTCCCTCTGCCAGACATTAGTCCTGGTTACAAGAGACTTACCCAGAGTCTTTAGCTCACTATCTTTCACAGAGAAGAAATATCCCAAACATATCAGTCTTTGTCCTGCCCAGGGGCAGTCCAGCACCGAAATGCTAGGCAATTCTCCTCTGAACAAGAGTACCAACAGAAACCCCAGACACGTGTTTCGGTCTGGTTGGACCTCATCAGCAGGGTGGATCTGTGCCTCTCTAAGAATAGTGAGCAAGGGGTCCACATCTGGATTCCCCTAGTAACTTAGGGTGAGACCCAAAGTTACTTAAATATGCTAATTAAAAAGGGGGGTCCTAGGAGTCCCTCTGCCAGACATTAGTCCTGGTTACAAGAGACTTACCCAGAGTCTTTAGCTCACTATCTTTCACAGAGAAGAAATATCCCAAACATATCAGTCTTTGTCCTGCCCAGGGGCATTCCAGCACCGAAATGCTAGGCAATTCTCCTCTGAACAAGAGTACCAACAGAAACCCCAGACACGTGTTTCGGTCTGGTTGGACCTAATCAGTTGGGTGGATCTGTGCCTCTCTAAGAATAGTGAGCAAGGGGTCCCCGTCTGGATTCCACTAGTAACTTAGGGTGAGACCCAAAGTTACTTAAATATGCTACTTAAAAAGGGGGGTCCTAGGAGTCCCTCTGCCAGACATTAGTCCTGGTTACAAGAGACTTACCCAGAGTCTTTAGCTCACTATCTATCAAAGAGAAGAAATATCCCAAACATATCAGTCTTTGTCCTGCCCAGGAGCAGTCCAGCACCGAAATGCTAGGCAATTCTCCTCTGAACAAGAGTACCAACAGAAACCCCAGACACGTGTTTCGGTCTGGTTGGACCTCATCAGTAGGGTGGATCTATGCCTCGCTAAGAATAGTGAGCAAGGGGTCCACGTCTGGATTCCCCTAGTAACTAACGGTGAGACCCAAAGTTACTTAAATATGCTAATTAAAAAGGGGGGTGCTGGGAGTCCCTCTGCCAGACATTAGTCCTGGTTACAAGAGACTTACCCAGAGTCTTTAGCTCACTATCTTTCACAGAGAAGAAATATCCCAAACATATCAGTCTTTGTCCTGCCCAGGGGAAGTCCAGCACCAAAATGCTAGGCAATTCTCCTCTGAACAAGAGTACCAACAGAAACCCCAGATACGTGTTTCAGTCTGGTTGGACCTCATCAGTAGGGTAGATCTGTGTCTCTCTAAGAATAGTGAGCAAGGGGTCCACGTTTGGATTCCCCTAGTAATTTAGGGTGAGACCCAAAGTTACTTAAATATGCTAATTAAAAAGGGGGGTCCTGGGAGTCCCTCTGCCACACATTAGTCCTGGTTACAAGAGACTTACCCAGAGTCTTTAGCTCACTATCTTTCACAGAGAAGAAATATCCCAAACATATGAGTCTTTGTCCTGCCCAGGAGCAGTCCAGCACCAAAATGCTAGGCAATTCTCCTCTGAACAAGAGTACCAACAGAAACCTAAGACATGTGTTTCGGTCTAGTTGGACCTCATCAGTAGGGTGGATCTGTGCCTCTCTAAGAATAGTGAGCATGGGGTCCACGTCTGGATTCCCCTAGTAACTTACGGTGAGACCCAAAGTTACTTAAATATGCTAATTAAAAAGGGGGGTCCTGGGAGTCTGTATGCCAGACATTAGTCCTGGTTACAAGAGACTTACCCAGAGTCTTTAGCTCACTATCTTTCACAGAGAAGAAATATCCTAAACATTTCAGTCTTTGTCCTGCCCAGGGGCAGTCCAGCACCGAAATGCTAGGTAATTCTCCTCAGAACAAGAATACCAAAAAGAAACCCCAGACACGTGTTTCGGTCTGGTTGGACCTCATCAGTAGGGTGGATCTGTGCCTCTCTAAGAATAGTGAGCAAGGGGTCCACGTCTGGGTTCCCCTAGTAACTTAGGGTGAGACCCAATGTTACTTAAATATGCTAATTAACAAGGGGGGTCCTGGGAGTCCCTCTGCCAGATATTAGTCCTGGTTACAAGAGACTTACCCAGAGTCTTTAGCTCACTATCTTTCACAGAGAAGAAATAGCCCAAACATATCAGTCTTTGTCCTGCCCAGGGACAGTCCAGCACCGAAATGCTAGGCAATTCTCCTCTGAACAAGAGTACCAACAGAAACCCCAGACACGTGTTTCGGTCTGGTTGGACCTCACCAGTAGGGTGGATCTGTGCCTCTCTAAGAATAGTGAGCAAGGGGTCCACGTTTGGATTCCCCTAGTAACTTAGGGTGAGACCCAAAGTTACTTAAATATGCTAATTAAAAAGGGGGGTCCTGGGAGTTCCTCTGCCAGACATTAGTCCTGGTTACAAGAGACTTACCCAGAGTCTTTAGCTCACTATCTTTCACAGAGAAGAAATATCCTAAACATATCAGTCTTTGTCCTGTCCAGGGGCAGTCCAGCACCGAAATGCTAGGTAATTCTCCTCAGAACAAGAGTACCAAAAGAAACCCCAGACACGTGTTTCGGTCTGGTTGGACCTCATCAGTAGGGTGGATCTGTGCCTCTCTAAGAATAGTGAGCAAAGGGTCCACGTCTGGATTCCCCTAGTAACTTAGGGTAAGACCCAAAGTTACTTAAATATGCTAATTAAAAAGGGGGGTCCGGGGAGTCCCTCTGCCAGACATTAGTCCTGGTTACAAGAGACTTACCCAGAGTCTTTAGCTCACTATCTTTCACAGAGAAGAAATATCCCAAACATATCAGTCTTTGTCCTGCCCAGGGGCAGTCTAGCACCGAAATGCTAGGCAATTCTCCTCTGAACAAGAGTACCCACAAAAACCCCAGACACGTGTTTCGGTCTAGTTGGACCTCATCAGTAGGGTGGATCTGTGCCTCTCTAAGAATAGTGAGCAAGGGGTCCACGTCTGGATTCCCCTAGTAACTTAGGGTGAGACCCAATGTTACTTAAATATGCTAATTAAAAAGGGGGGTCCGGGGAGTCCCTCTGCCAGACATTAGTCCTGGTTACAAGAGACTTACCCAGAGTCTTTAGCTCACTATCTTTCACAGAGAAGAAATATCCCAAACATATCAGTCTGCCCAGGGGCAGTCCAGCACCAAAATGCTAGGCAATTCTCCTCTGAAAAAGAGTACCAACAAAAAACCCAGACACGTGTTTCGGTCTGGTTGGACCTCATGAGTAGGGTGGATCTGTGCCTCTCTAAGAATAGTGAGCAAGGGGTCCCCGTCTGGATTCCCCTAGTAACTTAGGGTGAGACCCAAAGTTACTTAAATATGCTAATTAAAAAGGGGGGTCCTGGGAGTCTCTCTGCCAGACATTAGTCCTGGTTACAAGAGACTTACCCAGAGTCTTTAGCTCACTATCTTTCACAGAGATGAAATATCCCAAACATATTAGTCTTTGTCCTGTCCAGGGGCAGTCCAGCACCGAAATGCTAGGCAATTCTCCTCTGAACAAGAGTACCAACAAAAACCCCAGACACGTGTTTCGGTCTGGTTGGACCTCATCAGTAGGGTGGATCTGTGCCTCTCTAAGAATAGTGAGCAAGGGGTCCACGTCTGGATTCCCCTAGTAATTTACGGTGAGACCCAAAGTTACTTAAATATGCTAATTAAAAAGGGGGGTCCTGGGAGTCCCTCTGCCAGACATTAGTCCTGGTTACAAGAGACTTACCCAGAGTGTTTAGCTCACTATCTTTCACAGAGAAGAAATATCCCAAACATATCAGTCTTTGTCCTGCACAGGGGCAGTCCAGCACCGAAATGCTAGGCAATTCTCCTCTGAACAAGAGTACCCACAAAAACCCCAGACACGTGTTTCAGTCTGGTTGGACCTCATCAGTAGGGTGGATCTGTGCCTCTCTAAGAATAGTGAGCAAGGGGTCCACGTCTGGATTCCCCTAGTAACTTAGGGTGAGACCCAATGTTACTTAAATATGCTAATTAAAAAGGGGGGTCTGGGGAGTCCCTCTGCCAGACATTAGTCCTGGTTACAAGAGACTTACCCAGAGTCTTTAGCTCACTATCTTTCACAGAGATGAAATATCCCAAACATATTAGTCTTTGTCTTGCCCAGGGGCAGTCCAGCACCGAAATACTAGGCAATTCTCCTCTGAACAAGAGTACCAACAGAAACCCCAGACACGTGTTTCAGTCTGGTTGGACCTCATCAGTAGGGTGTATCTGTGCCTCTCTAAGAATAGTGAGCAAGGGGTCCACGTCTGGATTCCCCTAGTAACTTACGGTAAGACCCAAAGTTACTTAAATATGCTAATTAAAAAGGGGGGTCCTGGGAGTCCCTCTGCCAGACATTAGTCCTGGTTACAAGAGACTTACCCAGAGTCTTTAGCTCACTATCTTTCACAGAGAAGAAATATCCCAAACATATCAGTCTTTGTCCTGCCCAGGGGCAGTCCAGCACCGAAATGCTAGGCAATTCTCCTCTGAACAAGAGTACCAACAGAAACCCCAGACACGTGTTTCGGTCTGGTTGGGCCTCACCAGTAGGGTGGATCTGTGCCTCTCTAAGAATAGTGAGCAAGGGGTCCACGTTTGGATTCCCCTAGTAACTTAGGGTGAGACCCAAAGTTACTTAAATATGCTAATTAAAAAGGGGGGTCCTGGGAGTCCCTCTGCCAGACATTAGTCCTGGTTACAAGAGACTTACCCAGAGTCTTTAGCTCACTATCTTTCACAGAGAAGAAATATCCTAAACATATCAGTCTTTGTCCTGCCCAGGGGCAGTCCAGCACCGAAATGCTAGGTAATTCTCCTCAGAACAAGAGTACCAAAAGAAACCCCAGACACGTGTTTCGGTCTGGTTGGACCTCATCAGTAGGGTGGATCTGTGCCTCTCTAAGAATAGTGAGCAAAGGGTCCACGTCTGGATTCCCCTAGTAATTTAGGGTAAGACCCAAAGTTACTTAAATATGCTAATTAAAAAGGGGGGTCCAGGGAGTCCCTCTGCCAGACATTAGTCCTGGTTACAAGAGACTTACCCAGAGTCTTTAGCTCACTATCTTTCACAGAGAAGAAATATCCCAAACATATCAGTCTTTGTCCTGCCCAGGGGCAGTCCAGCACCGAAATGCTAGGCAATTCTCCTCTGAACAAGAGTACCCACAAAAACCCCAGACACGTGTTTCGGTCTAGTTGGACCTCATCAGTAGGGTGGATCTGTGCCTCTCTAAGAATAGTGAGCAAGGGGTCCACGTCTGGATTCCCCTAGTAACTTAGGGTGAGACCCAATGTTACTTAAATATGCTAATTAAAAAGGGGGGTCCGGGGAGTCCCTCTGCCAGACATTAGTCCTGGTTACAAGAGACTTACCCAGAGTCTTTAGCTCACTATCTTTCACAGAGAAGAAATATCCCAAACATATCAGTCTTTGTCCTGCCCAGGGGAAGTCCAGCACCGAAATGCTAGGCAATTCTCCTCTGAACAAGAGTACCAACAGAAACCCCAGACACTTGTTTCGGTCTCTTTGGACCTCATCAGTAGGGTGGATCTGTGCCTCTCTAAGAATAGTGAGCAAGGGGTCCACGTCTGGATTCCCCTAGTAACTTAGGGTAAGACCCAAAGTTACTTAAATATGCTAATTAAAAAGGGGGGTCCGGGGAGTCCATCTGCCAGACATTAGTCCTGGTTACAAGAGACTTACCGAGAGTCTTTAGCTCACTATCTTTCACAGAGAAGAAATATCCCAAACATATCAGTCTTTGTCCTGCCCAGGAGCAGTCCAGCACCGAAATGCTAGGCAATTCTCCTCTGAACAAGAGTACCAACAAAAACCCCAGACACGTGTTTTGGTCTGGTTGGACCTCATCAGTAGTGTGGATCTGTGCCTCTCTAAGAATAGTGAGCAAGGGGTCCACGTCTGGGTTCCCCTAGTAACTTAGTGTGAGACCCAATGTTACTTAAATATGCTAATTAAAAAGGGGGTCCGGGGAGTCCCTCTGCCAGACGTTAGTCCTGGTTACAAGAGACTTACCCAGAGTCTTTAGCTCACTATCTTTCACAGAGAAGAAATATCCCAAACATATCAGTCTTTGTCCTGCCCAGGGGCAGTCCAGCACCGAAATGCTAGGCAATTCTCCTCTGAACAAGAGTACCAACAGAAACCCCAGACACGTGTTTCGGTCTGGTTGGACCTCATCAGTAGGGTGGATCTGTGCCTCTCTAAGAATAGTGAGCAAGGGGTCCCCGTCTGGATTCCCCTAGTAACTTAGGGTGAGACCCAAAGTTACTTAAATATGCTAATTAAAAAGGGGGGTCCTGGGAGTCTCTCTGCCAGACATTAGTCCTGGTTACAAGAGACTTACCCAGAGTCTTTAGCTCACTATCTTTCACAGAGATGAAATATCCCAAACATATTAGTCTTTGTCCTGCCCAGGAGCAGTCCAGCACCGAAATGCTAGGCAATTCTCCTCTGAACAAGAGTACCAACAAAAACCCCAGACACGTGTTTCGGTCTGGTTGGACCTCATCAGTAGGGTGGATCTGTGCCTCTCTAAGAATAGTGAGCAAGGGGTCCACGTCTGGGTTCCCCTAGTAACTTAGGGTGAGACCCAATGTTACTTAAATATGCTAATTAAAAAGGGGGGTCCAGGGAGTCCCTCTGCCAGATATTAGTCCTGGTTACAAGAGACTTACCCAGAGTCTTTAGCTCACTATCTTTCACAGAGAAGAAATATCCCAAACATATCAGTCTTTGTCCTGCCCAGGGGCAGTCCAGCACCGAAATGCTAGGCAATTCTCCTCTGAACAAGAGTACCAACAGAAACCCCAGACACGTGTTTCGGTCTGGTTGGACCTCATCAGTAGGGTGGATCTGTGCCTCTCTAAGAATAGTGAGCAAGGGGTCCCCGTCTGGATTCCCCTAGTAACTTAGGGTGAGACGCAAAGTTACTTAAATATGCTAATTAAAAAGGGGGGTCCTGGGTGTCTCTCTGCCAGACATTAGTCCTGGATACAAGAGACTTACCCAGAGTCTTTAGCTCACTATCTTTCACAGAGATGAAATATCCCAAACATATCAGTCTTTGTCCTGCCCAGGGGCAGTCCAGCACCGAAATGCTAGGCAATTCTCCTCTGAACAAGAGTACCAACAGAAACCCCAGACACGTGTTTCGGTCTGGTTGGACCTCATCAGCAGGGTGGATCTGTGCCTCTCTAAGAATAGTGAGCAAGGGGTCCACATCTGGATTCCCCTAGTAACTTAGGGTGAGACCCAAAGTTACTTAAATATGCTAATTAAAAAGGGGGGTCCTAGGAGTCCCTCTGCCAGACATTAGTCCTGGTTACAAGAGACTTACCCAGAGTCTTTAGCTCACTATCTTTCACAGAGAAGAAATATCCCAAACATATCAGTCTTTGTCCTGCCCAGGGGCATTCCAGCACCGAAATGCTAGGCAATTCTCCTCTGAACAAGAGTACCAACAGAAACCCCAGACACGTGTTTCGGTCTGGTTGGACCTAATCAGTTGGGTGGATCTGTGCCTCTCTAAGAATAGTGAGCAAGGGGTCCCCGTCTGGATTCCACTAGTAACTTAGGGTGAGACCCAAAGTTACTTAAATATGCTACTTAAAAAGGGGGGTCCTAGGAGTCCCTCTGCCAGACATTAGTCCTGGTTACAAGAGACTTACCCAGAGTCTTTAGCTCACTATCTATCAAAGAGAAGAAATATCCCAAACATATCAGTCTTTGTCCTGCCCAGGAGCAGTCCAGCACCGAAATGCTAGGCAATTCTCCTCTGAACAAGAGTACCAACAGAAACCCCAGACACGTGTTTCGGTCTGGTTGGGCCTCACCAGTAGGGTGGATCTGTGCCTCTCTAAGAATAGTGAGCAAGGGGTCCACGTTTGGATTCCCCTAGTAACTTAGGGTGAGACCCAAAGTTACTTAAATATGCTAATTAAAAAGGGGGGTCCTGGGAGTCCCTCTGCCAGACATTAGTCCTGGTTACAAGAGACTTACCCAGAGTCTTTAGCTCACTATCTTTCACAGAGAAGAAATATCCTAAACATATCAGTCTTTGTTCTGCCCAGGGGCAGTCCAGCACCGAAATGCTAGGTAATTCTCCTCAGAACAAGAGTACCAAAAGAAACCCCAGACACGTGTTTCGGTCTGGTTGGACCTCATCAGTAGGGTGGATCTGTGCCTCTCTAAGAATAGTGAGCAAAGGGTCCACGTCTGGATTCCCCTAGTAATTTAGGGTAAGACCCAAAGTTACTTAAATATGCTAATTAAAAAGGGGGGTCCAGGGAGTCCCTCTGCCAGACATTAGTCCTGGTTACAAGAGACTTACCCAGAATCTTTAGCTCACTATCTTTCACAGAGAAGAAATATCCCAAACATATCAGTCTTTGTCCTGCCCAGGGGCAGTCCAGCACCGAAATGCTAGGCAATTCTCCTCTGAACAAGAATACCCACAAAAACCCCAGACACGTGTTTCGGTCTAGTTGGACCTCATCAGTAGGGTGGATCTGTGCCTCTCTAAGAATAGTGAGCAAGGGGTCCACGTCTGGATTCCCCTAGTAACTTAGGGTGAGACCCAATGTTACTTAAATATGCTAATTAAAAAGGGGGGTCCGGGGAGTCCCTCTGCCAGACATTAGTCCTGGTTACAAGAGACTTACCCAGAGTCTTTAGCTCACTATCTTTCACAGAGAAGAAATATCCCAAACATATCAGTCTTTGTCCTGCCCAGGGGAAGTCCAGCACCGAAATGCTAGGCAATTCTCCTCTGAACAAGAGTACCAACAGAAACCCCAGACACTTGTTTCGGTCTGGTTGGACCTCATCAGTAGGGTGGATCTGTGCCTCTCTAAGAATAGTGAGCAAGGGGTCCACGTCTGGATTCCCCTAGTAACTTAGGGTAAGACCCAAAGTTACTTAAATATGCTAATTAAAAAGGGGGGTCCGGGGAGTCCATCTGCCAGACATTAGTCCTGGTTACAAGAGACTTACCGAGAGTCTTTAGCTCACTATCTTTCACAGAGAAGAAATATCCCAAACATATCAGTCTTTGTCCTGCCCAGGAGCAGTCCAGCACCGAAATGCTAGGCAATTCTCCTCTGAACAAGAGTACCAACAAAAACCCCAGACACGTGTTTTGGTCTGGTTGGACCTCATCAGTAGTGTGGATCTGTGCCTCTCTAAGAATAGTGAGCAAGGGGTCCACGTCTGGGTTCCCCTAGTAACTTAGTGTGAGACCCAATGTTACTTAAATATGCTAATTAAAAAGGGGGTCCGGGGAGTCCCTCTGCCAGACATTAGTCCTGGTTACAAGAGACTTACCCAGAGTCTTTAGCTCACTATCTTTCACAGAGAAGAAATATCCCAAACATATCAGTCTTTGTCCTGCCCAGGGGCAGTCCAGCACCGAAATGCTAGGCAATTCTCCTCTGAACAAGAGTACCAACAGAAACCCCAGACACGTGTTTCGGTCTGGTTGGACCTCATCAGTAGGGTGGATCTGTGCCTCTCTAAGAATAGTGAGCAAGGGGTCCCCGTCTGGATTCCCCTAGTAACTTAGGGTGAGACCCAAAGTTACTTAAATATGCTAATTAAAAAGGGGGGTCCTGGGAGTCTCTCTGCCAGACATTAGTCCTGGTTACAAGAGACTTACCCAGAGTCTTTAGCTCACTATCTTTCACAGAGATGAAATATCCCAAACATATTAGTCTTTGTCCTGCCCAGGAGCAGTCCAGCACCGAAATGCTAGGCAATTCTCCTCTGAACAAGAGTACCAACAAAAACCCCAGACACGTGTTTCGGTCTGGTTGGACCTCATCAGTAGGGTGGATCTGTGCCTCTCTAAGAATAGTGAGCAAGGGGTCCACGTCTGGATTCCCCTAGTAACTTAGGGTAAGACCCAAAGTTACTTAAATATGCTAATTAAAAAGGGGGGTCCGGGGAGTCCCTCTGCCAGACATTAGTCCTGGTTACAAGAGACTTACCCAGAGTCTTTAGCTCACTATCTTTCACAGAGAAGAAATATCCCAAACATATCAGTCTTTGTCCTGCCCAGGGGCAGTCCAGCACCGAAATGCTAGGCAATTCTCCTCTGAACAAGAGTACCAACAAAAACCCCAGACACGTGTTTTGGTCTGGTTGGACCTCATCAGTAGTGTGGATCTGTGCCTCTCTAAGAATAGTGAGCAAGGGGTCCACGTCTGGGTTCCCCTAGTAACTTAGTGTGAGACCCAATGTTACTTAAATATGCTAATTAAAAAGGGGGGTCCGGGGAGTCCCTCTGCCAGACATTAGTCCTGGTTACAAGAGACTTACCCAGAGTCTTTAGCTCACTATCTTTCACAGAGAAGAAATATCCCAAACATATCAGTCTTTGTCCTGCCCAGGGGCAGTCCAGCACCGAAATGCTAGGCAATTCTCCTCTGAACAAGAGTACCAACAGAAACCCCAGACACGTGTTTCGGTGTGGTTGGACCTCATCAGTAGGGTGGATCTGTGCCTCTCTAAGAATAGTGAGCAAGGGGTCCCCGTCTGGATTCCCCTAGTAACTTAGGGTGAGACCCAAAGTTACTTAAATATGCTAATTAAAAAGGGGGGTCCTGGGAGTCTCTCTGCCAGACATTAGTCCTGGTTACAAGAGACTTACCCAGAGTCTTTAGCTCACTATCTTTCACAGAGATGAAATATCCCAAACATATTAGTCTTTGTCCTGCCCAGGGGCAGTCCAGCACCGAAATGCTAGGCAATTCTCCTCTGAACAAGAGTACCAACAAAAACCCCAGACACGTGTTTCGGTCTGGTTGGACCTCATCAGTAGGGTGGATCTGTGCCTCTCTAAGAATAGTGAGCAAGGGGTCCACGTCTGGATTCCCCTAGTAACTTACGGTAAGACCCAAAGTTACTTAAATATGCTAATTAAAAAGGGGGGTCCTGGGAGTCCCTCTGCCAGACATTAGTCCTGGTTACAAGAGACTTACCCAGAGTCTTTAGCTCACTATCTTTCACAGAGAAGAAATATCCCAAACATATCAGTCTTTGTCCTGCCCAGGAGCAGTCCAGCACCGAAATGCTAGGCAATTCTCCTCTGAACAAGAGTACCAACAGAAACCCCAGACACGTGTTTCGGTCTGGTTGGGCCTCACCAGTAGGGTGGATCTGTGCCTCTCTAAGAATAGTGAGCAAGGGGTCCACGTTTGGATTCCCCTAGTAACTTAGGGTGAGACCCAAAGTTACTTAAATATGCTAATTAAAAAGGGGGGTCCTGGGAGTCCCTCTGCCAGACATTAGTCCTGGTTACAAGAGACTTACCCAGAGTCTTTAGCTCACTATCTTTCACAGAGAAGAAATATCCTAAACATATCAGTCTTTGTCCTGCCCAGGGGCAGTCCAGCACCGAAATGCTAGGTAATTCTCCTCAGAACAAGAGTACCAAAAGAAACCCCAGACACGTGTTTCGGTCTGGTTGGACCTCATCAGTAGGGTGGATCTGTGCCTCTCTAAGAATAGTGAGCAAAGGGTCCACGTCTGGATTCCCCTAGTAATTTAGGGTAAGACCCAAAGTTACTTAAATATGCTAATTAAAAAGGGCGGTCCGGGGAGTCCCTCTGCCAGACATTAGTCCTGGTTACAAGAGACTTACCCAGAGTCTTTAGCTCACTATCTTTCACAGAGAAGAAATATCCCAAACATATCAGTCTTTGTCCTGCCCAGGGGCAGTCCAGCACCGAAATGCTAGGCAATTCTCCTCTGAACAAGAGTACCAACAGAAACCCCAGACACGTGTTTCGGTCTGGTTGGACCTCATCAGTAGGGTGGATCTGTGCTTCTCTAAGAATAGTGAGCAAGGGGTCCCCGTCTGGATTCCCCTAGTAACTTAGGGTGAGACGCAAAGTTACTTAAATATGCTAATTAAAAAGGGGGGTCCTGGGTGTCTCTCTGCCAGACATTAGTCCTGGATACAAGAGACTTACCCAGAGTCTTTAGCTCACTATCTTTCACAGAGATGAAATATCCCAAACATATTAGTCTTTGTCCTGCCCAGGGGCAGTCCAGCACCGAAATGCTAGGCAATTCTCCTCTGAACAAGAGTACCAACAGAAACCCCAGACACGTGTTTCAGTCTGGTTGGACCTCATCAGTAGGGTGGATCTGTGCCTCTCTAAGAATAGTGAGCAAGGGGTCCACGTCTGGATTCCCCTAGTAACTTACGGTGAGACCCAAAGTTACTTAAATATGCTAATTAAAAAGGGGGGTCCTGGGAGTCCCTCTGCCAGACATTAGTCCTGGTTACAAGAGACTTACCCAGAGTCTTTAGCTCACTATCTTTCACAGAGAAGAAATATCCCAAACATATCAGTCTTTGTCCTGCCCAGGGGCAGTCCAGCACCGAAATGCTAGGCAATTCTCCTCTGAACAAGAGTACCAACAGAAACCCCAGACACGTGTTTCGGTCTGGTTGGACCTCATCAGCAGGGTGGATCTGTGCCTCTCTAAGAATAGTGAGCAAGGGGTCCACATCTGGATTCCCCTAGTAACTTAGGGTGAGACCCAAAGTTACTTAAATATGCTAATTAAAAAGGGGGGTCCTAGGAGTCCCTCTGCCAGACATTAGTCCTGGTTACAAGAGACTTACCCAGAGTCTTTAGCTCACTATCTTTCACAGAGAAGAAATATCCCAAACATATCAGTCTTTGTCCTGCCCAGGGGCATTCCAGCACCGAAATGCTAGGCAATTCTCCTCTGAACAAGAGTACCAACAGAAACCCCAGACACGTGTTTCGGTCTGGTTGGACCTAATCAGTTGGGTGGATCTGTGCCTCTCTAAGAATAGTGAGCAAGGGGTCCCCGTCTGGATTCCACTAGTAACTTAGGGTGAGACCCAAAGTTACTTAAATATGCTACTTAAAAAGGGGGGTCCTAGGAGTCCCTCTGCCAGACATTAGTCCTGGTTACAAGAGACTTACCCAGAGTCTTTAGCTCACTATCTATCAAAGAGAAGAAATATCCCAAACATATCAGTCTTTGTCCTGCCCAGGAGCAGTCCAGCACCGAAATGCTAGGCAATTCTCCTCTGAACAAGAGTACCAACAGAAACCCCAGACACGTGTTTCGGTCTGGTTGGACCTCATCAGTAGGGTGGATCTGTGCCTCTCTAAGAATAGTGAGCAAAGGGTCCACGTCTGGATTCCCCTAGTAACTTAGGGTAAGACCCAAAGTTACTTAAATATGCTAATTAAAAAGGGGGGTCCGGGGAGTCCCTCTGCCAGACATTAGTCCTGGTTACAAGAGACTTACCCAGAGTCTTTAGCTCACTATCTTTCACAGAGAAGAAATATCCCAAACATATCAGTCTTTGTCCTGCCCAGGGGCAGTCCAGCACCGAAATGCTAGGCAATTCTCCTCTGAACAAGAGTACCCACAAAAACCCCAGACACGTGTTTCGGTCTAGTTGGACCTCATCAGTAGGGTGGATCTGTGCCTCTCTAAGAATAGTGAGCAAGGGGTCCACGTCTGGATTCCCCTAGTAACTTAGGGTGAGACCCAATGTTACTTAAATATGCTAATTAAAAAGGGGGGTCCGGGGAGTCCCTCTGCCAGACATTAGTCCTGGTTACAAAAGACTTACCCAGAGTCTTTAGCTCACTATCTTTCACAGAGAAGAAATATCCCAAACATATCAGTCTGCCCAGGGGCAGTCCAGCACCAAAATGCTAGGCAATTCTCCTCTGAAAAAGAGTACCAACAAAAAACCCAGACACGTGTTTCGGTCTGGTTGGACCTCATCAGTAGGGTGGATCTGTGCCTCTCTAAGAATAGTGAGCAAGGGGTCCCCGTCTGGATTCCCCTAGTAACTTAGGGTGAGACCCAAAGTTACTTAAATATGCTAATTAAAAAGGGGGGTCCTGGGAGTCTCTCTGCCAGACATTAGTCCTGGTTACAAGAGACTTACCCAGAGTCTTTAGCTCACTATCTTTCACAGAGATGAAATATCCCAAACATATTAGTCTTTGTCCTGTCCAGGGGCAGTCCAGCACCGAAATGCTAGGCAATTCTCCTCTGAACAAGAGTACCAACAAAAACCCCAGACACGTGTTTCGGTCTGGTTGGACCTCATCAGTAGGGTGGATCTGTGCCTCTCTAAGAATAGTGAGCAAGGGGTCCACGTCTGGATTCCCCTAGTAATTTACGGTGAGACCCAAAGTTACTTAAATATGCTAATTAAAAAGGGGGGTCCTGGGAGTCCCTCTGCCAGACATTAGTCCTGGTTACAAGAGACTTACCCAGAGTGTTTAGCTCACTATCTTTCACAGAGAAGAAATATCCCAAACATATCAGTCTTTGTCCTGCACAGGGGCAGTCCAGCACCGAAATGCTAGGCAATTCTCCTCTGAACAAGAGTACCCACAAAAACCCCAGACACGTGTTTCAGTCTGGTTGGACCTCATCAGTAGGGTGGATCTGTGCCTCTCTAATAATAGTGAGCAAGGGGTCCACGTCTGGATTCCCCTAGTAACTTAGGGTGAGACCCAATGTTACTTAAATATGCTAATTAAAAAGGGGGGTCTGGGGAGTCCCTCTGCCAGACATTAGTCCTGGTTACAAGAGACTTACCCAGAGTCTTTAGCTCACTATCTTTCACAGAGATGAAATATCCCAAACATATTAGTCTTTGTCTTGCCCAGGGGCAGTCCAGCACCGAAATACTAGGCAATTCTCCTCTGAACAAGAGTACCAACAGAAACCCCAGACACGTGTTTCAGTCTGGTTGGACCTCATCAGTAGGGTGGATCTGTGCCTCTCTAAGAATAGTGAGCAAGGGGTCCACGTCTGGATTCCCCTAGTAACTTACGGTAAGACCCAAAGTTACTTAAATATGCTAATTAAAAAGGGGGGTCCTGGGAGTCCCTCTGCCAGACATTAGTCCTGGTTACAAGAGACTTACCCAGAGTCTTTAGCTCACTATCTTTCACAGAGAAGAAATATCCCAAACATATCAGTCTTTGTCCTGCCCAGGGGCAGTCCAGCACCGAAATGCTAGGCAATTCTCCTCTGAACAAGAGTACCAACAGAAACCCCAGACACGTGTTTCGGTCTGGTTGGGCCTCACCAGTAGGGTGGATCTGTGCCTCTCTAAGAATAGTGAGCAAGGGGTCCACGTTTGGATTCCCCTAGTAACTTAGGGTGAGACCCAAAGTTACTTAAATATGCTAATTAAAAAGGGGGGTCCTGGGAGTCCCTCTGCCAGACATTAGTCCTGGTTACAAGAGACTTACCCAGAGTTTTTAGCTCACTATCTTTCACAGAGAAGAAATATCCTAAACATATCAGTCTTTGTCCTGCCCAGGGGCAGTCCAGCACCGAAATGCTAGGTAATTCTCCTCAGAACAAGAGTACCAAAAGAAACCCCAGACACGTGTTTCGGTCTGGTTGGACCTCATCAGTAGGGTGGATCTGTGCCTCTCTAAGAATAGTGAGCAAAGGGTCCACGTCTGGATTCCCCTAGTAATTTAGGGTAAGACCCAAAGTTACTTAAATATGCTAATTAAAAAGGGGGGTCCAGGGAGTCCCTCTGCCAGACATTAGTCCTGGTTACAAGAGACTTACCCAGAGTCTTTAGCTCACTATCTTTCACAGAGAAGAAATATCCCAAACATATCAGTCTTTGTCCTGCCCAGGGGCAGTCCAGCACCGAAATGCTAGGCAATTCTCCTCTGAACAAGAGTACCCACAAAAACCCCAGACACGTGTTTCGGTCTAGTTGGACCTCATCAGTAGGGTGGATCTGTGCCTCTCTAAGAATAGTGAGCAAGGGGTCCACGTCTGGATTCCCCTAGTAACTTAGGGTGAGACCCAATGTTACTTAAATATGCTAATTAAAAAGGGGGGTCCGGGGAGTCCCTCTGCCAGACATTAGTCCTGGTTACAAGAGACTTACCCAGAGTCTTTAGCTCACTATCTTTCACAGAGAAGAAATATCCCAAACATATCAGTCTTTGTCCTGCCCAGGGGAAGTCCAGCACCGAAATGCTAGGCAATTCTCCTCTGAACAAGAGTACCAACAGAAACCCCAGACACTTGTTTCGGTCTGGTTGGACCTCATCAGTAGGGTGGATCTGTGCCTCTCTAAGAATAGTGAGCAAGGGGTCCACGTCTGGATTCCCCTAGTAACTTAGGGTAAGACCCAAAGTTACTTAAATATGCTAATTAAAAAGGGGGGTCCGGGGAGTCCATCTGCCAGACATTAGTCCTGGTTACAAGAGACTTACCGAGAGTCTTTAGCTCACTATCTTTCACAGAGAAGAAATATCCCAAACATATCAGTCTTTGTCCTGCCCAGGAGCAGTCCAGCACCGAAATGCTAGGCAATTCTCCTCTGAACAAGAGTACCAACAAAAACCCCAGACACGTGTTTTGGTCTGGTTGGACCTCATCAGTAGTGTGGATCTGTGCCTCTCTAAGAATAGTGAGCAAGGGGTCCACGTCTGGGTTCCCCTAGTAACTTAGTGTGAGGCCCAATGTTACTTAAATATGCTAATTAAAAAGGGGGGTCCTGGGAGTCTCTCTGCCAGACATTAGTCCTGGTTACAAGAGACTTACCCAGAGTCTTTAGCTCACTATCTTTCACAGAGATGAAATATCCCAAACATATTAGTCTTTGTCCTGCCCAGGAGCAGTCCAGCACCGAAATGCTAGGCAATTCTCCTCTGAACAAGAGTACCAACAAAAACCCCAGACACGTGTTTCGGTCTGGTTGGACCTCATCAGTAGGGTGGATCTGTGCCTCTCTAAGAATAGTGAGCAAGGGGTCCACGTCTGGATTCCCCTAGTA
The DNA here is from genome assembly GCF_040938575.1 of Ambystoma mexicanum. Lineage (NCBI taxonomy): Eukaryota > Metazoa > Chordata > Amphibia > Caudata > Ambystomatidae > Ambystoma > Ambystoma mexicanum. The sequence goes on along the minus strand of NC_090923.1, from coordinate 462,385,490 downwards.
ACTTAGGGTAAGACCCAAAGTTACTTAAATATGCTAATTAAAAAGGGGGGTCCGGGGAGTCCCTCTGCCAGACATTAGTCCTGGTTACAAGAGACTTACCCAGAGTCTTTAGCTCACTATCTTTCACAGAGAAGAAATATCCCAAACATATCAGTCTTTGTCCTGCCCAGGGGCAGTCCAGCACCGAAATGCTAGGCAATTCTCCTCTGAACAAGAGTACCAACAAAAACCCCAGACACGTGTTTTGGTCTGGTTGGACCTCATCAGTAGTGTGGATCTGTGCCTCTCTAAGAATAGTGAGCAAGGGGTCCACGTCTGGGTTCCCCTAGTAACTTAGTGTGAGACCCAATGTTACTTAAATATGCTAATTAAAAAGGGGGGTCCGGGCAGTCCCTCTGCCAGACATTAGTCCTGGTTACAAGAGACTTACCCAGAGTCTTTAGCTCACTAGCTTTCACAGAGAAGAAATATCCCAAACATATCAGTCTTTGTCATGCCCAGGGGCAGTCCAGCACCGAAATGCTAGGCAATTCTCCTCTGAACAAGAGTACCAACAGAAACCCCAGACACGTGTTTCGGTCTGGTTGGACCTCATCAGTAGGGTGGATCTGTGCCTCTCTAAGAATAGTGAGCAAGGGGTCCCCGTCTGGATTCCCCTAGTAACTTAGGGTGAGACCCAAAGTTACTTAAATATGCTAATTAAAAAGGGGGGTCCTGGGAGTCTCTCTGCCAGACATTAGTCCTGGTTACAAGAGACTTACCCAGAGTCTTTAGCTCACTATCTTTCACAGAGATGAAATATCCCAAACATATTAGTCTTTGTCCTGCCCAGGGGCAGTCCAGCACCGAAATGCTAGGCAATTCTCCTCTGAACAAGAGTACCAACAAAAACCCCAGACACGTGTTTCGGTCTGGTTGGACCTCATCAGTAGGGTGGATCTGTGCCTCTCTAAGAATAGTGAGCAAGGGGTCCACGTCTGGATTCCCCTAGTAACTTACGGTAAGACCCAAAGTTACTTAAATATGCTAATTAAAAAGGGGGGTCCTGGGAGTCCCTCTGCCAGACATTAGTCCTGGTTACAAGAGACTTACCCAGAGTCTTTAGCTCACTATCTTTCACAGAGAAGAAATATCCCAAACATATCAGTCTTTGTCCTGCCCAGGAGCAGTCCAGCACCGAAATGCTAGGCAATTCTCCTCTGAACAAGAGTACCAACAGAAACCCCAGACACGTGTTTCGGTCTGGTTGGGCCTCACCAGTAGGGTGGATCTGTGCCTCTCTAAGAATAGTGAGCAAGGGGTCCACGTTTGGATTCCCCTAGTAACTTAGGGTGAGACCCAAAGTTACTTAAATATGCTAATTAAAAAGGGGGGTCCTGGGAGTCCCTCTGCCAGACATTAGTCCTGGTTACAAGAGACTTACCCAGAGTCTTTAGCTCACTATCTTTCACAGAGAAGAAATATCCTAAACATATCAGTCTTTGTCCTGCCCAGGGGCAGTCCAGCACCGAAATGCTAGGTAATTCTCCTCAGAACAAGAGTACCAAAAGAAACCCCAGACACGTGTTTCGGTCTGGTTGGACCTCATCAGTAGGGTGGATCTGTGCCTCTCTAAGAATAGTGAGCAAAGGGTCCACGTCTGGATTCCCCTAGTAATTTAGGGTAAGACCCAAAGTTACTTAAATATGCTAATTAAAAAGGGCGGTCCGGGGAGTCCCTCTGCCAGACATTAGTCCTGGTTAGAAGAGACTTACCCAGAGTCTTTAGCTCACTATCTTTCACAGAGAAGAAATATCCCAAACATATCAGTCTTTGTCCTGCCCAGGGGCAGTCCAGCACCGAAATGCTAGGCAATTCTCCTCTGAACAAGAGTACCCACAAAAACCCCAGACACGTGTTTCGGTCTAGTTGGACCTCATCAGTAGGGTGGATCTGTGCCTCTCTAAGAATAGTGAGCAAGGGGTCCACGTCTGGATTCCCCTAGTAACTTAGGGTGAGACCCAATGTTACTTAAATATGCTAATTAAAAAGGGGGGTCCGGGGAGTCCCTCTGCCAGACATTAGTCCTGGTTACAAGAGACTTACCCAGAGTCTTTAGCTCACTATCTTTCACAGAGAAGAAATATCCCAAACATATCAGTCTTTGTCCTGCCCAGGGGAAGTCCAGCACCGAAATGCTAGGCAATTCTCCTCTGAACAAGAGTACCAACAGAAACCCCAGACACTTGTTTCGGTCTGGTTGGACCTCATCAGTAGGGTGGATCTGTGCCTCTCTAAGAATAGTGAGCAAGGGGTCCACGTCTGGATTCCCCTAGTAACTTAGGGTAAGACCCAAAGTTACTTAAATATGCTAATTAAAAAGGGGGGTCCGGGGAGTCCCTCTGCCAGACATTAGTCCTGGTTACAAGAGACTTACCCAGAGTCTTTAGCTCACTATCTTTCACAGAGAAGAAATATCCCAAACATATCAGTCTTTGTCCTGCCCAGGAGCAGTCCAGCACCGAAATGCTAGGCAATTCTCCTCTGAACAAGAGTACCAACAAAAACCCCAGACACGTGTTTTGGTCTGGTTGGACCTCATCAGTAGTGTGGATCTGTGCCTCTCTAAGAATAGTGAGCAAGGGGTCCACGTCTGGGTTCCCCTAGTAACTTAGTGTGAGACCCAATGTTACTTAAATATGCTAATTAAAAAGGGGGGTCCGGGGAGTCCCTCTGCCAGACATTAGTCATGGTTACAAGAGACTTACCCAGAGTCTTTAGCTCACTATCTTTCACAGAGAAGAAATATCCCAAACATATCAGTCTTTGTCCTGCCCAGGGGCAGTCCAGCACCGAAATGCTAGGCAATTCTCCTCTGAACAAGAGTACCAACAGAAACCCCAGACACGTGTTTCGGTCTGGTTGGACCTCATCAGTAGGGTGGATCTGTGCCTCTCTAAGAATAGTGAGCAAGGGGTCCCCGTCTGGATTCCCCTAGTAACTTAGGGTGAGACCCAAAGTTACTTAAATATGCTAATTAAAAAGGGGGGTCCTGGGAGTCTCTCTGCCAGACATTAGTCCTGGTTACAAGAGACTTACCCAGAGTCTTTAGCTCACTATCTTTCACAGAGATGAAATATCCCAAACATATTAGTCTTTGTCCTGCCCAGGGGCAGTCCAGCACCGAAATGCTAGGCAATTCTCCTCTGAACAAGAGTACCAACAAAAACCCCAGACACGTGTTTCGGTCTGGTTGGACCTCATCAGTAGGGTGGATCTGTGCCTCTCTAAGAATAGTGAGCAAGGGGTCCACGTCTGGATTCCCCTAGTAACTTAGGGTAAGACCCAAAGTTACTTAAATATGCTAATTAAAAAGGGGGGTCCGGGGAGTCCCTCTGCCAGACATTAGTCCTGGTTACAAGAGACTTACCCAGAGTCTTTAGCTCACTATCTTTCACAGAGAAGAAATATCCCAAACATATCAGTCTTTGTCCTGCCCAGGGGCAGTCCAGCACCGAAATGCTAGGCAATTCTCCTCTGAACAAGAGTACCAACAAAAACCCCAGACACGTGTTTTGGTCTGGTTGGACCTCATCAGTAGTGTGGATCTGTGCCTCTCTAAGAATAGTGAGCAAGGGGTCCACGTCTGGGTTCCCCTAGTAACTTAGTGTGAGACCCAATGTTACTTAAATATGCTAATTAAAAAGGGGGGTCCGGGGAGTCCCTCTGCCAGACATTAGTCCTGGTTACAAGAGACTTACCCAGAGTCTTTAGCTCACTATCTTTCACAGAGAAGAAATATCCCAAACATATCAGTCTTTGTCCTGCCCAGGGGCAGTCCAGCACCGAAATGCTAGGCAATTCTCCTCTGAACAAGAGTACCAACAGAAACCCCAGACACGTGTTTCGGTCTGGTTGGACCTCATCAGTAGGGTGGATCTGTGCCTCTCTAAGAATAGTGAGCAAGGGGTCCCCGTCTGGATTCCCCTAGTAACTTAGGGTGAGACCCAAAGTTACTTAAATATGCTAATTAAAAAGGGGGGTCCTGGGAGTCTCTCTGCCAGACATTAGTCCTGGTTACAAGAGACTTACCCAGAGTCTTTAGCTCACTATCTTTCACAGAGATGAAATATCCCAAACATATTAGTCTTTGTCCTGCCCAGGGGCAGTCCAGCACCGAAATGCTAGGCAATTCTCCTCTGAACAAGAGTACCCACACAAACCCCAGACACGTGTTTCAGTCTGGTTGGACCTCATCAGTAGGGTGGATCTGTGCCTCTCTAAGAATAGTGAGCAAGGGGTCCACGTCTGGATTCCCCTAGTAACTTAGGGTGAGACCCAATGTTACTTAAATATGCTAATTAAAAAGGGGGGTCTGGGGAGTCCCTCTGCCAGACATTAGTCCTGGTTACAAGAGACTTACCCAGAGTCTTTAGCTCACTATCTTTCACAGAGATGAAATATCCCAAACATATTAGTCTTTGTCCTGCCCAGGGGCAGTCCAGCACCGAAATACTAGGCAATTCTCCTCTGAACAAGAGTACCAACAGAAACCCCAGACACGTGTTTCAGTCTGGTTGGACCTCATCAGTAGGGTGGATCTGTGCCTCTCTAAGAATAGTGAGCAAGGGGTCCACGTCTGGATTCCCCTAGTAACTTACAGTAAGACCCAAAGTTACTTAAATATGCTAATTAAAAAGGGGGGTCCTGGGAGTCCCTCTGCCAGACATTAGTCCTGGTTACAAGAGACTTACCCAGAGTCTTTAGCTCACTATCTTTCACAGAGAAGAAATATCCCAAACATATCAGTCTTTGTCCTGCCCAGGGGCAGTCCAGCACCGAAATGCTAGGCAATTCTCCTCTGAACAAGAGTACCAACAGAAACCCCAGATACGTGTTTCGGTCTGGTTGGGCCTCACCAGTAGGGTGGATCTGTGCCTCTCTAAGAATAGTGAGCAAGGGGTCCACGTTTGGATTCCCCTAGTAACTTAGGGTGAGACCCAAAGTTACTTAAATATGCTAATTAAAAAGGGGGGTCCTGGGAGTCCCTCTGCCAGACATTAGTCCTGGTTACAAGAGACTTACCCAGAGTCTTTAGCTCACTATCTTTCACAGAGAAGAAATATCCTAAACATATCAGTCTTTGTCCTGCCCAGGGGCAGTCCAGCACCGAAATGCTAGGTAATTCTCCTCAGAACAAGAGTACCAAAAGAAACCCCAGACACGTGTTTCGGTCTGGTTGGACCTCATCAGTAGGGTGGATCTGTGCCTCTCTAAGAATAGTGAGCAAAGGGTCCACGTCTGGATTCCCCTAGTAATTTAGGGTAAGACCCAAAGTTACTTAAATATGCTAATTAAAAAGGGGGTCCGGGGAGTCCCTCTGCCAGACATTAGTCCTGGTTACAAGAGACTTACCCAGAGTCTTTAGCTCACTATCTTTCACAGAGAAGAAATATCCCAAACATATCAGTCTTTGTCCTGCCCAGGGGCAGTCCAGCACCGAAATGCTAGGCAATTCTCCTCTGAACAAGAGTACCCACAAAAACCCCAGACACGTGTTTCGGTCTAGTTGGACCTCATCAGTAGGGTGGATCTGTGCCTCTCTAAGAATAGTGAGCAAGGGGTCCACGTCTGGATTCCCCTAGTAACTTAGGGTGAGACCCAATGTTACTTAAATATGCTAATTAAAAAGGGGGGTCCGGGGAGTCCCTCTGCCAGACATTAGTCCTGGTTACAAGAGACTTACCCAGAGTCTTTAGCTCACTATCTTTCACAGAGAAGAAATATCCCAAACATATCAGTCTTTGTCCTGCCCAGGGGCAGTCCAGCACCGAAATGCTAGGCAATTCTCCTCTGAACAAGAGTACCAACAAAAACCCCAGACACGTGTTTTGGTCTGGTTGGACCTCATCAGTAGTGTGGATCTGTGCCTCTCTAAGAATAGTGAGCAAGGGGTCCACGTCTGGGTTCCCCTAGTAACTTAGTGTGAGACCCAATGTTACTTAAATATGCTAATTAAAAAGGGGGGTCCGGGGAGTCCCTCTGCCAGACATTAGTCCTGGTTACAAGAGACTTACCCAGAGTCTTTAGCTCACTATCTTTCACAGAGAAGAAATATCCCAAACATATCAGTCTTTGTCCTGCCCAGGGGCAGTCCAGCACCGAAATGCTAGGCAATTCTCCTCTGAACAAGAGTACCAACAGAAACCCCAGACACGTGTTTCGGTCTGGTTGGACCTCATCAGTAGGGTGGATCTGTGCCTCTCTAAGAATAGTGAGCAAGGGGTCCCCGTCTGGATTCCCCTAGTAACTTAGGGTGAGACCCAAAGTTACTTAAATATGCTAATTAAAAAGGGGGGTCCTGGGAGTCTCTCTGCCAGACATTAGTCCTGGTTACAAGAGACTTACCCAGAGTCTTTAGCTCACTATCTTTCACAGAGATGAAATATCCCAAACATATTAGTCTTTGTCCTGCCCAGGGGCAGTCCAGCACCGAAATGCTAGGCAATTCTCCTCTGAACAAGAGTACCCACAAAAACCCCAGACACGTGTTTCAGTCTGGTTGGACCTCATCAGTAGGGTGGATCTGTGCCTCTCTAAGAATAGTGAGCAAGGGGTCCACGTCTGGATTCCCCTAGTAACTTAGGGTGAGACCCAATGTTACTTAAATATGCTAATTAAAAAGGGGGGTCTGGGGAGTCCCTCTGCCAGACATTAGTCCTGGTTACAAGAGACTTACCCAGAGTCTTTAGCTCACTATCTTTCACAGAGATGAAATATCCCAAACATATTAGTCTTTGTCCTGCCCAGGGGCAGTCCAGCACCGAAATACTAGGCAATTCTCCTCTGAACAAGAGTACCAACAGAAACCCCAGACACGTGTTTCAGTCTGGTTGGACCTCATCAGTAGGGTGGATCTGTGCCTCTCTAAGAATAGTGAGCAAGGGGTCCACGTCTGGATTCCCCTAGTAACTTACGGTAAGACCCAAAGTTACTTAAATATGCTAATTAAAAAGGGGGGTCCTGGGAGTCCCTCTGCCAGACATTAGTCCTGGTTACAAGAGACTTACCCAGAGTCTTTAGCTCACTATCTTTCACAGAGAAGAAATATCCCAAACATATCAGTCTTTGTCCTGCCCAGGGGCAGTCCAGCACCGAAATGCTAGGCAATTCTCCTCTGAACAAGAGTACCAACAGAAACCCCAGATACGTGTTTCGGTCTGGTTGGGCCTCACCAGTAGGGTGGATCTGTGCCTCTCTAAGAATAGTGAGCAAGGGGTCCACGTTTGGATTCCCCTAGTAACTTAGGGTGAGACCCAAAGTTACTTAAATATGCTAATTAAAAAGGGGGGTCCTGGGAGTCCCTCTGCCAGACATTAGTCCTGGTTACAAGAGACTTACCCAGAGTCTTTAGCTCACTATCTTTCACAGAGAAGAAATATCCTAAACATATCAGTCTTTGTCCTGCCCAGGGGCAGTCCAGCACCGAAATGCTAGGTAATTCTCCTCAGAACAAGAGTACCAAAAGAAACCCCAGACACGTGTTTCAGTCTGGTTGGACCTCATCAGTAGGGTGGATCTGTGCCTCTCTAAGAATAGTGAGCAAAGGGTCCACGTCTGGATTCCCCTAGTAATTTAGGGTAAGACCCAAAGTTACTTAAATATGCTAATTAAAAAGGGGGTCCGGGGAGTCCCTCTGCCAGACATTAGTCCTGGTTACAAGAGACTTACCCAGAGTCTTTAGCTCACTATCTTTCACAGAGAAGAAATATCCCAAACATATCAGTCTTTGTCCTGCCCAGGGGCAGTCCAGCACCGAAATGCTAGGCAATTCTCCTCTGAACAAGAGTACCCACAAAAACCCCAGACACGTGTTTCGGTCTAGTTGGACCTCATCAGTAGGGTGGATCTGTGCCTCTCTAAGAATAGTGAGCAAGGGGTCCACGTCTGGATTCCCCTAGTAACTTAGGGTGAGACCCAATGTTACTTAAATATGCTAATTAAAAAGGGGGGTCCGGGGAGTCCCTCTGCCAGACATTAGTCCTGGTTACAAGAGACTTACCCAGAGTCTTTAGCTCACTATCTTTCACAGAGAAGAAATATCCCAAACATATCAGTCTTTGTCCTGCCCAGGGGAAGTCCAGCACCGAAATGCTAGGCAATTCTCCTCTGAACAAGAGTACCAACAGAAACCCCAGACACTTGTTTCGGTCTGGTTGGACCTCATCAGTAGGGTGGATCTGTGCCTCTCTAAGAATAGTGAGCAAGGGGTCCACGTCTGGATTCCCCTAGTAACTTAGGGTAAGACCCAAAGTTACTTAAATATGCTAATTAAAAAGGGGGGTCCGGGGAGTCCCTCTGCCAGACATTAGTCCTGGTTACAAGAGACTTACCCAGAGTCTTTAGCTCACTATCTTTCACAGAGAAGAAATATCCCAAACATATCAGTCTTTGTCCTGCCCAGGAGCAGTCCAGCACCGAAATGCTAGGCAATTCTCCTCTGAACAAGAGTACCAACAAAAACCCCAGACACGTGTTTTGGTCTGGTTGGACCTCATCAGTAGTGTGGATCTGTGCCTCTCTAAGAATAGTGAGCAAGGGGTCCACGTCTGGGTTCCCCTAGTAACTTAGTGTGAGACCCAATGTTACTTAAATATGCTAATTAAAAAGGGGGGTCCGGGGAGTCCCTCTGCCAGACATTAGTCCTGGTTACAAGAGACTTACCCAGAGTCTTTAGCTCACTATCTTTCACAGAGAAGAAATATCCCAAACATATCAGTCTTTGTCCTGCCCAGGGGCAGTCCAGCACCGAAATGCTAGGCAATTCTCCTCTGAACAAGAGTACCAACAGAAACCCCAGACACGTGTTTCGGTCTGGTTGGACCTCATCAGTAGGGTGGATCTGTGCCTCTCTAAGAATAGTGAGCAAGGGGTCCCCGTCTGGATTCCCCTAGTAACTTAGGGTGAGACCCAAAGTTACTTAAATATGCTAATTAAAAAGGGGGGTCCTGGGAGTCTCTCTGCCAGACATTAGTCCTGGTTACAAGAGACTTACCCAGAGTCTTTAGCTCACTATCTTTCACAGAGATGAAATATCCCAAACATATTAGTCTTTGTCCTGCCCAGGGGCAGTCCAGTACCGAAATGCTAGGCAATTCTCCTCTGAACAAGAGTACCAACAAAAACCCCAGACACGTGTTTCGGTCTGGTTGGACCTCATCAGTAGGGTGGATCTGTGCCTCTCTAAGAATAGTGAGCAAGGGGTCCACGTCTGGATTCCCCTAGTAACTTACGGTAAGACCCAAAGTTACTTAAATATGCTAATTAAAAAGGGGGGTCCTGGGAGTCCCTCTGCCAGACATTAGTCCTGGTTACAAGAGACTTACCCAGAGTCTTTAGCTCACTATCTTTCACAGAGAAGAAATATCCCAAACATATCAGTCTTTGTCCTGCCCAGGAGCAGTCCAGCACCGAAATGCTAGGCAATTCTCCTCTGAACAAGAGTACCAACAGAAACCCCAGACACGTGTTTCGGTCTGGTTGGGCCTCACCAGTAGGGTGGATCTGTGCCTCTCTAAGAATAGTGAGCAAGGGGTCCACGTTTGGATTCCCCTAGTAACTTAGGGTGAGACCCAAAGTTACTTAAATATGCTAATTAAAAAGGGGGGTCCTGGGAGTCCCTCTGCCAGACATTAGTCCTGGTTACAAGAGACTTACCCAGAGTCTTTAGCTCACTATCTTTCACAGAGAAGAAATATCCTAAACATATCAGTCTTTGTCCTGCCCAGGGGCAGTCCAGCACCGAAATGCTAGGTAATTCTCCTCAGAACAAGAGTACCAAAAGAAACCCCAGACACGTGTTTCGGTCTGGTTGGACCTCATCAGTAGGGTGGATCTGTGCCTCTCTAAGAATAGTGAGCAAAGGGTCCACGTCTGGATTCCCCTAGTAATTTAGGGTAAGACCCAAAGTTACTTAAATATGCTAATTAAAAAGGGCGGTCCGGGGAGTCCCTCTGCCAGACATTAGTCCTGGTTACAAGAGACTTACCCAGAGTCTTTAGCTCACTATCTTTCACAGAGAAGAAATATCCCAAACATATCAGTCTTTGTCCTGCCCAGGGGCAGTCCAGCACCGAAATGCTAGGCAATTCTCCTCTGAACAAGAGTACCAACAGAAACCCCAGACACGTGTTTCGGTCTGGTTGGACCTCATCAGTAGGGTGGATCTGTGCTTCTCTAAGAATAGTGAGCAAGGGGTCCCCGTCTGGATTCCCCTAGTAACTTAGGGTGAGACGCAAAGTTACTTAAATATGCTAATTAAAAAGGGGGGTCCTGGGTGTCTCTCTGCCAGACATTAGTCCTGGATACAAGAGACTTACCCAGAGTCTTTAGCTCACTATCTTTCACAGAGATGAAATATCCCAAACATATTAGTCTTTGTCCTGCCCAGGGGCAGTCCAGCACCGAAATGCTAGGCAATTCTCCTCTGAACAAGAGTACCAACAGAAACCCCAGACACGTGTTTCAGTCTGGTTAGACCTCATCAGTAGGGTGGATCTGTGCCTCTCTAAGAATAGTGAGCAAGGGGTCCACGTCTGGATTCCCCTAGTAACTTACGGTGAGACCCAAAGTTACTTAAATATGCTAATTAAAAAGGGGGGTCCTGGGAGTCCCTCTGCCAGACATTAGTCCTGGTTACAAGAGACTTACCCAGAGTCTTTAGCTCACTATCTTTCACAGAGAAGAAATATCCCAAACATATCAGTCTTTGTCCTGCCCAGGGGCAGTCCAGCACCGAAATGCTAGGCAATTCTCCTCTGAACAAGAGTACCAACAGAAACCCCAGACACGTGTTTCGGTCTGGTTGGACCTCATCAGCAGGGTGGATCTGTGCCTCTCTAAGAATAGTGAGCAAGGGGTCCACATCTGGATTCCCCTAGTAACTTAGGGTGAGACCCAAAGTTACTTAAATATGCTAATTAAAAAGGGGGGTCCTAGGAGTCCCTCTGCCAGACATTAGTCCTGGTTACAAGAGACTTACCCAGAGTCTTTAGCTCACTATCTTTCACAGAGAAGAAATATCCCAAACATATCAGTCTTTGTCCTGCCCAGGGGCATTCCAGCACCGAAATGCTAGGCAATTCTCCTCTGAACAAGAGTACCAACAGAAACCCCAGACACGTGTTTCGGTCTGGTTGGACCTAATCAGTTGGGTGGATCTGTGCCTCTCTAAGAATAGTGAGCAAGGGGTCCCCGTCTGGATTCCACTAGTAACTTAGGGTGAGACCCAAAGTTACTTAAATATGCTACTTAAAAAGGGGGGTCCTAGGAGTCCCTCTGCCAGACATTAGTCCTGGTTACAAGAGACTTACCCAGAGTCTTTAGCTCACTATCTATCAAAGAGAAGAAATATCCCAAACATATCAGTCTTTGTCCTGCCCAGGAGCAGTCCAGCACCGAAATGCTAGGCAATTCTCCTCTGAACAAAAGTACCAACAGAAACCCCAGACACGTGTTTCGGTCTGGTTGGACCTCATCAGTAGGGTGGATCTATGCCTCGCTAAGAATAGTGAGCAAGGGGTCCACGTCTGGATTCCCCTAGTAACTAACGGTGAGACCCAAAGTTACTTAAATATGCTAATTAAAAAGGGGGGTGCTGGGAGTCCCTCTGCCAGACATTAGTCCTGGTTACAAGAGACTTACCCAGAGTCTTTAGCTCACTATCTTTCACAGAGAAGAAATATCCCAAACATATCAGTCTTTGTCCTGCCCAGGGGAAGTCCAGCACCAAAATGCTAGGCAATTCTCCTCTGAACAAGAGTACCAACAGAAACCCCAGATACGTGTTTCAGTCTGGTTGGACCTCATCAGTAGGGTAGATCTGTGTCTCTCTAAGAATAGTGAGCAAGGGGTCCACGTTTGGATTCCCCTAGTAATTTAGGGTGAGACCCAAAGTTACTTAAATATGCTAATTAAAAAGGGGGGTCCTGGGAGTCCCTCTGCCACACATTAGTCCTGGTTACAAGAGACTTACCCAGAGTCTTTAGCTCACTATCTTTCACAGAGAAGAAATATCCCAAACATATGAGTCTTTGTCCTGCCCAGGAGCAGTCCAGCACCAAAATGCTAGGCAATTCTCCTCTGAACAAGAGTACCAACAGAAACCTAAGACATGTGTTTCGGTCTGGTTGGACCTCATCAGTAGGGTGGATCTGTGCCTCTCTAAGAATAGTGAGCATGGGGTCCACGTCTGGATTCCCCTAGTAACTTACGGTGAGACCCAAAGTTACTTAAATATGCTAATTAAAAAGGGGGGTCCTGGGAGTCTGTATGCCAGACATTAGTCCTGGTTACAAGAGACTTACCCAGAGTCTTTAGCTCACTATCTTTCACAGAGAAGAAATATCCTAAACATTTCAGTCTTTGTCCTGCCCAGGGGCAGTCCAGCACCGAAATGCTAGGTAATTCTCCTCAGAACAAGAATACCAAAAAGAAACCCCAGACACGTGTTTCGGTCTGGTTGGACCTCATCAGTAGGGTGGATCTGTGCCTCTCTAAGAATAGTGAGCAAGTGGTCCACGTCTGGGTTCCCCTAGTAACTTAGGGTGAGACCCAATGTTACTTAAATATGCTAATTAAAAAGGGGGGTCCTGGGAGTCCCTCTGCCAGATATTAGTCCTGGTTACAAGAGACTTACCCAGAGTCTTTAGCTCACTATCTTTCACAGAGAAGAAATAGCCCAAACATATCAGTCTTTGTCCTGCCCAGGGACAGTCCAGCACCGAAATGCTAGGCAATTCTCCTCTGAACAAGAGTACCAACAGAAACCCCAGACACGTGTTTCGGTCTGGTTGGACCTCACCAGTAGGGTGGATCTGTGCCTCTCTAAGAATAGTGAGCAAGGGGTCCACGTTTGGATTCCCCTAGTAACTTAGGGTGAGACCCAAAGTTACTTAAATATGCTAATTAAAAAGGGGGGTCCTGGGAGTTCCTCTGCCAGACATTAGTCCTGGTTACAAGAGACTTACCCAGAGTCTTTAGCTCACTATCTTTCACAGAGAAGAAATATCCTAAACATATCAGTCTTTGTCCTGTCCAGGGGCAGTCCAGCACCGAAATGCTAGGTAATTCTCCTCAGAACAAGAGTACCAAAAGAAACCCCAGACACGTGTTTCGGTCTGGTTGGACCTCATCAGTAGGGTGGATCTGTGCCTCTCTAAGAATAGTGAGCAAAGGGTCCACGTCTGGATTCCCCTAGTAACTTAGGGTAAGACCCAAAGTTACTTAAATATGCTAATTAAAAAGGGGGGTCCGGGGAGTCCCTCTGCCAGACATTAGTCCTGGTTACAAGAGACTTACCCAGAGTCTTTAGCTCACTATCTTTCACAGAGAAGAAATATCCCAAACATATCAGTCTTTGTCCTGCCCAGGGGCAGTCCAGCACCGAAATGCTAGGCAATTCTCCTCTGAACAAGAGTACCCACAAAAACCCCAGACACGTGTTTCGGTCTAGTTGGACCTCATCAGTAGGGTGGATCTGTGCCTCTCTAAGAATAGTGAGCAAGGGGTCCACGTCTGGATTCCCCTAGTAACTTAGGGTGAGACCCAATGTTACTTAAATATGCTAATTAAAAAGGGGGGTCCGGGGAGTCCCTCTGCCAGACATTAGTCCTGGTTACAAGAGACTTACCCAGAGTCTTTAGCTCACTATCTTTCACAGAGAAGAAATATCCCAAACATATCAGTCTGCCCAGGGGCAGTCCAGCACCAAAATGCTAGGCAATTCTCCTCTGAAAAAGAGTACCAACAAAAAACCCAGACACGTGTTTCGGTCTGGTTGGACCTCATCAGTAGGGTGGATCTGTGCCTCTCTAAGAATAGTGAGCAAGGGGTCCCCGTCTGGATTCCCCTAGTAACTTAGGGTGAGACCCAAAGTTACTTAAATATGCTAATTAAAAAGGGGGGTCCTGGGAGTCTCTCTGCCAGACATTAGTCCTGGTTACAAGAGACTTACCCAGAGTCTTTAGCTCACTATCTTTCACAGAGATGAAATATCCCAAACATATTAGTCTTTGTCCTGTCCAGGGGCAGTCCAGCACCGAAATGCTAGGCAATTCTCCTCTGAACAAGAGTACCAACAAAAACCCCAGACACGTGTTTCGGTCTGGTTGGACCTCATCAGTAGGGTGGATCTGTGCCTCTCTAAGAATAGTGAGCAAGGGGTCCACGTCTGGGTTCCCCTAGTAACTTAGGGTGAGACCCAATGTTACTTAAATATGCTAATTAAAAAGGGGGGTCCTGGGAGTCCCTCTGCCAGATATTAGTCCTGGTTACAAGAGACTTACCCAGAGTCTTTAGCTCACTATCTTTCACAGAGAAGAAATAGCCCAAACATATCAGTCTTTGTCCTGCCCAGGGACAGTCCAGCACCGAAATGCTAGGCAATTCTCCTCTGAACAAGAGTACCAACAGAAACCCCAGACACGTGTTTCGGTCTGGTTGGACCTCACCAGTAGGGTCGATCTGTGCCTCTCTAAGAATAGTGAGCAAGGGGTCCACGTTTGGATTCCCCTAGTAACTTAGGGTGAGACCCAAAGTTACTTAAATATGCTAATTAAAAAGGGGGGTCCTGGGAGTTCCTCTGCCAGACATTAGTCCTGGTTACAAGAGACTTACCCAGAGTCTTTAGCTCACTATCTTTCACAGAGAAGAAATATCCTAAACATATCAGTCTTTGTCCTGTCCAGGGGCAGTCCAGCACCGAAATGCTAGGTAATTCTCCTCAGAACAAGAGTACCAAAAGAAACCCCAGACACGTGTTTCGGTCTGGTTGGACCTCATCAGTAGGGTGGATCTGTGCCTCTCTAAGAATAGTGAGCAAAGGGTCCACGTCTGGATTCCCCTAGTAACTTAGGGTAAGACCCAAAGTTACTTAAATATGCTAATTAAAAAGGGGGGTCCGGGGAGTCCCTCTGCCAGACATTAGTCCTGGTTACAAGAGACTTACCCAGAGTCTTTAGCTCACTATCTTTCACAGAGAAGAAATATCCCAAACATATCAGTCTTTGTCCTGCCCAGGGGCAGTCCAGCACCGAAATGCTAGGCAATTCTCCTCTGAACAAGAGTACCCACAAAAACCCCAGACACGTGTTTCGGTCTAGTTGGACCTCATCAGTAGGGTGGATCTGTGCCTCTCTAAGAATAGTGAGCAAGGGGTCCACGTCTGGATTCCCCTAGTAACTTAGGGTGAGACCCAATGTTACTTAAATATGCTAATTAAAAAGGGGGGTCCGGGGAGTCCCTCTGCCAGACATTAGTCCTGGTTACAAGAGACTTACCCAGAGTCTTTAGCTCACTATCTTTCTTTTTTTTTTTTTTTTTTTTGAAATATCAGTCGAAATATGTCGCAGTATAATGCCGCGACATCAGACTTTTATTACAACCGAGGTTCATCCGAAGATTCATTTCCTTTAGTCCGTTTCTTTATAGACAAAAGTTCGATTGATGAGCTCTCCATTAGGAGCATTCTTCTATGTTCTCTAAATCAAGTGCGTCTATGAAGTTGACTATCGCACAGCAAAGTTTTACAACATTTCCGGCCATTGCCTGCGACCACCAATCACGTGCTTCTGGATCCGCTGGATAAAAGTTGCCTAGGTGTAAGGCTCGTTTTGTTGTGAGCAGCGTGCATTTAGTTATCAAATGTTCGATGGATTCAGGTTCTTGCATGCAGAAGCGGCATCTGTCGTTGTTTACTTTATTTGAATGACGAAGCCACAGTGCTGCTTTTGTGTTGATTGCATTTAACCGAATTCGTAAAAACTGAGCCCGGTGGTGGCGGGAAGGGCAGTTTGTCAAATATTTACATAGAACGCCCAACTTATGTTGTCCAATTGCGGTGTCTAGAGTTGTGACCATCTTACAACGTTGGTCGTAATTCTGGATCCAATGCATTGTGTCGACCTTTTTCTTAACCAATTGCGGTCGCTTTATCAATTCATCAGTGTTTGAATTAGCATGGGCTAGAATGTTTTTCAGACGTTGTTTCCACTCTTCGAGTAATACTGAATTCCCCGGGCCAGGTCTGATGGAAAAGGGCTGATAGGCAGGTGGTTTAGATGGCATAATCATTTTTCTAAAAGCCATCAGAGATTTCCATATTACGCAAGCGTGAAGCGAGTTTATGGAAAGTTCGTATCTTAGTTGGATCATTGAGATGTAGGTTGGTAACTTCAAGACACGTCGCCAAAAAATGGCTTCAAGCTTCTGCCAAAAGACCGCTTCGATGGACCACCCTGCTTCAGATCCATAAGTAATCGCTGGAACGACTTTCTGCAGATAAAATTTCAGGATTGGGGTGAGTGCGAATTTGCCATACGATTTGTCCAGAAGCTGGGCTTGAATTCCAAATTGCACCATTCGGGCTTTCAAGACTGCTTTCCACGGAGTTTCGCAGAGTGAGTTGTTAAAGGATATCCCCAAATATCTAATTGAATCAACCACATCTAGTGGTTTTTTATTTATATACCAGGTGAAAGGGCGTTGATTGTTAGATTTTGGTTTGCCGATGATGATAATTTTGGTCTTGTCGATGTTTATTGACAGATCGTTGGAGTCGAGGTATTCTTTAAGGTTGGACAATTGCCGTTGTAGGCCTATCTGGGTTTTGTCTAGAAGGACTATGTCGTCTGCGTATATTAAATGACCGACTTCGATGTTATTTAAATTTGGAGGAAAGTATCTCACGTTTTTCCGGTGTTCAGGAATGTCGGCAATAAACAGTTTGAATAACTCGGCTGCTAGTGGACAACCTTGTTTCACCCCTGTGTTTGTTGGTATAGGGTTGGAGAGAACACCTTGGTTGTTTAGTCGAATGCTGATTGAGGTGTTTGAGTGTAGCGCTTTTATTGGATCCATCAGATTACTTGGGCAATTCCATTTCTTTAGTTTGGCCCAGAGTTTTGAGCGATTAATGGTGTCAAAGGCACTACGTAGATCGATAAAGGCTACGAACAGTTTGGTTTTGGCCCTTATGCTTTCCAATTTTAAAATTGTCATTAAGAGCAGGTTTACTTCCACCCCGACTCCTTTTGTGAATCCGGTCTGCCGGATGTCAGGGATTGAGTTTGTCGTTGACCAGTACGTAAGCTGTAAGCGTAAAAACGATGCAAAAATTTTCCCAATGGTGTCCAACAAGGCTATCGGGCGATAGTTGGATGGGTCTGCCCGATTGCCTTTTTTGTAAATTGGTACTATTATTGCTTCTCGCCAGGATCCAGGAATTGTTGTTGTTGTGGACAGTCTGACAAACAGGATTTCTATCAATTTAGCCCATTCCTCCGCGTTATCTTTTAACATGATGTTAGTTATTAGGTCGGGTCCGGCGGCATTGGAGTTTTTCAGTGCTTGTATTGCAGTTTTTATGTCGGCGGCGGTGACTCGTAGCCCCCAAGAAGTTGAATTTGTCTCTGAAGCATTTTGGTCTTCTTGTTGTGTATTACTGAAAATTTTTGCGTAGTGTTGTGTCCATTGCTCGGGGGCAATTACGTTTATCGTTGTTGGCTGATGTTTGGAGTTCCCAGTGTTTAAGATGGCCCAAGTTTCGCGGGAATTTTTCTGAATTAGCTGTTTCAGTAGCAACTCCGCTTTATCTTGTTCAATTATGATTTTTTGTGATTTAAGCCAGGAACGATACGATCGTCGTCGATTTTGGATATCTTGAATTATAGAGCTTCTATTGTCGGTGGTCTTAATCAGTTTCTTTAGCTTCCTCACGTCTCGTCGCATTTCTCTTTTTGCTGACGTTATTGTCATGGATGAGACGTGTTTGTGTAGATGACCCATAGTTACATTGGAAGTACGTGTAGTAACAAAGTCGGAGAGTAAGGGAATATACTCAATCAACGAGTCGTCTTTGTTGACAAAATTCTGTCTTATTTCCTGGAGGTTCCTTCTATTTATTCTGAGACGGTTGCCACCTGCCGTCACTGAAATCGGAATTTCATAGTAACGAGTGTCCAATGACCATTCCAGCTGACAAGTAAGTCGCAAAAGGTTGTGATCGCTCGTTGACATAGGCAAGATTGTTAGAGACAGGTTTTTTTCAAATAGATTATGTGAGGCCCAGAAATAGTCAATGATTGAGTGGGTCTTGTTGTTTGACCACGTTTGACTTGGCGGTTGGTCTCCTATGACGTTCCCATTAACCATTAAACAGTTCCTTGTGCGAAGGGCACGGCTCCATAAAATGCCACGGGTAGGGATGTCTTTGTCTAGAGCAGGCTTGTAGCTCTGTGTTTCACGCTCGTATTTAAACCAAGCACAATTTAGGTCTCCTGCACAAATGATTGAGAGATTCCTATATTTCAATATTGCCTCATCGAGGATGTGGAGCATAGAACTAAGAAAAAGCTTGGTACTGATTTTATGTGGATTTCAGTAACTATTTAAAATGAGCAGATGTGACCTGGCGTCAACAGATTGGTGATTTGATTGTAATAGGACGCCTTGTATAAAGGGATTTGGAGCGAATGAAGTCTTAGGTTGCCACCATGTATTAATTTTAATCATCATTAATAGACCAGAAGAGGGGCGGCCTTTTGGTCCTTTGACAGCGGGATTTAATAGGGTCGTAAAGCCATCTCTCATTGGGGGTTCACTTAACCAAGTTTCTTGGAGGCAAATGATAAATGCCTTGTCTAGGTTGACATCAAACCGATTGAATAGGTGAGACGACCCCCTGGTATTCCAAGAGAGAATTTCACGTGTGCATTCTATTGCACGAGCTGATGGCTAATTCCGGTCTGTTGTGCTGTGCGTCATGTTGTTCTTCAGGATCCGATTTGTCTCAGATCTTTGAAATTCTACTCGTGATGGTTTCTGTTTGTGCTCCATGTGTCTTTGTTCACGATGACAGGGAGCAGAATACTGCGGACTGGTTTTCTGATTGTTTGTGCCCAGGTTTTGCGGTTCAATTGAGACGTCAAAGCCATAGCTCAGTAGATCATTTGCCGCTTGCAGAATAGTGTTCCGTACTAAGGCAGATGGAATATGCAAAAGCACTTGATCACAACGTCGTTCCGTTGCGTATTCTACAATTCTTATGTCTGCTGACACAATCGTTCGTAGTGATGGAATGCAAGTGAGTAGTTTCATCACGTTCTTCCTGTTCATGTTCACATCGTGATCGTCGTGATGAAGATTTTGCAATCTGAGTTTGCAAGGAATTAAGCCGGCACTAGAACCCAGTGAAGTAGATGCCTGAGAACGATAATGGACTGGCCTGTTCCCATGCGAGTTTGTGTGTTTTGGATTCAAATGGGATAACTTTTGTTCCTTATTTGGCCTCGTTCTTATTGGATTTTTGTCGATGTTCGTAGATCGATTGGGATCGTTCGCGGTCGTTGGTGAGTGAGTTGAATGTAAAGTTTCTTGAGCAAAATCTGGAGCCAAGTCTTGGTGGTCGATTGACAAGTCCTCAGAGTATGTAGATAAGTCACAGATGTCGATTGTAGAGCTGGGAGAATCGTTTGTAACGATTACTGAATCAGAGTCCGTTCTTTGACGTTTTTTCGGATGGGCTTCTGGGGCATCAAGCTTCTTTACCTGTTTTGTTTGTTTTTTCCTAGTGTCTGAGTCATTTTGGTTAACTGCTTTGGCTTGGTTAAATAGTCCGGGGGTGGGGACCTTTGGCAAATTTCTAATCAGGTTTCGAGAGCTCAGAGATGATGTGCGTTTTTTGACTCCTGGTCTTGGTATTGTCTGGCGTGAGTTCTGAGCTTGGCGTTTGATGTGCTTTACAGCGTTAAAGTCTTTTACTTCTATTTGTTTTGAAGGACCTTGAAAGATGCCAAAGGAGGCCACAGATTTCATTGCCGGAGGCTGAGATGAAAGGCTGTTTGTTGGGAGATTTTTTGAATGGTCGCAGTCGGAAGCTTCCTGAATTAAAGGAGATTTGTTTAAGCTGGTCGCAGATGCTTGTTGTGAAGCAGAGATCACTGAGTTGGATGTTTTTTCAAATGAGGTTGAAGTTTGATTCGCTATTGTCTGAATTATTGTCTTTGTTGTGGCCTGCAAGGAAGCGTCCTGCATTATAATTCTTTGGGATTCAGGGTTTCGCGTGGGCGTTGAGTCTGTAGTTTGGTGCTCAGTTTTGGAGTAGATTTCGGTTGAGAAATGTCGCATCCATTTCACCGCCTCAAGAAGGCCGTCGGACAAGGAGTCGTTTTGGCAATGATGACGGGCAGCAAGGTCGCTTAAGCGTTCTTGCCAGCGCATTGTCTTTTCGGCTTCCTGAGTCAGCTGTTCCTGTAGAAAGTTTGTTACAGTCTCAAAACTATCCATCTTTTCCTTTAATGAAATGATAAGTGTGGACTGGTCCTTGTAAGTATCTAGCAAAGATTCGTACATTTTTAAAAAAGGCAAGAGTGCTGTTGATGATGCGGCTAGTACGTTGTTATAAATCTGCATTGCTGCTGCTGATGAAAGACTCGGTTTGGGGCCTGCTCCAGTCTGTTCACCTAGATTAGACTGGTTACTATTTATGGAGTCTGAATGAGAGTCTGGTATTGATGTTGCATCACCAGTTACATTTGCCGGAACTGCTTTTGGGGCAGGTTGAATGTTTGAAGACAAATTCTTGTTTTTTGTTGGATGCACGGATGATGTGTTTTGATGTTGTGATTGGGCATAATGCTTCGTATGCCGTAACGCGTGATTAAGTTTGCCGTCAATCACGCATTTGGGATGCATTGGCAGCCCAAGATGGAGGGCTTGTCGCGTCGATTCACTAGTGTGAGGCATCCCTGCTGAGTTTTGCGCATCACCGTTTTTCTTGTGGGACCAATCGATGTTATTTCTTTGGTCTCCTTGCTCTGTTAGAGTTCTAAGGGAGGTCCTTTTTGATGGTGTAATGTCCTTTTCATTGAAGGAATTTGGCTTTGTGTAGACAAAGACGGTACGTGTGGGAACTTTATCAAGCATTTCGGCAGCTTGATGTTTGACCGCGCTTTGAGCTTTAATGTGCTTCAAGTTTGATTTTAAGGAGCTCACGGCCAAAGTGGTTTCGTCATGCTCAATGGTTGCAGTTGCAATTAAATTTGATGCAATAGCATTTTTGGCTTCAGAATAACTTGTTGAGGCAAGATCCTCGTTTTCTTGTGAGGCTTCCAAAAGCTCGACATCCGTTAAGTCAAATGGCGTAAAGAACTCGTCTCCTTTGTTCGAGTATTGTGGTTTAACAGAGGTAGGTGAGTCTGTACTCCTGTTTAAGGGGGTAAGGTCGAGTAATGATAGTAGCGGTCGTTGTGGAGAACTGATGGTGACTTCTACGTTGGTTCCGTCGTTTGAAGTTAAAACCATAGTTTCAGCTTCGCTGACTTCGCTGGTAATAGCTGCGTGCAAGGCACATATGGAGATTCCACCAGACGTGTCAGTGTTAGGTACGTTGGTTTCAGCTTCATCTAGACTTGACGTTGACAGATCAATTAATGTTGTCTCATTAATCGCGATATCAGGTGTAGCCAATGAATTTTGTGGAGGCGCGGTGTCTCCCTTTTTATCAAGGGTAACTGGTGCACATATTTCGATGGAAGTCTCAGTGGATTCCTCAGTGTGGTGCTCGTCTGAGTACATTATCATCAGTACGGGCGAGGGGTTAACAGCGATCGTGTCGTCATTAGTACTTTGGTCGGTTGACAATGAATTAAGAGATTGGAGTTCAGACATGTTTTTAGGTGCACTTTTGTGGGGCAAGGAGCTTACCTTTATTGGCTCCACTCTCGCGTCGCTTTTTAGCGCTGTCCAAGGGTTTTGCATACGGCGTTGTTGAATGGTTTTCCGTCGGGTAAGGGGGCCAGAGCCTGATTGGCCGCCTGTGCCGGAGTGGGCCGTCATGAATAGCTGATTCGCACTGCCGAGACCAGCCGTTGACTGCCGTAGACTGACTCAGCTCACGACTCCGCGCGCGCTCCGCGCCGGAATCGAGGCTAAATAGGATCCGCCTCCAATTTTCGATGGCCGATGTTAAAGGCACAGGCACAATATACTGCGGCTCCGGCCAGCAGTGCAGGGAAAGAGGGAACACGTTGCTGCAGCTCCTCACGAGAAAAAAGTCGTAGCTGACTGCCGTAGACTGACTCAGCTCACGACTCCTGGAAATAATACAGTGGCTGGTTTCTGTTTTAAAGATGCCCAGTAAGTAAAAGAGTGGGCACTGGGCAGTCTGGGCTTCCACGCAACACTGGTGTGTGGTACTGCCTGACCCTAGTAGGGTCACCCTACTTGCGCTGCCTTCCTCTGCTCACAGAAGATGGCTCACTATCTTTCACAGAGAAGAAATATCCCAAACATATCAGTCTGCCCAGGGGCAGTCCAGCACCAAAATGCTAGGCAATTCTCCTCTGAAAAAGAGTACCAACAAAAAACCCAGACACGTGTTTCGGTCTGGTTGGACCTCATCAGTAGGGTGGATCTGTGCCTCTCTAAGAATAGTGAGCAAGGGGTCCCCGTCTGGATTCCCCTAGTAACTTAGGGTGAGACCCAAAGTTACTTAAATATGCTAATTAAAAAGGGGGGTCCTGGGAGTCTCTCTGCCAGACATTAGTCCTGGTTACAAGAGACTTACCCAGAGTCTTTAGCTCACTATCTTTCACAGAGATGAAATATCCCAAACATATTAGTCTTTGTCCTGTCCAGGGGCAGTCCAGCACCGAAATGCTAGGCAATTCTCCTCTGAACAAGAGTACCAACAAAAACCCCAGACACGTGTTTCGGTCTGGTTGGACCTCATCAGTAGGGTGGATCTGTGCCTCTCTAAGAATAGTGAGCAAGGGGTCCACGTCTGGATTCCCCTAGTAATTTACGGTGAGACCCAAAGTTACTTAAATATGCTAATTAAAAAGGGGGGTCCTGGGAGTCCCTCTGCCAGACATTAGTCCTGGTTACAAGAGACTTACCCAGAGTGTTTAGCTCACTATCTTTCACAGAGAAGAAATATCCCAAACATATCAGTCTTTGTCCTGCACAGGGGCAGTCCAGCACCGAAATGCTAGGCAATTCTCCTCTGAACAAGAGTACCCACAAAAACCCCAGACACGTGTTTCAGTCTGGTTGGACCTCATCAGTAGGGTGGATCTGTGCCTCTCTAAGAATAGTGAGCAAGGGGTCCACGTCTGGATTCCCCTAGTAAATTAGGGTGAGACACAATGTTACTTAAATATGCTAATTAAAAAGGGGGGTCTGGGGAGTCCCTCTGCCAGACATTAGTCCTGATTACAAGAGACTTACCCAGAGTCTTTAGCTCACTATCTTTCACAGAGATGAAATATCCCAAACATATTAGTCTTTGTCTTGCCCAGGGGCAGTCCAGCACCGAAATACTAGGCAATTCTCCTCTGAACAAGAGTACCAACAGAAACCCCAGACACGTGTTTCAGTCTGGTTGGACCTCATCAGTAGGGTGGATCTGTGCCTCTCTAAGAATAGTGAGCAAGGGGTCCACGTCTGGATTCCCCTAGTAACTTACGGTAAGACCCAAAGTTACTTAAATATGCTAATTAAAAAGGGGGGTCCTGGGAGTCCCTCTGCCAGACATTAGTCCTGGTTACAAGAGACTTACCCAGAGTCTTTAGCTCACTATCTTTCACAGAGAAGAAATATCCCAAACATATCAGTCTTTGTCCTGCCCAGGGGCAGTCCAGCACCGAAATGCTAGGCAATTCTCCTCTGAACAAGAGTACCAACAGAAACCCCAGACACGTGTTTCGGTCTGGTTGGGCCTCACCAGTAGGGTGGATCTGTGCCTCTCTAAGAATAGTGAGCAAGGGGTCCACGTTTGGATTCCCCTAGTAACTTAGGGTGAGACCCAAAGTTACTTAAATATGCTAATTAAAAAGGGGGGTCCTGGGAGTCCCTCTGCCAGACATTAGTCCTGGTTACAAGAGACTTACCCAGAGTCTTTAGCTCACTATCTTTCACAGAGAAGAAATATCCTAAACATATCAGTCTTTGTCCTGCCCAGGGGCAGTCCAGCACCGAAATGCTAGGTAATTCTCCTCAGAACAAGAGTACCAAAAGAAACCCCAGACACGTGTTTCGGTCTGGTTGGACCTCATCAGTAGGGTGGATCTGTGCCTCTCTAAGAATAGTGAGCAAAGGGTCCACGTCTGGATTCCCCTAGTAATTTAGGGTAAGACCCAAAGTTACTTAAATATGCTAATTAAAAAGGGGGGTCCAGGGAGTTCCTCTGCCAGACATTAGTCCTGGTTACAAGAGACTTACCCAGAGTCTTTAGCTCACTATCTTTCACAGAGAAGAAATATCCCAAACATATCAGTCTTTGTCCTGCCCAGGGGCAGTCCAGCACCGAAATGCTAGGCAATTCTCCTCTGAACAAGAGTACCCACAAAAACCCCAGACACGTGTTTCGGTCTAGTTGGACCTCATCAGTAGGGTGGATCTGTGCCTCTCTAAGAATAGTGAGCAAGGGGTCCACGTCTGGATTCCCCTAGTAACTTAGGGTGAGACCCAATGTTACTTAAATATGCTAATTAAAAAGGGGGGTCCGGGGAGTCCCTCTGCCAGACATTAGTCCTGGTTACAAGAGACTTACCCAGAGTCTTTAGCTCACTATCTTTCACAGAGAAGAAATATCCCAAACATATCAGTCTTTGTCCTGCCCAGGGGAAGTCCAGCACCGAAATGCTAGGCAATTCTCCTCTGAACAAGAGTACCAACAGAAACCCCAGACACTTGTTTCGGTCTGGTTGGACCTCATCAGTAGGGTGGATCTGTGCCTCTCTAAGAATAGTGAGCAAGGGGTCCACGTCTGGATTCCCCTAGTAACTTAGGGTAAGACCCAAAGTTACTTAAATATGCTAATTAAAAAGGGGGGTCCGGGGAGTCCCTCTGCCAGACATTAGTCCTGGTTACAAGAGACTTACCCAGAGTCTTTAGCTCACTATCTTTCACAGAGAAGAAATATCCCAAACATATCAGTCTTTGTCCTGCCCAGGAGCAGTCCAGCACCGAAATGCTAGGCAATTCTCCTCTGAACAAGAGTACCAACAAAAACCCCAGACACGTGTTTTGGTCTGGTTGGACCTCATCAGTAGTGTGGATCTGTGCCTCTCTAAGAATAGTGAGCAAGGGGTCCACGTCTGGGTTCCCCTAGTAACTTAGTGTGAGACCCAATGTTACTTAAATATGCTAATTAAAAAGGGGGGTCCGGGGAGTCCCTCTGCCAGACATTAGTCCTGGTTACAAGAGACTTACCCAGAGTCTTTAGCTCACTATCTTTCACAGAGAAGAAATATCCCAAACATATCAGTCTTTGTCCTGCCCAGGGGCAGTCCAGCACCGAAATGCTAGGCAATTCTCCTCTGAACAAGAGTACCAACAGAAACCCCAGACACGTGTTTCGGTCTGGTTGGACCTCATCAGTAGGGTGGATCTGTGCCTCTCTAAGAATAGTGAGCAAGGGGTCCCCGTCTGGATTCCCCTAGTAACTTAGGGTGAGACCCAAAGTTACTTAAATATGCTAATTAAAAAGGGGGGTCCTGGGAGTCTCTCTGCCAGACATTAGTCCTGGTTACAAGAGACTTACCCAGAGTCTTTAGCTCACTATCTTTCACAGAGATGAAATATCCCAAACATATTAGTCTTTGTCCTGCCCAGGGGCAGTCCAGTACCGAAATGCTAGGCAATTCTCCTCTGAACAAGAGTACCAACAAAAACCCCAGACACGTGTTTCGGTCTGGTTGGACCTCATCAGTAGGGTGGATCTGTGCCTCTCTAAGAATAGTGAGCAAGGGGTCCACGTCTGGATTCCCCTAGTAACTTACGGTAAGACCCAAAGTTACTTAAATATGCTAATTAAAAAGGGGGGTCCTGGGAGTCCCTCTGCCAGACATTAGTCCTGGTTACAAGAGACTTACCCAGAGTCTTTAGCTCACTATCTTTCACAGAGAAGAAATATCCCAAACATATCAGTCTTTGTCCTGCCCAGGAGCAGTCCAGCACCGAAATGCTAGGCAATTCTCCTCTGAACAAGAGTACCAACAGAAACCCCAGACACGTGTTTCGGTCTGGTTGGGCCTCACCAGTAGGGTGGATCTGTGCCTCTCTAAGAATAGTGAGCAAGGGGTCCACGTTTGGATTCCCCTAGTAACTTAGGGTGAGACCCAAAGTTACTTAAATATGCTAATTAAAAAGGGGGGTCCTGGGAGTCCCTCTGCCAGACATTAGTCCTGGTTACAAGAGACTTACCCAGAGTCTTTAGCTCACTATCTTTCACAGAGAAGAAATATCCTAAACATATCAGTCTTTGTCCTGCCCAGGGGCAGTCCAGCACCGAAATGCTAGGTAATTCTCCTCAGAACAAGAGTACCAAAAGAAACCCCAGACACGTGTTTCGGTCTGGTTGGACCTCATCAGTAGGGTGGATCTGTGCCTCTCTAAGAATAGTGAGCAAAGGGTCCACGTCTGGATTCCCCTAGTAATTTAGGGTAAGACCCAAAGTTACTTAAATATGCTAATTAAAAAGGGCGGTCCGGGGAGTCCCTCTGCCAGACATTAGTCCTGGTTACAAGAGACTTACCCAGAGTCTTTAGCTCACTATCTTTCACAGAGAAGAAATATCCCAAACATATCAGTCTTTGTCCTGCCCAGGGGCAGTCCAGCACCGAAATGCTAGGCAATTCTCCTCTGAACAAGAGTACCAACAGAAACCCCAGACACGTGTTTCGGTCTGGTTGGACCTCATCAGTAGGGTGGATCTGTGCTTCTCTAAGAATAGTGAGCAAGGGGTCCCCGTCTGGATTCCCCTAGTAACTTAGGGTGAGACGCAAAGTTACTTAAATATGCTAATTAAAAAGGGGGGTCCTGGGTGTCTCTCTGCCAGACATTAGTCCTGGATACAAGAGACTTACCCAGAGTCTTTAGCTCACTATCTTTCACAGAGATGAAATATCCCAAACATATTAGTCTTTGTCCTGCCCAGGGGCAGTCCAGCACCGAAATGCTAGGCAATTCTCCTCTGAACAAGAGTACCAACAGAAACCCCAGACACGTGTTTCAGTCTGGTTAGACCTCATCAGTAGGGTGGATCTGTGCCTCTCTAAGAATAGTGAGCAAGGGGTCCACGTCTGGATTCCCCTAGTAACTTACGGTGAGACCCAAAGTTACTTAAATATGCTAATTAAAAAGGGGGGTCCTGGGAGTCCCTCTGCCAGACATTAGTCCTGGTTACAAGAGACTTACCCAGAGTCTTTAGCTCACTATCTTTCACAGAGAAGAAATATCCCAAACATATCAGTCTTTGTCCTGCCCAGGGGCAGTCCAGCACCGAAATGCTAGGCAATTCTCCTCTGAACAAGAGTACCAACAGAAACCCCAGACACGTGTTTCGGTCTGGTTGGACCTCATCAGCAGGGTGGATCTGTGCCTCTCTAAGAATAGTGAGCAAGGGGTCCACATCTGGATTCCCCTAGTAACTTAGGGTGAGACCCAAAGTTACTTAAATATGCTAATTAAAAAGGGGGGTCCTAGGAGTCCCTCTGCCAGACATTAGTCCTGGTTACAAGAGACTTACCCAGAGTCTTTAGCTCACTATCTTTCACAGAGAAGAAATATCCCAAACATATCAGTCTTTGTCCTGCCCAGGGGCATTCCAGCACCGAAATGCTAGGCAATTCTCCTCTGAACAAGAGTACCAACAGAAACCCCAGACACGTGTTTCGGTCTGGTTGGACCTAATCAGTTGGGTGGATCTGTGCCTCTCTAAGAATAGTGAGCAAGGGGTCCCCGTCTGGATTCCACTAGTAACTTAGGGTGAGACCCAAAGTTACTTAAATATGCTACTTAAAAAGGGGGGTCCTAGGAGTCCCTCTGCCAGACATTAGTCCTGGTTACAAGAGACTTACCCAGAGTCTTTAGCTCACTATCTATCAAAGAGAAGAAATATCCCAAACATATCAGTCTTTGTCCTGCCCAGGAGCAGTCCAGCACCGAAATGCTAGGCAATTCTCCTCTGAACAAGAGTACCAACAGAAACCCCAGACACGTGTTTCGGTCTGGTTGGACCTCATCAGTAGGGTGGATCTATGCCTCGCTAAGAATAGTGAGCAAGGGGTCCACGTCTGGATTCCCCTAGTAACTAACGGTGAGACCCAAAGTTACTTAAATATGCTAATTAAAAAGGGGGGTGCTGGGAGTCCCTCTGCCAGACATTAGTCCTGGTTACAAGAGACTTACCCAGAGTCTTTAGCTCACTATCTTTCACAGAGAAGAAATATCCCAAACATATCAGTCTTTGTCCTGCCCAGGGGAAGTCCAGCACCAAAATGCTAGGCAATTCTCCTCTGAACAAGAGTACCAACAGAAACCCCAGATACGTGTTTCAGTCTGGTTGGACCTCATCAGTAGGGTAGATCTGTGTCTCTCTAAGAATAGTGAGCAAGGGGTCCACGTTTGGATTCCCCTAGTAATTTAGGGTGAGACCCAAAGTTACTTAAATATGCTAATTAAAAAGGGGGGTCCTGGGAGTCCCTCTGTCACACATTAGTCCTGGTTACAAGAGACTTACCCAGAGTCTTTAGCTCACTATCTTTCACAGAGAAGAAATATCCCAAACATATGAGTCTTTGTCCTGCCCAGGAGCAGTCCAGCACCAAAATGCTAGGCAATTCTCCTCTGAACAAGAGTACCAACAGAAACCTAAGACATGTGTTTCGGTCTGGTTGGACCTCATCAGTAGGGTGGATCTGTGCCTCTCTAAGAATAGTGAGCATGGGGTCCACGTCTGGATTCCCCTAGTAACTTACGGTGAGACCCAAAGTTACTTAAATATGCTAATTAAAAAGGGGGGTCCTGGGAGTCTGTATGCCAGACATTAGTCCTGGTTACAAGAGACTTACCCAGAGTCTTTAGCTCACTATCTTTCACAGAGAAGAAATATCCTAAACATTTCAGTCTTTGTCCTGCCCAGGGGCAGTCCAGCACCGAAATGCTAGGTAATTCTCCTCAGAACAAGAATACCAAAAAGAAACCCCAGACACGTGTTTCGGTCTGGTTGGACCTCATCAGTAGGGTGGATCTGTGCCTCTCTAAGAATAGTGAGCAAGGGGTCCACGTCTGGGTTCCCCTAGTAACTTAGGGTGAGACCCAATGTTACTTAAATATGCTAATTAAAAAGGGGGGTCCTGGGAGTCCCTCTGCCAGATATTAGTCCTGGTTACAAGAGACTTACCCAGAGTCTTTAGCTCACTATCTTTCACAGAGAAGAAATAGCCCAAACATATCAGTCTTTGTCCTGCCCAGGGACAGTCCAGCACCGAAATGCTAGGCAATTCTCCTCTGAACAAGAGTACCAACAGAAACCCCAGACACGTGTTTCGGTCTGGTTGGACCTCACCAGTAGGGTGGATCTGTGCCTCTCTAAGAATAGTGAGCAAGGGGTCCACGTTTGGATTCCCCTAGTAACTTAGGGTGAGACCCAAAGTTACTTAAATATGCTAATTAAAAAGGGGGGTCCTGGGAGTTCCTCTGCCAGACATTAGTCCTGGTTACAAGAGACTTACCCAGAGTCTTTAGCTCACTATCTTTCACAGAGAAGAAATATCCTAAACATATCAGTCTTTGTCCTGTCCAGGGGCAGTCCAGCACCGAAATGCTAGGTAATTCTCCTCAGAACAAGAGTACCAAAAGAAACCCCAGACACGTGTTTCGGTCTGGTTGGACCTCATCAGTAGGGTGGATCTGTGCCTCTCTAAGAATAGTGAGCAAAGGGTCCACGTCTGGATTCCCCTAGTAACTTAGGGTAAGACCCAAAGTTACTTAAATATGCTAATTAAAAAGGGGGGTCCGGGGAGTCCCTCTGCCAGACATTAGTCCTGGTTACAAGAGACTTACCCAGAGTCTTTAGCTCACTATCTTTCACAGAGAAGAAATATCCCAAACATATCAGTCTTTGTCCTGCCCAGGGGCAGTCCAGCACCGAAATGCTAGGCAATTCTCCTCTGAACAAGAGTACCCACAAAAACCCCAGACACGTGTTTCGGTCTAGTTGGACCTCATCAGTAGGGTGGATCTGTGCCTCTCTAAGAATAGTGAGCAAGGGGTCCACGTCTGGATTCCCCTAGTAACTTAGGGTGAGACCCAATGTTACTTAAATATGCTAATTAAAAAGGGGGGTCCGGGGAGTCCCTCTGCCAGACATTAGTCCTGGTTACAAGAGACTTACCCAGAGTCTTTAGCTCACTATCTTTCACAGAGAAGAAATATCCCAAACATATCAGTCTGCCCAGGGGCAGTCCAGCACCAAAATGCTAGGCAATTCTCCTCTGAAAAAGAGTACCAACAAAAAACCCAGACACGTGTTTCGGTCTGGTTGGACCTCATTAGTAGGGTGGATCTGTGCCTCTCTAAGAATAGTGAGCAAGGGGTCCCCGTCTGGATTCCCCTAGTAACTTAGGGTGAGACCCAAAGTTACTTAAATATGCTAATTAAAAAGGGGGGTCCTGGGAGTCTCTCTGCCAGACATTAGTCCTGGTTACAAGAGACTTACCCAGAGTCTTTAGCTCACTATCTTTCACAGAGATGAAATATCCCAAACATATTAGTCTTTGTCCTGTCCAGGGGCAGTCCAGCACCGAAATGCTAGGCAATTCTCCTCTGAACAAGAGTACCAACAAAAACCCCAGACACGTGTTTCGGTCTGGTTGGACCTCATCAGTAGGGTGGATCTGTGCCTCTCTAAGAATAGTGAGCAAGGGGTCCACGTCTGGGTTCCCCTAGTAACTTAGGGTGAGACCCAATGTTACTTAAATATGCTAATTAAAAAGGGGGGTCCTGGGAGTCCCTCTGCCAGATATTAGTCCTGGTTACAAGAGACTTACCCAGAGTCTTTAGCTCACTATCTTTCACAGAGAAGAAATAGCCCAAACATATCAGTCTTTGTCCTGCCCAAGGACAGTCCAGCACCGAAATGCTAGGCAATTCTCCTCTGAACAAGAGTACCAACAGAAACCCCGGACACGTGTTTCGGTCTGGTTGGACCTCACCAGTAGGGTCGATCTGTGCCTCTCTAAGAATAGTGAGCAAGGGGTCCACGTTTGGATTCCCCTAGTAACTTAGGGTGAGACCCAAAGTTACTTAAATATGCTAATTAAAAACGTGGGTCCTGGGAGTTCCTCTGCCAGACATTAGTCCTGGTTACAAGAGACTTACCCAGAGTCTTTAGCTCACTATCTTTCACAGAGAAGAAATATCCTAAACATATCAGTCTTTGTCCTGTCCAGGGGCAGTCCAGCACCGAAATGCTAGGTAATTCTCCTCAGAACAAGAGTACCAAAAGAAACCCCAGACACGTGTTTCGGTCTGGTTGGACCTCATCAGTAGGGTGGATCTGTGCCTCTCTAAGAATAGTGAGCAAAGGGTCCACGTCTGGATTCCCCTAGTAACTTAGGGTAAGACCCAAAGTTACTTAAATATGCTAATTAAAAAGGGGGGTCCGGGGAGTCCCTCTGCCAGACATTAGTCCTGGTTACAAGAGACTTACCCAGAGTCTTTAGCTCACTATCTTTCACAGAGAAGAAATATCCCAAACATATCAGTCTTTGTCCTGCCCAGGGGCAGTCCAGCACCGAAATGCTAGGCAATTCTCCTCTGAACAAGAGTACCCACAAAAACCCCAGACACGTGTTTCGGTCTAGTTGGACCTCATCAGTAGGGTGGATCTGTGCCTCTCTAAGAATAGTGAGCAAGGGGTCCACGTCTGGATTCCCCTAGTAACTTAGGGTGAGACCCAATGTTACTTAAATATGCTAATTAAAAAGGGGGGTCCGGGGAGTCCCTCTGCCAGACATTAGTCCTGGTTACAAGAGACTTACCCAGAGTCTTTAGCTCACTATCTTTCACAGAGAAGAAATATCCCAAACATATCAGTCTGCCCAGGGGCAGTCCAGCACCAAAATGCTAGGCAATTCTCCTCTGAAAAAGAGTACCAACAAAAAACCCAGACACGTGTTTCGGTCTGGTTGGACCTCATCAGTAGGGTGGATCTGTGCCTCTCTAAGAATAGTGAGCAAGGGGTCCCCGTCTGGATTCCCCTAGTAACTTAGGGTGAGACCCAAAGTTACTTAAATATGCTAATTAAAAAGGGGGGTCCTGGGAGTCTCTCTGCCAGACATTAGTCCTGGTTACAAGAGACTTACCCAGAGTCTTTAGCTCACTATCTTTCACAGAGATGAAATATCCCAAACATATTAGTCTTTGTCCTGTCCAGGGGCAGTCCAGCACCGAAATGCTAGGCAATTCTCCTCTGAACAAGAGTACCAACAAAAACCCCAGACACGTGTTTCGGTCTGGTTGGACCTCATCAGTAGGGTGGATCTGTGCCTCTCTAAGAATAGTGAGCAAGGGGTCCACGTCTGGATTCCCCTAGTAATTTACGGTGAGACCCAAAGTTACTTAAATATGCTAATTAAAAAGGGGGGTCCTGGGAGTCCCTCTGCCAGACATTAGTCCTGGTTACAAGAGACTTACCCAGAGTGTTTAGCTCACTATCTTTCACAGAGAAGAAATATCCCAAACATATCAGTCTTTGTCCTGCACAGGGGCAGTCCAGCACCGAAATGCTAGGCAATTCTCCTCTGAACAAGAGTACCCACAAAAACCCCAGACACGTGTTTCAGTCTGGTTGGACCTCATCAGTAGGGTGGATCTGTGCCTCTCTAAGAATAGTGAGCAAGGGGTCCACGTCTGGATTCCCCTAGTAACTTAGGGTGAGACCCAATGTTACTTAAATATGCTAATTAAAAAGGGGGGTCTGGGGAGTCCCTCTGCCAGACATTAGTCCTGGTTACAAGAGACTTACCCAGAGTCTTTAGCTCACTATCTTTCACAGAGATGAAATATCCCAAACATATTAGTCTTTGTCTTGCCTAGGGGCAGTCCAGCACCGAAATACTAGGCAATTCTCCTCTGAACAAGAGTACCAACAGAAACCCCAGACACGTGTTTCAGTCTGGTTGGACCTCATCGGTAGGGTGGATCTGTGCCTCTCTAAGAATAGTGAGCAAGGGGTCCACGTCTGGATTCCCCTAGTAACTTACGGTAAGACCCAAAGTTACTTAAATATGCTAATTAAAAAGGGGGGTCCTGGGAGTCCCTCTGCCAGACATTAGTCCTGGTTACAAGAGACTTACCCAGAGTCTTTAGCTCACTATCTTTCACAGAGAAGAAATATCCCAAACATATCAGTCTTTGTCCTGCCCAGGGGCAGTCCAGCACCGAAATGCTAGGCAATTCTCCTCTGAACAAGAGTACCAACAGAAACCCCAGACACGTGTTTCGGTCTGGTTGGGCCTCACCAGTAGGGTGGATCTGTGCCTCTCTAAGAATAGTGAGCAAGGGGTCCACGTTTGGATTCCCCTAGTAACTTAGGGTGAGACCCAAAGTTACTTAAATATGCTAATTAAAAAGGGGGGTCCTGGGAGTCCCTCTGCCAGACATTAGTCCTGGTTACAAGAGACTTACCCAGAGTCTTTAGCTCACTATCTTTCACAGAGAAGAAATATCCTAAACATATCAGTCTTTGTCCTGCCCAGGGGCAGTCCAGCACCGAAATGCTAGGTAATTCTCCTCAGAACAAGAGTACCAAAAGAAACCCCAGACACGTGTTTCGGTCTGGTTGGACCTCATCAGTAGGGTGGATCTGTGCCTCTCTAAGAATAGTGAGCAAAGGGTCCACGTCTGGATTCCCCTAGTAATTTAGGGTAAGACCCAAAGTTACTTAAATATGCTAATTAAAAAGGGGGGTCCAGGGAGTCCCTCTGCCAGACATTAGTCCTGGTTACAAGAGACTTACCCAGAGTCTTTAGCTCACTATCTTTCACAGAGAAGAAATATCCCAAACATATCAGTCTTTGTCCTGCCCAGGGGCAGTCCAGCACCGAAATGCTAGGCAATTCTCCTCTGAACAAGAGTACCCACAAAAACCCCAGACACGTGTTTCGGTCTAGTTGGACCTCATCAGTAGGGTGGATCTGTGCCTCTCTAAGAATAGTGAGCAAGGGGTCCACGTCTGGATTCCCCTAGTAACTTAGGGTGAGACCCAATGTTACTTAAATATGCTAATTAAAAAGGGGGGTCCGGGGAGTCCCTCTGCCAGACATTAGTCCTGGTTACAAGAGACTTACCCAGAGTCTTTAGCTCACTATCTTTCACAGAGAAGAAATATCCCAAACATATCAGTCTTTGTCCTGCCCAGGGGAAGTCCAGCACCGAAATGCTAGGCAATTCTCCTCTGAACAAGAGTACCAACAGAAACCCCAGACACTTGTTTCGGTCTGGTTGGACCTCATCAGTAGGGTGGATCTGTGCCTCTCTAAGAATAGTGAGCAAGGGGTCCACGTCTGGATTCCCCTAGTAACTTAGGGTAAGACCCAAAGTTACTTAAATATGCTAATTAAAAAGGGGGGTCCGGGGAGTCCATCTGCCAGACATTAGTCCTGGTTACAAGAGACTTACCGAGAGTCTTTAGCTCACTATCTTTCACAGAGAAGAAATATCCCAAACATATCAGTCTTTGTCCTGCCCAGGAGCAGTCCAGCACCGAAATGCTAGGCAATTCTCCTCTGAACAAGAGTACCAACAAAAACCCCAGACACGTGTTTTGGTCTGGTTGGACCTCATCAGTAGTGTGGATCTGTGCCTCTCTAAGAATAGTGAGCAAGGGGTCCACGTCTGGGTTCCCCTAGTAACTTAGTGTGAGACCCAATGTTACTTAAATATGCTAATTAAAAAGGGGGTCCGGGGAGTCCCTCTGCCAGACATTAGTCCTGGTTACAAGAGACTTACCCAGAGTCTTTAGCTCACTATCTTTCACAGAGAAGAAATATCCCAAACATATCAGTCTTTGTCCTGCCCAGGGGCAGTCCAGCACCGAAATGCTAGGCAATTCTCCTCTGAACAAGAGTACCAACAGAAACCCCAGACACGTGTTTCGGTCTGGTTGGACCTCATCAGTAGGGTGGATCTGTGCCTCTCTAAGAATAGTGAGCAAGGGGTCCCCGTCTGGATTCCCCTAGTAACTTAGGGTGAGACCCAAAGTTACTTAAATATGCTAATTAAAAAGGGGGGTCCTGGGAGTCTCTCTGCCAGACATTAGTCCTGGTTACAAGAGACTTACCCAGAGTCTTTAGCTCACTATCTTTCACAGAGATGAAATATCCCAAACATATTAGTCTTTGTCCTGCCCAGGAGCAGTCCAGCACCGAAATGCTAGGCAATTCTCCTCTGAACAAGAGTACCAACAAAAACCCCAGACACGTGTTTCGGTCTGGTTGGACCTCATCAGTAGGGTGGATCTGTGCCTCTCTAAGAATAGTGAGCAAGGGGTCCACGTCTGGATTCCCCTAGTAACTTAGGGTAAGACCCAAAGTTACTTAAATATGCTAATTAAAAAGGGGGGTCCGGGGAGTCCCTCTGCCAGACATTAGTCCTGGTTACAAGAGACTTACCCAGAGTCTTTAGCTCACTATCTTTCACAGAGAAGAAATATCCCAAACATATCAGTCTTTGTCCTGCCCAGGGGCAGTCCAGCACCGAAATGCTAGGCAATTCTCCTCTGAACAAGAGTACCAACAAAAACCCCAGACACGTGTTTTGGTCTGGTTGGACCTCATCAGTAGTGTGGATCTGTGCCTCTCTAAGAATAGTGAGCAAGGGGTCCACGTCTGGGTTCCCCTAGTAACTTAGTGTGAGACCCAATGTTACTTAAATATGCTAATTAAAAAGGGGGGTCCGGGGAGTCCCTCTGCCAGACATTAGTCCTGGTTACAAGAGACTTACCCAGAGTCTTTAGCTCACTATCTTTCACAGAGAAGAAATATCCCAAACATATCAGTCTTTGTCATGCCCAGGGGCAGTCCAGCACCGAAATGCTAGGCAATTCTCCTCTGAACAAGAGTACCAACAGAAACCCCAGACACGTGTTTCGGTCTGGTTGGACCTCATCAGTAGGGTGGATCTGTGCCTCTCTAAGAATAGTGAGCAAGGGGTCCCCGTCTGGATTCCCCTAGTAACTTAGGGTGAGACCCAAAGTTACTTAAATATGCTAATTAAAAAGGGGGGTCCTGGGAGTCTCTCTGCCAGACATTAGTCCTGGTTACAAGAGACTTACCCAGAGTCTTTAGCTCACTATCTTTCACAGAGATGAAATATCCCAAACATATTAGTCTTTGTCCTGCCCAGGGGCAGTCCAGCACCGAAATGCTAGGCAATTCTCCTCTGAACAAGAGTACCAACAAAAACCCCAGACACGTGTTTCGGTCTGGTTGGACCTCATCAGTAGGGTGGATCTGTGCCTCTCTAAGAATAGTGAGCAAGGGGTCCACGTCTGGATTCCCCTAGTAACTTACGGTAAGACCCAAAGTTACTTAAATATGCTAATTAAAAAGGGGGGTCCTGGGAGTCCCTCTGCCAGACATTAGTCCTGGTTACAAGAGACTTACCCAGAGTCTTTAGCTCACTATCTTTCACAGAGAAGAAATATCCCAAACATATCAGTCTTTGTCCTGCCCAGGAGCAGTCCAGCACCGAAATGCTAGGCAATTCTCCTCTGAACAAGAGTACCAACAGAAACCCCAGACACGTGTTTCGGTCTGGTTGGGCCTCACCAGTAGGGTGGATCTGTGCCTCTCTAAGAATAGTGAGCAAGGGGTCCACGTTTGGATTCCCCTAGTAACTTAGGGTGAGACCCAAAGTTACTTAAATATGCTAATTAAAAAGGGGGGTCCTGGGAGTCCCTCTGCCAGACATTAGTCCTGGTTACAAGAGACTTACCCAGAGTCTTTAGCTCACTATCTTTCACAGAGAAGAAATATCCTAAACATATCAGTCTTTGTCCTGCCCAGGGGCAGTCCAGCACCGAAATGCTAGGTAATTCTCCTCAGAACAAGAGTACCAAAAGAAACCCCAGACACGTGTTTCGGTCTGGTTGGACCTCATCAGTAGGGTGGATCTGTGCCTCTCTAAGAATAGTGAGCAAAGGGTCCACGTCTGGATTCCCCTAGTAATTTAGGGTAAGACCCAAAGTTACTTAAATATGCTAATTAAAAAGGGCGGTCCGGGGAGTCCCTCTGCCAGACATTAGTCCTGGTTACAAGAGACTTACCCAGAGTCTTTAGCTCGCTATCTTTCACAGAGAAGAAATATCCCAAACATATCAGTCTTTGTCCTGCCCAGGGGCAGTCCAGCACCGAAATGCTAGGCAATTCTCCTCTGAACAAGAGTACCCACAAAAACCCCAGACACGTGTTTCGGTCTAGTTGGACCTCATCAGTAGGGTGGATCTGTGCCTCTCTAAGAATAGTGAGCAAGGGGTCCACGTCTGGATTCCCCTAGTAACTTAGGGTGAGACCCAATGTTACTTAAATATGCTAATTAAAAAGGGGGGTCCGGGGAGTCCCTCTGCCAGACATTAGTCCTGGTTACAAGAGACTTACCCAGAGTCTTTAGCTCACTATCTTTCACAGAGAAGAAATATCCCAAACATATCAGTCTTTGTCCTGCCCAGGAGCAGTCCAGCACCGAAATGCTAGGCAATTCTCCTCTGAACAAGAGTACCAACAAAAACCCCAGACACGTGTTTTGGTCTGGTTGGACCTCATCAGTAGTGTGGATCTGTGCCTCTCTAAGAATAGTGAGCAAGGGGTCCACGTCTGGGTTCCCCTAGTAACTTAGTGTGAGACCCAATGTTACTTAAATATGCTAATTAAAAAGGGGGGTCCGGGGAGTCCCTCTGCCAGACATTAGTCATGGTTACAAGAGACTTACCCAGAGTCTTTAGCTCACTATCTTTCACAGAGAAGAAATATCCCGAACATATCAGTCTTTGTCCTGCCCAGGGGCAGTCCAGCACCGAAATGCTAGGCAATTCTCCTCTGAACAAGAGTACCAACAGAAACCCCAGACACGTGTTTCGGTCTGGTTGGACCTCATCAGTAGGGTGGATCTGTGCCTCTCTAAGAATAGTGAGCAAGGGGTCCCCGTCTGGATTCCCCTAGTAACTTAGGGTGAGACCCAAAGTTACTTAAATATGCTAATTAAAAAGGGGGGTCCTGGGAGTCTCTCTGCCAGACATTAGTCCTGGTTACAAGAGACTTACCCAGAGTCTTTAGCTCACTATCTTTCACAGAGATGAAATATCCCAAACATATTAGTCTTTGTCCTGCCCAGGGGCAGTCCAGCACCGAAATGCTAGGCAATTCTCCTCTGAACAAGAGTACCAACAAAAACCCCAGACACGTGTTTCGGTCTGGTTGGACCTCATCAGTAGGGTGGATCTGTGCCTCTCTAAGAATAGTGAGCAAGGGGTCCACGTCTGGATTCCCCTAGTAACTTAGGGTAAGACCCAAAGTTACTTAAATATGCTAATTAAAAAGGGGGGTCCGGGGAGTCCCTCTGCCAGACATTAGTCCTGGTTACAAGAGACTTACCCAGAGTCTTTAGCTCACTATCTTTCACAGAGAAGAAATATCCCAAACATATCAGTCTTTGTCCTGCCCAGGGGCAGTCCAGCACCGAAATGCTAGGCAATTCTCCTCTGAACAAGAGTACCAACAAAAACCCCAGACACGTGTTTTGGTCTGGTTGGACCTCATCAGTAGTGTGGATCTGTGCCTCTCTAAGAATAGTGAGCAAGGGGTCCACGTCTGGGTTCCCCTAGTAACTTAGTGTGAGACCCAATGTTACTTAAATATGCTAATTAAAAAGGGGGGTCCGGGGAGTCCCTCTGCCAGACATTAGTCCTGGTTACAAGAGACTTACCCAGAGTCTTTAGCTCACTATCTTTCACAGAGAAGAAATATCCCAAACATATCAGTCTTTGTCCTGCCCAGGGGCAGTCCAGCACCGAAATGCTAGGCAATTCTCCTCTGAACAAGAGTACCAACAGAAACCCCAGACACGTGTTTCGGTCTGGTTGGACCTCATCAGTAGGGTGGATCTGTGCCTCTCTAAGAATAGTGAGCAAGGGGTCCCCGTCTGGATTCCCCTAGTAACTTAGGGTGAGACCCAAAGTTACTTAAATATGCTAATTAAAAAGGGGGGTCCTGGGAGTCTCTCTGCCAGACATTAGTCCTGGTTACAAGAGACTTACCCAGAGTCTTTAGCTCACTATCTTTCACAGAGATGAAATATCCCAAACATATTAGTCTTTGTCCTGCCCAGGGGCAGTCCAGCACCGAAATGCTAGGCAATTCTCCTCTGAACAAGAGTACCCACAAAAACCCCAGACACGTGTTTCAGTCTGGTTGGACCTCATCAGTAGGGTGGATCTGTGCCTCTCTAAGAATAGTGAGCAAGGGGTCCACGTCTGGATTCCCCTAGTAACTTAGGGTGAGACCCAATGTTACTTAAATATGCTAATTAAAAAGGGGGGTCTGGGGAGTCCCTCTGCCAGACATTAGTCCTGGTTACAAGAGACTTACCCAGAGTCTTTAGCTCACTATCTTTCACAGAGATGAAATATCCCAAACATATTAGTCTTTGTCCTGCCCAGGGGCAGTCCAGCACCGAAATACTAGGCAATTCTCCTCTGAACAAGAGTACCAACAGAAACCCCAGACACGTGTTTCAGTCTGGTTGTACCTCATCAGTAGGGTGGATCTGTGCCTCTCTAAGAATAGTGAGCAAGGGGTCCACGTCTGGATTCCCCTAGTAACTTACGGTAAGACCCAAAGTTACTTAAATATGCTAATTAAAAAGGGGGGTCCTGGGAGTCCCTCTGCCAGACATTAGTCCTGGTTACAAGAGACTTACCCAGAGTCTTTAGCTCACTATCTTTCACAGAGAAGAAATATCCCAAACATATCAGTCTTTGTCCTGCCCAGGGGCAGTCCAGCACCGAAATGCTAGGCAATTCTCCTCTGAACAAGAGTACCAACAGAAACCCCAGATACGTGTTTCGGTCTGGTTGGGCCTCACCAGTAGGGTGGATCTGTGCCTCTCTAAGAATAGTGAGCAAGGGGTCCACGTTTGGATTCCCCTAGTAACTTAGGGTGAGACCCAAAGTTACTTAAATATGCTAATTAAAAAGGGGGGTCCTGGGAGTCCCTCTGCCAGACATTAGTCCTGGTTACAAGAGACTTACCCAGAGTCTTTAGCTCACTATCTTTCACAGAGAAGAAATATCCTAAACATATCAGTCTTTGTCCTGCCCAGGGGCAGTCCAGCACCGAAATGCTAGGTAATTCTCCTCAGAACAAGAGTACCAAAAGAAACCCCAGACACGTGTTTCGGTCTGGTTGGACCTCATCAGTAGGGTGGATCTGTGCCTCTCTAAGAATAGTGAGCAAAGGGTCCACGTCTGGATTCCCCTAGTAATTTAGGGTAAGACCCAAAGTTACTTAAATATGCTAATTAAAAAGGGGGTCCGGGGAGTCCCTCTGCCAGACATTAGTCCTGGTTACAAGAGACTTACCCAGAGTCTTTAGCTCACTATCTTTCACAGAGAAGAAATATCCCAAACATATCAGTCTTTGTCCTGCCCAGGGGCAGTCCAGCACCGAAATGCTAGGCAATTCTCCTCTGAACAAGAGTACCCACAAAAACCCCAGACACGTGTTTCGGTCTAGTTGGACCTCATCAGTAGGGTGGATCTGTGCCTCTCTAAGAATAGTGAGCAAGGGGTCCACGTCTGGATTCCCCTAGTAACTTAGGGTGAGACCCAATGTTACTTAAATACGCTAATTAAAAAGGGGGGTCCGGGGAGTCCCTCTGCCAGACATTAGTCCTGGTTACAAGAGACTTACCCAGA
This sequence comes from Ambystoma mexicanum, assembly GCF_040938575.1. Taxonomy (NCBI): domain Eukaryota; kingdom Metazoa; phylum Chordata; class Amphibia; order Caudata; family Ambystomatidae; genus Ambystoma; species Ambystoma mexicanum. The sequence goes on along the minus strand of NC_090923.1, from coordinate 462,344,692 downwards.
GTCTTTAGCTCACTATCTTTCACAGAGAAGAAATATCCCAAACATATCAGTCTTTGTCCTGCCCAGGGGAAGTCCAGCACCGAAATGCTAGGCAATTCTCCTCTGAACAAGAGTACCAACAGAAACCCCAGACACTTGTTTCGGTCTGGTTGGACCTCATCAGTAGGGTGGATCTGTGCCTCTCTAAGAATAGTGAGCAAGGGGTCCACGTCTGGATTCCCCTAGTAACTTAGGGTAAGACCCAAAGTTACTTAAATATGCTAATTAAAAAGGAGGGTCCGGGGAGTCCCTCTGCCAGACATTAGTCCTGGTTACAAGAGACTTACCCAGAGTCTTTAGCTCACTATCTTTCACAGAGAAGAAATATCCCAAACATATCAGTCTTTGTCCTGCCCAGGAGCAGTCCAGCACCGAAATGCTAGGCAATTCTCCTCTGAACAAGAGTACCAACAAAAACCCCAGACACGTGTTTTGGTCTGGTTGGACCTCATCAGTAGTGTGGATCTGTGCCTCTCTAAGAATAGTGAGCAAGGGGTCCACGTCTGGGTTCCCCTAGTAACTTAGTGTGAGACCCAATGTTACTTAAATATGCTAATTAAAAAGGGGGGTCCGGGGAGTCCCTCTGCCAGACATTAGTCCTGGTTACAAGAGACTTACCCAGAGTCTTTAGCTCACTATCTTTCACAGAGAAGAAATATCCCAAACATATCAGTCTTTGTCCTGCCCAGGGGCAGTCCAGCACCGAAATGCTAGGCAATTCTCCTCTGAACAAGAGTACCAACAGAAACCCCAGACACGTGTTTCGGTCTGGTTGGACCTCATCAGTAGGGTGGATCTGTGCCTCTCTAAGAATAGTGAGCAAGGGGTCCCCGTCTGGATTCCCCTAGTAACTTAGGGTGAGACCCAAAGTTACTTAAATATGCTAATTAAAAAGGGGGGTCCTGGGAGTCTCTCTGCCAGACATTAGTCCTGGTTACAAGAGACTTACCCAGAGTCTTTAGCTCACTATCTTTCACAGAGATGAAATATCCCAAACATATTAGTCTTTGTCCTGCCCAGGGGCAGTCCAGCACCGAAATGCTAGGCAATTCTCGCCTGAACAAGAGTACCAACAAAAACCCCAGACACGTGTTTCGGTCTGGTTGGACCTCATCAGTAGGGTGGATCTGTGCCTCTCTAAGAATAGTGAGCAAGGGGTCCACGTCTGGATTCCCCTAGTAACTTAGGGTAAGACCCAAAGTTACTTAAATATGCTAATTAAAAAGGGGGGTCCGGGGAGTCCCTCTGCCAGACATTAGTCCTGGTTACAAGAGACTTACCCAGAGTCTTTAGCTCACTATCTTTCACAGAGAAGAAATATCCCAAACATATCAGTCTTTGTCCTGCCCAGGGGCAGTCCAGCACCGAAATGCTAGGCAATTCTCCTCTGAACAAGAGTACCAACAAAAACCCCAGACACGTGTTTTGGTCTGGTTGGACCTCATCAGTAGTGTGGATCTGTGCCTCTCTAAGAATAGTGAGCAAGGGGTCCACGTCTGGGTTCCCCTAGTAACTTAGTGTGAGACCCAATGTTACTTAAATATGCTAATTAAAAAGGGGGGTCCGGGGAGTCCCTCTGCCAGACATTAGTCCTGGTTACAAGAGACTTACCCAGAGTCTTTAGCTCACTATCTTTCACAGAGAAGAAATATCCCAAACATATCAGTCTTTGTCCTGCCCAGGGGCAGTCCAGCACCGAAATGCTAGGCAATTCTCCTCTGAACAAGAGTACCAACAGAAACCCCAGACACGTGTTTCGGTCTGGTTGGACCTCATCAGTAGGGTGGATCTGTGCCTCTCTAAGAATAGTGAGCAAGGGGTCCCCGTCTGGATTCCCCTAGTAACTTAGGGTGAGACCCAAAGTTACTTAAATATGCTAATTAAAAAGGGGGGTCCTGGGAGTCTCTCTGCCAGACATTAGTCCTGGTTACAAGAGACTTACCCAGAGTCTTTAGCTCACTATCTTTCACAGAGATGAAATATCCCAAACATATTAGTCTTTGTCCTGCCCAGGGGCAGTCCAGCACCGAAATGCTAGGCAATTCTCCTCTGAACAAGAGTACCAACAAAAACCCGAGACACGTGTTTCGGTCTGGTTGGACCTCATCAGTAGGGTGGATCTGTGCCTCTCTAAGAATAGTGAGCAAGGGGTCCACGTCTGGATTCCCCTAGTAACTTACAGTAAGACCCAAAGTTACTTAAATATGCTAATTAAAAAGGGGGGTCCTGGGAGTCCCTCTGCCAGACATTAGTCCTGGTTACAAGAGACTTACCCAGAGTCTTTAGCTCACTATCTTTCACAGAGAAGAAATATCCCAAACATATCAGTCTTTGTCCTGCCCAGGGGCAGTCCAGCACCGAAATGCTAGGCAATTCTCCTCTGAACAAGAGTACCAACAGAAACCCCAGACACGTGTTTCGGTCTGGTTGGGCCTCACAAGTAGGGTGGATCTGTGCCTCTCTAAGAATAGTGAGCAAGGGGTCCACGTTTGGATTCCCCTAGTAACTTAGGGTGAGACCCAAAGTTACTTAAATATGCTAATTAAAAAGGGGGGTCCTGGGAGTCCCTCTGCCAGACATTAGTCCTGGTTACAAGAGACTTACCCAGAGTCTTTAGCTCACTATCTTTCACAGAGAAGAAATATCCTAAACATATCAGTCTTTGTCCTGCCCAGGGGCAGCCCAGCACCGAAATGCTAGGTAATTCTCCTCAGAACAAGAGTACCAAAAGAAATCCCAGACACGTGTTTCGGTCTGGTTGGACCTCATCAGTAGGGTGGATCTGTGCCTCTCTAAGAATAGTGAGCAAAGGGTCCACGTCTGGATTCCCCTAGTAATTTAGGGTAAGACCCAAAGTTACTTAAATATGCTAATTAAAAAGTGGGGTCCGGGGAGTCCCTCTGCCAGACATTAGTCCTGGTTACAAGAGACTTACCCAGAGTCTTTAGCTCACTATCTTTCACAGAGAAGAAATATCCCAAACATATCAGTCTTTGTCCTGCCCAGGGGCAGTCCAGCACCGAAATGCTAGGCAATTCTCCTCTGAACAAGAGTACCCACAAAAACCCCAGACAGGTGTTTCGGTCTAGTTGGACCTCATCAGTAGGGTGGATCTGTGCCTCTCTAAGAATAGTGAGCAAGGGGTCCACGTCTGGATTCCCCTAGTAACTTAGGGTGAGACCCAATGTTACTTAAATATGCTAATTAAAAAGGGGGGTCCGGGGAGTCCCTCTGCCAGACATTAGTCCTGGTTACAAGAGACTTACCAGAGTCTTTAGCTCACTATCTTTCACAGAGAAGAAATATCCCAAACATATCAGTCTTTGTCCTGCCCAGGGGAAGTCCAGCACCGAAATGCTAGGCAATTCTCCTCTGAACAAGAGTACCAACAGAAACCCCAGACACTTGTTTCGGTCTGGTTGGACCTCATCAGTAGGGTGGATCTGTGCCTCTCTAAGAATAGTGAGCAAGGGGTCCACGTCTGGATTCCCCTAGTAACTTAGGGTAAGACCCAAAGTTACTTAAATATGCTAATTAAAAAGGGGGGTCCGGGGAGTCCCTCTGCCAGCCATTAGTCCTGGTTACAAGAGACTTACCCAGAGTCTTTAGCTCACTATCTTTCACAGAGAAGAAATATCCCAAACATATCAGTCTTTGTCCTGCCCAGGAGCAGTCCAGCACCGAAATGCTAGGCAATTCTCCCCTGAACAAGAGTACCAACAAAAACCCCAGACACGTGTTTTGGTCTGGTTGGACCTCATCAGTAGTGTGGATCTGTGCCTCTCTAAGAATAGTGAGCAAGGGGTCCACGTCTGGGTTCCCCTAGTAACTTAGTGTGAGACCCAATGTTACTTAAATATGCTAATTAAAAAGGGGAGTCCGGGGAGTCCCTCTGCCAGACATTAGTCCTGGTTACAAGAGACTTACCCAGAGTCTTTAGCTCACTATCTTTCACAGAGAAGAAATATCCCAAACATATCAGTCTTTGTCCTGCCCAGGGGCAGTCCAGCACCGAAATGCTAGGCAATTCTCCTCTGAACAAGAGTACCAACAGAAACCCCAGACACGTGTTTCGGTCTGGTTGGGCCTCACCAGTAGGGTGGATCTGTGCCTCTCTAAGAATAGTGAGCAAGGGGTCCACGTTTGGATTCCCCTAGTAACTTAGGGTGAGACCCAAAGTTACTTAAATATGCTAATTAAAAAGGGGGGTCCTGGGAGTCCCTCTGCCAGACATTAGTCCTGGTTACAAGAGACTTACCCAGAGTCTTTAGCTCACTATCTTTCACAGAGAAGAAATATCCTAAACATATCAGTCTTTGTCCTGCCCAGGGGCAGTCCAGCACCGAAATGCTAGGTAATTCTCCTCAGAACAAGAGTACCAAAAGAAACCCCAGACACGTGTTTCGGTCTGGTTGGACCTCATCAGTAGGGTGGATCTGTGCCTCTCTAAGAATAGTGAGCAAAGGGTCCACGTCTGGATTCCCCTAGTAATTTAGGGTAAGACCCAAAGTTACTTAAATATGCTAATTAAAAAGGGCGGTCCGGGGAGTCCCTCTGCCAGACATTAGTCCTGGTTACAAGAGACTTACCCAGAGTCTTTAGCTCGCTATCTTTCACAGAGAAGAAATATCCCAAACATATCAGTCTTTGTCCTGCCCAGGGGCAGTCCAGCACCGAAATGCTAGGCAATTCTCCTCTGAACAAGAGTACCCACAAAAACCCCAGACACGTGTTTCGGTCTAGTTGGACCTCATCAGTAGGGTGGATCTGTGCCTCTCTAAGTATAGTGAGCAAGGGGTCCACGTCTGGATTCCCCTAGTAACTTAGGGTGAGACCCAATGTTACTTAAATATGCTAATTAAAAAGGGGGGTCCGGGGAGTCCCTCTGCCAGACATTAGTCCTGGTTACAAGAGACTTACCCAGAGTCTTTAGCTCACTATCTTTCACAGAGAAGAAATATCCCAAACATATCAGTCTTTGTCCTGCCCAGGAGCAGTCCAGCACCGAAATGCTAGGCAATTCTCCTCTGAACAAGAGTACCAACAAAAACCCCAGACACGTGTTTTGGTCTGGTTGGACCTCATCAGTAGTGTGGATCTGTGCCTCTCTAAGAATAGTGAGCAAGGGGTCCACGTCTGGGTTCCCCTAGTAACTTAGTGTGAGACCCAATGTTGCTTAAATATGCTAATTAAAAAGGGGGGTCCGGGGAGTCCCTCTGCCAGACATTAGTCATGGTTACAAGAGACTTACCCAGAGTCTTTAGCTCACTATCTTTCACAGAGAAGAAATATCCCGAACATATCAGTCTTTGTCCTGCCCAGGGGCAGTCCAGCACCGAAATGCTAGGCAATTCTCCTCTGAACAAGAGTACCAACAGAAACCCCAGACACGTGTTTCGGTCTGGTTGGACCTCATCAGTAGGGTGGATCTGTGCCTCTCTAAGAATAGTGAGCAAGGGGTCCCCGTCTGGATTCCCCTAGTAACTTAGGGTGAGACCCAAAGTTACTTAAATATGCTAATTAAAAAGGGGGGTCCTGGGAGTCTCTCTGCCAGACATTAGTCCTGGTTACAAGAGACTTACCCAGAGTCTTTAGCTCACTATCTTTCACAGAGATGAAATATCCCAAACATATTAGTCTTTGTCCTGCCCAGGGGCAGTCCAGCACCGAAATGCTAGGCAATTCTCCTCTGAACAAGAGTACCAACAAAAACCCCAGACACGTGTTTCGGTCTGGTTGGACCTCATCAGTAGGGTGGATCTGTGCCTCTCTAAGAATAGTGAGCAAGGGGTCCACGTCTGGATTCCCCTAGTAACTTAGGGTAAGACCCAAAGTTACTTAAATATGCTAATTAAAAAGGGGGGTCCGGGGAGTCCCTCTGCCAGACATTAGTCCTGGTTACAAGAGACTTACCCAGAGTCTTTAGCTCACTATCTTTCACAGAGAAGAAATATCCCAAACATATCAGTCTTTGTCCTGCCCAGGGGCAGTCCAGCACCGAAATGCTAGGCAATTCTCCTCTGAACAAGAGTACCAACAAAAACCCCAGACACGTGTTTTGGTCTGGTTGGACCTCATCAGTAGTGTGGATCTGTGCCTCTCTAAGAATAGTGAGCAAGGGGTCCACGTCTGGGTTCCCCTAGTAACTTAGTGTGAGACCCAATGTTACTTAAATATGCTAATTAAAAAGGGGGGTCCGGGGAGTCCCTCTGCCAGACATTAGTCCTGGTTACAAGAGACTTACCCAGAGTCTTTAGCTCACTATCTTTCACAGAGAAGAAATATCCCAAACATATCAGTCTTTGTCCTGCCCAGGGGCAGTCCAGCACCGAAATGCTAGGCAATTCTCCTCTGAACAAGAGTACCAACAGAAACCCCAGACACGTGTTTCGGTCTGGTTGGACCTCATCAGTAGGGTGGATCTGTGCCTCTCTAAGAATAGTGAGCAAGGGGTCCCCGTCTGGATTCCCCTAGTAACTTAGGGTGAGACCCAAAGTTACTTAAATATGCTAATTAAAAAGGGGGGTCCTGGGAGTCTCTCTGCCAGACATTAGTCCTGGTTACAAGAGACTTACCCAGAGTCTTTAGCTCACTATCTTTCACAGAGATGAAATATCCCAAACATATTAGTCTTTGTCCTGCCCAGGGGCAGTCCAGCACCGAAATGCTAGGCAATTCTCCTCTGAACAAGAGTACCCACAAAAACCCCAGACACGTGTTTCAGTCTGGTTGGACCTCATCAGTAGGGTGGATCTGTGCCTCTCTAAGAATAGTGAGCAAGGGGTCCACGTCTGGATTCCCCTATTAACTTAGGGTGAGACCCAATGTTACTTAAATATGCTAATTAAAAAGGGGGGTCTGGGGAGTCCCTCTGCCAGACATTAGTCCTGGTTACAAGAGACTTACCCAGAGTCTTTAGCTCACTATCTTTCACAGAGATGAAATATCCCAAACATATTAGTCTTTGTCCTGCCCAGGGGCAGTCCAGCACCGAAATACTAGGCAATTCTCCTCTGAACAAGAGTACCAACAGAAACCCCAGACACGTGTTTCAGTCTGGTTGTACCTCATCAGTAGGGTGGATCTGTGCCTCTCTAAGAATAGTGAGCAAGGGGTACACGTCTGGATTCCCCTAGTAACTTACGGTAAGACCCAAAGTTACTTAAATATGCTAATTAAAAAGGGGGGTCCTGGGAGTCCCTCTGCCAGACATTAGTCCTGGTTACAAGAGACTTACCCAGAGTCTTTAGCTCACTATCTTTCACAGAGAAGAAATATCCCAAACATATCAGTCTTTGTCCTGCCCAGGGGCAGTCCAGCACCGAAATGCTAGGCAATTCTCCTCTGAACAAGAGTACCAACAGAAACCCCAGATACGTGTTTCGGTCTGGTTGGGCCTCACCAGTAGGGTGGATCTGTGCCTCTCTAAGAATAGTGAGCAAGGGGTCCACGTTTGGATTCCCCTAGTAACTTAGGGTGAGACCCAAAGTTACTTAAATATGCTAATTAAAAAGGGGGGTCCTGGGAGTCCCTCTGCCAGACATTAGTCCTGGTTACAAGAGACTTACCCAGAGTCTTTAGCTCACTATCTTTCACAGAGAAGAAATATCCTAAACATATCAGTCTTTGTCCTGCCCAGGGGCAGTCCAGCACCGAAATGCTAGGTAATTCTCCTCAGAACAAGAGTACCAAAAGAAACCCCAGACACGTGTTTCGGTCTGGTTGGACCTCATCAGTAGGGTGGATCTGTGCCTCTCTAAGAATAGTGAGCAAAGGGTCCACGTCTGGATTCCCCTAGTAATTTAGGGTAAGACCCAAAGTTACTTAAATATGCTAATTAAAAAGGGGGTCCGGGGAGTCCCTCTGCCAGACATTAGTCCTGGTTACAAGAGACTTACCCAGAGTCTTTAGCTCACTATCTTTCACAGAGAAGAAATATCCCAAACATATCAGTCTTTGTCCTGCCCAGGGGCAGTCCAGCACCGAAATGCTAGGCAATTCTCCTCTGAACAAGAGTACCCACAAAAACCCCAGACACGTGTTTCGGTCTAGTTGGACCTCATCAGTAGGGTGGATCTGTGCCTCTCTAAGAATAGTGAGCAAGGGGTCCACGTCTGGATTCCCCTAGTAACTTAGGGTGAGACCCAATGTTACTTAAATATGCTAATTAAAAAGGGGGGTCCGGGGAGTCCCTCTGCCAGACATTAGTCCTGGTTACAAGAGACTTACCCAGAGTCTTTAGCTCACTATCTTTCACAGAGAAGAAATATCCCAAACATATCAGTCTTTGTCCTGCCCAGGGGAAGTCCAGCACCGAAATGCTAGGCAATTCTCCTCTGAACAAGAGTACCAACAGAAACCCCAGACACTTGTTTCGGTCTGGTTGGACCTCATCAGTAGGGTGGATCTGTGCCTCTCTAAGAATAGTGAGCAAGGGGTCCACGTCTGGATTCCCCTAGTAACTTAGGGTAAGACCCAAAGTTACTTAAATATGCTAATTAAAAAGGGGGGTCCGGGGAGTCCCTCTGCCAGACATTAGTCCTGGTTACAAGAGACTTACCCAGAGTCTTTAGCTCACTATCTTTCACAGAGAAGAAATATCCCAAACATATCAGTCTTTGTCCTGCCCAGGAGCAGTCCAGCACCGAAATGCTAGGCAATTCTCCTCTGAACAAGAGTACCAACAAAAACCCCAGACACGTGTTTTGGTCTGGTTGGACCTCATCAGTAGTGTGGATCTGTGCCTCTCTAAGAATAGTGAGCAAGGGGTCCACGTCTGGGTTCCCCTAGTAACTTAGTGTGAGACCCAATGTTACTTAAATATGCTAATTAAAAAGGGGGGTCCGGGGAGTCCCTCTGCCAGACATTAGTCCTGGTTACAAGAGACTTACCCAGAGTCTTTAGCTCACTATCTTTCACAGAGAAGAAATATCCCAAACATATCAGTCTTTGTCCTGCCCAGGGGCAGTCCAGCACCGAAATGCTAGGCAATTCTCCTCTGAACAAGAGTACCAACAGAAACCCCAGACACGTGTTTCGGTCTGGTTGGACCTCATCAGTAGGGTGGATCTGTGCCTCTCTAAGAATAGTGAGCAAGGGGTCCCCGTCTGGATTCCCCTAGTAACTTAGGGTGAGACCCAAAGTTACTTAAATATGCTAATTAAAAAGGGGGGTCCTGGGAGTCTCTCTGCCAGACATTAGTCCTGGTTACAAGAGACTTACCCAGAGTCTTTAGCTCACTATCTTTCACAGAGATGAAATATCCCAAACATATTAGTCTTTGTCCTGCCCAGGGGCAGTCCAGCACCGAAATGCTAGGCAATTCTCGCCTGAACAAGAGTACCAACAAAAACCCCAGACACGTGTTTCGGTCTGGTTGGACCTCATCAGTAGGGTGGATCTGTGCCTCTCTAAGAATAGTGAGCAAGGGGTCCACGTCTGGATTCCCCTAGTAACTTAGGGTAAGACCCAAAGTTACTTAAATATGCTAATTAAAAAGGGGGGTCCGGGGAGTCCCTCTGCCAGACATTAGTCCTGGTTACAAGAGACTTACCCAGAGTCTTTAGCTCACTATCTTTCACAGAGAAGAAATATCCCAAACATATCAGTCTTTGTCCTGCCCAGGGGCAGTCCAGCACCGAAATGCTAGGCAATTCTCCTCTGAACAAGAGTACCAACAAAAACCCCAGACACGTGTTTTGGTCTGGTTGGACCTCATCAGTAGTGTGGATCTGTGCCTCTCTAAGAATAGTGAGCAAGGGGTCCACGTCTGGGTTCCCCTAGTAACTTAGTGTGAGACCCAATGTTACTTAAATATGCTAATTAAAAAGGGGGGTCCGGGGAGTCCCTCTGCCAGACATTAGTCCTGGTTACAAGAGACTTACCCAGAGTCTTTAGCTCACTATCTTTCACAGAGAAGAAATATCCCAAACATATCAGTCTTTGTCCTGCCCAGGGGCAGTCCAGCACCGAAATGCTAGGCAATTCTCCTCTGAACAAGAGTACCAACAGAAACCCCAGACACGTGTTTCGGTCTGGTTGGACCTCATCAGTAGGGTGGATCTGTGCCTCTCTAAGAATAGTGAGCAAGGGGTCCCCGTCTGGATTCCCCTAGTAACTTAGGGTGAGACCCAAAGTTACTTAAATATGCTAATTAAAAAGGGGGGTCCTGGGAGTCTCTCTGCCAGACATTAGTCCTGGTTACAAGAGACTTACCCAGAGTCTTTAGCTCACTATCTTTCACAGAGATGAAATATCCCAAACATATTAGTCTTTGTCCTGCCCAGGGGCAGTCCAGCACCGAAATGCTAGGCAATTCTCCTCTGAACAAGAGTACCAACAAAAACCCGAGACACGTGTTTCGGTCTGGTTGGACCTCATCAGTAGGGTGGATCTGTGCCTCTCTAAGAATAGTGAGCAAGGGGTCCACGTCTGGATTCCCCTAGTAACTTACAGTAAGACCCAAAGTTACTTAAATATGCTAATTAAAAAGGGGGGTCCTGGGAGTCCCTCTGCCAGACATTAGTCCTGGTTACAAGAGACTTACCCAGAGTCTTTAGCTCACTATCTTTCACAGAGAAGAAATATCCCAAACATATCAGTCTTTGTCCTGCCCAGGGGCAGTCCAGCACCGAAATGCTAGGCAATTCTCCTCTGAACAAGAGTACCAACAGAAACCCCAGACACGTGTTTCGGTCTGGTTGGGCCTCACAAGTAGGGTGGATCTGTGCCTCTCTAAGAATAGTGAGCAAGGGGTCCACGTTTGGATTCCCCTAGTAACTTAGGGTGAGACCCAAAGTTACTTAAATATGCTAATTAAAAAGGGGGGTCCTGGGAGTCCCTCTGCCAGACATTAGTCCTGGTTACAAGAGACTTACCCAGAGTCTTTAGCTCACTATCTTTCACAGAGAAGAAATATCCTAAACATATCAGTCTTTGTCCTGCCCAGGGGCAGCCCAGCACCGAAATGCTAGGTAATTCTCCTCAGAACAAGAGTACCAAAAGAAATCCCAGACACGTGTTTCGGTCTGGTTGGACCTCATCAGTAGGGTGGATCTGTGCCTCTCTAAGAATAGTGAGCAAAGGGTCCACGTCTGGATTCCCCTAGTAATTTAGGGTAAGACCCAAAGTTACTTAAATATGCTAATTAAAAAGTGGGGTCCGGGGAGTCCCTCTGCCAGACATTAGTCCTGGTTACAAGAGACTTACCCAGAGTCTTTAGCTCACTATCTTTCACAGAGAAGAAATATCCCAAACATATCAGTCTTTGTCCTGCCCAGGGGCAGTCCAGCACCGAAATGCTAGGCAATTCTCCTCTGAACAAGAGTACCCACAAAAACCCCAGACACGTGTTTCGGTCTAGTTGGACCTCATCAGTAGGGTGGATCTGTGCCTCTCTAAGAATAGTGAGCAAGGGGTCCACGTCTGGATTCCCCTAGTAACTTAGGGTAAGACCCAAAGTTACTTAAATATGCTAATTAAAAAGGGGGGTCCGGGGAGTCCCTCTGCCAGCCATTAGTCCTGGTTACAAGAGACTTACCCAGAGTCTTTAGCTCACTATCTTTCACAGAGAAGAAATATCCCAAACATATCAGTCTTTGTCCTGCCCAGGAGCAGTCCAGCACCGAAATGCTAGGCAATTCTCCCCTGAACAAGAGTACCAACAAAAACCCCAGACACGTGTTTTGGTCTGGTTGGACCTCATCAGTAGTGTGGATCTGTGCCTCTCTAAGAATAGTGAGCAAGGGGTCCACGTCTGGGTTCCCCTAGTAACTTAGTGTGAGACCCAATGTTACTTAAATATGCTAATTAAAAAGGGGAGTCCGGGGAGTCCCTCTGCCAGACATTAGTCCTGGTTACAAGAGACTTACCCAGAGTCTTTAGCTCACTATCTTTCACAGAGAAGAAATATCCCAAACATATCAGTCTTTGTCCTGCCCAGGGGCAGTCCAGTACCGAAATGCTAGGCAATTCTCCTCTGAACAAGAGTACCAACAGAAACCCCAGACACGTGTTTCGGTCTGGTTGGACCTCATCAGTAGGGTGGATCTGTGCCTCTCTAAGAATAGTGAGCAAGGGGTCCCCGTCTGGATTCCCCTAGTAACTTAGGGTGAGACCCAAAGTTACTTAAATATGCTAATTAAAAAGGGGGGTCCTGGGAGTCTCTCTGCCAGACATTAGTCCTGGTTACAAGAGACTTACCCAGAGTCTTTAGCTCACTATCTTTCACAGAGATGAAATATCCCAAACATATTAGTCTTTGTCCTGCCCAGGGGCAGTCCAGCACCGAAATGCTAGGCAATTCTCCTCTGAACAAGAGTACCAACAAAAACCCCAGACACGTGTTTCGGTCTGGTTGGACCTCATCAGTAGGGTGGATCTGTGCCTCTCTAAGAATAGTGAGCAAGGGGTCCACGTCTGGATTCCCCTAGTAACTTAGGGTAAGACCCAAAGTTACTTAAATATGCTAATTAAAAAGGGGGGTCCGGGGAGTCCCTCTGCCAGACATTAGTCCTGGTTACAAGAGACTTACCCAGAGTCTTTAGCTCACTATCTTTCACAGAGATGAAATATCCCAAACATATTAGTCTTTGTCTTGCCCAGGGGCAGTCCAGCACCGAAATACTAGGCAATTCTCCTCTGAACAAGAGTACCAACAGAAACCCCAGACACGTGTTTCAGTCTGGTTGGACCTCATCAGTAGGGTGGATCTGTGCCTCTCTAAGAATAGTGAGCAAGGGGTCCACGTCTGGATTCCCCTAGTAACTTACGGTAAGACCCAAAGTTACTTAAATATGCTAATTAAAAAGGGGGGTCCTGGGAGTCCCTCTGCCAGACATTAGTCCTGGTTACAAGAGACTTACCCAGAGTCTTTAGCTCACTATCTTTCACAGAGAAGAAATATCCCAAACATATCAGTCTTTGTCCTGCCCAGGGGCAGTCCAGCACCGAAATGCTAGGCAATTCTCCTCTGAACAAGAGTACCAACAGAAACCCCAGACACGTGTTTCGGTCTGGTTGGGCCTCACCAGTAGGGTGGATCTGTGCCTCTCTAAGAATAGTGAGCAAGGGGTCCACGTTTGGATTCCCCTAGTAACTTAGGGTGAGACCCAAAGTTACTTAAATATGCTAATTAAAAAGGTGGGTCCTGGGAGTCCCTCTGCCAGACATTAGTCCTGGTTACAAGAGACTTACCCAGAGTCTTTAGCTCACTATCTTTCACAGAGAAGAAATATCCTAAACATATCAGTCTTTGTCCTGCCCAGGGGCAGTCCAGCACCGAAATGCTAGGTAATTCTCCTCAGAACAAGAGTACCAAAAGAAACCCCAGACACGTGTTTCGGTCTGGTTGGACCTCATCAGTAGGGTGGATCTGTGCCTCTCTAAGAATAGTGAGCAAAGGGTCCATGTCTGGATTCCCCTAGTAATTTAGGGTAAGACCCAAAGTTACTTAAATATGTTAATTAAAAAGGGGGGTCCGGGGAGTCCCTCTGCCAGACATTAGTCCTGGTTACAAGAGACTTACCCAGAGTCTTTAGCTCACTATCTTTCACAGAGAAGAAATATCCCAAACATATCAGTCTTTGTCCTGCCCAGGGGCAGTCCAGCACCGAAATGCTAGGCAATTCTCCTCTGAACAAGAGTACCCACAAAAACCCCAGACACGTGTTTCGGTCTAGTTGGACCTCATCAGTAGGGTGGATCTGTGCCTCTCTAAGAATAGTGAGCAAGGGGTCCCCGTCTGGATTCCCCTAGTAACTTAGGGTGAGACCCAAAGTTACTTAAATATGCTAATTAAAAAGGGGGGTCCTGGGAGTCTCTCTGCCAGACATTAGTCCTGGTTACAAGAGACTTACCCAGAGTCTTTAGCTCACTATCTTTCACAGAGATGAAATATCCCAAACATATTAGTCTTTGTCCTGCCCAGGGGCAGTCCAGCACCGAAATGCTAGGCAATTCTCGCCTGAACAAGAGTACCAACAAAAACCCCAGACACGTGTTTCGGTCTGGTTGGACCTCATCAGTAGGGTGGATCTGTGCCTCTCTAAGAATAGTGAGCAAGGGGTCCACGTCTGGATTCCCCTAGTAACTTAGGGTAAGACCCAAAGTTACTTAAATATGCTAATTAAAAAGGGGGGTCCGGGGAGTCCCTCTGCCAGACATTAGTCCTGGTTACAAGAGACTTACCCAGAGTCTTTAGCTCACTATCTTTCACAGAGAAGAAATATCCCAAACATATCAGTCTTTGTCCTGCCCAGGGGCAGTCCAGCACCGAAATGCTAGGCAATTCTCCTCTGAACAAGAGTACCAACAAAAACCCCAGACACGTGTTTTGGTCTGGTTGGACCTCATCAGTAGTGTGGATCTGTGCCTCTCTAAGAATAGTGAGCAAGGGGTCCACGTCTGGGTTCCCCTAGTAACTTAGTGTGAGACCCAATGTTACTTAAATATGCTAATTAAAAAGGGGGGTCCGGGGAGTCCCTCTGCCAGACATTAGTCCTGGTTACAAGAGACTTACCCAGAGTCTTTAGCTCACTATCTTTCACAGAGAAGAAATATCCCAAACATATCAGTCTTTGTCCTGCCCAGGGGCAGTCCAGCACCGAAATGCTAGGCAATTCTCCTCTGAACAAGAGTACCAACAGAAACCCCAGACACGTGTTTCGGTCTGGTTGGACCTCATCAGTAGGGTGGATCTGTGCCTCTCTAAGAATAGTGAGCAAGGGGTCCCCGTCTGGATTCCCCTAGTAACTTAGGGTGAGACCCAAAGTTACTTAAATATGCTAATTAAAAAGGGGGGTCCTGGGAGTCTCTCTGCCAGACATTAGTCCTGGTTACAAGAGACTTACCCAGAGTCTTTAGCTCACTATCTTTCACAGAGATGAAATATCCCAAACATATTAGTCTTTGTCCTGCCCAGGGGCAGTCCAGCACCGAAATGCTAGGCAATTCTCCTCTGAACAAGAGTACCAACAAAAACCCCAGACACGTGTTTCGGTCTGGTTGGACCTCATCAGTAGGGTGGATCTGTGCCTCTCTAAGAATAGTGAGCAAGGGGTCCATGTCTGGATTCCCCTAGTAACTTACAGTAAGACCCAAAGTTACTTAAATATGCTAATTAAAAAGGGGGGTCCTGGGGGTCCCTCTGCCAGACATTAGTCCTGGTTACAAGAGACTTACCCAGAGTCTTTAGCTCACTATCTTTCACAGAGAAGAAATATCCCAAACATATCAGTCTTTGTACTGCCCAGGGGCAGTCCAGCACCGAAATGCTAGGCAATTCTCCTCTGAACAAGAGTACCAACAGAAACCCCAGACACGTGTTTCGGTCTGGTTGGGCCTCACCAGTAGGGTGGATCTGTGCCTCTCTAAGAATAGTGAGCAAGGGGTCCACGTTTGGATTCCCCTAGTAACTTAGGGTGAGACCCAAAGTTACTAAAATATGCTAATTAAAAAGGGGGGTCCTGGGAGTCCCTCTGCCAGACATTAGTCCTGGTTACAAGAGACTTACCCAGAGTCTTTAGCTCACTATCTTTCACAGAGAAGAAATATCCCAAACATATCAGTCTTTGTCCTGCCCAGGGGCAGTCCAGCACCGAAATGCTAGGCAATTCTCCTCTGAACAAGAGTACCAACAAAAACCCCAGACACGTGTTTTGGTCTGGTTGGACCTCATCAGTAGTGTGGATCTGTGCCTCTCTAAGAATAGTGAGCAAGGGGTCCACGTCTGGGTTCCCCTAGTAACTTAGTGTGAGACCCAATGTTACTTAAATATGCTAATTAAAAAGGGGGGTCCAGGGAGTCCCTCTGCCAGACATTAGTCCTGGTTACAAGAGACTTACCCAGAGTCTTTAGCTCACTATCTTTCACAGAGAAGAAATATCCCAAACATATCAGTCTTTGTCCTGCCCAGGGGCAGTCCAGCACCGAAATGCTAGGCAATTCTCCTCTGAACAAGAGTACCAACAGAAACCCCAGACACGTGTTTCGGTCTGGTTGGACCTCATCAGTAGGGTGGATCTGTGCCTCTCTAAGAATAGTGAGCAAGGGGTCCCCGTCTGGATTCCCCTAGTAACTTAGGGTGAGACCCAAAGTTACTTAAATATGCTAATTAAAAAGGGGGGTCCTGGGAGTCTCTCTGCCAGACATTAGTCCTGGTTACAAGAGACTTACCCAGAGTCTTTAGCTCACTATCTTTCACAGAGAAGAAATATCCCAAACATATCAGTCTTTGTCCTGCCCAGGGGCAGTCCAGCACCGAAATGCTAGGCAATTCTCCTCTGAACAAGAGTACCCACAAAAACCCCAGACACGTGTTTCGGTCTAGTTGGACCTCATCAGTAGGGTGGATCTGTGCCTCTCTAAGAATAGTGAGCAAGGGGTCCACGTCTGGATTCCCCTAGTAATTTAGGGTGAGACCCAATGTTACTTAAATATGCTAATTAAAAAGGGGGGTCCGGGGAGTCCCTCTGCCAGACATTAGTCCTGGTTACAAGAGACTTACCCAGAGTCTTTAGCTCACTATCTTTCACAGAGAAGAAATATCCCAAACATATCAGTCTTTGTCCTGCCCAGGGGAAGTCCAGCACCGAAATGCTAGGCCATTCTCCTCTGAACAAGAGTACCAACAGAAACCCCAGGCACTTGTTTCGGTCTGGTTGGACCTCATCAGTAGGGTGGATCTGTGCCTCTCTAAGAATAGTGAGCAAGGGGTCCACGTCTGGATTCCCCTAGTAACTTAGGGTAAGACCCAAAGTTACTTAAATATGCTAATTAAAAAGGGGGGTCCGGGGAGTCCCTCTGCCAGCCATTAGTCCTGGTTACAAGAGACTTACCCAGAGTCTTTAGCTCACTATCTTTCACAGAGAAGAAACATCCCAAACATATCAGTCTTTGTCCTGCCCAGGAGCAGTCCAGCACCGAAATGCTAGGCAATTCTCCTCTGAACAAGAGTACCAACAAAAACCCCAGACACGTGTTTTGGTCTGGTTGGACCTCATCAGTAGTGTGGATCTGTGCCTCTCTAAGAATAGTGAGCAAGGGGTCCACGTCTGGGTTCCCCTAGTAACTTAGTGTGAGACCCAATGTTACTTAAATATGCTAATTAAAAAGGGGAGTCCGGGGAGTCCCTCTGCCAGACATTAGTCCTGGTTACAAGAGACTTACCCAGAGTCTTTAGCTCACTATCTTTCACAGAGAAGAAATATCCCAAACATATCAGTCTTTGTCCTGCCCAGGGGCAGTCCAGCACCGAAATGCTAGGCAATTCTCCTCTGAACAAGAGTACCAACAGAAACCCCAGACACGTGTTTCGGTCTGGTTGGACCTCATCAGTAGGGTGGATCTGTGCCTCTCTAAGAATAGTGAGCAAGGGGTCCCCGTCTGGATTCCCCTAGTAACTTAGGGTGAGACCCAAAGTTACTTAAATATGCTAATTAAAAAGGGGGGTCCTGGGAGTCTCTCTGCCAGACATTAGTCCTGGTTACAAGAGACTTACCCAGAGTCTTTAGCTCACTATCTTTCACAGAGATGAAATATCCCAAACATATTAGTCTTTGTCCTGCCCAGGGGCAGTCCAGCACCGAAATGCTAGGCAATTCTTCTCTGAACAAGAGTACCAACAAAAACCCCAGACACGTGTTTCGGTCTGGTTGGACCTCATCAGAAGGGTGGATCTGTGCCTCTCTAAGAATAGTGAGCAAGGGGTCCACGTCTGGATTCCCCTAGTAACTTAGGGTAAGACCCAAAGTTACTTAAATATGCTAATTAAAAAGGGGGGTCCGGGGAGTCCCTCTGCCAGACATTAGTCCTGGTTACAAGAGACTTACCCAGAGTCTTTAGCTCACTATCTTTCACAGAGAAGAAATATCCCAAACATATCAGTCTTTGTCCTGCCCAGGGGCAGTCCAGCACCGAAATGCTAGGCAATTCTCCTCTGAACAAGAGTACCAACAAAAACCCCAGACACGTGTTTTGGTCTGATTGGACCTCATCAGTAGTGTGGATCTGTGCCTCTCTAAGAATAGTGAGCAAGGGGTCCACGTCTGGGTTCCCCTAGTAACTTAGTGTGAGACCCAATGTTACTTAAATATGCTAATTAAAAAGGGGGGTCCGGGGAGTCCCTCTGCCAGACATTAGTCCTGGTTACAAGAGACTTACCCAGAGTCTTTAGCTCACTATCTTTCACAGAGAAGAAATATCCCAAACATATCAGTCTTTGTCCTGCCCAGGGGCAGTCCAGCACCGAAATGCTAGGCAATTCTCCTCTGAACAAGAGTACCAACAGAAACCCCAGACACGTGTTTCGGTCTGGTTGGACCTCATCAGTAGGGTGGATCTGTGCCTCTCTAAGAATAGTGAGCAAGGGGTCCCCGTCTGTATTCCCCTAGTAACTTAGGGTGAGACCCAAAGTTACTTAAATATGCTAATTAAAAAGGGGGGTCCTGGGAGTCTCTCTGCCAGACATTAGTCCTGGTTACAAGAGACTTACCCAGAGTCTTTAGCTCACTATCTTTCACAGAGATGAAATATCTCAAACATATTAGTCTTTGTCCTGCCCAGGGGCAGTCCAGCACCGAAATGCTAGGCAATTCTCCTCTGAACAAGAGTACCAACAAAAACCCCAGACACGTGTTTCGGTCTGGTTGGACCTCATCAGTAGGGTGGATCTGTGCCTCTCTAAGAATAGTGAGCAAGGGGTCCACGTCTGGATTCCCCTAGTAACTTACGGTGAGACCCAAAGTTACTTAAATATGCTAATTAAAAAGGGGGGTCCTGGGAGTCCCTCTGCCAGACATTAGTCCTGGTTACAAGAGACTTACCCAGAGTCTTTAGCTCACTATCTTTCACAGAGAAGAAATATCCCAAACATATCAGTCTTTGTCCTGCCCAGGGGCAGTCCAGCACCGAAATGCTAGGCAATTCTCCTCTGAACAAGAGTACCAACAGAAACCCCAGACACGTGTTTCGGTCTGGTTGGACCTCATCAGTAGGGTGGATCTGTGCCTCTCTAAGAATAGTGAGCAAGGGGTCCACGTTTGGATTCCCCTAGTAATTTAGGGTGAGACCCAAAGTTACTTAAATATGCTAATTAAAAAGGGGGGTCCTGGGAGTCCCTCTGCCAGACATTAGTCCTGGTTACAAGAGACTTACCCAGAGTCTTTAGCTCACTATCTTTCACAGAGAAGAAATATCCTAAACATTTCAGTCTTTGTCCTGCCCAGGGGCAGTCCATCACCGAAATGCTAGGTAATTCTCCTCAGAACAAGAGTACCAAAAGAAACCCCAGACACGTGTTTCGGTCTGGTTGGACCTCATCAGTAGGGTGGATCTGTGCCTCTCTAAGAATAGTGAGCAAGGGGTCCACGTCTGGATTCCCCTAGTAACTTAGGGTGAGACCCAATGTTACTTAAATATGCTAATTAAAAAGGGGGGTCCAGGGAGTCCCTCTGCCAGAAATTAATCCTGGTTACAAGAGACTTACCCAGAGTCTTTAGCTCACTATCTTTCACAGAGAAGAAATATCCCAAACATATCAGTCTTTGTCCTGCCCAGGGGCAGTCCAGCACCAAAATGCTAGGCAATTTTCCTCTGAACAAGAGTACCAACAGAAACCCCAGACACGTGTTTCGGTCTGGTTGGACCTCATCAGTAGGGTGGATCTGGCCTCTCTAAGCATAGTGAGCAAGGGGTCCCCGTCTGGATTCCCCTAGTAACTTAGGGTGAGACCCAAAGTTACTTAAATATGCTAATTAAAAAGGGGGGTCCTGGGAGTCTCTCTGCCAGACATTAGTCCTGGTTACAAGAGACTTACCCAGAGTCTTTAGCTCACTATCTTTCACAGAGATGAAATATCCCAAACATATTAGTCTTTGTCCTGCCCAGGGGCAGTCCAGCACCGAAATGCTAGGCAATTCTCCTCTGAACAAGAGTACCAACAGAAACCCCAGACACGTGTTTCAGTCTGGTTGGACCTCATCAGTAGGGTGGATCTGTGCCTCTTTAAGAATAGTGAGCAAGGGGTCCACGTCTGGATTCCCCTAGTAACTTACGGTGAGACCCAAAGTTACTTAACTATGCTAATTAAAAAGGGGGGTCCTGGGAGTCCCTCTGCCAGACATTAGTCCTGGTTACAAGAGACTTACCCAGAGTCTTTAGCTCACTATCTTTCACAGAGAAGAAATATCCCAAACATATCAGTCTTTGTCCTGCCCAGGGGCAGTCCAGCACCGAAATGCTAGGCAATTCTCCTCTGAACAAGAGTACCAACAGAAACCCCAGCCATGTGTTTCGGTCTGGTTGGACCTCATCAGTAGGGTGGATCTGTCCCTCTCTAAGAATAGTGAGCAAGGGGTCCACGTTTGGATTCCCCTAGTAACTTAGGGTGAGACCCAAAGTTACTTAAATATGCTAATTAAAAAGGGGGGTCCTGGGAGTCCCTCTGCCAGACATTAGTCCTGGTTACAAGAGACTTACCCAGAGTCTTTAGCTCACTATCTTTCACAGAGAAGAAATATCCTAAACATATCAGTCTTTGTCCTGCCCAGGGGCAGTCCAGCACCGAAATGCTAGGTAATTCTCCTCAGAACAAGAGTACCAAAAGAAACCCCAGACACGTGTTTCGGTCTGGTTGGACCTCATCAGTAGGGTAGATCTGTGCCTCTCTAAGAATAGTGAGCAAGGGGTCCACGTCTGGATTCCCCTAGTAACTTAGGGTAAGACCCAAAGTTACTTAAATATGCTAATTAAAAAGGGGGGTCCGGGGAGTCCCTCTGCCAGACATTAGTCCTGGTTACAAGAGACTTACCCAGAGTCTTTAGCTCACTATCTTTCACAGAGAAGAAATATCCCAAACATATCAGTCTTTGTCCTGCCCAGGGGCAGTCCAGCACCGAAATGCTAGGCAATTCTCCTCTGAACAAGAGTACCCACAAAAACCCCAGACACGTGTTTCGGTCTGGTTGGACCTCATCAGTAGGGTGGATCTGTGCCTCTCTAAGAATAGTGAGCAAGGGGTCCACGTCTGGATTCCCCTAGTAACTTAGGGTGAGACCCAATGTTACTTAAATATGCTAATTAAAAAGGGGGGTCCGGGGAGTCCCTCTGCCAGACATTAGTCCTGGTTACAAGAGACTTACCCAGAGTCTTTAGCTCACAATCTTTCACAGAGAAGAAATATCCCAAACATATCAGTCTTTGTCCTGCCCAGGGGCAGTCCAGCACCGAAATGCTAGGCAATTCTCCTCTGAACAAGAGTACCAACAGAAACCCCAGACACTTGTTTCGGTCTGGTTGGACCTCATCAGTAGGGTGGATCTGTGCCTCTCTAAGAATAGTGAGCAAGGGGTCCACGTCTGGATTCCCCTAGTAACTTAGGGTAAGACCCAAAGTTACTTAAATATGCTAATTAAAAAGGGGGGTCCGGGGAGTCCCTCTGCCAGACATTAGTCCTGGTTACAAGAGACTTACCCAGAGTCTTTAGCTCACTATCTTTCACAGAGAAGAAATATCCCAAACATATCAGTCTTTGTCCTGCCCAGGGGCAGTCCAGCACCGAAATGCTAGGCAATTCTCCTCTGAACAAGAGTACCAACAAAAACCCCAGACACGTGTTTCGGTCTGGTTGGACCTCATCAGTAGGGTGGATCTGTGCCTCTCTAAGAATAGTAAGCAAGGGGTCCACGTCTGGGTTCCCATAGTAACTTAGGGTGAGACCCAATGTTACTTAAATATGCTAATTAAAAAGGGGGGTCCGGGGAGTCCCTCTGCCAGACATTAGTCCTGGTTACAAGAGACTTACCCAGAGTCTTTAGCTCACTATCTTTCACAGAGATGAAATATCCCAAACATATTAGTCTTTGTCCTGCCCAGGGGCAGTCCAGCACCGAAATGCTAGGCAATTCTCTGAACAAGAGTACCAACAGAAACCCCAGACACGTGTTTCGGTCTGGTTGGACCTCATCAGTAGGGTGGATCTGTGCCTCTCTAAGAATAGTGAGCAAGGGGTCCACGTCGGAATTCCCCTACTAACTTAGGTTGAGACCCAAAGTTACTTAAATATGCTAATTAAAAAGGGGGGTCCTGGGAGTCCCTATGCCAGACATTAGTCCTGGTTACAAGAGACTTACCCAGAGTCTTTAGCTCACTATCTTTCACAGAGAAGAAATATCCCAAACATATCAGTCTTTGTCCTGTCCAGGGGCAGTCCAGCACCGAAATGCTAGGCAATTCTCCTCTGAACAAGAGTACCAACAGAAACCCCAGACACGTGTTTCGGTCTGGTTGGATCTCATCAGTAGGGTGGATCTGTGCCTCTCTAAGAATAGTGAGCAAAGGGTCCACGTCTGGATTCCCCTAGTAACTTAGGGTGAGACCCAAAGTTACTTAAATATGCTAATTAAAAAGGGGGGTCCTAGGAGTCCCTCTGCCAGACATTAGTCCTGGTTACAAGAGACTTACCCAAAGTCTTTAGCTCACTATCTTTCACAGAGAAGAAATATCACAAACATATCAGTCTTTGTCCTGCCCAGGGGCAGTCCAGCACCGAAATGCTAGGTAATTCTCCTCTGAACAAGAGTACCAACAGCAACCCCAGACACGTGTTTCGGTCTGGTTGGACCTCATCAGTAGGGTGGATCTGTGCCTCTCTAAGAATCGTGAGCAAGGGGTCCACGTCTGGATTCCCCTAGTAACTTAGGGTGAGACACAAAGTTACTTAAATATGCTAATTAAAAAGGGGGGTCCTTGGAGTCCCTCTGCCAGACATTAGTTCTGGTTACTAGAGACTTACCCAGAGTCTTTAGCTCACTATCTTTCACAGAGAAGAAATATCCCAAACATATCAGTCTTTGTCCTGCCCAGGGGCAGTCCAGCACTGAAATACTAGGTAATTCTCCTCTGAACAAGAGTACCAACAGAAACCCCAGACACGTGTTTCGGTCTGATTGGAACTCATCAGTAGGGTGGATCTGTGCCTCTCTAAGAATAGTGAGCAAGGGGTCCACGTCTGGATTCCCCTAGTAACTTAGAGTGAGACCCAAAGTTACTTAAATATGCTAATTAAAAAGGGGGGTCCGGGGAGTCTCTCTGCCAGACATTAGTCCTGGTTACAAGAGACTTACCCAGAGTCTTTAGCTCACTATCTTTCACAGAGAAGAAATATCCCAAACATATCAGTCTTTGTCCTGCCCAGGGGCAGTCCAGCACCGAAATGCTAGGCAATTCTCCTCTGAACAAGAGTACCAACAGAAACCCCAGACACGTGTTTCGGTCTGGTTGGACCTCATCAGTAGGGTGGATCTGTGCCTCTCTAAGAATAGTGAGCAAGGGGTCCACGTTTGGATTCCCCTAGTAATTTAGGGTGAGACCCAAAGTTACTTAAATATGCTAATTAAAAAGGGGGGTCCTGGGAGTCCCTCTGCCAGACATTAGTCCTGGTTACAAGAGACTTACCCAGAGTCTTTAGCTCACTATCTTTCACAGAGAAGAAATATCCTAAACATTTCAGTCTTTGTCCTGCCCAGGGGCAGTCCAGCACCGAAATGCTAGGTAATTCTCCTCAGAACAAGAGTACCAAAAGAAACCCCAGACACGTGTTTCAGTCTGGTTGGACCTCATCAGTAGGGTGGATCTGTGCCTCTCTAAGAATAGTGAGCAAGGGGTCCACGTCTGGATTCCCCTAGTAACTTAGGGTGAGACCCAATGTTACTTAAATATGCTAATTAAAAAGGGGGGTCCAGGGAGTCCCTCTGCCAGACATTAATCCTGGTTACAAGAGACTTACCCAGAGTCTTTAGCTCACTATCTTTCACAGAGAAGAAATATCCCAAACATATCAGTCTTTGTCCTGCCCAGGGGCAGTCCAGCACCGAAATGCTAGGCAATTTTCCTCTGAACAAGAGTACCAACAGAAACCCCAGACACGTGTTTCGGTCTGGTTGGACCTCATCAGTAGGGTGGATCTGTGCCTCTCTAAGCATAGTGAGCAAGGGGTCCCCGTCTGGATTCCCCTAGTAACTTAGGGTGAGACCCAAAGTTACTTAAATATGCTAATTAAAAAGGGGGGTCCTGGGAGTCTCTCTGCCAGACATTAGTCCTGGTTACAAGAGACTTACCCAGAGTCTTTAGCTCACTATCTTTCACAGAGAAGAAATATCCCAAACATATCAGTCTTTGTCCTGCCCAGGGGCAGTCCAGCACCGAAATGCTAGGCAATTCTCCTCTGAACAAGAGTACCAACAGAAACCCCAGACACGTGTTTCGGTCTGGTTGGACCTCATCAGTAGGGTGGATCTGTCCCTCTCTAAGAATAGTGAGCAAGGGGTCCCCGTCTGGATTCCCCTAGTAACTTAGGGTGAGACCCAAAGTTACTTAAATATGCTAATTAAAAAGGGGGGTCCTGGGAGTCTCTCTGCCAGACATTAGTCCTGGTTACAAGAGACTTACCCAGAGTCTTTAGCTCACTATCTTTCACAGAGAAGAAATATCCCAAACATATCAGTCTTTGTCCTGCCCAGGGGCAGTCCAGCACCGAAATGCTAGGCAATTCTCCTCTGAACAAGAGTACCCACAAAAACCCCAGACACGTGTTTCGGTCTGGTTGGACCTCATCAGTAGGGTGGATCTGTGCCTCTCTAAGAATAGTGAGCAAGGGGACCACGTCTGGATTCCCCTAGTAACTTAGGGTGAGACCCAATGTTACTTAAATATGCTAATTAAAAAGGGGGGTACGGGGAGTCCCTCTGCCAGACATTAGTCCTGGTTACAAGAGACTTACCCAGAGTCTTTAGCTCACTATCTTTCACAGAGAAGAAATATCCCAAACATATCAGTCTTTGTCCTGCCCAGGGGCAGTCCAGCACCGAAATGCTAGGCAATTCTCCTCTGAACAAGAGTACCAACAGAAACCCCAGACACTTGTTTTGGTCTGGTTGGACCTCATCAGTAGGGTGGATCTGTGCCTCTCTAAGAATAGTGAGCAAGGGGTCCACGTCTGGATTCCCCTAGTAACTTAGGGTAAGACCCAAAGTTACTTAAATATGCTAATTAAAAAGGGGGGTCCGGGGAGTCCCTCTGCCAGACATTAGTCCTGGTTACAAGAGACTTACCCAGAGTCTTTAGCTCACTATCTTTCACAGAGAAGAAATATCCCAAACATATCAGTCTTTGTCCTGCCCAGGGGCAGTCCAGCACCGAAATGCTAGGCAATTCTCCTCTGAACAAGAGTACCAACAAAAACCCCAGACACGTGTTTCGGTCTGGTTGGACCTCATCAGTAGGGTGGATCTGTGCCTCTCTAAGAATAGTATGCAAGGGGTCCACGTCTGGGTTCCCCTAGTAACTTAGGGTGAGACCCAATGTTACTTAAATATGCTAATTAAAAAGGGGGGTCCGGGGAGTCCCTCTGCCAGACATTAGTCCTGGTTACAAGAGACTTACCCAGAGTCTTTAGCTCACTATCTTTCACAGAGAAGAAATATCCCAAACATATCAGTCTTTGTCCTGCCCAGGGGCAGTCCAGCACCGAAATGCTAGGCAATTCTCCTCTGAACAAGAGTACCAACAGAAACCCCAGACACGCGTTTCGGTCTGGTTGGACCTCATCAGTAGGGTGGATCTGTGCCTCTCTAAGAATAGTGAGCAAGGGGTCCACGTCGGAATTCCCCTACTAACTTAGGTTGAGACCCAAAGTTACTTAAATATGCTAATTAAAAAGGGGGGTCCTGGGAGTCCCTATGCCAGACATTAGTCCTGGTTACAAGAGACTTACCCAGAGTCTTTAGCTCACTATCTTTCACAGAGAAGAAATATCCCAAACATATCAGTCTTTGTCCTGTCCAGGGACAGTCCAGCACCGAAATGCTAGGCAATTCTCCTCTGAACAAGAGTACCAACAGAAACCCCAGACACGTGTTTCGGTCTGGTTGGATCTCATCAGTAGGGTGGATCTGTGCCTCTCTAAGAATAGTGAGCAAAGGGTCCACGTCTGGATTCCCCTAGTAACTTAGGGTGAGACCCAAAGTTACTTAAATATGCTAATTAAAAAGGGGGGTCCTAGGAGTCCCTCTGCCAGACATTAGTCCTGGTTACAAGAGACTTACCCAAAGTCTTTAGCTCACTATCTTTCACAGAGAAGAAATATCACAAACATATCAGTCTTTGTCCTGCCCAGGGGCAGTCCAGCACCGAAATGCTAGGTAATTCTCCTCTGAACAAGAGTACCAACAGCAACCCCAGACACGTGTTTCGGTCTGGTTGGACCTCATCAGTAGGGTGGATCTGTGCCTCTCTAAGAATCGTGAGCAAGGGGTCCACGTCTGGATTCCCCTAGTAACTTAGGGTGAGACACAAAGTTACTTAAATATGCTAATTAAAAAGGGGGGTCCTTGGAGTCCCTCTGCCAGACATTAGTTCTGGTTACTAGAGACTTACCCAGAGTCTTTAGCTCACTATCTTTCACAGAGAAGAAATATCCCAAACATATCAGTCTTTGTCCTGCCCAGGGGCAGTCCAGCACTGAAATGCTAGGTAATTCTCCTCTGAACAAGAGTACCAACAGAAACCCCAGACACGTGTTTCGGTCTGATTGGACCTCATCAGTAGGGTGGATCTGTGCCTCTCTAAGAATAGTGAGCAAGGGGTCCACGTCTGGATTCCCCTAGTAACTTAGAGTGAGACCCAAAGTTACTTAAATATGCTAATTAAAAAGGGGGGTCCGGGGAGTCTCTCTGCCAGACATTAGTCCTGGTTACAAGAGACTTACCCAGAGTCTTTAGCTCACTATCTTTCACAGAGAAGAAATATCCCAAACATATCAGTCTTTGTCCTGCCCAGGGGCAGTCCAGCACCGAAATGCTAGGCAATTCTCCTCTGAACAAGAGTACCAACAGAAACCCCAGACACGTGTTTCGGTCTGGTTGGACCTCATCAGTAGGGTGGATCTGTGCCTCTCTAAGAATAGTGAGCAAGGGGTCCACGTTTGGATTCCCCTAGTAATTTAGGGTGAGACCCAAAGTTACTTAAATATGCTAATTAAAAAGGGGGGTCCTGGGAGTCCCTCTGCCAGACATTAGTCCTGGTTACAAGAGACTTACCCAGAGTCTTTAGCTCACTATCTTTCACAGAGAAGAAATATCCTAAACATTTCAGTCTTTGTCCTGCCCAGGGGCAGTCCACAACCGAAATGCTAGGTAATTCTCCTCAGAACAAGAGTACCAAAAGAAACCCCAGACACGTGTTTCGGTCTGGTTGGACCTCATCAGTAGGGTGGATCTGTGCCTCTCTAAGAATAGTGAGCAAGGGGTCCACGTCTGGATTCCCCTAGTAACTTAGGGTGAGACCCAATGTTACTTAAATATGCTAATTAAAAAGGGGGGTCCAGGGAGTCCCTCTGCCAGACATTAATCCTGGTTACAAGAGACTTACCCAGAGTCTTTAGCTCACTATCTTTCACAGAGAAGAAATATCCCAAACATATCAGTCTTTGTCCTGCCCAGGGGCAGTCCAGCACCGAAATGCTAGGAAATTTTCCTCTGAACAAGAGTACCAACAGAAACCCCAGACACGTGTTTCGGTCTGGTTGGACCTCATCAGTAGGGTGGATCTGTGCCTCTCTAAGCATAGTGAGCAAGGGGTCCCCGTCTGGATTCCCCTAGTAACTTAGGGTGAGACCCAAAGTTACTTAAATATGCTAATTAAAAAGGGGGGTCCTGGGAGTCTCTCTGCCAGACATTAGTCCTGGTTACAAGAGACTTACCCAGAGTCTTTAGCTCACTATCTTTCACAGAGATGAAATATCCCAAACATATTAGTCTTTGTCCTGCCCAGGGGCAGTCCAGCACCGAAATGCTAGGCAATTCTCCTCTGAACAAGAGTACCAACAGAAACCCCAGACACGTGTTTCAGTCTGGTTGGACCTCATCAGTAGGGTGGATCTGTGCCTCTTTAAGAATAGTGAGCAAGGGGTCCACGTCTGGATTCCCCTAGTAACTTACGGTGAGACCCAAAGTTACTTAAATATGCTAAGGTCCTGGGAGTCCCTCTGCCAGACATTAGTCCTGGTTACAAGAGACTTACCCAGAGTCTTTAGCTCACTATCTTTCACAGAGAAGAAATATCCCAAACATATCAGTCTTTGTCCTGCCCAGGGGCAGTCCAGCACCGAAATGCTAGGCAATTCTCCTCTGAACAAGAGTACCAACAGAAACCCCAGACACGTGTTTCGGTCTGGTTGGACCTCATCAGTAGGGTGGATCTGTCCCTCTCTAAGAATAGTGAGCAAGGGGTCCACGTTTGGATTCCCCTAGTAACTTAGGGTGAGACCCAAAGTTACTTAAATATGCTAATTAAAAAGGGGGGTCCTGGGAGTCCCTCTGCCAGACATTAGTCCTGGTTACAAGAGACTTACCCAGAGTCTTTAGCTCACTATCTTTCACAGAGAAGAAATATCCTAAACATATCAGTCTTTGTCCTGCCCAGGGGCAGTCCAGCACCGAAATGCTAGGTAATTCTCCTCAGAACAAGAGTACCAAAAGAAACCCCAGACACGTGTTTCGGTCTGGTTGGACCTCATCAGTAGGGTAGATCTGTGCCTCTCTAAGAATAGTGAGCAAGGGGTCCACGTCTGGATTCCCCTAGTAACTTAGGGTAAGACCCAAAGTTACTTAAATATGCTAATTAAAAAGGGGGGTCCGGGGAGTCCCTCTGCCAGACATTAGTCCTGGTTACAAGAGACTTACCCAGAGTCTTTAGCTCACTATCTTTCACAGAGAAGAAATATCCCAAACATATCAGTCTTTGTCCTGCCCAGGGGCAGTCCAGCACCGAAATGCTAGGCAATTCTCCTCTGAACAAGAGTACCCACAAAAACCCCAGACACGTGTTTCGGTCTGGTTGGACCTCATCAGTAGGGTGGATCTGTGCCTCTCTAAGAATAGTGAGCAAGGGGTCCACGTCTGGATTCCCCTAGTAACTTAGGGTGAGACCCAATGTTACTTAAATATGCTAATTAAAAAGGGGGGTACGGGGAGTCCCTCTGCCAGACATTAGTCCTGGTTACAAGAGACTTACCCAGAGTCTTTAGCTCACTATCTTTCACAGAGAAGAAATATCCCAAACATATCAGTCTTTGTCCTGCCCAGGGGCAGTCCAGCACCGAAATGCTAGGCAATTCTCCTCTGAACAAGAGTACCAACAGAAACCCCAGACACTTGTTTCGGTCTGGTTGGACCTCATCAGTAGGGTGGATCTGTGCCTCTCTAAGAATAGTGAGCAAGGGGTCCACGTCTGGATTCCCCTAGTAACTTAGGGTAAGACCCAAAGTTACTTAAATATGCTAATTAAAAACGGTGGTCCGGGGAGTCCCTCTGCCAGACATTAGTCCTGGTTACAAGAGACTTACCCAGAGTCTTTAGCTCACTATCTTTCACAGAGAAGAAATATCCCAAACATATCAGTCTTTGTCCTGCCCAGGGGCAGTCCAGCACCGAAATGCTAGGCAATTCTCCTCTGAACAAGAGTACCAACAAAAACCCCAGACACGTGTTTCGGTCTGGTTGGACCTCATCAGTAGGGTGGATCTGTGCCTCTCTAAGAATAGTAAGCAAGGGGTCCACGTCTGGGTTCCCCTAGTAACTTAGGGTGAGACCCAATGTTACTTAAATATGCTAATTAAAAAGGGGGGTCCGGGGAGTCCCTCTGCCAGACATTAGTCCTGGTTACAAGAGACTTACCCAGAGTCTTTAGCTCACTATCTTTCACAGAGAAGAAATATCCCAAACATATCAGTCTTTGTCCTGCCCAGGGGCAGTCCAGCACCGAAATGCTAGGCAATTCTCCTCTGAACAAGAGTACCAACAGAAACCCCAGACACGTGTTTCGGTCTGGTTGGACCTCATCAGTAGGGTGGATCTGTGCCTCTCTAAGAATAGTGAGCAAGGGGTGCCCGTCTGGATTCCCCTAGTAACTTAGGGTGAGACCCAAAGTTACTTAAATATGCTAATTAAAAAGGGGGGTCCTGGGAGTCTCTCTGCCAGACATTAGTCCTGGTTACAAGAGACTTACCCAGAGTCTTTAGCTCACTATCTTTCACAGAGATGAAATATCCCAAACATATTAGTCTTTGTCCTGCCCAGGGGCAGTCCAGCACCGAAATGCTAGGCAATTCTCCTCTGAACAAGAGTACCAACAGAAACCCCAGACACGTGTTTCGGTCTGTTTGGACCTCATCAGTAGGGTGAATCTGTGCCTCTCTAAGAATAGTGAGCAAGGGGTCCACGTCGGAATTCCCCTACTAACTTAGGTTGAGACCCAAAGTTACTTAAATATGCTAATTAAAAAGGGGGGTCCTGGGAGTCCCTATGCCAGACATTAGTCCTGGTTACAAGAGACTTACCCAGAGTCTTTAGCTCACTATCTTTCACAGAGAAGAAATATCCCAAACATATCAGTCTTTGTCCTGTCCAGGGGCAGTCCAGCACCGAAATGCTAGGCAATTTTCCTCTGAACAAGAGTACCAACAGAAACCCCAGACACGTGTTTCGGTCTGGTTGGATCTCATCAGTAGGGTGGATCTGTGCCTCTCTAAGAATAGTGAGCAAAGGGTCCACGTCTGGATTCCCCTAGTAACTTAGGGTGAGACCCAAAGTTACTTAAATATGCTAATTAAAAAGGGGGGTCCTAGGAGTCCCTCTGCCAGACATTAGTCCTGGTTACAAGAGACATACCCAAAGTCTTTAGCTCACTATCTTTCACAGAGAAGAAATATCACAAACATATCAGTCTTTGTCCTGCCCAGGGGCAGTCCAGCACCGAAATGCTAGGTAATTCTCCTCTGAACAAGAGTACCAACAGCAACCCCAGACACGTGTTTCGGTCTGATTGGACCTCATCAGTAGGGTGGATCTGTGCCTCTCTAAGAATCGTGAGCAAGGGGTCCACGTCTGGATTCCCCTAGTAACTTAGGGTGAGACACAAAGTTACTTAAATATGCTAATTAAAAAG
The DNA here is from genome assembly GCF_040938575.1 of Ambystoma mexicanum. Classification (NCBI taxonomy): domain Eukaryota; kingdom Metazoa; phylum Chordata; class Amphibia; order Caudata; family Ambystomatidae; genus Ambystoma; species Ambystoma mexicanum. Next base: position 462,313,654 of record NC_090923.1, on the reverse strand, counting down.
GGGGGTCCTTGGAGTCCCTCTGCCAGACATTAGTTCTGGTTACTAGAGATTTACCCAGAGTCTTTAGCTCACTATCTTTCTCAGAGAAGAAATATCCCAAACATATCAGTCTTTGTCCTGCCCAGGGGCAGTCCAGCACTGAAATGCTAGGTAATTCTCCTCTGAACAAGAGTACCAACAGAAACCCCAGACACGTGTTTCGGTCTGATTGGACCTCATCAGTAGGGTGGATCTGTGCCTCTTCAAGAATAGTGAGCAAGGGGTCCACGTCTGGATTCCCCTAGTAACTTAGAGTGAGACCCAAAGTTACTTAAATATGCTAATTAAAAAGGGGGGTCCGGGGAGTCTCTCTGCCAGACATTAGTCCTGGTTACAAGAGACTTACCCAGAGTCTTTAGCTCACTATCTTTCACAGAGAAGAAATATCCCAAACATATCAGTCTTTGTCCTGCCCAGGGGCAGTCCAGCACCGAAATGCTAGGCAATTCTCCTCTGAACAAGAGTACCAACAGAAACCCCAGACACGTGTTTCGGTCTGGTTGGACCTCATCAGTAGGGTGGATCTGTGCCTCTCTAAGAATAGTGAGCAAGGGGTCCACGTTTGGATTCCCCTAGTAATTTAGGGTGAGACCCAAAGTTACTTAAATATGCTAATTAAAAAGGGGGGTCCTGGGAGTCCCTCTGCCAGACATTAGTCCTGGTTACAAGAGACTTACCCAGAGTCTTTAGCTCACTATCTTTCACAGAGAAGAAATATCCTAAACATTTCAGTCTTTGTCCTGCCCAGGGGCAGTCCACAACCGAAATGCTAGGTAATTCTCCTCATAACAAGAGTACCAAAAGAAACCCCAGACACGTGTTTCGGTCTGGTTGGACCTCATCAGTAGGGTGGATCTGTGCCTCTCTAAGAATAGTGAGCAAGGGGTCCACGTCTGGATTCCCCTAGTAACTTAGGGTGAGACCCAATGTTACTTAAATATGCTAATTAAAAAGGGGGGTCCAGGGAGTCCCTCTGCCAGACATTAATCCTGGTTACAAGAGACTTACCCAGAGTCTTTAGCTCACTATCTTTCACAGAGAAGAAATATCCCAAACATATCAGTCTTTGTCCTGCCCAGGGGCAGTCCAGCACCGAAATGCTAGGCAATTCTCCTCTGAACAAGAGTACCAACAGAAACCCCAGACTCGTGTTTCGGTCTGGTTGGACCTCATCAGTAGGGTGGATCTGTGCCTCTCTAAGAATAGTGAGCAAGGGGTCCACGTCGGAATTCCCCTACTAACTTAGGTTGAGACCCAAAGTTACTTAAATATGCTAATTAAAAAGGGGGGTCCTGGGAGTCCCTATGCCAGACATTAGTCCTGGTTACAAGAGACTTACCCAGAGTCTTTAGCTCACTATCTTTCACAGAGAAGAAATATCCCAAACATATCAGTCTTTGTCCTGCCCATGGGCAGTCCAGCACCGAAATGCTAGGCAATTCTCCTCTGAACAAGAGTACCAACAGAAGCCCCAGACACGTGTTTCGGTCTGGTTGGACCTCATCAGTAGGGTAGATATGTGCCTCTCTAAGAATAGTGAGCAAGGGGTCCACGTCTGGATTGCCCTAGTAACTTAGGGTGAGACCCAAAGTTACTTAAATATGCTAATTAAAAAGGGGGTTATTGGGAGTCCCTCTGCCAGACATTAGTCCTGGTACAAGAGACTTACCCAGAGTCTTTAGCTCACTATCTTTCACAGAGAAGAAATATCCCAAACATATTAGTCTTTGTCCTGCCCAGGGGCAATCCAGCACCGAAATGCTAGGCAATTCTCCTCAGAACAAGAGTACCAAAAGAAACCCCAGACACGTGTTTCGGTCTGGTTGGACCTCATCAGTAGGGTAGATCTGTGCCTCTCTAAGAATAGTGAGCAAGGGGTCCACGTCTGGATTCCCCTAGTAACTTAGGGTAAGACCCAAAGTTACTTAAATATGCTAATTAAAAAGGGTGGTCCGGGGAGTCCCTCTGCCAGACATTAGTCCTGGTTACAAGAGACTTACCCAGAGTCTTTAGCTCACTATCTTTCACAGAGAAGAAATATCCCAAACATATCAGTCTTTGTCCTGCCCAGGGGCAGTCCAGCACCGAAATGCTAGGCAATTCTCCTCTGAACAAGAGTACCCACAAAAACCCCAGACACGTGTTTCGGTCTGTTGGACCTCATCAGTAGGGTGGATCTGTGCCTCTCTAAGAATAGTGAGCAAGAGGTCCACGTCTGGATTCCCCTAGTAACTTAGGGTGAGACCCAACGTTACTTAAATATGCTAATTAAAAACGGGGGTCCTGGGAGTCCCTCTGCCAGACATTAGTCCTGGTTACAAGAGACTTACCCAGAGTCTTTACCTCACTATCTTTCACAGAGAAGAAATATCCCAAACATATCAGTCTTTGTCCTGCCAAGGGCAGTCCAGCACCGAAATGCTAGGTAATTCTCCTCTGAACAAGAGTACCAACAGAAACCCCAGACACGTGTTTCGGTCTGGTTGGACCTCATCAGTAGGGTGGATCTGTGCCTCTCTAAGAATAGTGAGCAAGGGATCCACGTCTGGATTCCCCTAGTAATTTAGGGTGAGACCCAAAGTTACTTAAATATGCTAATTAAAAAGGGGGGTCCGGGGAGTCCCTCTGCCAGACATTAGTCCTGGTTACAAGAGACTTACCCAGAGTCTTTAGCTCGCTATCTTTCACAGAGAAGAAATATCCCAAATATATCAGTCTTTGTCCTGGCCAGGGGTAGTCCAGCACCGAAATGCTAGGCGATTCTCCACTGAACAAGAGTACCAACAGAAACCGCAGACACGTGTTTCGGTCTGGTTGGACCTCATCAGTAAGGTGGATCTGTGCCTCTCTAAGAATAGTGAGCAAGGGGTCCATGTCTGGATTCCCCCTAGTAATTTAGGGTAAGACCGAACGTTACTTAAATATGCTAATTAAAAAGGGGGGTCCTGGGAGTCCCTCTGCCAGACATTAGTCCTGGTTACAAGAGACTTACCCAGAGTCTTTATCTCACTATCTTTCACAGAGAAGAAATATCCCAAACATATCAGTCTTTGTCCTGCCAAGGGCAGTCCAGCACCGAAATGCTAGGTAATTCTCCTCTGAACAAGAGTACCAACAGAAACCCCAGACATGTGTTTCGGTCTGGTTGGACCTCATCAGTAGGGTGGATCTGTGCCTCTCTAAGAATAGTGAGCAAGGGGTCCACATCTGGATTCCCCTAGTAACTTAGGGTGAAACCCAAAGTTACTTAAATATGCTAATTAAAAAGGGGGGTCCGGGGAGTCCCTCTGCCAGACATTAGTCCTCGTTACAAGAGACTTACCCAGAGTCTTTAGCTCACTATCTTTCACAGAGAAGAAATATCCCAAACATATCAGTCTTTGTCCTGCCCAGGGGCAGTCCAGCACCGAAATGCTAGGCAATTCTCCTCTGAACAAGATTACCAACAGAAACCCCAGACATGTGTTTAGGTCTGGTTGGACCTCATCAGTAGGGTGGATCTGTGCCTCTCTAAGAATAGTGAGCAAGGGGTCCACATCTGGATTCCCCTAGTCACTTAGGGTGAGACCCAATGTTACTTAAATATGCTAATTAAAAAGGGGGGTCCAGGGAGTCCCCCTGCCAGACATTAGTCCAGGTTACAAGAGACTTACCCAGAGTCTTTAGCTCACTATCTTTCACAGAGAAGAAATATCCCAAACATATCAGTCTTTGTCCTGCCCAGGGGCAGTCCAGCACCGAAATGCTAAGCAATTCTCCTCTGAACAAGAGTACCAACAGAAACCCCAGACACGGGTTTCGGTCTGGTTGGACCTCATCAGTAGGGTGGATCTGTGCCTCTCTAAGAATAGTGAGCAAGGGGTCCACGTCTGGATTCCCCTAGTAACTTAGGGTGAGACCCAAAGTTACTTAAATATGCTAATTAAAAGGGGGGTTATTGGGAGTCCCACTCCCAGACATTAGTCCTGGTACAAGAGACTTACCCAGAGTCTTTAGCTCACTATCTTTCACAGAGAAGAAATAGCCCAAACATATCAGTCTTTGTCCTGCCCAGGGGCAGTCCAGCACCGAAATGCTAGGCAATTCTCCTCTGAACAAGAGTACCAACATAAACCCCAGACACGTGTTTCGGTCTGGTTGGACCTCATCAGTAGGGTGGATCTGTGCCTCTCTAAGAATAGTGAGCAAGGGGTCCACGTCTGGATTCCCCTAGTAACTTAGGGTGAGACCCAAAGTTACTTAAATATGCTAATTAAAAAGGGGGGTCCTAGGAGTCCCTCTGCCAGACATTAGTCCTGGTTACAAGAGACTTACCCAGAGTCTTTAGCTCACTATCTTTCACAGAGAAGAAATATCCCAAACATATCAGTCTTTGTCCTGCCCAGGGGCAGTCCAGCACCGAAATGCTAGGCAATTCTCCTCTGAACAAGAGTACCAACAGAAACCCCAAACACGTGTTTCAGTCTGGTTGGACCTCATAAGTAGGGAGGATCTGTGCCTCTCTAAGAATAGTGAGCAAGGGGTCCACGTCTGGATTCCCCTAGTAACTTAGGGTGAGACCCAAAGTTACTTAAATATGCTAATTAAAAAGGGGGGTCCTGGGAGTCCCTTTGCCAGACATTAGTCCTGGTTACAAGAGACTTACCCAGAGTCTTTAGCTCACTATCTTTCACAGAGAAGAAATATCCCAAACATATCAGTCTTTGTCCTGCCCAGGGGCAGTCCAGCACCGAAATGCTAGGCAATTCTCCTTTGAACAAGAGTACCAACAGAAACCCCAGACACGTGTTTCGGTCTGGTTGGACCTAATCAGTAGGGTGGATCTGTGCCTCTCTAAGAATAGTGAGCAAGGGGTCCCCGTCTGGATTCACCTAGTAACTTAGGGTGAGACCCAAAGTTATTTAAATATGCTACTTAAAAAGGGGGGTCCTAGGAGTCCCTCTGCAAGACATTAGTCCTGGTTACAAGAGACTTACCCAGAGTCTTTAGCTCACTATCTTTCACAGAGAAGAAATATCCCAAACATATCAGTCTTTGTCCTGCCCAAGGGCAGTCCAGCACCGAAATGCTAGGCAATTCTCCTCTGAACAAGAGTACCAACAGAAACCCCAGACACGTGTTTCGGTCTGGTTGGACCTCATCAGTAGGGTGGATCTGTGCCTCTCTAAGAATAGTGAGCAAGGGGTCCACGTTTGGATTCCCCTAGTAACTTAGGGTGAGACCCAAAGTTACTTAAATATGCTAATTAAAAAGGGGGGTCCTGGGAGTCCCTCTGCCAGACATTAGTCCTGGTTACAAGAGACTTACCGAGAGTCTTTAGCTCACTATCTTTCACAGAGAAGAAATATCCCAAACATATCAGTCTTTGTCCTGCCCAGGGGCAGTCCAGCACCGAAATGCTAGGCAATTCTCCTCTGAACAAGAGTACCAACAGAAACCCCAGACACTTGTTTCGGTCTGGTTGGACCTCATCAGTAGGGTGGATCTGTGCCTCTCTAAGAATAGTGAGCAAGGGGTCCCCGTCTGGATTCCCCTACTAACTTACGGTGAGACCCAACGTTACTTAAATATGCTAATTAAAAAGGGGGGTCCTGGGAGTCCCTCTGCCAGACATTAGTCCTGGTTACAGGAGACTTACCCAGAGTCTTTAGCTCACTATCTTTCACAGAGAAGAAATATCCCAAACATATCAGTCTTTGTCCTGCCCAGGGGCAGTCCAGCACCGAAATGCTAGGCAATTCTCCTCTGAACAAGAGTACCAACAGAAACCCCAGACACGTGTTTCGGTCTGGTTGGACCTCATCAGTAGGGTGGATCTATGCCTCTCTAAGAATAGTGAGCAAGGGGTCCACGTTTGGATTCCCCTAGTAACTTAGGGTGAGACCCAAAGTTACTTAAATATGCTAATTAAAAAGGGGGGTCCTGGAAGTCCCTCTGCCAGACATTAGTCCTGGTTACAAGAGACTTACCCAGAGTATTTAGCTCACTATCTTTCACAGAGAAGAAATATCCTAAACATATCAGTCTTTGTCCTGCCCAGGGGCAGTCCAGCACCGAAATGCTAGGTAATTCTCCTCAGAACAAGAGTACCAAAAGAAACCCCAGACACGTGTTTCGGTCTGGTTGGACCTCATCAGTAGGGTGGATCTGTGCCTCTCTAAGAATAGTGAGCAAGGGGTCCACGTCTGGATTCCCCTAGTAACTTAGGGTAAGACCCAAAGTTACTTAAATATGCTAATTAAAAAGGGGGTCCGGGGAGTCCCTCTGCCAGACATTAGTCCTGGTTACAAGAGACTTACCCAGAGTCTTTAGCTCACTATCTTTCACAGAGAAGAAATATCCCAAACATATCAGTCTTTGTCCTGCCCAGGGGCAGTCCAGCACCGAAATGCTAGGCAATTCTCCTCTGAACAAGAGTACCCACAAAAACCCCAGTCACGTGTTTCGGTCTGGTTGGACCTCATCAGTAGGGTGGATCTGTGCCTCTCTAAGAATAGTGAGCAAGGGGTCCACGTCTGGATTCCCCTAGTAACTTAGGGTGAGACCCAATGTTACTTAAATATGCTAATTAAAAAGAGGGGTCCGGGGAGTCCCTCTGCCAGACATTAGTCCTGGTTACAAGAGACTTACCCAGAGTCTTTAGCTCACTATCTTTCACAGAGAAGAAATATCCCAAACATATCAGTCTTTGTCCTGCCCAGGGGCAGTCCAGCACCGAAATGCTAGGCAATTCTCCTCTGAACAAGAGTACCAAGAGAAACCCCAGACACGTGTTTCGGTCTGGTTGGACCTCATCAGTAGGGTGGATCTGTGCCTCTCTAAGAATAGTGAGCAAGGGGTCCACGTCTGGGTTCCCCTAGGAACTTAGGGTGAGACCCAATGTTACTTAAATATGCTAATTAAAAAGGGGGGTCCGGGGAGTCCCTATGCCAGACATTAGTCCTGGTTACAAGAGACTTACCCAGAGTCTTTAGCTCACTATCTTTCACAGAGAAGAAATATCCCAAACATATCAGTCTTTGTCCTGTCCAAGGGCAGTCCAGCACCGAAATGCTAGGCAATTCTCCTCTGAACAAGAGTACCAACAGAAACCCCAGACACGTGTTTCGGTCTGGTTGGACCTCATCAGTAGGGTGGATCTGTGGCTCTCTAAGAATAGTGAGCAAGGGGTCCACGTCGGGATTCCCCTACTAACTTAGGTTGAGACCCAAAGTTACTTAAATATGCTAATTAAAAAGGGGGGTCCTGGGAGTCCTTATGCCAGACATTAGTCCTGGTTACAAGAGACTTACCCAGAGTCTTTAGCTCACTATCTTTCACAGAGAAGAAATATACCAAACATATCAGTCTTTGTCCTGCCCAGGGGCAGTCCAGCACCGAAATGCTAGGTAATTCTCCTCTGAACAAGAGTACCAACAGAAACCCCAGACACGTGTTTCGGTCTGATTGGACCTCATCAGTAGGGTGGATCTGTGCCTCTCTAAGAATAGTGAGCAAGGGGTCCACGTCTGGATTCCCCTAGTAACTTAGAGTGAGACCCAAAGTTACTTAAATATGCTAATTAAAAAGGGGGGTCCGGGGAGTCTCTCTGCCAGACATTAGTCCTGGTTACAAGAGACTTACCCAGAGTCTTTAGCTCACTATCTTTCACAGAGAAGAAATATCCCAAACATATCAGTCTTTGTCCTGCAGAGGGGCAGTCCAGCACCGAAATGCTAGGCAATTCTCCTCTGAACAAGAGTACCAACAGAAACCCCAGACACGTGTTTCGGTCTGGTTGGACCTCATTAGTAGGGTGGATCTGTGCCTCTCTAAGAATAGTGAGCAAGGGGTCCACGTCTGGATTCCCCTAGTAACTTACGGTGAGACCCAAAGTTACTTATATATGCTAATTAAAAAAGGGGGTCCTGGGAGTCCCTCTGCCAGACATTAGTCCTGGTTACAAGAGACTTACCCAGAGTCTTTAGCTCACTATCTTTCACAGAGAAGAAATATCCCAAACATATCAGTCTTTGTCCTGCCCAGGGGCAGTCCAGCACCGAAATGCTAGGCAATTCTCCCCTGAACAAGATTACCAACAGAAACCCGAGACACGTGTTTCGGTCTGGTTGGACCTCATCAGTAGGGTGGATCTGTGCCTCTCTAAGAATAGTGAGCAAGGGGTCCACGTTTGGATTCCCCTAGTAACTTAGGGTGAGACCCAAAGTTACTTAAATATGCTAATTAAAAAGGGGGGTCCTGGGAGTCCCTCTGCCATACATTAGTCCTGGTTACAAGAGACTTACCCAGAGTCTTTAGCTCACTATCTTTCACAGAGAAGAAATATCCCAAACATATCAGTCTTTGTCCTGCCCAGGGGCAGTCCAGCACCGAAATGCTAGGTAATTCTCCTCTGAACAAGAGTACCAACAGAAACCCCAGACACGTGTTTCGGTCTGGTTGGACCTCATCAGTAGGGTGGATCTGTGCCTCTCTAAGAATAGTGAGCAAGGGGTCCACGTTTGGATTCCCCTAGTAATTTAGGGTGAGACCCAAAGTTACTTAAATATGCTAATTAAAAAGGGGGGTCCTGGGAGTCCCTCTGCCAGACATTAGTCCTGGTTACAAGAGACTTACACAGAGTCTTTAGCTCACTATCTTTCACAGAGAAGAAATATCCTAAACATTTCAGTCTTTGTCCTGCCCAGGGGCAGTCCAGCACCGAAATGCTAGGTAATTCTCCTCAGAACAAGAGTACCAAAAGAAACCCCAGACACGTGTTTCGGTCTGGTTGGACCTCATCAGTAGGGTGGATCTGTGCCTCTCTAAGAATAGTGAGCAAGGGGTCCACGTCTGGATTCCCCTAGTAACTTAGGGTGAGACCCAATGTTACTTAAATATGCTAATTAAAAAGGGGGGTCCAGGGAGTCCCTCTGCCAGACATTAATCCTGGTTACAAGAGACTTACCCAGAGTCTTTAGCTCACTATCTTTCACAGAGAAGAAATATCCCAAACATATCAGTCTTTGTCCTGCCCAGGGGCAGTCCAGCACCGAAATGCTAGGCAATTTTCCTCTGAACAAGAGTACCAACAGAAACCCCAGACACGTGTTTCGGTCTGGTTGGACCTCATCAGTAGGGTGGATCTGTGCCTCTCTAAGCATAGTGAGCAAGGGGTCCCCGTCTGGATTCCCCTAGTAACTTAGGGTGAGACCCAAAGTTACTTAAATATGCTAATTAAAAAGGGGGGTCCTGGGAGTCTCTCTGCCAGACATTAGTCCTGGTTACAAGAGACTTACCCAGAGTCTTTAGCTCACTATCTTTCACAGAGATGAAATATCCCAAACATATTAGTCTTTGTCCTGCCCAGGGGCAGTCCAGCACCGAAATGCTAGGCAATTCTCCTCTGAACAAGAGTACCAACAGAAACCCCAGACACGTGTTTCGGTCTGGTTGGACCTCATCAGTAGGGTGGATCTGTCCCTCTCTAAGAATAGTGAGCAAGGGGTCCACGTTTGGATTCCCCTAGTAACTTAGGGTGAGACCCAAAGTTACTTAAATATGCTAATTAAAAAGGGGGGTCCTGGGAGTCCTTATGCCAGACATTAGTCCTGGTTACAAGAGACTTACCCAGAGTCTTTAGCTCACTATCTTTCACAGAGAAGAAATATACCAAACATATCAGTCTTTGTCCTGCCCAGGGGCAGTCCAGCACCGAAATGCTAGGTAATTCTCCTCTGAACAAGAGTACCAACAGAAACCCCAGACACGTGTTTCGGTCTGATTGGACCTCATCAGTAGGGTGGATCTGTGCCTCTCTAAGAATAGTGAGCAAGGGGTCCACGTCTGGATTCCCCTAGTAACTTAGAGTGAGACCCAAAGTTACTTAAATATGCTAATTAAAAAGGGGGGTCCGGGGAGTCTCTCTGCCAGACATTAGTCCTGGTTACAAGAGACTTACCCAGAGTCTTTAGCTCACTATCTTTCACAGAGAAGAAATATCCCAAACATATCAGTCTTTGTCCTGCAGAAGGGCAGTCCAGCACCGAAATGCTAGGCAATTCTCCTCTGAACAAGAGTACCAACAGAAACCCCAGACACGTGTTTCGGTCTGGTTGGACCTCATCAGTAGGGTGGATCTGTGCCTCTCTAAGAATAGTGAGCAAGGGGTCCACGTCTGGATTCCCCTAGTAACTTACGGTGAGACCCAAAGTTACTTATATATGCTAATTAAAAAAGGGGGTCCTGGGAGTCCCTCTGCCAGACATTAGTCCTGGTTACAAGAGACTTACCCAGAGTCTTTAGCTCACTATCTTTCACAGAGAAGAAATATCCCAAACATATCAGTCTTTGTCCTGCCCAGGGGCAGTCCAGCACCGAAATGCTAGGCAATTCTCCCCTGAACAAGATTACCAACAGAAACCCCAGACACGTGTTTCGGTCTGGTTGGACCTCATCAGTAGGGTGGATCTGTGCCTCTCTAAGAATAGTGAGCAAGGGGTCCACGTTTGGATTCCCCTAGTAACATAGGGTGAGACCCAAAGTTACTTAAATATGCTAATTAAAAAGGGGGGTCCTGGGAGTCCCTCTGCCATACATTAGTCCTGGTTACAAGAGACTTACCCAGAGTCTTTAGCTCACTATCTTTCACAGAGAAGAAATATCCCAAACATATCAGTCTTTGTCCTGCCCAGGGGCAGTCCAGCACCGAAATGCTAGGTAATTCTCCTCTGAACAAGAGTACCAACAGAAACCCCAGACACGTGTTTCGGTCTGGTTGGACCTCATCAGTAGGGTGGATCTGTGCCTCTCTAAGAATAGTGAGCAAGGGGTCCACGTTTGGATTCCCCTAGTAATTTAGGGTGAGACCCAAAGTTACTTAAATATGCTAATTAAAAAGGGGGGTCCTGGGAGTCCCTCTGCCAGACATTAGTCCTGGTTACAAGAGACTTACCCAGAGTCTTTAGCTCACTATCTTTCACAGAGAAGAAATATCCTAAACATTTCAGTCTTTGTCCTGCCCAGGGGCAGTCCAGCACCGAAATGCTAGGTAATTCTCCTCAGAACAAGAGTACCAAAAGAAACCCCAGACACGTGTTTCGGTCTGGTTGGACCTCATCAGTAGGGTGGATCTGTGCCTCTCTAAGAATAGTGAGCAAGGGGTCCACGTCTGGATTCCCCTAGTAACTTAGGGTGAGACCCAATGTTACTTAAATATGCTAATTAAAAAGGGGGGTCCAGGGAGTCCCTCTGCCAGACATTAATCCTGGTTACAAGAGTCTTACCCAGAGTCTTTAGCTCACTATCTTTCACAGAGAAGAAATATCCCAAACATATCAGTCTTTGTCCTGCCCAGGGGCAGTCCAGCACCGAAATGCTAGGCAATTTTCCTCTGAACAAGAGTACCAACAGAAACCCCAGACACGTGTTTCGGTCTGGTTGGACCTCATCAGTAGGGTGGATCTGTGCCTCTCTAAGCATAGTGAGCAAGGGGTCCCCGTCTGGATTCCCCTAGTAACTTAGGGTGAGACCCAAAGTTACTTAAATATGCTAATTAAAAAGGGGGGTCCTGGGAGTCTCTCTGCCAGACATTAGTCCTGGTTACAAGAGACTTACCCAGAGTCTTTAGCTCACTATCTTTCACAGAGATGAAATATCCCAAACATATTAGTCTTTGTCCTGCCCAGGGGCAGTCCAGCACCGAAATGCTAGACAATTCTCCTCTGAACAAGAGTACCAACAGAAACCCCAGACACGTGTTTCGGTCTGGTTGGACCTCATCAGTAGGGTGGATCTGTCCCTCTCTAAGAATAGTGAGCAAGGGGTCCACGTTTGGATTCCCCTAGTAACTTAGGGTGAGACCCAAAGTTACTTAAATATGCTAATTAAAAAGGGGGGTCCTGGGAGTCCCTCTGCCAGACATTAGTCCTGGTTACAAGAGACTTACCCAGAGTCTTTAGCTCACTATCTTTCACAGAGAAGAAATATCCTAAACATATCAGTCTTTGTCCTGCCCAGGGGCAGTCCAGCACCGAAATGCTAGGTAATTCTCCTCAGAACAAGAGTACCAAAAGAAACCCCAGACACGTGTTTCGGTCTGGTTGGACCTCATCAGTAGGGTAGATCTGTGCCTCTCTAAGAATAGTGAGCAAGGGGTCCACGTCTGGATTCCCCTAGTAACTTAGGGTAAGACCCAAAGTTACTTAAATATGCTAATTAAAAAGGGGGGTCCGGGGAGTCCCTCTGCCAGACATTAGTCCTGGTTACAAGAGACTTACCCAGAGTCTTTAGCTCACTATCTTTCACAGAGAAGAAATATCCCAAACATATCAGTCTTTGCCCTGCCCAGGGGCAGTCCAGCACCGAAATGCTAGGCAATTCTCCTCTGAACAAGAGTACCCACAAAAACCCCAGACACGTGTTTCGGTCTGGTTGGACCTCATCAGTAGGGTGGATCTGTGCCTCTCTAAGAATAGTGAGCAAGGGGTCCACGTCTGGATTCCCCTAGTAACTTAGGGTGAGACCCAATGTTACTTACATATGCTAATTAAAAAGGGGGGTCCGGGGAGTCCCTCTGCCAGACATTAGTCCTGGTTACAAGAGACTTACCCAGAGTCTTTAGCTCACTATCTTTCACAGAGAAGAAATATCCCAAACATATCAGTCTTTGTCCTGCCCAGGGGCAGTCCAGCACCGAAATGCTAGGCAATTCTCCTCTGAACAAGAGTACCAACAGAAACCCCAGACACTTGTTTCGGTCTGGTTGGACCTCATCAGTAGGGTGGATCTGTGCCTCTCTAAGAATAGTGAGCAAGGGGTCCACGTCTGGATTCCCCTAGTAACTTAGGGTAAGACCCAAAGTTACTTAAATATGCTAATTAAAAAGGGGGGTCCGGGGAGTCCCTCTGCCAGACATTAGTCCTGGTTACAAGAGACTTACCCAGAGTCTTTAGCTCACTATCTTTCACAGAGAAGAAATATCCCAAACATATCAGTCTTTGTCCTGCCCAGGGGCAGTCCAGCACCGAAATGCTAGGCAATTCTCCTCTGAACAAGAGTACCAACAAAAACCCCAGACACGTGTTTCGGTCTGGTTGGACCTCATCAGTAGGGTGGATCTGTGCCTCTCTAAGAATAGTAAGCAAGGGGTCCACGTCTGGGTTCCCCTAGTAACTTAGGGTGAGACCCAATGTTACTTAAATATGCTAATTAAAAAGGGGGGTCCGGGGAGTCCCTATGCCAGACATTAGTCCTGGTTACAAGAAACTTACCCAGAGTCTTTAGCTCACTATCTTTCACAGAGAAGAAATATCCCAAACATATCAGTCTTTGTCCTGCCCAGGGGCAGTCCAGCACCGAAATGCTAGGCAATTCTCCTCTGAACAAGAGTACCAACAGAAACCCCAGACACGTGTTTCGGTCTGGTTGGACCTCATCAGTAGGGTGGATCTGTGCCTCTCTAAGAATAGTGAGCAAGGGGTGCCCGTCTGGATTCCCCTAGTAACTTAGGGTGAGACCCAAAGTTACTTAAATATGCTAATTAAAAAGGGGGGTCCTGGGAGTCTCTCTGCCAGACATTAGTCCTGGTTACAAGAGACTTACCCAGAGTCTTTAGCTCACTATCTTTCACAGAGATGAAATATCCCAAACATATTAGTCTTTGTCCTGCCCAGGGGCAGTCCAGCACCGAAATGCTAGGCAATTCTCCTCTGAACAAGAGTACCAACAGAAACCCCAGACACGTGTTTCGGTCTGGTTGGACCTCATCAGTAGGGTGGATCTGTGCCTCTCTAAGAATAGTGAGCAAGGGGTCCACGTCGGAATTCCCCTACTAACTTAGGTTGAGACCCAAAGTTACTTAAATATGCTAATTAAAAAGGGGGGTCCTGGGAGTCCCTATGCCAGACATTAGTCCTGGTTACAAGAGACTTACCCAGAGTCTTTAGCTCACTATCTTTCACAGAGAAGAAATATCCCAAACATATCAGTCTTTGTCCTGTCCAGGGGCAGTCCAGCACCGAAATGCTAGGCAATTCTCCTCTGAACAAGAGTACCAACAGAAACCCCAGACACGTGTTTCGGTCTGGTTGGATCTCATCAGTAGGGTGGATCTGTGCCTCTCTAAGAATAGTGAGCAAAGGGTCCACGTCTGGATTCCCCTAGTAACTTAGGGTGAGACCCAAAGTTACTTAAATATGCTAATTAAAAAGGGGGGTCCTAGGAGTCCCTCTGCCAGACATTAGTCCTGGTTACAAGAGACTTACCCAAAGTCTTTAGCTCACTATCTTTCACAGAGAAGAAATATCACAAACATATCAGTCTTTGTCCTGCCCAGGGGCAGTCCAGCACCGAAAAGGCTAGGTAATTCTCCTCTGAACAAGAGTACCAACAGCAACCCCAGACACGTGTTTCGGTCTGGTTGGACCTCATCAGTAGGGTGGATCTGTGCCTCTCTAAGAATCGTGAGCAAGGGGTCCACGTCTGGATTCCCCTAGTAACTTAGGGTGAGACACAAAGTTACTTAAATATGCTAATTAAAAAGGGGGGTCCTTGGAGTCCCTCTGCCAGACATTAGTTCTGGTTACTAGAGACTTACCCAGAGTCTTTAGCTCACTATCTTTCACAGAGAAGAAATATCCCAAACATATCAGTCTTTGTCCTGCCCAGGGGCAGTCCAGCACCAAAATGCTAGGCGATTCTCCCCTGAACAAGATTACCAACAAAAAACCCAGACACGTGTTTCGGTCTGGTTGGACCTCATCAGTAGTGTGGATCTGTGCCTCTCTAAGAATAGTGAGCAAGGGGTCCACGTTTGGATTCCCCTAGTAACTTAGGGTGAGACCCAAAGTTACTTAAATATGCTAATTAAAAAGGGGGGTCCTGGGAGTCCCTCTGCCAGACATTAGTCCTGGTTACAAGAGACTTACCCAGAGTCTTTAGCTCACTATCTTTCACAGAGAAGAAATATCCCAAACATATCAGTCTTTGTCCTACCCAGGGGCAGTCCAGCACCGAAATGCTAGGCAATTCTCCTCTGAACAAGAGTACCAACAGAAACCCCAGACACGTGTTTCGGTCTGGTTGGACCTCATCAGTAGGGTGGATCTGTGCCTCTCTAAGAATAGTGAGCAAGGGGTCCACGTCTGGATTCCCCTAGTAACTTAGGGTGAGACCCAAAGTTACTTAAATATGCTAATTAAAAAGGGGGTCCTGGGAGTCCCTCTGCCAGACATTAGTCCTGGTTACAAGAGACTTACCCAGAGTCTTTAGCTCACTATCTTTCACAGAGAAGAAATATCCCAAACATATCAGTCTTTGGCCTGCCCAGGGGCAGTCCAGCACCGAAATGCTAGGCAATTCTCCTCTGAACAAGAGTACTAACAGAAACCCCAGACACGTGTTTCGGTCTGGTTGGACCTCATCAGTAGGGTGGATATGTGCCTCTCTAAGAATAGTGAGCAAGGGGTCCACGTCTGGATTGCCCTAGTAACTTAGGGTGAGACCCAAAGTTACTTAAATATGCTAATTAAAAAGGGGGGTCCTAGGAGTCCCTCTGCCAGACATTAGTCCTGGTTACAAGAGACTTACCCAGAGTCTTTAACTCACTATCTTTCACAGAGAAGAAATATCCCAAACATATCAGTCTTTGTCCTGCCCAGGGGCAATCCAGCACCGAAATGCTAGGCAATTCTCCTCTGAACAAGAAAACCAACAGAAACCCCAGACACGTGTTTCGGTCTGTTGGACCTCATCAGTAGGGTGGATCTGTGCCTCTCTAAGAATAGTGAGCAAGGGGTCCACGTCTGGATTCCCCTAGTAACTTAGGGTGAGACCCAACGTTACTTAAATATGCTAATTAAAAACGGGGGTCCTGGGAGTCCCTCTGCCAGACATTAGTCCTGGTTACAAGAGACTTACCCAGAGTCTTTACCTCACTATCTTTCACAGAGAAGAAATATCCCAAACATATCAGTCTTTGTCCTGCCAAGGGGCAGTCCAGCACCGAAATGCTAGGCGATTCTCCCCTGAACAAGATTACCAACAAAAAACCCAGACACGTGTTTCGGTCTGGTTGGACCTCATCAGTAGGGTGGATCTGTGCCTCTCTAAGAATAGTGAGCAAGGGGTCCACGTTTGGATTCCCCTAGTAACTTAGGGTGAGACCCAAAGTTACTTAAATATGCTAATTAAAAAGGGGGGTCCTGGGCGTCCCTCTGCCAGACATTAGTCCTGGTTACAAGAGACTTACCCAGAGTCTTTAGCTCACTATCTTTCACAGAGAAGAAATATCCCAAACATATCAGTCTTTGTCCTGCCCAGGGGCAGTCCAGCACTGAAATGCTAGGTAATTCTCCTCTGAACAAGAGTACCAACAGAAACCCCAGACACGTGTTTCGGTCTGGTTGGACCTCATCAGTAGGGTGGATCTGTGCCTCTCTAAGAATAGTGAGCAAGGGGTCCACGTCTGGATTCCCCTAGTAACTTAGGGTGAGACCCAAAGTTACTTAAAAATGCTAATTAAAAAGGGGGGTCCGGGGAGTCCCTCTGCCAGATATTAGTCCTGGCTACAAGAGACTTACCCAGAGTCTTTAGCTCACTATCTTTCACAGAGAAGAAATATCCCAAACATATCAGTCTTTGTCCTACCCAGGGGCAGTCCAGCACCGAAATGCTAGGCAATTCTCCTCTGAACAAGAGTACCAACAGAAACCCCAGACACGTGTTTCGGTCTGGTTGGACCTCATCAGTAGGGTGGATCTGTGCCTTTCTAAGAATAGTGAGCAAGGGGTCCACGTCTGGATTCCCCTAGTAACTTAGGGTGAGACCCAAAGTTACTTAAATATGCTAATTAAAAAGGGGGTCCTGGGAGTCCCTCTGCCAGACATTAGTCCTGGTTACAAGAGACTTACCCAGAGTCTTTAGCTCACTATCTTTCACAGAGAAGAAATATCCCAAACATATCAGTCTTTGGCCTGCCCAGGGGCATTCCAGCACCGAAATGCTAGGCAATTCTCCTCTGAACAAGAGTACTAACAGAAACCCCGGACACGTGTTTCGGTCTGGTTGGACCTCATCAGTAGGGTGGATATGTGCCTCTCTAAGAATAGTGAGCAAGGGGTCCACGTCTGGATTGCCCTAGTAACTTAGGGTGAGACCCAAAGTTACTTAAATATGCTAATTAAAAAGGGGGGTCCTAGGAGTCCCTCTGCCAGACATTAGTCCTGGTTACAAGAGACTTACCCAGAGTCTTTAGCTCACTATCTTTCACAGAGAAGAAATATCCCAAACATATCAGTCTTTGTCCTGCCCAGGGGCAATCCAGCACCGAAATGCTAGGCAATTCTCCTCTGAACAAGAAAACCAACAGAAACCCCAGACACGTGTTTCGGTCTGTTGGACCTCATCAGTAGGGTGGATCTGTGCCTCTCTAAGAATAGTGAGCAAGCGGTCCACGTCTGGATTCCCCTAGTAACTTAGGGTGAGACCCAACGTTACTTAAATATGCTAATTAAAAACGGGGGTCCTGGGAGTCCCTCTGCCAGACATTAGTCCTGGTTACAAGAGACTTACCCAGAGTCTTTACCTCACTATCTTTCACAGAGAAGAAATATCCCAAACATATCAGTCTTTGTCCTGCCAAGGGCAGTCCAGCACCGAAATGCTAGGTAATTCTCCTCTGAACAAGAGTACCAACAGAAACCCCAGACACGTGTTTCGGTCTGGTTGGACCTCATCAGTAGGGTGGATCTGTGCCTCTCTAAGAATAGTGAGCAAGGGATCCACGTCTGGATTCCCCTAGTAATTTAGGGTGAGACCCAAAGTTACTTAAATATGCTAATTAAAAAGGGGGGTCCGGGGAGTCCCTCTGCCAGACATTAGTCCTGGTTACAAGAGACTTACCCAGAGTCTTTAGCTCGCTATCTTTCACAGAGAAGAAATATCCCAAATATATCAGTCTTTGTCCTGGCCAGGGGTAGTCCAGCACCGAAATGCTAGGCGATTCTCCTCTGAACAAGAGTACCAACAGAAACCGCAGACACGTGTTTCGGTCTGGTTGGACCTCATCAGTAAGGTGGATCTGTGCCTCTCTAAGAATAGTGAGCAAGGGGTCCATGTCTGGATTCCCCCTAGTAACTTAGGGTAAGACCGAACGTTACTTAAATATGCTAATTAAAAAGGGGGGTCCTGGGAGTCCCTCTGCCAGACATTAGTCCTGGTTACAAGAGACTTACCCAGAGTCTTTAGCTCACTATCTTTCACAGAGAAGAAATATCCCAAACATATCAGTCTTTGTCCTGCCAAGGGCAGTCCAGCACCGAAATGCTAGGTAATTCTCCTCTGAACAAGAGTACCAACAGAAACCCCAGACATGTGTTTCGGTCTGGTTGGACCTCATCAGTAGGGTGGATCTGTGCCTCTCTAAGAATAGTGAGCAAGGGGTCCACGTCTGGATTCCCCTAGTAACTTAGGGTGAGACCCAAAGTTACTTAAATATGCTAATTAAAAAGGGGGGTCCGGGGAGTCCCTCTGCCAGACATTAGTCCTCGTTACAAGAGACTTACCCAGAGTCTTTAGCTCACTATCTTTCACAGAGAAGAAATATCCCAAACATATCAGTCTTTGTCCTGCCCAGGGGCAGTCCAGCACCGAAATGCTAGGCAATTCTCCTCTGAACAAGATTACCAACAGAAACCCCAGACATGTGTTTCGGTCTGTTGGACCTCATCAGTAGGGTGGATCTGTGCCTCTCTAAGAATAGTGAGCAAGGGGTCCACATCTGGATTCCCCTAGTCACTTAGGGTGAGACCCAATGTTACTTAAATATGCTAATTAAAAAGGGGGGTCCAGGGAGTCCCCCTGCCAGACATTAGTCCAGGTTACAAGAGACTTACCCAGAGTCTTTAGCTCACTATCTTTCACAGAGAAGAAATATCCCAAACATATCAGTCTTTGTCCTGCCCAGGGGCAGTCCAGCACCGAAATGCTAGGCAATTCTCCTCTGAACAAGAGTACCAACAGAAACCCCAGACACGTGTTTCGGTCTGGTTGGACCTCATCAGTAGGGTGGATCTGTGCCTCTCTAAGAATAGTGAGCAAGGGGTCCACGTCTGGATTCCCCTAGTAACTTAGGGTGAGACCCAAAGTTACTTAAATATGCTAATTAAAAGGGGGGTTATTGGGAGTCCCACTCCCAGACATTAGTCCTGGTACAAGAGACTTACCCAGAGTCTTTAGCTCACTATCTTTCACAGAGAAGAAATATCCCAAACATATCAGTCTTTGTCCTGCCCAGGGGCAGTCCAGCACCGAAATGCTAGGCAATTCTCCTCTGAACAAGAGTACCAACATAAACCCCAGACACGTGTTTCGGTCTGGTTGGACCTCATCAGTAGGGTGGATCTGTGCCTCTCTAAGAATAGTGAGCAAGGGGTCCACGTCTGGATTCCCCTAGTAACTTAGGGTGAGACCCAAAGTTACTTAAATATGCTAATTAAAAAGGGGGGTCCTAGGAGTCCCTCTGCCAGACATTAGTCCTGGTTACAAGAGACTTACCCAGAGTCTTTAGCTCACTATCTTTCACAGAGAAGAAATATCCCAAACATATCAGTCTTTGTCCTGCCCAGGGGCAGTCCAGCACCGAAATGCTAGGCAATTCTCCTCTGAACAAGAGTACCAACAGAAACCCCAGACACGTGTTTCGGTCTGGTTGGACCTAATCAGTAGGGTGGATCTGTGCCTCTCTAAGAATAGTGAGCAAGGGGTCCCCGTCTGGATTCACCTAGTAACTTAGGGTGAGACCCAAAGTTATTTAAATATGCTACTTAAAAAGGGGGGTCCTAGGAGTCCCTCTGCAAGACATTAGTCCTGGTTACAAGAGACTTACCCAGAGTCTTTAGCTCACTATCTTTCACAGAGAAGAAATATCCCAAACATATCAGTCTTTGTCCTGCCCAAGGGCAGTCCAGCACCGAAATGCTAGGCAATTCTCCTCTGAACAAGAGTACCAACAGAAACCCCAGACACGTGTTTCGGTCTGGTTGGACCTCATCAGTAGGGTGGATCTGTGCCTCTCTAAGAATAGTGAGCAAGGGGTCCACGTTTGGATTCCCCTAGTAACTTAGGGTGAGACCCAAAGTTACTTAAATATGCTAATTAAAAAGGGGGGTCCTGGGAGTCCCTCTGCCAGACATTAGTCCTGGTTACAAGAGACTTACCGAGAGTCTTTAGCTCACTATCTTTCACAGAGAAGAAATATCCTAAACATATCAGTCTTTGTCCTGCCCAGGGGCAGTCCAGCACTGAAATGCTAGGCAATTCTCCTCTGAACAAGAGTACCAACAAAAACCCCAGACACGTGTTTCGGTCTGGTTGGACCTCATCAGTAGGGTGGATCTGTGCCTCTCTAAGAATAGTGAGCAAGGGGTCCCCGTCTGGATTCCCCTACTAACTTACGGTGAGACCCAAAGTTACTTAAATATGCTAATTAAAAAGGGGGGTCCTGGGAGTCCCTCTGCCAGACATTAGTCCTGGTTACAGGAGACTTACCCAGAGTCTTTAGCTCACTATCTTTCACAGAGAAGAAATATCCCAAACATATCAGTCTTTGTCCTGCCCAGGGGCAGTCCAGCACCGAAATGCTAGGCAATTCTCCTCTGAACAAGAGTACCAACAGAAACCCCAGACACGTGTTTCGGTCTGGTTGGACCTCATCAGTAGGGTGGATCTATGCCTCTCTAAGAATAGTGAGCAAGGGGTCCACGTTTGGATTCCCCTAGTAACTTAGGGTGAGACCCAAAGTTACTTAAATATGCTAATTAAAAAGGGGGGTCCTGGGAGTCCCTCTGCCAGAGATTAGTCCTGGTTACAAGAGACTTACCCAGAGTCTTTAGCTCACTATCTTTCACAGAGAAGAAATATCCTAAACATATCAGTCTTTGTCCTGCCCAGGGGCAGTCCAGCACCGAAATGCTAGGTAATTCTCCTCAGAACAAGAGTACCAAAAGAAACCCCAGACACGTGTTTCGGTCTGGTTGGACCTCATCAGTAGGGTGGATCTGTGCCTCTCTAAGAATAGTGAGCAAGGGGTCCACGTCTGGATTCCCCTAGTAACTTAGGGTAAGACCCAAAGTTACTTAAATATGCTAATTAAAAAGGGGGTCCGGGGAGTCCCTCTGCCAGACATTAGTCCTGGTTACAAGAGACTTACCCAGAGTCTTTAGCTCACTATCTTTCACAGAGAAGAAATATCCCAAACATATCAGTCTTTGTCCTGCCCAGGGGCAGTCCAGCACCGAAATGCTAGGCAATTCTCCTCTGAACAAGAGTACCCACAAAAACCCCAGTCACGTGTTTCGGTCTGGTTGGACCTCATCAGTAGGGTGGATCTGTGCCTCTCTAAGAATAGTGAGCAAGGGGTCCACGTCTGGATTCCCCTAGTAACTTAGGGTGAGACCCAATGTTACTTAAATATGCTAATTAAAAAGAGGGGTCCGGGGAGTCCCTCTGCCAGACATTAGTCCTGGTTACAAGAGACTTACCCAGAGTCTTTAGCTCACTATCTTTCACAGAGAAGAAATATCCCAAACATATCAGTCTTTGTCCTGCCCAGGGGCAGTCCAGCACCGAAATGCTAGGCAATTCTCCTCTGAACAAGAGTACCAACAGAAACCCCAGACACTTGTTTCGGTCTGGTTGGACCTCATCAGTAGGGTGGATCTGTTCCTCTCTAAGAATAGTGAGCAAGATGTCCACGTCTGGATTCCCCTAGTAACTTAGGGTAAGACCCAAAGTTACTTAAATATGCTAGTTAAAAAGGGGGGTCCGGAGAGTCCCTCTGCCAGACATTAGTCCTGGTTACAAGAGACTTACCCAGAGTCTTTAGCTCACTATCTTTCACAGAGAAGAAATATCACAAACATATTAGTCTTTGTCCTGCCCAGGGGAAGTCCAGCACCGAAATGCTAGGCAATTCTCCTCTGAACAAGAGTACCAACAAAAACCCCAGACACGTGTTTCGGTCTGGTTGGACCTCATCAGTAGGGTGGATCTGTGCCTCTCTAAGAATAGTGAGCAAGGGGTCCACGTCTGGGTTCCCCTAGTAACTTAGGGTGAGACCCAATGTTACTTAAATATGCTAATTAAAAAGGGGGGTCCGGGGAGTCCCTATGCCAGACATTAGTCCTGGTTACAAGAGACTTACCCAGAGTCTTTAGCTCACTATCTTTCACAGAGAAGAAATATCCCAAACATATCAGTCTTTGTCCTGTCCAAGGGCAGTCCAGCACCGAAATGCTAGGCAATTCTCCTCTGAACAAGAGTACCAACAGAAACCCCAGACACGTGTTTCGGTCTGGTTGGACCTCATCAGTAGGGTGGATCTGTGGCTCTCTAAGAATAGTGAGCAAGGGGTCCACGTCGGGATTCCCCTACTAACTTAGGTTGAGACCCAAAGTTACTTAAATATGCTAATAAAAAAGGGGGGTCCTGGGAGTCCTTATGCCAGACATTAGTCCTGGTTACAAGAGACTTACCCAGAGTCTTTAGCTCACTATCTTTCACAGAGAAGAAATATCCTAAACATTTCAGTCTTTGTCCTGCCCAGGGGCAGTCCAGCACCGAAATGCTAGGTAATTCTCCTCAGAACAAGAGTACCAAAAGAAACCCCAGACACGTGTTTCGGTCTGGTTGGACCTCATCAGTAGGGTGGATCTGTGCCTCTCTAAGAATAGTGAGCAAGGGGTCCACGTCTGGATTCCCCTAGTAACTTAGGGTGAGACCCAATGTTACTTAAATATGCTAATTAAAAAGGGGGGTCCAGGGAGTCCCTCTGCCAGACATTAATCCTGGTTACAAGAGACTTACCCAGAGTCTTTAGCTCACTATCTTTCACAGAGAAAAAATATCCCAAACATATCAGTCTTTGTCCTGCCCAGGGGCAGTCCAGCACCGAAATGCTAGGCAATTTTCCTCTGAACAAGAGTACCAACAGAAACCCCAGACACGTGTTTCGGTCTGGTTGGACCTCATCAGTAGGGTGGATCTGTGCCTCTCTAAGCATAGTGAGCAAGGGGTCCCCGTCTGGATTCCCCTACTAACTTACGGTGAGACCCAAAGTTACTTAAATATGCTAATTAAAAAGGGGGGTCCTGGGAGTCCCTCTGCCAGACATTAGTCCTGGTTACAGGAGACTTACCCAGAGTCTTTAGCTCACTATCTTTCACAGAGAAGAAATATCCCAAACATATCAGTCTTTGTCCTGCCCAGGGGCAGTCCAGCACCGAAATGCTAGGCAATTCTCCTCTGAACAAGAGTACCAACAGAAACCCCAGACACGTGTTTCGGTCTGGTTGGACCTCATCAGTAGGGTGGATCTATGCCTCTCTAAGAATAGTGAGCAAGGGGTCCACGTTTGGATTCCCCTAGTAACTTAGGGTGAGACCCAAAGTTACTTAAATATGCTAATTAAAAAGGGGGGTCCTGGGAGTCCCTCTGCCAGAGATTAGTCCTGGTTACAAGAGACTTACCCAGAGTCTTTAGCTCACTATCTTTCACAGAGAAGAAATATCCTAAACATATCAGTCTTTGTCCTGCCCAGGGGCAGTCCAGCACCGAAATGCTAGGTAATTCTCCTCAGAACAAGAGTACCAAAAGAAACCCCAGACACGTGTTTCGGTCTGGTTGGACCTCATCAGTAGGGTGGATCTGTGCCTCTCTAAGAATAGTGAGCAAGGGGTCCACGTCTGGATTCCCCTAGTAACTTAGGGTAAGACCCAAAGTTACTTAAATATGCTAATTAAAAAGGGGGTCCGGGGAGTCCCTCTGCCAGACATTAGTCCTGGTTACAAGAGACTTACCCAGAGTCTTTAGCTCACTATCTTTCACAGAGAAGAAATATCCCAAACATATCAGTCTTTGTCCTGCCCAGGGGCAGTCCAGCACCGAAATGCTAGGCAATTCTCCTCTGAACAAGAGTACCCACAAAAACCCCAGTCACGTGTTTCGGTCTGGTTGGACCTCATCAGTAGGGTGGATCTGTGCCTCTCTAAGAATAGTGAGCAAGGGGTCCAAGTCTGGATTCCCCTAGTAACTTAGGGTGAGACCCAATGTTACTTAAATATGCTAATTAAAAAGAGGGGTCCGGGGAGTCCCTCTGCCAGACATTAGTCCTGGTTACAAGAGACTTACCCAGAGTCTTTAGCTCACTATCTTTCACAGAGAAGAAATATCCCAAACATATCAGTCTTTGTCCTGCCCAGGGGCAGTCCAGCACCGAAATGCTAGGCAATTCTCCTCTGAACAAGAGTACCAACAGAAACCCCAGACACTTGTTTCGGTCTGGTTGGACCTCATCAGTAGGGTGGATCTGTTCCTCTCTAAGAATAGTGAGCAAGATGTCCACGTCTGGATTCCCCTAGTAACTTAGGGTAAGACCCAAAGTTACTTAAATATGCTAATTAAAAAGGGGGGTCCGGGGAGTCCCTCTGCCAGACATTAGTCCTGGTTACAAGAGACTTACCCAGAGTCTTTAGCTCACTATCTTTCACAGAGAAGAAATATCACAAACATATTAGTCTTTGTCCTGCCCAGGGGAAGTCCAGCACCGAAATGCTAGGCAATTCTCCTCTGAACAAGAGTACCAACAAAAACCCCAGACACGTGTTTCGGTCTGGTTGGACCTCATCAGTAGGGTGGATCTGTGCCTCTCTAAGAATAGTGAGCAAGGGGTCCACGTCTGGGTTCCCCTAGTAACTTAGGGTGAGACCCAATGTTACTTAAATATGCTAATTAAAAAGGGGGGTCCGGGGAGTCCCTATGCCAGACATTAGTCCTGGTTACAAGAGACTTACCCAGAGTCTTTAGCTCACTATCTTTCACAGAGAAGAAATATCCCAAACATATCAGTCTTTGTCCTGTCCAAGGGCAGTCCAGCACCGAAATGCTAGGCAATTCTCCTCTGAACAAGAGTACCAACAGAAACCCCAGACACGTGTTTCGGTCTGGTTGGACCTCATCAGTAGGGTGGATCTGTGGCTCTCTAAGAATAGTGAGCAAGGGGTCCACGTCGGGATTCCCCTACTAACTTAGGTTGAGACCCAAAGTTACTTAAATATGCTAATTAAAAAGGGGGGTCCTGGGAGTCCTTATGCCAGACATTAGTCCTGGTTACAAGAGACTTACCCAGAGTCTTTAGCTCACTATCTTTCACAGAGAAGAAATATACCAAACATATCAGTCTTTGTCCTGCCCAGGGGCAGTCCAGCACCGAAATGCTAGGTAATTCTCCTCTGAACAAGAGTACTAACAGAAACCCCAGACACGTGTTTCGGTCTGGTTGGACCTCATCAGTAGGGTGGATCTGTGCCTCTCTAAGAATAGTGAGCAAGGGGTCCACATCTGGATTCCCCTAGTAACTTACGGTGAGACCCAAAGTTACTTATATATGCTAATTAAAAAAGGGGGTCCTGGGAGTCCCTCTGCCAGACATTAGTCCTGGTTACAAGAGACTTACCCAGAGTCTTTAGCTCACTATCTTTCACAGAGAAGAAATATCCCAAACATATCAGTCTTTGTCCTGCCCAGGGGCAGTCCAGCACCGAAATGCTAGGCAATTCTCCCCTGAACAAGATTACCAACAGAAACCCCAGACACGTGTTTCGGTCTGGTTGGACCTCATCAGTAGGGTGGATCTGTGCCTCTCTAAGAATAGTGAGCAAGGGGTCCACGTTTGGATTCCCCTAGTAACTTAGGGTGAGACCCAAAGTTACTTAAATATGCTAATTAAAAAGGGGGGTCCTGGGAGTCCCTCTGCCATACATTAGTCCTGGTTACAAGAGACTTACCCAGAGTCTTTAGCTCACTATCTTTCACAGAGAAGAAATATCCCAAACATATCAGTCTTTGTCCTGCCCAGGGGCAGTCCAGCACCGAAATGCTAGGTAATTCTCCTCTGAACAAGAGTACCAACAGAAACCCCAGACACGTGTTTCGGTCTGGTTGGACCTCATCAGTAGGGTGGATCTGTGCCTCTCTAAGAATAGTGAGCAAGGGGTCCACGTTTGGATTCCCCTAGTAATTTAGGGTGAGACCCAAAGTTACTTAAATATGCTAATTAAAAAGGGGGGTCCTGGGAGTCCCTCTGCCAGACATTAGTCCTGGTTACAAGAGACTTACCCAGAGTCTTTAGCTCACTATCTTTCACAGAGAAGAAATATCCTAAACATTTCAGTCTTTGTCCTGCCCAGGGGCAGTCCAGCACCGAAATGCTAGGTAATTCTCCTCAGAACAAGAGTACCAAAAGAAACCCCAGACACGTGTT
This sequence comes from Ambystoma mexicanum, assembly GCF_040938575.1. NCBI lineage: Eukaryota > Metazoa > Chordata > Amphibia > Caudata > Ambystomatidae > Ambystoma > Ambystoma mexicanum. Next base: position 462,287,319 of record NC_090923.1, on the reverse strand, counting down.
TCGGTCTGGTTGGACCTCATCAGTAGGGTGGATCTGTGCCTCTCTAAGAATAGTGAGCAAGGGGTCCACGTCTGGATTCCCCTAGTAACTTAGGGTGAGACCCAATGTTACTTAAATATGCTAATTAAAAAGGGGGGTCCAGGGAGTCCCTCTGCCAGACATTAATCCTGGTTACAAGAGACTTACCCAGAGTCTTTAGCTCACTATCTTTCACAGAGAAAAAATATCCCAAACATATCAGTCTTTGTCCTGCCCAGGGGCAGTCCAGCACCGAAATGCTAGGCAATTTTCCTCTGAACAAGAGTACCAACAGAAACCCCAGACACGTGTTTCGGTCTGGTTGGACCTCATCAGTAGGGTGGATCTGTGCCTCTGTAAGCATAGTGAGCAAGGGGTCCCCGTCTGGATTCCCCTAGTAACTTAGGGTGAGACCCAAAGTTACTTAAATATGCTAATTAAAAAGGGGGGTCCTGGGAGTCTCTCTGCCAGACATTAGTCCTGGTTACAAGAGACTTACCCAGAGTCTTTAGCTCACTATCTTTCACAGAGATGAAATATCCCAAACATATTAGTCTTTGTCCTGCCCAGGGGCAGTCCAGCACCGAAATGCTAGGTAATTCTCCTCTGAACAAGAGTACCAACAGAAACCCCAGACACGTGTTTCGGTCTGATTGGACCTCATCAGTAGGGTGGATCTGTGCCTCTCTAAGAATAGTGAGCAAGGGCTCCACGTCTGGATTCCCCTAGTAACTTAGAGTGAGACCCAAAGTTACTTAAATATGCTAATTAAAAAGGGGGGTCCGGGGAGTCTCTCTGCCAGACATTAGTCCTGGTTACAAGAGACTTACCCAGAGTCTTTAGCTCACTATCTTTCACAGAGAAGAAATATCCCAAACATATCAGTCTTTGTCCTGCAGAGGGGCAGTCCAGCACCAAAATGCTAGGCAATTCTCCTCTGAACAAGAGTACCAACAGAAACCCCAGACACGTGTTTCGGTCTGGTTGGACCTCATCAGTAGGGTGGATCTGTGCCTCTCTAAGAATAGTGAGCAAGGGGTCCACGTCTGGATTCCCCTAGTAACTTACGGTGAGACCCAAAGTTACTTATATATGCTAATTAAAAAAGGGGGTCCTGGGAGTCCCTCTGCCAGACATTAGTCCTGGTTACAAGAGACTTACCCAGAGTCTTTAGCTCACTATCTTTCACAGAGAAGAAATATCCCAAACATATCAGTCTTTGTCCTGCCCAGGGGCAGCCCAGCACCGAAATGCTAGGCAATTCTCCCCTGAACAAGATTACCAACAGAAACCCCAGACACGTGTTTCGGTCTGGTTGGACCTCATCAGTAGGGTGGATCTGTGCCTCTCTAAGAATAGTGAGCAAGGGGTCCACGTTTGGATTCCCCTAGTAATTTAGGGTGAGACCCAAAGTTACTTAAATATGCTAATTAAAAAGGGGGGTCCTGGGAGTCCATCTGCCAGACATTAGTCCTGGTTACAAGAGACTTACCCAGAGTCTTTAGCTCACTATCTTTCACAGAGAAGAAATATCCTAAACATTTCAGTCTTTGTCCTGCCCAGGGGCAGTCCAGCACCGAAATGCTAGGTAATTCTCCTCAGAACAAGAGTACCAAAAGAAACCCCAGACACGTGTTTCGGTCTGGTTGGACCTCATCAGTAGGGTGGATCTGTGCCTCTCTAAGAATAGTGAGCAAGGGGTCCACGTCTGGATTCCCCTAGTAACTTAGGGTGAGACCCAATGTTACTTAAATATGCTAATTAAAAAGGGGGGTCCAGGGAGTCCCTCTGCCAGACATTAATCCTGGTTACAAGAGACTTACCCAGAGTCTTTAGCTCACTATCTTTCACAGAGAAGAAATATCCCAAACATATCAGTCTTTGTCCTGCCCAGGGGCAGTCCAGCACCGAAATGCTAGGCAATTTTCCTCTGAACAAGAGTACCAACAGAAACCCCAGACACGTGTTTCGGTCTGGTTGGACCTCATCAGTAGGGTGGATCTGTGCCTCTCTAAGCATAGTGAGCAAGGGGTCCCCGTCTGGATTCCCCTAGTAACTTAGGGTGAGACCCAAAGTTACTTAAATATGCTAATTAAAAAGGGGGGTCCTGGGAGTCTCTCTGCCAGACATTAATCCTGGTTACAAGAGACTTACCCAGAGTCTTTAGCTCACTATCTTTCACAGAGAAGAAATATCCCAAACATATCAGTCTTTGTCCTGCCCAGGGGCAGTCCAGCACCGAAATGCTAGGCAATTTTCCTCTGAACAAGAGTACCAACAGAAACCCCAGACACGTGTTTCGGTCTGGTTGGACCTCATCAGTAGGGTGGATCTGTGCCTCTCTAAGAATAGTGAGCAAGGGGTCCACGTTTGGATTCCCCTAGTAATTTAGGGTGAGACCCAAAGTTACTTAAATATGCTAATTAAAAAGGGGGGTCCTGGGAGTCCCTCTGCCAGACATTAGTCCTGGTTACAAGAGACTTACCCAGAGTCTTTAGCTCACTATCTTTCACAGAGAAGAAATATCCTAAACATTTCAGTCTTTGTCCTGCCCAGGGGCAGTCCAGCACCGAAATGCTAGGTAATTCTCCTCAGAACAAGAGTACCAAAAGAAACCCCAGACACGTGTTTCGGTCTGGTTGGACCTCATCAGTAGGGTGGATCTGTGCCTCTCTAAGAATAGTGAGCAAGGGGTCCACGTCTGGATTCCCCTAGTAACTTAGGGTGAGACCCAATGTCACTTAAATATGCTAATTAAAAAGGGGGGTCCAGGGAGTCCCTCTGCCAGACATTAATCCTGGTTACAAGAGACTTACCCAGAGTCTTTAGCTCACTATCTTTCACAGAGAAGAAATATCCCAAACATATCAGTCTTTGTCCTGCCCAGGGGCAGTCCAGCACCGAAATGCTAGGCAATTTTCCTCTGAACAAGAGTACCAACAGAAACCCCAGACACGTGTTTCGGTCTGGTTGGACCTCATCAGTAGGGTGGATCTGTGCCTCTCTAAGCATAGTGAGCAAGGGGTCCCCGTCTGGATTCCCCTAGTAACTTAGGGTGAGACCCAAAGTTACTTAAATATGCTAATTAAAAAGGGGGGTCCTGGGAGTCTCTCTGCCAGACATTAGTCCTGGTTACAAGAGACTTACCCAGAGTCTTTAGCTCACTATCTTTCACAGAGATGAAATATCCCAAACATATTAGTCTTTGTCCTGCCCAGGGGCAGTCCAGCACCGAAATGCTAGGTAATTCTCCTCTGAACAAGAGTACCAACAGAAACCCCAGACACGTGTTTCGGTCTGATTGGACCTCATCAGTAGGGTGGATCTGTGCCTCTCTAAGAATAGTGAGCAAGGGGTCCACGTTTGGATTCCCCTAGTAATTTAGGGTGAGACCCAAAGTTACTTAAATATGCTAATTAAAAAGGGGGGTCCTGGGAGTCCATCTGCCAGACATTAGTCCTGGTTACAAGAGACTTACCCAGAGTCTTTAGCTCACTATCTTTCACAGAGAAGAAATATCCTAAACATTTCAGTCTTTGTCCTGCCCAGGGGCAGTCCAGCACCGAAATGCTAGGTAATTCTCCTCAGAACAAGAGTACCAAAAGAAACCCCAGACACGTGTTTCGGTCTGGTTGGACCTCATCAGTAGGGTGGATCTGTGCCTCTCTAAGAATAGTGAGCAAGGGGTCCACGTCTGGATTCCCCTAGTAACTTAGGGTGAGACCCAATGTTACTTAAATATGCTAATTAAAAAGGGGGGTCCAGGGAGTCCCTCTGCCAGACATTAATCCTGGTTACAAGAGACTTACCCAGAGTCTTTAGCTCACTATCTTTCACAGAGAAGAAATATCCCAAACATATCAGTCTTTGTCCTGCCCAGGGGCAGTCCAGCACCGAAATGCTAGGCAATTTTCCTCTGAACAAGAGTACCAACAGAAACCCCAGACACGTGTTTCGGTCTGGTTGGACCTCATCAGTAGGGTGGATCTGTGCCTCTCTAAGCATAGTGAGCAAGGGGTCCCCGTCTGGATTCCCCTAGTAACTTAGGGTGAGACCCAAAGTTACTTAAATATGCTAATTAAAAAGGGGGGTCCTGGGAGTCTCTCTGCCAGACATTAATCCTGGTTACAAGAGACTTACCCAGAGTCTTTAGCTCACTATCTTTCACAGAGAAGAAATATCCCAAACATATCAGTCTTTGTCCTGCCCAGGGGCAGTCCAGCACCGAAATGCTAGGCAATTTTCCTCTGAACAAGAGTACCAACAGAAACCCCAGACACGTGTTTCGGTCTGGTTGGACCTCATCAGTAGGGTGGATCTGTGCCTCTCTAAGAATAGTGAGCAAGGGGTCCACGTTTGGATTCCCCTAGTAATTTAGGGTGAGACCCAAAGTTACTTAAATATGCTAATTAAAAAGGGGGGTCCTGGGAGTCCCTCTGCCAGACATTAGTCCTGGTTACAAGAGACTTACCCAGAGTCTTTAGCTCACTATCTTTCACAGAGAAGAAATATCCTAAACATTTCAGTCTTTGTCCTGCCCAGGGGCAGTCCAGCACCGAAATGCTAGGTAATTCTCCTCAGAACAAGAGTACCAAAAGAAACCCCAGACACGTGTTTCGGTCTGGTTGGACCTCATCAGTAGGGTGGATCTGTGCCTCTCTAAGAATAGTGAGCAAGGGGTCCACGTCTGGATTCCCCTAGTAACTTAGGGTGAGACCCAATGTTACTTAAATATGCTAATTAAAAAGGGGGGTCCAGGGAGTCCCTCTGCCAGACATTAATCCTGGTTACAAGAGACTTACCCAGAGTCTTTAGCTCACTATCTTTCACAGAGAAGAAATATCCCAAACATATCAGTCTTTGTCCTGCCCAGGGGCAGTCCAGCACCGAAATGCTAGGCAATTTTCCTCTGAACAAGAGTACCAACAGAAACCCCAGACACGTGTTTCGGTCTGGTTGGACCTCATCAGTAGGGTGGATCTGTGCCTCTCTAAGCATAGTGAGCAAGGGGTCCCCGTCTGGATTCCCCTAGTAACTTAGGGTGAGACCCAAAGTTACTTAAATATGCTAATTAAAAAGGGGGGTCCTGGGAGTCTCTCTGCCAGACATTAGTCCTGGTTACAAGAGACTTACCCAGAGTCTTTAGCTCACTATCTTTCACAGAGATGAAATATCCCAAACATATTAGTCTTTGTCCTGCCCAGGGGCAGTCCAGCACCGAAATGCTAGGTAATTCTCCTCTGAACAAGAGTACCAACAGAAACCCCAGACACGTGTTTCGGTCTGATTGGACCTCATCAGTAGGGTGGATCTGTGCCTCTCTAAGAATAGTGAGCAAGGGGTCCACGTCTGGATTCCCCTAGTAACTTAGGGTAAGACCCAAAGTTACTTAAATATGCTAATTAAAAAGGGGGTCCGGGGAGTCCCTCTGCCAGACATTAGTCCTGGTTACAAGAGACTTACCCAGAGTCTTTAGCTCACTATCTTTCACAGAGAAGAAATATCCCAAACATATCAGTCTTTGTCCTGCCCAGGGGCAGTCCAGCACCGAAATGCTAGGCAATTCTCCTCTGAACAAGAGTACCCACAAAAACCCCAGTCACGTGTTTCGGTCTGGTTGGACCTCATCAGTAGGGTGGATCTGTGCCTCTCTAAGAATAGTGAGCAAGGGGTCCACGTCTGGATTCCCCTAGTAACTTAGGGTGAGACCCAATGTTACTTAAATATGCTAATTAAAAAGAGGGGTCCGGGGAGTCCCTCTGCCAGACATTAGTCCTGGTTACAAGAGACTTACCCAGAGTCTTTAGCTCACTATCTTTCACAGAGAAGAAATATCCCAAACATATCAGTCTTTGTCCTGCTCAGGGGCAGTCCAGCACCGAAATGCTAGGCAATTCTCCTCTGAACAAGAGTACCAACAGAAACCCCAGACACTTGTTTCGGTCTGGTTGGACCTCATCAGTAGGGTGGATCTGTTCCTCTCTAAGAATAGTGAGCAAGATGTCCACGTCTGGATTCCCCTAGTAACTTAGGGTAAGACCCTAAGTTACTTAAATATGCTAATTAAAAAGGGGGGTCCGGGGAGTCCCTCTGCCAGACATTAGTCCTGGTTACAAGAGACTTACCCAGAGTCTTTAGCTCACTATCTTTCACAGAGAAGAAATATCACAAACATATTAGTCTTTGTCCTGCCCAGGGGAAGTCCAGCACCGAAATGCTAGGCAATTCTCCTCTGAACAAGAGTACCAACAAAAACCCCAGACACGTGTTTCGGTCTGGTTGGACCTCATCAGTAGGGTGGATCTGTGCCTCTCTAAGAATAGTGAGCAAGGGGTCCACGTCTGGGTTCCCCTAGTAACTTAGGGTGAGACCCAATGTTACTTAAATATGCTAATTAAAAAGGGGGGTCCGGGGAGTCCCTATGCCAGACATTAGTCCTGGTTACAAGAGACTTACCCAGAGTCTTTAGCTCACTATCTTTCACAGAGAAGAAATATCCCAAACATATCAGTCTTTGTCCTGTCCAAGGGCAGTCCAGCACCGAAATGCTAGGCAATTCTCCTCTGAACAAGAGTACCAACAGAAACCCCAGACACGTGTTTCGGTCTGGTTGGACCTCATCAGTAGGGTGGATCTGTGGCTCTCTAAGAATAGTGAGCAAGGGGTCCACGTCGGGATTCCCCTACTAACTTAGGTTGAGACCCAAAGTTACTTAAATATGCTAATTAAAAAGGGGGGTCCTGGGAGTCCTTATGCCAGACATTAGTCCTGGTTACAAGAGACTTACCCAGAGTCTTTAGCTCACTATCTTTCACAGAGAAGAAATATCCTAAACATTTCAGTCTTTGTCCTGCCCAGGGGCAGTCCAGCACCGAAATGCTAGGTAATTCTCCTCAGAACAAGAGTACCAAAAGAAACCCCAGACACGTGTTTCGGTCTGGTTGGACCTCATCAGTAGGGTGGATCTGTGCCTCTCTAAGAATAGTGAGCAAGGGGTCCACGTCTGGATTCCCCTAGTAACTTAGGGTGAGACCCAATGTTACTTAAATATGCTAATTAAAAAGGGGGGTCCAGGGAGTCCCTCTGCCAGACATTAATCCTGGTTACAAGAGACTTACCCAGAGTCTTTAGCTCACTATCTTTCACAGAGAAAAAATATCCCAAACATATCAGTCTTTGTCCTGCCCAGGGGCAGTCCAGCACCGAAATGCTAGGCAATTTTCCTCTGAACAAGAGTACCAACAGAAACCCCAGACACGTGTTTCGGTCTGGTTGGACCTCATCAGTAGGGTGGATCTGTGCCTCTCTGAGCATAGTGAGCAAGGGGTCCCCGTCTGGATTCCCCTACTAACTTACGGTGAGACCCAAAGTTACTTAAATATGCTAATTAAAAAGGGGGGTCCTGGGAGTCCCTCTGCCAGACATTAGTCCTGGTTACAGGAGACTTACCCAGAGTCTTTAGCTCACTATCTTTCACAGAGAAGAAATATCCCAAACATATCAGTCTTTGTCCTGCCCAGGGGCAGTCCAGCACCGAAATGCTAGGCAATTCTCCTCTGAACAAGAGTACCAACAGAAACCCCAGACACGTGTTTCGGTCTGGTTGGACCTCATCAGTAGGGTGGATCTATGCCTCTCTAAGAATAGTGAGCAAGGGGTCCACGTTTGGATTCCCCTAGTAACTTAGGGTGAGACCCAAAGTTACTTAAATATGCTAATTAAAAAGGGGGGTCCTGGGAGTCCCTCTGCCAGAGATTAGTCCTGGTTACAAGAGACTTACCCAGAGTCTTTAGCTCACTATCTTTCACAGAGAAGAAATATCCTAAACATATCAGTCTTTGTCCTGCCCAGGGGCAGTCCAGCACCGAAATGCTAGGTAATTCTCCTCAGAACAAGAGTACCAAAAGAAACCCCAGACACGTGTTTCGGTCTGGTTGGACCTCATCAGTAGGGTGGATCTGTGCCTCTCTAAGAATAGTGAGCAAGGGGTCCACGTCTGGATTCCCCTAGTAACTTAGGGTAAGACCCAAAGTTACTTAAATATGCTAATTAAAAAGGGGGTCCGGGGAGTCCCTCTGCCAGACATTAGTCCTGGTTACAAGAGACTTACCCAGAGTCTTTAGCTCACTATCTTTCACAGAGAAGAAATATCCCAAACATATCAGTCTTTGTCCTGCCCAGGGGCAGTCCAGCACCGAAATGCTAGGCAATTCTCCTCTGAACAAGAGTACCCACAAAAACCCCAGTCACGTGTTTCGGTCTGGTTGGAACTCATCAGTAGGGTGGATCTGTGCCTCTCTAAGAATAGTGAGCAAGGGGTCCACGTCTGGATTCCCCTAGTAACTTAGGGTGAGACCCAATGTTACTTAAATATGCTAATTAAAAAGAGGGGTCCGGGGAGTCCCTCTGCCAGACATTAGTCCTGGTTACAAGAGACTTACCCAGAGTCTTTAGCTCACTATCTTTCACAGAGAAGAAATATCCCAAACATATCAGTCTTTGTCCTGCCCAGGGGCAGTCCAGCACCGAAATGCTAGGCAATTCTCCTCTGAACAAGAGTACCAACAGAAACCCCAGACACTTGTTTCGGTCTGGTTGGACCTCATCAGTAGGGTGGATCTGTTCCTCTCTAAGAATAGTGAGCAAGATGTCCACGTCTGGATTCCCCTAGTAACTTAGGGTAAGACCCAAAGTTACTTAAATATGCTAATTAAAAAGGGGGGTCCGGGGAGTCCCTCTGCCAGACATTAGTCCTGGTTACAAGAGACTTACCCAGAGTCTTTAGCTCACTATCTTTCACAGAGAAGAAATATCACAAACATATTAGTCTTTGTCCTGCCCAGGGGAAGTCCAGCACCGAAATGCTAGGCAATTCTCCTCTGAACAAGAGTACCAACAAAAACCCCAGACACGTGTTTCGGTCTGGTTGGACCTCATCAGTAGGGTGGATCTGTGCCTCTCTAAGAATAGTGAGCAAGGGGTCCACGTCTGGGTTCCCCTAGTAACTTAGGGTGAGACCCAATGTTACTTAAATATGCTAATTAAAAAGGGGGGTCCGGGGAGTCCCTATGCCAGACATTAGTCCTGGTTACAAGAGACTTACCCAGAGTCTTTAGCTCACTATCTTTCACAGAGAAGAAATATCCCAAACATATCAGTCTTTGTCCTGCCCAGGGGCAGTCCAGCACCGAAATGCTAGGCAATTCTCCCCTGAACAAGATTACCAACAGAAACCCCAGACACGTGTTTCGGTCTGGTTGGACCTCATCAGTAGGGTGGATCTGTGCCTCTCTAAGAATAGTGAGCAAGGGGTCCACGTTTGGATTCCCCTAGTAACTTAGGGTGAGACCCAAAGTTACTTAAATATGCTAATTAAAAAGGGGGGTCCTGGGAGTCCCTCTGCCATACATTAGTCCTGGTTACAAGAGACTTACCCAGAGTCTTTAGCTCACTATCTTTCACAGAGAAGAAATATCCCAAACATATCAGTCTTTGTCCTGCCCAGGGGCAGTCCAGCACCGAAATGCTAGGTAATTCTCCTCTGAACAAGAGTACCAACAGAAACCCCAGACACGTGTTTCGGTCTGGTTGGACCTCATCAGTAGGGTGGATCTGTGCCTCTCTAAGAATAGTGAGCAAGGGGTCCACGTTTGGATTCCCCTAGTAATTTAGGGTGAGACCCAAAGTTACTTAAATATGCTAATTAAAAAGGGGGGTCCTGGGAGTCCCTCTGCCAGACATTAGTCCTGGTTACAAGAGACTTACCCAGAGTCTTTAGCTCACTATCTTTCACAGAGAAGAAATATCCTAAACATTTCAGTCTTTGTCCTGCCCAGGGGCAGTCCAGCACCGAAATGCTAGGTAATTCTCCTCAGAACAAGAGTACCAAAAGAAACCCCAGACACGTGTTTCGGTCTGGTTGGACCTCATCAGTAGGGTGGATCTGTGCCTCTCTAAGAATAGTGAGCAAGGGGTCCACGTCTGGATTCCCCTAGTAACTTAGGGTGAGACCCAATGTTACTTAAATATGCTAATTAAAAAGGGGGGTCCAGGGAGTCCCTCTGCCAGACATTAATCCTGGTTACAAGAGACTTACCCAGAGTCTTTAGCTCACTATCTTTCACAGAGAAAAAATATCCCAAACATATCAGTCTTTGTCCTGCCCAGGGGCAGTCCAGCACCGAAATGCTAGGCAATTTTCCTCTGAACAAGAGTACCAACAGAAACCCCAGACACGTGTTTCGGTCTGGTTGGACCTCATCAGTAGGGTGGATCTGTGCCTCTCTAAGCATAGTGAGCAAGGGGTCCCCGTCTGGATTCCCCTAGTAACTTAGGGTGAGACCCAAAGTTACTTAAATATGCTAATTAAAAAGGGGGGTCCTGGGAGTCTCTCTGCCAGACATTAGTCCTGGTTACAAGAGACTTACCCAGAGTCTTTAGCTCACTATCTTTCACAGAGATGAAATATCCCAAACATATTAGTCTTTGTCCTGCCCAGGGGCAGTCCAGCACCGAAATGCTAGGTAATTCTCCTCTGAACAAGAGTACCAACAGAAACCCCAGACACGTGTTTCGGTCTGATTGGACCTCATCAGTAGGGTGGATCTGTGCCTCTCTAAGAATAGTGAGCAAGGGGTCCACGTCTGGATTCCCCTAGTAACTTAGAGTGAGACCCAAAGTTACTTAAATATGCTAATTAAAAAGGGGGGTCCGGGGAGTCTCTCTGCCAGACATTAGTCCTGGTTACAAGAGACTTACCCAGAGTCTTTAGCTCACTATCTTTCACAGAGAAGAAATATCCCAAACATATCAGTCTTTGTCCTGCAGAGGGGCAGTCCAGCACCGAAATGCTAGGCAATTCTCCTCTGAACAAGAGTACCAACAGAAACCCCAGACACGTGTTTCGGTCTGGTTGGACCTCATCAGTAGGGTGGATCTGTGCCTCTCTAAGAATAGTGAGCAAGGGGTCCACGTCTGGATTCCCCTAGTAACTTACGGTGAGACCCAAAGTTACTTATATATGCTAATTAAAAAAGGGGGTCCTGGGAGTCCCTCTGCCAGACATTAGTCCTGGTTACAAGAGACTTACCCAGAGTCTTTAGCTCACTATCTTTCACAGAGAAGAAATATCCTAAACATTTCAGTCTTTGTCCTGCCCAGGGGCAGTCCAGCACCGAAATGCTAGGTAATTCTCCTCAGAACAAGAGTACCAAAAGAAACCCCAGACACGTGTTTCGGTCTGGTTGGACCTCATCAGTAGGGTGGATCTGTGCCTCTCTAAGAATAGTGAGCAAGGGGTCCACGTCTGGATTCCCCTAGTAACTTAGGGTGAGACCCGATGTTACTTAAATATGCTAATTAAAAAGGGGGGTCCAGGGAGTCCCTCTGCCAGACATTAATCCTGGTTACAAGAGACTTACCCAGAGTCTTTAGCTCACTATCTTTCACAGAGAAGAAATATCCCAAACATATCAGTCTTTGTCCTGCCCAGGGGCAGTCCAGCACCGAAATGCTAGGCAATTTTCCTCTGAACAAGAGTACCAACAGAAACCCCAGACACGTGTTTCGGTCTGGTTGGACCTCATCAGTAGGGTGGATCTGTGCCTCTCTAAGCATAGTGAGCAAGGGGTCCCCGTCTGGATTCCCCTAGTAACTTAGGGTGAGACCCAAAGTTACTTAAATATGCTAATTAAAAAGGGGGGTCCTGGGAGTCTCTCTGCCAGACATTAATCCTGGTTACAAGAGACTTACCCAGAGTCTTTAGCTCACTATCTTTCACAGAGAAGAAATATCCCAAACATATCAGTCTTTGTCCTGCCCAGGGGCAGTCCAGCACCGAAATGCTAGGCAATTTTCCTCTGAACAAGAGTACCAACAGAAACCCCAGACACGTGTTTCGGTCTGGTTGGACCTCATCAGTAGGGTGGATCTGTGCCTCTCTAAGAATAGTGAGCAAGGGGTCCACGTTTGGATTCCCCTAGTAATTTAGGGTGAGACCCAAAGTTACTTAAATATGCTAATTAAAAAGGGGGGTCCTGGGAGTCCCTCTGCCAGACATTAGTCCTGGTTACAAGAGACTTACCCAGAGTCTTTAGCTCACTATCTTTCACAGAGAAGAAATATCCTAAACATTTCAGTCTTTGTCCTGCCCAGGGGCAGTCCAGCACCGAAATGCTAGGTAATTCTCCTCAGAACAAGAGTACCAAAAGAAACCCCAGACACGTGTTTCGGTCTGGTTGGACCTCATCAGTAGGGTGGATCTGTGCCTCTCTAAGAATAGTGAGCAAGGGGTCCACGTCTGGATTCCCCTAGTAACTTAGGGTGAGACCCAATGTTACTTAAATATGCTAATTAAAAAGGGGGGTCCAGGGAGTCCCTCTGCCAGACATTAATCCTGGTTACAAGAGACTTACCCAGAGTCTTTAGCTCACTATCTTTCACAGAGAAGAAATATCCCAAACATATCAGTCTTTGTCCTGCCCAGGGGCAGTCCAGCACCGAAATGCTAGGCAATTTTCCTCTGAACAAGAGTACCAACAGAAACCCCAGACACGTGTTTCGGTCTGGTTGGACCTCATCAGTAGGGTGGATCTGTGCCTCTCTAAGCATAGTGAGCAAGGGGTCCCCGTCTGGATTCCCCTAGTAACTTCGGGTGAGACCCAAAGTTACTTAAATATGCTAATTAAAAAGGGGGGTCCTGGGAGTCTCTCTGCCAGACATTAGTCCTGGTTACAAGAGACTTACCCAGAGTCTTTAGCTCACTATCTTTCACAGAGATGAAATATCCCAAACATATTAGTCTTTGTCCTGCCCAGGGGCAGTCCAGCACCGAAATGCTAGGTAATTCTCCTCTGAACAAGAGTACCAACAGAAACCCCAGACACGTGTTTCGGTCTGATTGGACCTCATCAGTAGGGTGGATCTGTGCCTCTCTAAGAATAGTGAGCAAGGGGTCCACGTCTGGATTCCCCTAGTAACTTAGAGTGAGACCCAAAGTTACTTAAATATGCTAATTAAAAAGGGGGGTCCGGGGAGTCTCTCTGCCAGACATTAGTCCTGGTTACAAGAGACTTACCCAGAGTCTTTAGCTCACTATCTTTCACAGAGAAGAAATATCCCAAACATATCAGTCTTTGTCCTGCAGAGGGGCAGTCCAGCACCGAAATGCTAGGCAATTCTCCTCTGAACAAGAGTACCAACAGAAACCCCAGACACGTGTTTCGGTCTGGTTGGACCTCATCAGTAGGGTGGATCTGTGCCTCTCTAAGAATAGTGAGCAAGGGGTCCACGTCTGGATTCCCCTAGTAACTTACGGTGAGACCCAAAGTTACTTATATATGCTAATTAAAAAAGGGGGTCCTGGGAGTCCCTCTGCCAGACATTAGTCCTGGTTACAAGAGACTTACCGAGAGTCTTTAGCTCACTATCTTTCACAGAGAAGAAATATCCCAAACATATCAGTCTTTGTCCTGCCCAGGGGCAGTCCAGCACCGAAATGCTAGGCAATTCTCCCCTGAACAAGATTACCAACAGAAACCCCAGACACGTGTTTCGGTCTGGTTGGACCTCATCAGTAGGGTGGATCTGTGCCTCTCTAAGAATAGTGAGCAAGGGGTCCACGTTTGGATTCCCCTAGTAACTTAGGGTGAGACCCAAAGTTACTTAAATATGCTAATTAAAAAGGGGGGTCCTGGGAGTCCCTCTGCCATACATTAGTCCTGGTTACAAGAGACTTACCCAGAGTATTTAGCTCACTATCTTTCACAGAGAAGAAATATCCTAAACATTTCAGTCTTTGTCCTGCCCAGGGGCAGTCCAGCACCGAAATGCTAGGTAATTCTCCTCAGAACAAGAGTACCAAAAGAAACCCCAGACACGTGTTTCGGTCTGGTTGGACCTCATCAGTAGGGTGGATCTGTGCCTCTCTAAGAATAGTGAGCAAGGGGTCCACGTCTGGATTCCCCTAGTAACTTAGGGTGAGACCCAATGTTACTTAAATATGCTAATTAAAAAGGGGGGTCCTGGGAGTCCCTCTGCCAGACATTAGTCCTGGTTACAAGAGACTTACCCAGAGTCTTTAGCTCACTATCTTTCACAGAGAAGAAATATCCTAAACATTTCAGTCTTTGTCCTGCCCAGGGGCAGTCCAGCACCGAAATGCTAGGTAATTCTCCTCAGAACAAGAGTACCAAAAGAAACCCCAGACACGTGTTTCGGTCTGGTTGGACCTCATCAGTAGGGTGGATCTGTGCCTCTCTAAGAATAGTGAGCAAGGGGTCCACGTCTGGATTCCCCTAGTAACTTAGGGTGAGACCCAATGTTACTTAAATATGCTAATTAAAAAGGGGGGTCCAGGGAGTCCCTCTGCCAGACATTAATCCTGGTTACAAGAGACTTACCCAGAGTCTTTAGCTCACTATCTTTCACAGAGAAGAAATATCCCAAACATATCAGTCTTTGTCCTGCCCAGGGGCAGTCCAGCACCGAAATGCTAGGCAATTTTCCTCTGAACAAGAGTACCAACAGAAACCCCAGACACGTGTTTCGGTCTGGTTGGACCTCATCAGTAGGGTGGATCTGTGCCTCTCTAAGCATAGTGAGCAAGGGGTCCCCGTCTGGATTCCCCTAGTAACTTAGGGTGAGACCCAAAGTTACTTAAATATGCTAATTAAAAAGGGGGGTCCTGGGAGTCTCTCTGCCAGACATTAGTCCTGGTTACAAGAGACTTACCCAGAGTCTTTAGCTCACTATCTTTCACAGAGATGAAATATCCCAAACATATTAGTCTTTGTCCTGCCCAGGGGCAGTCCAGCACCGAAATGCTAGGCAATTCTCCTCTGAACAAGAGTACCAACAGAAACCCCAGACACGTGTTTCGGTCTGGTTGGACCTCATCAGTAGGGTGGATCTGTCCCTCTCTAAGAATAGTGAGCAAGGGGTCCACGTTTGGATTCCCCTAGTAACTTAGGGTGAGACCCAAAGTTACTTAAATATGCTAATTAAAAAGGGGGGTCCTGGGAGTCCCTCTGCCAGACATTAGTCCTGGTTACAAGAGACTTACCCAGAGTCTTTAGCTCACTATCTTTCACAGAGAAGAAATATCCTAAACATATCAGTCTTTGTCCTGCCCAGGGGCAGTCCAGCACCGAAATGCTAGGTAATTCTCCTCAGAACAAGAGTACCAAAAGAAACCCCAGACACGTGTTTCGGTCTGGTTGGACCTCATCAGTAGGGTAGATCTGTGCCTCTCTAAGAATAGTGAGCAAGGGGTCCACGTCTGGATTCCCCTAGTAACTTAGGGTAAGACCCAAAGTTACTTAAATATGCTAATTAAAAAGGGGGGTCCGGGGAGTCCCTCTGCCAGACATTAGTCCTGGTTACAAGAGACTTACCCAGAGTCTTTAGCTCACTATCTTTCACAGAGAAGAAATATCCCAAACATATCAGTCTTTGTCCTGCCCAGGGGCAGTCCAGCACCGAAATGCTAGGCAATTCTCCTCTGAACAAGAGTACCCACAAAAACCCCAGACACGTGTTTCGGTCTGGTTGGACCTCATCAGTAGGGTGGATCTGTGCCTCTCTAAGAATAGTGAGCAAGGGGTCCACGTCTGGATTCCCCTAGAAACTTAGGGTGAGACCCAATGTTACTTAAATATGCTAATTAAAAAGGGGGGTCCGGGGAGTCCCTCTGCCAGACATTAGTCCTGGTTACAAGAGACTTACCCAGAGTCTTTAGCTCACTATCTTTCACAGAGAAGAAATATCCCAAACATATCAGGCTTTGTCCTGCCCAGGGGCAGTCCAGCACCGAAATGCTAGGCAATTCTCCTCTGAACAAGAGTACCAACAGAAACCCCAGACACTTGTTTCGGTCTGGTTGGACCTCATCAGTAGGGTGGATCTGTGCCTCTCTAAGAATAGTGAGCAAGGGGTCCACGTCTGGATTCCCCTAGTAACTTAGGGTAAGACCCAAAGTTACTTAAATATGCTAATTAAAAAGGGGGGTCCGGGGAGTCCCTCTGCCAGACATTAGTCCTGGTTACAAGAGACTTACCCAGAGTCTTTAGCTCACTATCTTTCACAGAGAAGAAATATCCCAAACATATCAGTCTTTGTCCTGCCCAGGGGCAGTCCAGCACCGAAATGCTAGGCAATTCTCCTCTGAACAAGAGTACCAACAAAAACCCCAGACACGTGTTTCGGTCTGGTTGGACCTCATCAGTAGGGTGGATATGTGCCTCTCTAAGAATAGTGAGCAAGGGGTCCACGTCTGGATTGCCCTAGTAACTTAGGGTGAGACCCAAAGTTACTTAAATATGCTAATTAAAAAGGGGGGTCCTAGGAGTCCCTCTGCCAGACATTAGTCCTGGTTACAAGAGACTTACCCAGAGTCTTTAGCTCACTATCTTTCACAGAGAAGAAATATCCCAAACATATCAGTCTTTGTCCTGCCCAGGGGCAATCCAGCACCGAAATGCTAGGCAATTCTCCTCTGAACAAGAAAACCAACAGAAACCCCAGACACGTGTTTCGGTCTGTTGGACCTCATCAGTAGGGTGGATCTGTGCCTCTCTAAGAATAGTGAGCAAGGGGTCCACGTCTGGATTCCCCTAGTAACTTAGGGTGAGACCCAACGTTACTTAAATATGCTAATTAAAAACGGGGGTCCTTGGAGTCCCTCTGCCAGACATTAGTCCTGGTTACAAGAGACTTACCCAGAGTCTTTACCTCACTATCTTTCACAGAGAAGAAATATCCCAAACATATCAGTCTTTGTCCTGCCAAGGGCAGTCCAGCACCGAAACGCTAGGTAATTCTCCTCTGAACAAGAGTACCAACAGAAACCCCAGACACGTGTTTCGGTCTGGTTGGACCTCATCAGTAGGGTGGATCTGTGCCTCTCTAAGAATAGTAAGCAAGGGGTCCACGTCTGGGTTCCCCTAGTAACTTAGGGTGAGACCCAATGTTACTTAAATATGCTAATTAAAAAGGGGGGTCCGGGGAGTCCCTCTGCCAGACATTAGTCCTGGTTACAAGAGACTTACCCAGAGTCTTTAGCTCACTATCTTTCACAGAGAAGAAATATCCCAAACATATCAGTCTTTGTCCTGCCCAGGGGCAGTCCAGCACCGAAATGCTAGGCAATTCTCCTCTGAACAAGAGTACCAACAGAAACCCCAGACACGTGTTTCGGTCTGGTTGGACCTCATCAGTAGGGTGGATCTGTGCCTCTCTAAGAATAGTGAGCAAGGGGTCCACGTCTGGATTCCCCTAGTAACTTAGGGTGAGACCCAAAGTTACTTAAATATGCTAATTAAAAAGGGGGTCCTGGGAGTCCCTCTGCCAGACATTAGTCCTGGTTACAAGAGACTTACCCAGAGTCTTTAGCTCACTATCTTTCACAGAGAAGAAATATCCCAAACATATCAGTCTTTGGCCTGCCCAGGGGCAGTCCAGCACCGAAATGCTAGGCAATTCTCCTCTGAACAAGAGTACTAACAGAAACCCCAGACACGTGTTTCGGTCTGGTTGGACCTCATCAGTAGGGTGGATATGTGCCTCTCTAAGAATAGTGAGCAAGGGGTCCACGTCTGGATTGCCCTAGTAACTTAGGGTGAGACCCAAAGTTACTTAAATATGCTAATTAAAAAGGGGGGTCCTAGGAGTCCCTCTGCCAGACATTAGTCCTGGTTACAAGAGACTTACCCAGAGTCTTTAGCTCACTATCTTTCACAGAGAAGAAATATCCCAAACATATCAGTCTTTGTCCTGCCCAGGGGCAATCCAGCACCGAAATGCTAGGCAATTCTCCTCTGAACAAGAAAACCAACAGAAACCCCAGACACGTGTTTCGGTCTGTTGGACCTCATCAGTAGGGTGGATCTGTGCCTCTCTAAGAATAGTGAGCAAGGGGTCCACGTCTGGATTCCCCTAGTAACTTAGGGTGAGACCCAACGTTACTTAAATATGCTAATTAAAAACGGGGGTCCTTGGAGTCCCTCTGCCAGACATTAGTCCTGGTTACAAGAGACTTACCCAGAGTCTTTACCTCACTATCTTTCATAGAGAAGAAATATCCCAAACATATCAGTCTTTGTCCTGCCAAGGGCAGTCCAGCACCGAAATGCTAGGTAATTCTCCTCTGAACAAGAGTACCAACAGAAACCCCAGACACGTGTTTCGGTCTGGTTGGACCTCATCAGTAGGGTGGATCTGTGCCTCTCTAAGAATAGTGAGCAAGGGATCCACGTCTGGATTCCCCTAGTAATTTAGGGTGAGACCCAAAGTTACTTAAATATGCTAATTAAAAAGGGGGGTCCGGGGAGTCCCTCTGCCAGACATTAGTCCTGGTTACAAGAGACTTACCCAGAGTCTTTAGCTCGCTATCTTTCACAGAGAAGAAATATCCCAAATATATCAGTCTTTGTCCTGGCCAGGGGTAGTCCAGCACCGAAATGCTAGGCGATTCTCCTCTGAACAAGCGTACCAACAGAAACCGCAGACACGTGTTTCGGTCTGGTTGGACCTCATCAGTAAGGTGGATCTGTGCCTCTCTAAGAATAGTGAGCAAGGGGTCCATGTCTGGATTCCCCCTAGTAACTTAGGGTAAGACCGAACGTTACTTAAATATGCTAATTAAAAAGGGGGGTCCTGGGAGTCCCTCTGCCAGACATTAGTCCTGGTTACAAGAGACTTACCCAGAGTCTTTATCTCACTATCTTTCACAGAGAAGAAATATCCCAAACATATCAGTCTTTGTCCTGCCAAGGGCAGTCCAGCACCGAAATGCTAGGTAATTCTCCTCTGAACAAGAGTACCAACAGAAACCCCAGACATGTGTTTCGGTCTGGTTGTACCTCATCAGTAGGGTGGATCTGTGCCTCTCTAAGAATAGTGAGCAAGGGGTCCACGTCTGGATTCCCCTAGTAACTTAGGGTGAGACCCAAAGTTACTTAAATATGCTAATTAAAAAGGGGGGTCCGGGGAGTCCCTCTGCCAGACATTAGTCCTCGTTACAAGAGACTTACCCAGAGTCTTTAGCTCACTATCTTTCACAGAGAAGAAATATCCCAAACATATCAGTCTTTGTCCTGCCCAGGGGCAGTCCAGCACCGAAATGCTAGGCAATTCTCCTCTGAACAAGATTACCAACAGAAACCCCAGACATGTGTTTCGGTCTGGTTGTACCTCATCAGTAGGGTGGATCTGTGCCTCTCTAAGAATAGTGAGCAAGGGGTCCACATCTGGATTCCCCTAGTCACTTAGGGTGAGACCCAATGTTACTTAAATATGCTAATTAAAAAGGGGGGTCCAGGGAGTCCCGCTGCCAGACATTAGTCCAGGTTACAAGAGACTTACCCAGAGTCTTTAGCTCACTATCTTTCACAGAGAAGAAATATCCCAAACATATCAGTCTTTGTCCTGCCCAGGGGCAGTCCAGCACCGAAATGCTAGGCAATTCTCCTCTGAACAAGAGTACCAACAGAAACCCCAGACACGTGTTTCGGTCTGGTTGGACCTCATCAGTAGGGTGGATCTGTGCCTCTCTAAGAATAGTGAGCAAGGGGTCCACGTCTGGATTCCCCTAGTAACTTAGGGTGAGACCCAAAGTTACTTAAATATGCTAATTAAAAGGGGGGTTATTGGGAGTCCCACTCCCAGACATTAGTCCTGGTACAAGAGACTTACCCAGAGTCTTTAGCTCACTATCTTTCACAGAGAAGAAATATCCCAAACATATCAGTCTTTGTCCTGCCCAGGGGCAGTCCAGCACCGAAATGCTAGGCAATTCTCCTCTGAACAAGAGTACCAACATAAACCCCAGACACGTGTTTCGGTCTGGTTGGACCTCATCAGTAGGGTGGATCTGTGCCTCTCTAAGAATAGTGAGCAAGGGGTCCACGTCTGGATTCCCCTAGTAACTTAGGGTGAGACCCAAAGTTACTTAAATATGCTAATTAAAAAGGGGGGTCCTAGGAGTCCCTCTGCCAGACATTTGTCCTGGTTACAAGAGACTTACCCAGAGTCTTTAGCTCACTATCTTTCACAGAGAAGAAATATCCCAAACATATCAGTCTTTGTCCTGCCCAGGGGCAGTCCAGCACCGAAATGCTAGGCAATTCTCCTCTGAACAAGAGTACCAACAGAAACCCCAAACACGTGTTTCAGTCTGGTTGGACCTCATAAGTAGGGAGGATCTGTGCCTCTCTAAGAATAGTGAGCAAGGGGTCCACGTCTGGATTCCCCTAGTAACTTAGGGTGAGACCCAAAGTTACTTAAATATGCTAATTAAAAAGGGGGGTCCTGGGAGTCCCTTTGCCAGACATTAGTCCTGGTTACAAGAGACTTACCCAGAGTCTTTAGCTCACTATCTTTCACAGAGAAGAAATATCCCAAACATATCAGTCTTTGTCCTGCCCAGGGGCAGTCCAGCACCGAAATGCTAGGCAATTCTCCTCTGAACAAGAGTACCAACAGAAACCCCAGACACGTGTTTCGGTCTGGTTGGACCTAATCAGTAGGGTGGATCTGTGCCTCTCTAAGAATAGTGAGCAAGGGGTCCCCGTCTGGATTCACCTAGTAACTTAGGGTGAGACCCAAAGTTACTTAAATATGCTAATTAAAAAGGGGGGTCCGGGGAGTCTCTCTGCCAGACATTAGTCCTGGTTACAAGAGACTTACCCAGAGTCTTTAGCTCACTATCTTTCACAGAGAAGAAATATCCCAAACATATCAGTCTTTGTCCTGCAGAGGGGCAGTCCAGCACCGAAATGCTAGGCAATTCTCCTCTGAACAAGAGTACCAACAGAAACCCCAGACACGTGTTTCGGTCTGGTTGGACCTCATCAGTAGGGTGGATCTGTGCCTCTCTAAGAATAGTGAGCAATGGGTCCACGTCTGGATTCCCCTAGTAACTTACGGTGAGACCCAAAGTTACTTATATATGCTAATTAAAAAAGGGGGTCCTGGGAGTCCCTCTGCCAGACATTAGTCCTGGTTACAAGAGACTTACCCAGAGTCTTTAGCTCACTATCTTTCACAGAGAAGAAATATCCCAAACATATCAGTCTTTGTCCTGCCCAGGGGCAGTCCAGCACCGAAATGCTAGGCAATTCTCCCCTGAACAAGATTACCAACAGAAACCCCAGACACGTGTTTTGGTCTGGTTGGACCTCATCAGTAGGGTGGATCTGTGCCTCTCTAAGAATAGTGAGCAAGGGGTCCACGTTTGGATTCCCCTAGTAACTTAGGGTGAGACCCAAAGTTACTTAAATATGCTAATTAAAAAGGGGGTCCTGGGAGTCCCTCTGCCATACATTAGTCCTGGTTACAAGAGACTTACCCAGAGTCTTTAGCTCACTATCTTTCACAGAGAAGAAATATCCCAAACATATCAGTCTTTGTCCTGCCCAGGGGCAGTCCAGCACCGAAATGCTAGGTAATTCTCCTCTGAACAAGAGTACCAACAGAAACCCCAGACACGTGTTTCGGTCTGGTTGGACCTCATCAGTAGGGTGGATCTGTGCCTCTCTAAGAATAGTGAGCAAGGGGTCCACGTTTGGATTCCCCTAGTAATTTAGGGTGAGACCCAAAGTTACTTAAATATGCTAATTAAAAAGGGGGGTCCTGGGAGTCCCTCTGCCAGACATTAGTCCTGGTTACAAGAGACTTACCCAGAGTCTTTAGCTCACTATCTTTCACAGAGAAGAAATATCCTAAACATTTCAGTCTTTGTCCTGCCCAGGGGCAGTCCAGCACCGAAATGCTAGGCAATTTTCCTCTGAACAAGAGTACCAACAGAAACCCCAGACACGTGTTTCGGTCTGGTTGGACCTCATCAGTAGGGTGGATCTGTGCCTCTCTAAGCATAGTGAGCAAGGGGTCCCCGTCTGGATTCCCCTAGTAACTTAGGGTGAGACCCAAAGTTACTTAAATATGCTAATTAAAAAGGGGGGTCCTGGGAGTCTCTCTGCCAGACATTAATCCTGGTTACAAGAGACTTACCCAGAGTCTTTAGCTCACTATCTTTCACAGAGAAGAAATATCCCAAACATATCAGTCTTTGTCCTGCCCAGGGGCAGTCCAGCACCGAAATGCTAGGCAATTTTCCTCTGAACAAGAGTACCAACAGAAACCCCAGACACGTGTTTCGGTCTGGTTGGACCTCATCAGTAGGGTGGATCTGTGCCTCTCTAAGAATAGTGAGCAAGGGGTCCACGTTTGGATTCCCCTAGTAATTTAGGGTGAGACCCAAAGTTACTTAAATATGCTAATTAAAAAGGGGGGTCCTGGGAGTCCCTCTGCCAGACATTAGTCCTGGTTACAAGAGACTTACCCAGAGTCTTTAGCTCACTATCTTTCACAGAGAAGAAATATCCCAAACATATCAGTCTTTGTCCTGCCCAGGGGCAGTCCAGCACCGAAATGCTAGGCAATTTTCCTCTGAACAAGAGTACCAACAGAAACCCCAGACACGTGTTTCGGTCTGGTTGGACCTCATCAGTAGGGTGGATCTGTGCGTCTCTAAGCATAGTGAGCAAGGGGTCCCCGTCTGGATTCCCATAGTAACTTAGGGTGAGACCCAAAGTTACTTAAATATGCTAATTAAAAATGGGGGTCCTGGGAGTCTCTCTGCCAGACATTAGTCCTGGTTACAAGAGACTTACCCAGAGTCTTTAGCTCACTATCTTTCACAGAGATGAAATATCCCAAACATATTAGTCTTTGTCCTGCCCAGGGGCAGTCCAGCACTGAAATGCTAGGTAATTCTCCTCTGAACAAGAGTACCAACAGAAACCCCAGACACGTGTTTCGGTCTGATTGGACCTCATCAGTAGGGTGGATCTGTGCCTCTCTAAGAATAGTGAGCAAGGGGTCCACGTCTGGATTCCCCTAGTAACTTAGAGTGAGACCCAAAGTTACTTAAATATGCTAATTAAAAAGGGGGGTCCGGGGAGTCTCTCTGCCAGACATTAGTCCTGGTTAGAAGAGACTTACCCAGAGTCTTTAGCTCACTATCTTTCACAGAGAAGAAATATCCCAAACATATCAGTCTTTGTCCTGCAGAGGGGCAGTCCAGCACCGAAATGCTAGGCAATTCTCCTCTGAACAAGAGTACCAACAGAAACCCCAGACACGTGTTTCGGTCTGGTTGGACCTCATCAGTAGGGTGGATCTGTGCCTCTCTAAGAATAGTGAGCAAGGGGTCCACGTCTGGATTCCCCTAGTAATTTACGGTGAGACCCAAAGTTACTTATATATGCTAATTAAAAAAGGGGGTCCTGGGAGTCCCTCTGCCAGACATTAGTCCTGGTTACAAGAGACTTACCCAGAGTCTTTAGCTCACTATCTTTCACAGAGAAGAAATATCCCAAACATATCAGTCTTTGTCCTGCCCAGGGGCAGTCCAGCACCGAAATGCTAGGCAATTCTCCCCTGAACAAGATTACCAACAGAAACCCCAGACACGTGTTTCGGTCTGGTTGGACCTCATCAGTAGGGTGGATCTGTGCCTCTCTAAGAATAGTGAGCAAGGGGTCCACGTTTGGATTCCCCTAGTAACTTAGGGTGAGACCCAAAGTTACTTAAATATGCTAATTAAAAAGGGGGGTCCTGGGAGTCCCTCTGCCATACATTAGTCCTGGTTACAAGAGACTTACCCAGAGTCTTTAGCTCACTATCTTTCACAGAGAAGAAATATCCCAAACATATCAGTCTTTGTCCTGCCCAGGGGCAGTCCAGCACCGAAATGCTAGGTAATTCTCCTCTGAACAAGAGTACCAACAGAAACCCCAGACACGTGTTTCTGTCTGGTTGGACCTCATCAGTAGGGTGGATCTGTGCCTCTCTAAGAATAGTGAGCAAGGGGTCCACGTCTGGATTCCCCTAGTAATTTAGGGTGAGACCCAAAGTTACTTAAATATGCTAATTAAAAAGGGGGGTCCTGGGAGTCCCTCTGCCAGACATTAGTCCTGGTTACAAGAGACTTACCCAGAGTCTTTAGCTCACTATCTTTCACAGAGAAGAAATATCCTAAACATTTCAGTCTTTGTCCTGCCCAGGGGCAGTCCAGCACCGAAATGCTAGGTAATTCTCCTCAGAACAAGAGTACCAAAAGAAACCCCAGACACGTGTTTCGGTCTGGTTGGACCTCATCAGTAGGGTGGATCTGTGCCTCTCTAAGAATAGTGAGCAAGGGGTCCACGTCTGGATTCCCCTAGTAACTTAGGGTAAGACCCAAAGTTACTTAAATATGCTAATTAAAAAGGGGGGTCCGGGGAGTCCCTCTGCCAGACATTAGTCCTGGTTACAAGAGACTTACCCAGAGTCTTTAGCTCACTATCTTTCACAGAGAAGAAATATCCCAAACATATCAGTCTTTGTCCTGCCCAGGGGCAGTCCAGCACCGAAATGCTAGGCAATTTTCCTCTGAACAAGAGTACCAACAGAAACCCCAGACACGTGTTTCGGTCTGGTTGGACCTCATCAGTAGGGTGGATCTGTGCCTCTCTAAGAATAGTAAGCAAGGGGTCCACGTCTGGGTTCCCCTAGTAACTTAGGGTGAGACCCAATGTTACTTAAATATGCTAATTAAAAAGGGGGGTCCGGGGAGTCCCTCTGCCAGACATTAGTCCTGGTTACAAGAGACTTACCCAGAGTCTTTAGCTCACTATCTTTCACAGAGAAGAAATATCCCAAACATATCAGTCTTTGTCCTGCCCAGGGGCAGTCCAGCACCGAAATGCTAGGCAATTCTCCTCTGAACAAGAGTACCAACAGAAACCCCAGACACGTGTTTCGGTCTGGTTGGACCTCATCAGTAGGGTGGATCTGTGCCTCTCTAAGAATAGTGAGCAAGGGGTCCACGTCTGGATTCCCCTAGTAACTTAGGGTGAGACCCAAAGTTACTTAAATATGCTAATTAAAAAGGGGGTCCTGGGAGTCCCTCTGCCAGACATTAGTCCTGGTTACAAGAGACTTACCCAGAGTCTTTAGCTCACTATCTTTCACAGAGAAGAAATATCCCAAACATATCAGTCTTTGGCCTGCCCAGGGGCAGTCCAGCACCGAAATGCTAGGCAATTCTCCTCTGAACAAGAGTACTAACAGAAACCCCAGACACGTGTTTCGGTCTGGTTGGACCTCATCAGTAGGGTGGATATGTGCCTCTCTAAGAATAGTGAGCAAGGGGTCCACGTCTGGATTGCCCTAGTAACTTAGGGTGAGACCCAAAGTTACTTAAATATGCTAATTAA
Organism: Ambystoma mexicanum; assembly: GCF_040938575.1. Lineage (NCBI taxonomy): Eukaryota > Metazoa > Chordata > Amphibia > Caudata > Ambystomatidae > Ambystoma > Ambystoma mexicanum. The sequence goes on along the minus strand of NC_090923.1, from coordinate 462,262,045 downwards.
AAAGGGGGGTCCTAGGAGTCCCTCTGCCAGACATTAGTCCTGGTTACAAGAGACTTACCCAGAGTCTTTAGCTCACTATCTTTCACAGAGAAGAAATATCCCAAACATATCAGTCTTTGTCCTGCCCAGGGGCAATCCAGCACCGAAATGCTAGGCAATTCTCCTCTGAACAAGAAAACCAACAGAAACCCCAGACACGTGTTTCGGTCTGTTGGACCTCATCAGTAGGGTGGATCTGTGCCTCTCTAAGAATAGTGAGCAAGGGGTCCACGTCTGGATTCCCCTAGTAACTTAGGGTGAGACCCAACGTTACTTAAATATGCTAATTAAAAACGGGGGTCCTGGGAGTCCCTCTGCCAGACATTAGTCCTGGTTACAAGAGACTTACCCAGAGTCTTTACCTCACTATCTTTCACAGAGAAGAAATATCCCAAACATATCAGTCTTTGTCCTGCCAAGGGCAGTCCAGCACCGAAATGCTAGGTAATTCTCCTCTGAACAAGAGTACCAACAGAAACCCCAGACACGTGTTTCGGTCTGGTTGGACCTCATCAGTAGGGTGGATCTGTGCCTCTCTAAGAATAGTGAGCAAGGGATCCACGTCTGGATTCCCCTAGTAATTTAGGGTGAGACCCAAAGTTACTTAAATATGCTAATTAAAAAGGGGGGTCCGGGGAGTCCCTCTGCCAGACATTAGTCCTGGTTACAAGAGACTTACCCAGAGTCTTTAGCTCGCTATCTTTCACAGAGAAGAAATATCCCAAATATATCAGTCTTTGTCCTGGCCAGGGGTAGTCCAGCACCGAAATGCTAGGCGATTCTCCTCTGAACAAGAGTACCAACAGAAACCGCAGACACGTGTTTCGGTCTGGTTGGACCTCATCAGTAAGGTGGATCTGTGCCTCTCTAAGAATAGTGAGCAAGGGGTCCATGTCTGGATTCCCCCTAGTAACTTAGGGTAAGACCGAACGTTACTTAAATATGCTAATTAAAAAGGGGGGTCCTGGGAGTCCCTCTGCCAGACATTAGTCCTGGTTACAAGAGACTTACCCAGAGTCTTTATCTCACTATCTTTCACAGAGAAGAAATATCCCAAACATATCAGTCTTTGTCCTGCCAAGGGCAGTCCAGCACCGAAATGCTAGGTAATTCTCCTCTGAACAAGAGTACCAACAGAAACCCCAGACATGTGTTTCGGTCTGGTTGTACCTCATCAGTAGGGTGGATCTGTGCCTCTCTAAGAATAGTGAGCAAGGGGTCCACGTCTGGATTCCCCTAGTAACTTAGGGTGAGACCCAAAGTTACTTAAATATGCTAATTAAAAAGGGGGGTCCGGGGAGTCCCTCTGCCAGACATTAGTCCTCGTTACAAGAGACTTACCCAGAGTCTTTAGCTCACTATCTTTCACAGAGAAGAAATATCCCAAACATATCAGTCTTTGTCCTGCCCAGGGGCAGTCCAGCACCGAAATGCTAGGCAATTCTCCTCTGAACAAGATTACCAACAGAAACCCCAGACATGTGTTTCGGTCTGGTTGTACCTCATCAGTAGGGTGGATCTGTGCCTCTCTAAGAATAGTGAGCAAGGGGTCCACATCTGGATTCCCCTAGTCACTTGGGGTGAGACCCAAAGTTACTTAAATATGCTAATTAAAAAGGGGGGTCCAGGGAGTCCCCCTGCCAGACATTAGTCCAGGTTACAAGAGACTTACCCAGAGTCTTTAGCTCACTATCTTTCACAGAGAAGAAATATCCCAAACATATCAGTCTTTGTCCTGCCCAGGGGCAGTCCAGCACCGAAATGCTAGGCAATTCTCCTCTGAACAAGAGTACCAACATAAACCCCAGACACGTGTTTCGGTCTGGTTGGACCTCATCAGTAGGGTGGATCTGTGCCTCTCTAAGAATAGTGAGCAAGGGGTCCACGTCTGGATTCCCCTAGTAACTTAGGGTGAGACCCAAAGTTACTTAAATATGCTAATTAAAAAGGGGGGTCCTAGGAGTCCCTCTGCCAGACATTAGTCCTGGTTACAAGAGACTTACCCAGAGTCTTTAGCTCACTATCTTTCACAGAGAAGAAATATCCCAAACATATCAGTCTTTGTCCTGCCCAGGGGCAGTCCAGCACCGAAATGCTAGGCAATTCTCCTCTGAACAAGAGTACCAACAGAAACCCCAAACACGTGTTTCAGTCTGGTTGGACCTCATAAGTAGGGAGGATCTGTGCCTCTCTAAGAATAGTGAGCAAGGGGTCCACGTCTGGATTCCCCTAGTAACTTAGGGTGAGACCCAAAGTTACTTAAATATGCTAATTAAAAAGGGGGGTCCTAGGAGTCCCTCTGCCAGACATTAGTCCTGGTTACAAGAGACTTACCCAGAGTCTTTAGCTCACTATCTTTCACAGAGAAGAAATATCCCAAACATATCAGTCTTTGTCCTGCCCAGGGGCAGTCCAGCACCGAAATGCTAGGCAATTCTCCTCTGAACAAGAGTACCAACAGAAACCCCAGACACGTGTTTCGGTCTGGTTGGACCTCATCAGTAGGGTGGATCTGTGCCTCTCTAAGAATAGTGAGCAAGGGGTCCACGTTTGGATTCCCCTAGTAACTTAGGGTGAGACCCAAAGTTACTTAAATATGCTAATTAAAAAGGGGGGTCCTGGGAGTCCCTCTGCCAGACATTAGTCCTGGTTACACGAGACTTACCGAGAGTCTTTAGCTCACTATCTTTCACAGAGAAGAAATATCCTAAACATATCAGTCTTTGTCCTGCCCAGGGGCAGTCCAGCACTGAAATGCTAGGCAATTCTCCTCTGAACAAGAGTACCAACAAAAACCCCAGACACGTGTTTCGGTCTGGTTGGACCTCATCAGTAGGGTGGATCTGTGCCTCTCTAAGAATAGTGAGCAAGGGGTCCACGTCTGGATTCCCCTTGTAACTTAGGGTGAGACCCAATGTTACTTAAATATGCTAATTAAAAAGGGGGGTCCGGGAGTCCCTCTGCCAGACATTAGTCCTGGTTACAAGAGACTTACCCAGAGTCTTTAGCTCACTATCTTTCACAGAGAAGAAATATCCCAAACATATCAGTCTTTGTCCTGCCCAGGGGCAGTCCAGCACCGAAATGCTAGGCAATTCTCCTCTGAACAAGAGTACCAACAGAAACCCCAGACACGTGTTTCGGTCTGGTTGGACCTCATCAGTAGGGTGGATCTATGCCTCTCTAAGAATAGTGAGCAAGGGGTCCACGTTTGGATTCCCCTAGTAACTTAGGGTGAGACCCAAAGTTACTTAAATATGCTAATTAAAAAGGGGGGTCCTGGGAGTCCCTCTGCCAGACATTAGTCCTGGTTACAAGAGACTTACCCAGAGTCTTTAGCTCACTATCTTTCACAGAGAAGAAATATCCTAAACATATCAGTCTTTGTCCTGCCCAGGGGCAGTCCAGCACCGAAATGCTAGGTAATTCTCCTCAGAACAAGAGTACCAAAAGAAACCCCAGACACGTGTTTCGGTCTGGTTGGACCTCATCAGTAGGGTGGATCTGTGCCTCTCTAAGAATAGTGAGCAAGGGGTCCACGTCTGGATTCCCCTAGTAACTTAGGGTAAGACCCAAAGTTACTTAAATATGCTAATTAAAAAGGGGGTCCGGGGAGTCCCTCTGCCAGACATTAGTCCTGGTTACAAGAGACTTACCCAGAGTCTTTAGCTCACTATCTTTCACAGAGAAGAAATATCCTAAACATTTCAGTCTTTGTCCTGCCCAGGGGCAGTCCAGCACCGAAATGCTAGGTAATTCTCCTCAGAACAAGAGTACCAAAAGAAACCCCAGACACGTGTTTCGGTCTGGTTGGACCTCATCAGTAGGGTGGATCTGTGCCTCTCTAAGAATAGTGAGCAAGGGGTCCACGTCTGGATTCCCCTAGTAACTTAGGGTGAGACCCAATGTTACTTAAATATGCTAATTAAAAAGGGGGGTCCAGGGAGTCCCTCTGCCAGACATTAATCCTGGTTACAAGAGACTTACCCAGAGTCTTTAGCTCATTATCTTTCACAGAGAAGAAATATCCCAAACATATCAGTCTTTGTCCTGCCCAGGGGCAGTCCAGCACCGAAATGCTAGGCAATTTTCCTCTGAACAAGAGTACCAACAGAAACCCCAGACACGTGTTTCGGTCTGGTTGGACCTCATCAGTAGGGTGGATCTGTGCCTCTCTAAGCATAGTGAGCAAGGGGTCCCCGTCTGGATTCCCCTAGTAACTTAGGGTGAGACCCAAAGTTACTTAAATATGCTAATTAAAAAGGGGGGTCCTGGGAGTCTCTCTGCCAGACATTAGTCCTGGTTACAAGAGACTTACCCAGAGTCTTTAGCTCACTATCTTTCACAGAGATGAAATATCCCAAACATATTAGTCTTTGTCCTGCCCAGGGGCAGTCCAGCACCGAAATGCTAGGCAATTCTCCTCTGAACAAGAGTACCAACAGAAACCCCAGACACGTGTTTCGGTCTGGTTGGACCTCATCAGTAGGGTGGATCTGTCCCTCTCTAAGAATAGTGAGCAAGGGGTCCACGTTTGGATTCCCCTAGTAACTTAGGGTGAGACCCAAAGTTACTTAAATATGCTAATTAAAAAGGGGGGTCCTGGGAGTCCCTCTGCCAGACATTAGTCCTGGTTACAAGAGACTTACCCAGAGTCTTTAGCTCACTATCTTTCACAGAGAAGAAATATCCTAAACATATCAGTCTTTGTCCTGCCCAGGGGCAGTCCAGCACCGAAATGCTAGGTAATTCTCCTCAGAACAAGAGTACCAAAAGAAACCCCAGACACGTGTTTCGGTCTGGTTGGACCTCATCAGTAGGGTAGATCTGTGCCTCTCTAAGAATAGTGAGCAAGGGGTCCACGTCTGGATTCCCCTAGTAACTAAGGGTAAGACCCAAAGTTACTTAAATATGCTAATTAAAAAGGGGGGTCCGGGGAGTCCCTCTGCCAGACATTAGTCCTGGTTACAAGAGACTTACCCAGAGTCTTTAGCTCACTATCTTTCACAGAGAAGAAATATCCCAAACATATCAGTCTTTGTCCTGCCCAGGGGCAGTCCAGCACCGAAATGCTAGGCAATTTTCCTCTGAACAAGAGTACCAACAGAAACCCCAGACACGTGTTTCGGTCTGGTTGGACCTCATCAGTAGGGTGGATCTGTGCCTCTCTAAGCATAGTGAGCAAGGGGTCCCCGTCTGGATTCCCCTAGTAACTTAGGGTGAGACCCAAAGTTACTTAAATATGCTAATTAAAAAGGGGGGTCCTGGGAGTCTCTCTGCCAGACATTAGTCCTGGTTACAAGAGACTTACCCAGAGTCTTTAGCTCACTATCTTTCACAGAGATGAAATATCCCAAACATATTAGTCTTTGTCCTGCCCAGGGGCAGTCCAGCACCGAAATGCTAGGCAATTCTCCTCTGAACAAGAGTACCAACAGAAACCCCAGACACGTGTTTCGGTCTGGTTGGACCTCATCAGTAGGGTGGATCTGTCCCTCTCTAAGAATAGTGAGCAAGGGGTCCACGTTTGGATTCCCCTAGTAACTTAGGGTGAGACCCAAAGTTACTTAAATATGCTAATTAAAAAGGGGGGTCCTGGGAGTCCCTCTGCCAGACATTAGTCCTGGTTACAAGAGACTTACCCAGAGTCTTTAGCTCACTATCTTTCACAGAGAAGAAATATCCTAAACATATCAGTCTTTGTCCTGCCCAGGGGCAGTCCAGCACCGAAATGCTAGGTAATTCTCCTCAGAACAAGAGTACCAAAAGAAACCCCAGACACGTGTTTCGGTCTGGTTGGACCTCATCAGTAGGGTAGATCTGTGCCTCTCTAAGAATAGTGAGCAAGGGGTCCACGTCTGGATTCCCCTAGTAACTAAGGGTAAGACCCAAAGTTACTTAAATATGCTAATTAAAAAGGGGGGTCCGGGGAGTCCCTCTGCCAGACATTAGTCCTGGTTACAAGAGACTTACCCAGAGTCTTTAGCTCACTATCTTTCACAGAGAAGAAATATCCCAAACATATCAGTCTTTGTCCTGCCCAGGGGCAGTCCAGCACCGAAATGCTAGGCAATTCTCCTCTGAACAAGAGTACCCACAAAAACCCCAGACACGTGTTTCGGTCTGGTTGGACCTCATCAGTAGGGTGGATCTGTGCCTCTCTAAGAATAGTGAGCAAGGGGTCCACGTCTGGATTCCCCTAGTAACTTAGGGTGAGACCCAATGTTACTTAAATATGCTAATTAAAAAGGGGGGTCCGGGGAGTCCCTCTGCCAGACATTAGTCCTGGTTACAAGAGACTTACCCAGAGTCTTTAGCTCACTATCTTTCACAGAGAAGAAATATCCCAAACATATCAGTCTTTGTCCTGCCCAGGGGCAGTCCAGCACCGAAATGCTAGGCAATTCTCCTCTGAACAAGAGTACCAACAGAAACCCCAGACACTTGTTTCGGTCTGGTTGGACCTCATCAGTAGGGTGGATCTGTGCCTCTCTAAGAATAGTGAGCAAGGGGTCCACGTCTGGATTCCCCTAGTAACTTAGGGTAAGACCCAAAGTTACTTAAATATGCTAATTAAAAAGGGGGGTCCGGGGAGTCCCTCTGCCAGACATTAGTCCTGGTTACAAGAGACTTACCCAGAGTCTTTAGCTCACTATCTTTCACAGAGAAGAAATATCCCAAACATATCAGTCTTTGTCCTGCCCAGGGGCAGTCCAGCACCGAAATGCTAGGCAATTCTCCTCTGAACAAGAGTACCAACAAAAACCCCAGACACGTGTTTCGGTCTGGTTGGACCTCATCAGTAGGGTGGATCTGTGCCTCTCTAAGAATAGTAAGCAAGGGGTCCACGTCTGGGTTCCCCTAGTAACTTAGGGTGAGACCCAATGTTACTTAAATATGCTAATTAAAAAGGGGGGTCCGGGGAGTCCCTCTGCCAGACATTAGTCCTGGTTACAAGAGACTTACCCAGAGTCTTTAGCTCACTATCTTTCACAGAGAAGAAATATCCCAAACATATCAGTCTTTGTCCTGCCCAGGGGCAGTCCAGCACCGAAATGCTAGGCAATTCTCCTCTGAACAAGAGTACCAACAGAAACCCCAGACACGTGTTTCGGTCTGGTTGGACCTCATCAGTAGGGTGGATCTGTGCCTCTCTAAGAATAGTGAGCAAGGGGTCCACGTCTGGATTCCCCTAGTAACTTAGGGTGAGACCCAAAGTTACTTAAATATGCTAATTAAAAAGGGGGTCCTGGGAGTCCCTCTGCCAGACATTAGTCCTGGTTACAAGAGACTTACCCAGAGTCTTTAGCTCACTATCTTTCACAGAGAAGAAATATCCCAAACATATCAGTCTTTGGCCTGCCCAGGGGCAGTCCAGCACCGAAATGCTAGGCAATTCTCCTCTGAACAAGAGTACTAACAGAAACCCCAGACACGTGTTTCGGTCTGGTTGGACCTCATCAGTAGGGTGGATATGTGCCTCTCTAAGAATAGTGAGCAAGGGGTCCACGTCTGGATTGCCCTAGTAACTTAGGGTGAGACCCAAAGTTACTTAAATATGCTAATTAAAAAGGGGGGTCCTAGGAGTCCCTCTGCCAGACATTAGTCCTGGTTACAAGAGACTTACCCAGAGTCTTTAGCTCACTATCTTTCACAGAGAAGAAATATCCCAAACATATCAGTCTTTGTCCTGCCCAGGGGCAATCCAGCACCGAAATGCTAGGCAATTCTCCTCTGAACAAGAAAACCAACAGAAACCCCAGACACGTGTTTCGGTCTGTTGGACCTCATCAGTAGGGTGGATCTGTGCCTCTCTAAGAATAGTGAGCAAGGGGTCCACGTCTGGATTCCCCTAGTAACTTAGGGTGAGACCCAACGTTACTTAAATATGCTAATTAAAAACGGGGGTCCTGGGAGTCCCTCTGCCAGACATTAGTCCTGGTTACAAGAGACTTACCCAGAGTCTTTACCTCACTATCTTTCACAGAGAAGAAATATCCCAAACATATCAGTCTTTGTCCTGCCAAGGGCAGTCCAGCACCGAAATGCTAGGTAATTCTCCTCTGAACAAGAGTACCAACAGAAACCCCAGACACGTGTTTCGGTCTGGTTGGACCTCATCAGTAGGGTGGATCTGTGCCTCTCTAAGAATAGTGAGCAAGGGATCCACGTCTGGATTCCCCTAGTAACTTAGGGTAAGACCCAAAGTTACTTAAATATGCTAATTAAAAAGGGGGTCCGGGGAGTCCCTCTGCCAGACATTAGTCCTGGTTACAAGAGACTTACCCAGAGTCTTTAGCTCACTATCTTTCACAGAGAAGAAATATCCTAAACATTTCAGTCTTTGTCCTGGCCAGGGGTAGTCCAGCACCGAAATGCTAGGCGATTCTCCTCAGAACAAGAGTACCAACAGAAACCACAGACACGTGTTTCGGTCTGGTTGGACCTCATCAGTAGGGTGGATCTGTGCCTCTCTAAGAATAGTGAGCAAGGGGTCCACGTCTGGATTCCCCTAGTAACTTAGGGTGAGACCCAATGTTACTTAAATATGCTAATTAAAAAGGGGGGTCCAGGGAGTCCCTCTGCCAGACATTAGTCCTGGTTACAAGAGACTTACCCAGAGTCTTTAGCTCACTATCTTTCACAGAGAAGAAATATCCCAAACATATCAGTCTTTGTCCTGCCCAGGGGCAGTCCAGCACCGAAATGCTAGGCAATTCTCCTCTGAACAAGAGTACCAACAGAAACCCCAAACACGTGTTTCAGTCTGGTTGGACCTCATAAGTAGGGAGGATCTGTGCCTCCCTAAGCATAGTGAGCAAGGGGTCCACGTCTGGATTCCCCTAGTAACTTAGGGTGAGACCCAAAGTTACTTAAATATGCTAATTAAAAAGGGGGGTCCTGGGAGTCCCTTTGCCAGACATTAGTCCTGGTTACAAGAGACTTACCCAGAGTCTTTAGCTCACTATCTTTCACAGAGATGAAATATCCCAAACATATTAGTCTTTGTCCTGCCCAGGGGCAGTCCAGCACCGAAATGCTAGGCAATTCTCCTCTGAACAAGAGTACCAACAGAAACCCCAGACACGTGTTTCGGTCTGGTTGGACCTAATCAGTAGGGTGGATCTGTGCCTCTCTAAGAATAGTGAGCAAGGGGTCCACGTTTGGATTCCCCTAGTAACTTAGGGTGAGACCCAAAGTTACTTAAATATGCTAATTAAAAAGGGGGGTCCTGGGAGTCCCTCTGCCAGACATTAGTCCTGGTTACAAGAGACTTACCCAGAGTCTTTAGCTCACTATCTTTCACAGAGAAGAAATATCCTAAACATATCAGTCTTTGTCCTGCCCAGGGGCAGTCCAGCACCGAAATGCTAGGTAATTCTCCTCAGAACAAGAGTACCAAAAGAAACCCCAGACACGTGTTTCGGTCTGGTTGGACCTCATCAGTAGGGTAGATCTGTGCCTCTCTAAGAATAGTGAGCAAGGGGTCCACGTCTGGATTCCCCTAGTAACTTAGGGTGAGACCCAAAGTTACTTAAATATGCTAATTAAAAAGGGGGGTCCTGGGAGTCCCTCTGCCAGACATTAGTCCTGGTTACACGAGACTTACCGAGAGTCTTTAGCTCACTATCTTTCACAGAGAAGAAATATCCTAAACATATCAGTCTTTGTCCTGCCCAGGGGCAGTCCAGCACTGAAATGCTAGGCAATTCTCCTCTGAACAAGAGTACCAACAAAAACCCCAGACACGTGTTTCGGTCTGGTTGGACCTCATCAGTAGGGTGGATCTGTGCCTCTCTAAGAATAGTGAGCAAGGGGTCCACGTCTGGATTCCCCTTGTAACTTAGGGTGAGACCCAATGTTACTTAAATATGCCAATTAAAAAGGGGGGTCCGGGGAGTCCCTCTGCCAGACATTAGTCCTGGTTACAAGAGACTTACCCAGAGTCTTTAGCTCACTATCTTTCACAGAGAAGAAATATCCCAGACATATCAGTCTTTGTCCTGCCCAGGGGCAGTCCAGCACCGAAATGCTAGGCAATTCTCCTCTGAACAAGAGTACCAACAGAAACCCCAGACACGTGTTTCGGTCTGGTTGGACCTCATCAGTAGGGTGGATTTATGCCTCTCTAAGAATAGTGAGCAAGGGGTCCACGTTTGGATTCCACTAGTAACTTAGGGTGAGACCCAAAGTTACTTAAATATGCTAATTAAAAAGGGGGGTCCTGGGAGTCCCTCTGCCAGACATTAGTCCTGGTTACAAGAGACTTACCCAGAGTCTTTAGCTCACTATCTTTCACAGAGAAGAAATATCCTAAACATATCAGTCTTTGTCCTGCCCAGGGGCAGTCCAGCACCGAAATGCTAGGTAATTCTCCTCAGAACAAGAGTACCAAAAGAAACCCCAGACACGTGTTTCGGTCTGGTTGGACCTCATCAGTAGGGTGGATCTGTGCCTCTCTAAGAATAGTGAGGAAGGGGTCCACGTCTGGATTCCCCTAGTAACTTAGGGTAAGACCCAAAGTTACTTAAATATGCTAATTAAAAAGGGGGTCCGGGGAGTCCCTCTGCCAGACATTAGTCCTGGTTACAAGAGACTTACCCAGAGTCTTTAGCTCACTATCTTTCACAGAGAAGAAATATCCCAAACATATCAGTCTTTGTCCTGCCCAGGGGCAGTCCAGCACCGAAATGCTAGGCAATTCTCCTCTGAACAAGAGTACCCACAAAAACCCCAGTCACGTGTTTCGGTCTGGTTGGACCTCATCAGTAGGGTGGATCTGTGCCTCTCTAAGAATAGTGAGCAAGGGGTCCACGTCTGGATTCCCCTAGTAACTTAGGGTGAGACCCAATGTTACTTAAATATGCTAATTAAAAAGAGGGGTCCGGGGAGTCCCTCTGCCAGACATTAGTCCTGGTTACAAGAGACTTACCCAGAGTCTTTAGCTCACTATCTTTCACAGAGAAGAAATATCCCAAACATATCAGTCTTTGTCCTGCCCAGGGGCAGTCCAGCACCGAAATGCTAGGCAATTCTCCTCTGAACAAGAGTACCAACAGAAACCCGAGACACTTGTTTCGGTCTGGTTGGACCTCATCAGTAGGGTGGATCTGTTCCTCTCTAAGAATAGTGAGCAAGGTGTCCACGTCTGGATTCCCCTAGTAACTTAGGGTAAGACCCAAAGTTACTTAAATATGCTAATTAAAAAGGGGGGGTCCGGGGAGTCCCTCTGCCAGACATTAGTCCTGGTTACAAGAGACTTACCCAGAGTCTTTAGCTCACTATCTTTCACAGAGAAGAAATATCCTAAACATATCAGTCTTTGTCCTGCCCAGGGGCAGTCCAGCACCGAAATGCTAGGTAATTCTCCTCAGAACAAGAGTACCAAAAGAAACCCCAGACACGTGTTTCGGTCTGGTTGGACCTCATCAGTAGGGTAGATCTGTGCCTCTCTAAGAATAGTGAGCAAGGGGTCCACGTCTGGATTCCCCTAGTAACTTAGGGTGAGACCCAAAGTTACTTAAATATGCTAATTAAAAAGGGGGGTCCTGGGAGTCCCTCTGCCAGACATTAGTCCTGGTTACACGAGACTTACCGAGAGTCTTTAGCTCACTATCTTTCACAGAGAAGAAATATCCTAAACATATCAGTCTTTGTCCTGCCCAGCGGCAGTCCAGCACTGAAATGCTAGGCAATTCTCCTCTGAACAAGAGTACCAACAAAAACCCCAGACACGTGTTTCGGTCTGGTTGGACCTCATCAGTAGGGTGGATCTGTGCCTCTCTAAGAATAGTGAGCAAGGGGTCCACGTCTGGATTCCCCTTGTAACTTAGGGTGAGACCCAATGTTACTTAAATATGCCAATTAAAAAGGGGGGTCCGGGGAGTCCCTCTGCCAGACATTAGTCCTGGTTACAAGAGACTTACCCAGAGTCTTTAGCTCACTATCTTTCACAGAGAAGAAATATCCCAGACATATCAGTCTTTGTCCTGCCCAGGGGCAGTCCAGCACCGAAATGCTAGGCAATTCTCCTCTGAACAAGAGTACCAACAGAAACCCCAGACACGTGTTTCGGTCTGGTTGGACCTCATCAGTAGGGTGGATTTATGCCTCTCTAAGAATAGTGAGCAAGGGGTCCACGTTTGGATTCCACTAGTAACTTAGGGTGAGACCCAAAGTTACTTAAATATGCTAATTAAAAAGGGGGGTCCTGGGAGTCCCTCTGCCAGACATTAGTCCTAGTTACAAGAGACTTACCCAGAGTCTTTAGCTCACTATCTTTCACAGAGAAGAAATATCCTAAACATATCAGTCTTTGTCCTGCCCAGGGGCAGTCCAGCACCGAAATGCTAGGTAATTCTCCTCAGAACAAGAGTACCAAAAGAAACCCCAGACACGTGTTTCGGTCTGGTTGGACCTCATCAGTAGGGTGGATCTGTGCCTCTCTAAGAATAGTGAGGAAGGGGTCCACGTCTGGATTCCCCTAGTAACTTAGGGTAAGACCCAAAGTTACTTAAATATGCTAATTAAAAAGGGGGTCCGGGGAGTCCCTCTGCCAGACATTAGTCCTGGTTACAAGAGACTTACCCAGAGTCTTTAGCTCACTATCTTTCACAGAGAAGAAATATCCCAAACATATCAGTCTTTGTCCTGCCCAGGGGCAGTCCAGCACCGAAATGCTAGGCAATTCTCCTCTGAACAAGAGTACCCACAAAAACCCCAGTCACGTGTTTCGGTCTGGTTGGACCTCATCAGTAGGGTGGATCTGTGCCTCTCTAAGAATAGTGAGAAAGGGGTCCACGTCTGGATTCCCCTAGTAACTTAGGGTGAGACCCAATGTTACTTAAATATGCTAATTAAAAACAGGGGTCCGGGGAGTCCCTCTGCCAGACATTAGTCCTGGTTACAAGAGACTTACCCAGAGTCTTTAGCTCACTATCTTTCACAGAGAAGAAATATCCCAAGCATATCAGTCTTTGTCCTGCCCAGGGGCAGTCCAGCACCGAAATGCTAGGCAATTCTCCTCTGAACAAGAGTACCAACAGAAACCCCAGACACTTGTTTCGGTCTGGTTGGACCTCATCAGTAGGGTGGATCTGTTCCTCTCTAAGAATAGTGAGCAAGGTGTCCACGTCTGGATTCCCCTAGTAACTTAGGGTAAGACCCAAAGTTACTTGAATATGCTAATTAAAAAGGGGGGGTCCGGGGAGTCCCTCTGCCAGACATTAGTCCTGGTTACAAGAGACTTACCCAGAGTCTTTAGCTCACTATCTTTCACAGAGAAGAAATATCCCAAACATATTAGTCTTTGTCCTGCCCAGGGGAAGTCCAGCACCGAAATGCTAGGCAATTCTCCTCTGAACAAGAGTACCAACAAAAACCCCAGACACGTGTTTCGGTCTGGTTGGACCTCATCAGTAGGGTGGATCTGTGCCTCTCTAAGAATAGTGAGCAAGGGGTCCACGTCTGGGTTCCCCTAGTAACTTAGGGTGAGACCCAATGTTACTTAAATATGCTAATTAAAAAGGGGGGTCCGGGGAGTCCCTATGCCAGACATTAGTCCTGGTTACAAGAGACTTACCCAGAGTCTTTAGCTCACTATCTTTCACAGAGAAGAAATATCCCAAACATATCAGTCTTTGTCCTGTCCAAGGGCAGTCCAGCACCGAAATGCTAGGCAATTCTCCTCTGAACAAGAGTACCAACAGAAACCCCAGACACGTGTTTCGGTCTGGTTGGACCTCATCAGTAGGGTGGATCTGTGGCTCTCTAAGAATAGTGAGCAAGGGGTCCACGTCGGGATTCCCCTACTAACTTAGGTTGAGACCCAAAGTTACTTAAATATGCTAATTAAAAAGGGGGGTCCTGGGAGTCCTTATGCCAGACATTAGTCCTGGTTACAAGAGACTTACCCAGAGTCTTTAGCTCACTATCTTTCACAGAGAAGAAATATACCAAACATATCAGTCTTTGTCCTGCCCAGGGGCAGTCCAGCACCGAAATGCTAGGTAATTCTCCTCTGAACAAGAGTACCAACAGAAACCCCAGACACGTGTTTCGGTCTGATTGGACCTCATCAGTAGGGTGGATCTGTGCCTCTCTAAGAATAGTGAGCAAGGGGTCCACGTCTGGATTCCCCTAGTAACTTAGAGTGAGACCCAAAGTTACTTAAATATGCTAATTAAAAAGGGGGGTCCGGGGAGTCTCTCTGCCAGACATTAGTCCTGGTTACAAGAGACTTACCCAGAGTCTTTAGCTCACTATCTTTCACAGAGAAGAAATATCCCAAACATATCAGTCTTTGTCCTGCAGAGGGGCAGTCCAGCACCGAAATGCTAGGCAATTCTCCTCTGAACAAGAGTACCAACAGAAACCCCAGACACGTGTTTCGGTCTGGTTGGACCTCATCAGTAGGGTGGATCTGTGCCTCTCTAAGAATAGTGAGCAAGGGGTCCACGTCTGGATTCCCCTAGTAACTTACGGTGAGACCCAAAGTTACTTATATATGCTAATTAAAAAAGGGGGTCCTGGGAGTCCCTCTGCCAGACATTAGTCCTGGTTACAAGAGACTTACCCAGAGTCTTTAGCTCACTATCTTTCACAGAGAAGAAATATCCCAAACATATCAGTCTTTGTCCTGCCCAGGGGCAGTCCAGCACCGAAATGCTAGGCAATTCTCCCCTGAACAAGATTACCAACAGAAATCCCAGACACGTGTTTCGGTCTGGTTGGACCTCATCAGTAGGTTGGATCTGTGCCTCTCTAAGTATAGTGAGCAAGGGGTCCACGTTTGGATTCCCCTAGTAACTTAGGGTGAGACCCAAAGTTACTTAAATATGCTAATTAAAAAGGGGGGTCCTGGGAGTCCCTCTGCCATACATTAGTCCTGGTTACAAGAGACTTACCCAGAGTCTTTAGCTCACTATCTTTCACAGAGAAGAAATATCCCAAACATATCAGTCTTTGTCCTGCCCAGGGGCAGTCCAGCACCGAAATGCTAGGTAATTCTCCTCTGAACAAGAGTACCAACAGAAACCCCAGACACGTGTTTCGGTCTGGTTGGACCTCATCAGTAGGGTGGATCTGTGCCTCTCTAAGAATAGTGAGCAAGGGGTCCACGTTTGGATTCCCCTAATAATTTAGGGTGAGACCCAAAGTTACTTAAATATGCTAATTAAAAAGGGGGGTCCTGGGAGTCCCTCTGCCAGACATTAGTCCTGGTTACAAGAGACTTACCCAGAGTCTTTAGCTCACTATCTTTCACAGAGAAGAAATATCCTAAACATTTCAGTCTTTGTCCTGCCCAGGGGCAGTCCAGCACCGAAATGCTAGGTAATTCTCCTCAGAACAAGAGTACCAAAAGAAACCCCAGACACGTGTTTCGTTCTGGTTGGACCTCATCAGTAGGGTGGATCTGTGCCTCTCTAAGAATAGTGAGCAAGGGGTCCACGTCTGGATTCCCCTAGTAACTTAGGGTGAGACCCAATGTTACTTAAATATGCTAATTAAAAAGGGGGTTCCAGGGAGTCCCTCTGCCAGACATTAATCCTGGTTACAAGAGACTTACCCAGAGTCTTTAGCTCACTATCTTTCACAGAGAAGAAATATCCCAAACATATCAGTCTTTGTCCTGCCCAGGGGCAGTCCAGCACCGAAATGCTAGGCAATTTTCCTCTGAACAAGAGTACCAACAGAAACCCCAGACACGTGTTTCGGTCTGGTTGGACCTCATCAGTAGGGTGGATCTGTGCCTCTCTAAGCATAGTGAGCAAGGGGTCCCCGTCTGGATTCCCCTAGTAACTTAGGGTGAGACCCAAAGTTACTTAAATATGCTAATTAAAAAGGGGGGTCCTGGGAGTCTCTCTGCCAGACATTAGTCCTGGTTACAAGAGACTTACCCAGAGTCTTTAGCTCACTATCTTTCACAGAGATGAAATATCCCAAACATATTAGTCTTTGTCCTGCCCAGGGGCAGTCCAGCACCGAAATGCTAGGCAATTCTCCTCTGAACAAGAGTACCAACAGAAACCCCAGACACGTGTTTCGGTCTGGTTGGACCTCATCAGTAGGGTGGATCTGTCCCTCTCTAAGAATAGTGAGCAAGGGGTCCACGTTTGGATTCCCCTAGTAACTTAGGGTGAGACCCAAAGTTACTTAAATATGCTAATTAAAAAGGGGGGTCCTGGGAGTCCCTCTGCGAGACATTAGTCCTGGTTACAAGAGACTTACCCAGAGTCTTTAGCTCACTATCTTTCACAGAGAAGAAATATCCTAAACATATCAGTCTTTGTCCTGCCCAGGGGCAGTCCAGCACCGAAATGCTAGGTAATTCTCCTCAGAACAAGAGTACCAAAAGAAACCCCAGACACGTGTTTCGGTCTGGTTGGACCTCATCAGTAGGGTAGATCTGTGCCTCTCTAAGAATAGTGAGCAAGGGGACCACGTCTGGATTCCCCTAGTAACTTAGGGTAAGACCCAAAGTTACTTAAATATGCTAATTAAAAAGGGGGGTCCGGGGAGTCCCTCTGCCAGACATTAGTCCTGGTTACAAGAGACTTACCCAGAGTCTTTAGCTCACTATCTTTCACAGAGAAGAAATATCCCAAACATATCAGTCTTTGTCCTGCCCAGGGGCAGTCCAGCACCGAAATGCTAGGCAATTCTCCTCTGAACAAGAGTACCCACAAAAACCCCAGACACGTGTTTCGGTCTGGTTGGACCTCATCAGTAGGGTGGATCTGTGCCTCTCTAAGAATAGTGAGCAAGGGGTCCACGTCTGGATTCCCCTAGTAACTTAGGGTGAGACCCAATGTTACTTAAATATGCTAATTAAAAAGGGGGGTCCGGGGAGTCCCTCTGCCAGACATTAGTCCTGGTTACAAGAGACTTACCCAGAGTCTTTAGCTCACTATCTTTCACAGAGAAGAAATATCCCAAACATATCAGTCTTTGTCCTGCCCAGGGGCAGTCCAGCACCGAAATGCTAGGCAATTCTCCTCTGAACAAGAGTACCAACAGAAACCCCAGACACTTGTTTCGGTCTGGTTGGACCTCATCAGTAGGGTGGATCTGTGCCTCTCTAAGAATAGTGAGCAAGGGGTCCACGTCTGGATTCCCCTAGTAACTTAGGGTAAGACCCAAAGTTACTTAAATATGCTAATTAAAAAGGGGGGTCCGGGGAGTCCCTCTGCCAGACATTAGTCCTGGTTACAAGAGACTTACCCAGAGTATTTAGCTCACTATCTTTCACATAGAAGAAATATCCCAAACATATCAGTCTTTGTCCTGCCCAGGGGCAGTCCAGCACCGAAATGCTAGGCAATTCTCCTCTGAACAAGAGTACCAACAGAAACCCCAGACACGTGTTTCGGTCTGGTTGGACCTCATCAGTAGGGTGGATCTGTGCCTCTCTAAGAATAGTGAGCAAGGGGTGCCCGTCTGGATTCCCCTAGTAACTTAGGGTGAGACCCAAAGTTACTTAAATATGCTAATTAAAAAGGGGGGTCCTGGGAGTCTCTCTGCCAGACATTAGTCCTGGTTACAAGAGACTTACCCAGAGTCTTTAGCTCACTATCTTTCACAGAGATGAAATATCCCAAACATATTAGTCTTTGTCCTGCCCAGGGGCAGTCCAGCACCGAAATGCTAGGCAATTCTCCTCTGAACAAGAGTACCAACAGAAACCCCAGACACGTGTTTCGGTCTGGTTGGACCTCATCAGTAGGGTGGATTTGTGCCTCTCTAAGAATAGTGAGCAAGGGGTCCACGTCGGAATTCCCCTACTAACTTAGGTTGAGACCCAAAGTTACTTAAATATGCTAATTAAAAAGGGGGGTCCTGGGAGTCCCTCTGCGAGACATTAGTCCTGGTTACAAGAGACTTACCCAGAGTCTTTAGCTCACTATCTTTCACAGAGAAGAAATATCCCAAACATATCAGTCTTTGTCCTGCCCAGGGGCAGTCCAGCACCGAAATGCTAGGCAATTCTCCTCTGAACAAGAGTACCCACAAAAACCCCAGACACGTGTTTCGGTCTGGTTGGACCTCATCAGTAGGGTGGATCTGTGCCTCTCTAAGAATAGTGAGCAAGGGGTCCACGTCTGGATTCCCCTAGTAACTTAGGGTGAGACCCAATGTTACTTAAATATGCTAATTAAAAAGGGGGGTCCGGGGAGTCCCTCTGCCAGACATTAGTCCTGGTTACAAGAGACTTACCCAGAGTCTTTAGCTCACTATCTTTCACAGAGAAGAAATATCCCAAACATATCAGTCTTTGTCCTGCCCAGGGGCAGTCCAGCACCGAAATGCTAGGCAATTCTCCTCTGAACAAGAGTACCAACAGAAACCCCAGACACTTGTTTCGGTCTGGTTGGACCTCATCAGTAGGGTGGATCTGTGCCTCTCTAAGAATAGTGAGCAAGGGGTCCACGTCTGGATTCCCCTAGTAACTTAGGGTAAGACCCAAAGTTACTTAAATATGCTAATTAAAAAGGGGGGTCCGGGGAGTCCCTCTGCCAGACATTAGTCCTGGTTACAAGAGACTTACCCAGAGTCTTTAGCTCACTATCTTTCACAGAGAAGAAATATCCCAAACATATCAGTCTTTGTCCTGCCCAGGGGCAGTCCAGCACCGAAATGCTAGGCAATTCTCCTCTGAACAAGAGTACCAACAAAAACCCCAGACACGTGTTTCGGTCTCGTTGGACCTCATCAGTAGGGTGGATCTGTGCCTCTCTAAGAATAGTAAGCAAGGGGTCCACGTCTGGGTTCCCCTAGTAACTTAGGGTGAGACCCAATGTTACTTAAATATGCTAATTAAAAAGGGGGGTCCGGGGAGTCCCTCTGCCAGACATTAGTCCTGGTTACAAGAGACTTACCCAGAGTCTTTAGCTCACTATCTTTCACAGAGAAGAAATATCCCAAACATATCAGTCTTTGTCCTGCCCAGGGGCAGTCCAGCACCGAAATGCTAGGCAATTCTCCTCTGAACAAGAGTACCAACAGAAACCCCAGACACGTGTTTCGGTCTGGTTGGACCTCATCAGTAGGGTGGATCTGTGCCTCTCTAAGAATAGTGAGCAAGGGGTGCCCGTCTGGATTCCCCTAGTAACTTAGGGTGAGACCCAAAGTTACTTAAATATGCTAATTAAAAAGGGGGGTCCTGGGAGTCTCTCTGCCAGACATTAGTCCTGGTTACAAGAGACTTACCCAGAGTCTTTAGCTCACTATCTTTCACAGAGATGAAATATCCCAAACATATTAGTCTTTGTCCTGCCCAGGGGCAGTCCAGCACCGAAATGCTAGGCAATTCTCCTCTGAACAAGAGTACCAACAGAAACCCCAGACACGTGTTTCGGTCTGGTTGGACCTCATCAGTAGGGTGGATCTGTGCCTCTCTAAGAATAGTGAGCAAGGGGTCCACGTCGGAATTCCCCTACTAATTTAGGTTGAGACCCAAAGTTACTTAAATATGCTAATTAAAAAGGGGGGTCCTGGGAGTCCCTATGCCAGACATTAGTCCTGGTTACAAGAGACTTACCCAGAGTCTTTAGCTCACTATCTTTCACAGAGAAGAAATATCCCAAACATATCAGTCTTTGTCCTGTCCAGGGGCAGTCCAGCACCGAAATGCTAGGCAATTCTCCTCTGAACAAGAGTACCAACAGAAACCCCAGACACGTGTTTCGGTCTGGTTGGATCTCATCAGTAGGGTGGATCTGTGCCTCTCTAAGAATAGTGAGCAAAGGGTCCACGTCTGGATTCCCCTAGTAACTTAGGGTGAGACCCAAAGTTACTTAAATATGCTAATTAAAAAGGGGGGTCCTAGGAGTCCCTCTGCCAGACATTAGTCCTGGTTACAAGAGACTTACCCAAAGTCTTTAGCTCACTATCTTTCACAGAGAAGAAATATCCCAAACATATCAGTCTTTGTCCTGCCCAGGGGCAGTCCAGCACTGAAATGCTAGGTAATTCTCCTCTGAACAAGAGAACCAACAGAAACCCCAGACACGTGTTTCGGTCTGATTGGACCTCATCAGTAGGGTGGATCTGTGCCTCTCTAAGAATAGTGAGCAAGGGGTCCACGTCTGGATTCCCCTAGTAATTTAGAGTGAGACCCAAAGTTACTTAAATATGCTAATTAAAAAGGGGGGTCCGGGGAGTCTCTCTGCCAGACATTAGTCCTGGTTACAAGAGACTTACCCAGAGTCTTTAGCTCACTATCTTTCACAGAGAAGAAATATCCCAAACATATCAGTCTTTGTCCTGCCCAGGGGCAGTCCAGCACCGAAATGCTAGGCAATTCTCCTCTGAACAAGAGTACCAACAGAAACCCCAGACACGTGTTTCAGTCTGGTTGGATCTCATCAGTAGGGTGGATCTGTGCCTCTCTAAGAATAGTGAGCAAGGGGTCCACGTCTGGATTCCCCTAGTAACTTACGGTGAGACCCAAAGTTACTTATATATGCTAATTAAAAAAGGGGGTCCTGGGAGTCCCTCTGCCAGACATTAGTCCTGGTTACAAGTGACTTACCCAGAGTCTTTAGCTCACTATCTTTCACAGAGAAGAAATATCCCAAACATATCAGTCTTTGTCCTGCCCAGGGGCAGTCCAGCACTGAAATGCTAGGCGATTCTCCCCTGAACAAGATTACCAACAAAAAACCCAGACACGTGTTTCGGTCTGGTTGGACCTCATCAGTAGGGTGGATCTGTGCCTCTCTAAGAATAGTGAGCAAGGGGTCCACGTTTGGATTCCCCTAGTAACTTAGGGTGAGACCCAAAGTTACTTAAATATGCTAATTAAAAAGGGGGGTCCTGGGAGTCCCTCTGCCAGACATTAGTCCTGGTTACAAGAGACTTACCCAGAGTCTTTAGCTCACTATCTTTCACAGAGAAGAAATATCCCAAACATATCAGTCTTTGTCCTGCCCAGGGGCAGTCCAGCACTGAAATGCTAGGTAATTCTCCTCTGAACAAGAGTACCAACAGAAACCCCAGACACGTGTTTCGGTCTGGTTGGACCTCATCAGTAGGGTGGATCTGTGCCTCTCTAAGAATAGTGAGCAAGGGGTCCACGTCTGGATTCCCCTAGTAACTTAGGGTGAGACCCAAAGTTACTTAAAAATGCTAATTAAAAAGGGGGGTCCGGGGAGTCCCTCTGCCAGATATTAGTCCTGGCTACAAGAGACTTACCCAGAGTCTTTAGCTCACTATCTTTCACAGAGAAGAAATATCCCAAACATATCAGTCTTTGTCCTACCCAGGGGCAGTCCAGCACCGAAATGCTAGGCAATTCTCCTCTGAACAAGAGTACCAACAGAAACCCCAGACACGTGTTTCGGTCTGGTTGGACCTCATCAGTAGGGTGGATCTGTGCCTCTCTAAGAATAGTGAGCAAGGGGTCCACGTCTGGATTCCCCTAGTAACTTAGGGTGAGACCCAAAGTTACTTAAATATGCTAATTAAAAAGGGGGTCCTGGGAGTCCCTCTGCCAGACATTAGTCCTGGTTACAAGAGACTTACCCAGAGTCTTTAGCTCACTATCTTTCACAGAGAAGAAATATCCCAAACATATCAGTCTTTGGCCTGCCCAGGGGCAGTCCAGCACCGAAATGCTAGGCAATTCTCCTCTGAACAAGAGTACTAACAGAAACCCCAGACACGTGTTTCGGTCTGGTTGGACCTCATCAGTAGGGTGGATATGTGCCTCTCTAAGAATAGTGAGCAAGGGGTCCACGTCTGGATTGCCCTAGTAACTTAGGGTGAGGCCCAAAGTTACTTAAATATGCTAATTAAAAAGGGGGGTCCTAGGAGTCCCTCTGCCAGACATTAGTCCTGGTTACAAGAGACTTACCCAGAGTCTTTAGCTCACTATCTTTCACAGAGAAGAAATATCCCAAACATATCAGTCTTTGTCCTGCCCAGGGGCAATCCAGCACCGAAATGCTAGGCAATTCTCCTCTGAACAAGAAAACCAACAGAAACCCCAGACACGTGTTTCGGTCTGTTGGACCTCATCATTAGGGTGGATCTGTGCCTCTCTAAGAATAGTGAGCAAGGGGTCCACGTCTGGATTCCCCTAGTAACTTAGGGTGAGACCCAACGTTACTTAAATATGCTAATTAAAAACGGGGGTCCTGGGAGTCCCTCTGCCAGACATTAGTCCTGGTTACAAGAGACTTACCCAGAGTCTTTAGCTCACTATCTTTCACAGAGAAGAAATATCCCAAACATATCAGTCTTTGGCCTGCCCAGGGGCAGTCCAGCACCGAAATGCTAGGCAATTCTCCTCTGAACAAGAGTACTAACAGAAACCCCAGACACGTGTTTCGGTCTGGTTGGACCTCATCAGTAGGGTGGATATGTGCCTCTCTAAGAATAGTGAGCAAGGGGTCCACGTCTGGATTGCCCTAGTAACTTACGGTGAGACCCAAAGTTACTTATATATGCTAATTAAAAAAGGGGGTCCTGGGAGTCCCTCTGCCAGACATTAGTCCTGGTTACAAGTGACTTACCCAGAGTCTTTAGCTCACTATCTTTCACAGAGAAGAAATATCCCAAACATATCAGTCTTTGTCCTGCCCAGGGGCAGTCCAGCACCGAAATGCTAGGCGATTCTCCCCTGAACAAGATTACCAACAAAAAACCCAGACACGTGTTTCGGTCTGGTTGGACCTCATCAGTAGGGTGGATCTGTGCCTCTCTAAGAATAGTGAGCAAGGGGTCCACGTTTGGATTCCCCTAGTAACTTAGGGTGAGACCCAAAGTTACTTAAATATGCTAATTAAAAAGGGGGGTCCTGGGAGTCCCTCTGCCAGACATTAGTCCTGGTTACAAGAGACTTACCCAGAGTCTTTAGCTCACTATCTTTCACAGAGAAGAAATATCCCAAACATATCAGTCTTTGTCCTGCCCAGGGGCAGTCCAGCACTGAAATGCTAGGTAATTCTCCTCTGAACAAGAGTACCAACAGAAACCCCAGACACGTGTTTCGGTCTGGTTGGACCTCATCAGTAGGGTGGATCTGTGCCTCTCTAAGAATAGTGAGCAAGGGGTCCACGTCTGGATTCCCCTATTAACTTAGGGTGAGACCCAAAGTTACTTAAAAATGCTAATTAAAAAGGGGGGTCCGGGGAGTCCCTCTGCCAGATATTAGTCCTGGCTACAAGAGACTTACCCAGAGTCTTTAGCTCACTATCTTTCACAGAGAAGAAATATCCCAAACATATCAGTCTTTGTCCTACCCAGGGGCAGTCCAGCACCGAAATGCTAGGCAATTCTCCTCTGAACAAGAGTACCAACAGAAACCCCAGACACGTGTTTCGGTCTGGTTGGACCTCATCAGTAGGGTGGATCTGTGCCTCTCTAAGAATAGTGAGCAAGGGGTCCACGTCTGGATTCCCCTAGTAACTTAGGGTGAGACCCAAAGTTACTTAAATATGCTAATTAAAAAGGGGGTCCTGGGAGTCCCTCTGCCAGACATTAGTCCTGGTTACAAGAGACTTACCCAGAGTCTTTAGCTCACTATCTTTCACAGAGAAGAAATATCCCAAACATATCAGTCTTTGGCCTGCCCAGGGGCAGTCCAGCACCGAAATGCTAGGCAATTCTCCTCTGAACAAGAGTACTAACAGAAACCCCAGACACGTGTTTCGGTCTGGTTGGACCTCATCAGTAGGGTGGATATGTGCCTCTCTAAGAATAGTGAGCAAGGGGTCCACGTCTGGATTGCCCTAGTAACTTAGGGTGAGACCCAAAGTTACTTAAATATGCTAATTAAAAAGGGGGGTCCTAGGAGTCCCTCTGCCAGACATTAGTCCTGGTTACAAGAGACTTACCCAGAGTCTTTAGCTCACTATCTTTCACAGAGAAGAAATATCCCAAACATATCAGTCTTTGTCCTGCCCAGGGGCAATCCAGCACCGAAATGCTAGGCAATTCTCCTCTGAACAAGAAAACCAACAGAAACCCCAGACACGTGTTTCGGTCTGTTGGACCTCATCAGTAGGGTGGATCTGTGCCTCTCTAAGAATAGTGAGCAAGGGGTCCACGTCTGGATTCCCCTAGTAACTTAGGGTGAGACCCAACGTTACTTAAATATGCTAATTAAAAACGGGGGTCCTGGGAGTCCCTCTGCCAGACATTAGTCCTGGTTACAAGAGACCTACCCAGAGTCTTTACCTCACTATCTTTCACAGAGAAGAAATATCCCAAACATATCAGTCTTTGTCCTGCCAAGGGCAGTCCAGCACCGAAATGCTAGGTAATTCTCCTCTGAACAAGAGTACCAACAGAAACCCCAGACACGTGTTTCGGTCTGGTTGGACCTCATCAGTAGGGTGGATATGTGCCTCTCTAAGATAGTGAGCAAGGGGTCCACGTCTGGATTGCCCTAGTAACTTAGGGTGAGACCCAAAGTTACTTAAATATGCTAATTAAAAAGGGGGGTCCTAGGAGTCCCTCTGCCAGACATTAGTCCTGGTTACAAGAGACTTACCCAGAGTCTTTAGCTCACTATCTTTCACAGAGAAGAAATATCCCAAACATATCAGTCTTTGTCCTGCCCAGGGGCAATCCAGCACCGAAATGCTAGGCAATTCTCCTCTGAACAAGAAAACCAACAGAAACCCCAGACACGTGTTTCGGTCTGTTGGACCTCATCAGTAGGGTGGATCTGTGCCTCTCTAAGAATAGTGAGCAAGGGGTCCACGTCTGGATTCCCCTAGTAACTTAGGGTGAGACCCAACGTTACTTAAATATGCTAATTAAAAACGGGGGTCCTGGGAGTCCCTCTGCCAGACATTAGTCCTGGTTACAAGAGACTTACCCAGAGTCTTTACCTCACTATCTTTCACAGAGAAGAAATATCCCAAACATATCAGTCTTTGTCCTGCCAAGGGCAGTCCAGCACCGAAATGCTAGGTAATTCTCCTCTGAACAAGAGTACCAACAGAAACCCCAGACACGTGTTTCGGTCTGGTTGGACCTCATCAGTAGGGTGGATCTGTGCCTCTCTAAGAATAGTGAGCAAGGGATCCACGTCTGGATTCCCCTAGTAATTTAGGGTGAGACCCAAAGTTACTTAAATATGCTAATTAAAAAGGGGGGTCCGGGGAGTCCCTCTGCCAGACATTAGTCCTGGTTACAAGAGACTTACCCAGAGTCTTTAGCTCGCTATCTTTCACAGAGAAGAAATATCCCAAATATATCAGTCTTTGTCCTGGCCAGGGGTAGTCCAGCACCGAAATGCTAGGCGATTCTCCTCTGAACAAGAGTACCAACAGAAACCGCAGACACGTGTTTCGGTCTGGTTGGACCTCATCAGTAAGGTGGATCTGTGCCTCTCTAAGAATAGTGAGCAAGGGGTCCATGTCTGGATTCCCCCTAGTAACTTAGGGTAAGACCGAACGTTACTTAAATATGCTAATTAAAAAGGGGGGTCCTGGGAGTCCCTCTGCCAGACATTAGTCCTGGTTACAAGAGACTTACCCAGAGTCTTTAGCTCACTATCTTTCACAGAGAAGAAATATCCCAAACATATCAGTCTTTGTCCTGCCAAGGGCAGTCCAGCACCGAAATGCTAGGTAATTCTCCTCTGAACAAGAGTACCAACAGAAACCCCAGACATGTGTTTCGGTCTGGTTGGACCTCATCAGTAGGGTGGATCTGTGCCTCTCTAAGAATAGTGAGCAAGGGGTCCACGTCTGGATTCCCCTAGTAACTTAGGGTGAGACCCAAAGTTACTTAAATATGCTAATTAAAAAGGGGGGTCCGGGGAGTCCCTCTGCCAGACATTAGTCCTCGTTACAAGAGACTTACCCAGAGTCTTTAGCTCACTATCTTTCACAGAGAAGAAATATCCCAAACATATCAGTCTTTGTCCTGCCCAGGGGCAGTCCAGCACCGAAATGCTAGGCAATTCTCCTCTGAACAAGATTACCAACAGAAACCCCAGACATGTGTTTCGGTCTGGTTGGACCTCATCAGTAGGGTGGATCTGTGCCTCTCTAAGAATAGTGAGCAAGGGGTCCACATCTGGATTCCCCTAGTCACTTAGGGTGAGACCCAATGTTACTTAAATATGCTAATTAAAAAGGGGGGTCCAGGGAGTCCCCCTGCCAGACATTAGTCCAGGTTACAAGAGACTTAACCAGAGTCTTTAGCTCACTATCTTTCACAGAGAAGAAATATCCCAAACATATCAGTCTTTGTCCTGCCCAGGGGCAGTCCAGCACCGAAATGCTAGGCAATTCTCCTCTGAACAAGAGTACCAACAGAAACCCCAGACACGTGTTTCGGTCTGGTTGGACCTCATCAGTAGGGTGGATCTGTGCCTCTCTAAGAATAGTGAGCAAGGGGTCCACGTCTGGATTCCCCTAGTAACTTAGGGTGAGACCCAAAGTTACTTAAATATGCTAATTAAAAGGGGGGTTATTGGGAGTCCCACTCCCAGACATTAGTCCTGGTACAAGAGACTTACCCAGAGTCTTTAGCTCACTATCTTTCACAGAGAAGAAATATCCCAAACATATCAGTCTTTGTCCTGCCCAGGGGCAGTCCAGCACCGAAATGCTAGGCAATTCTCCTCTGAACAAGAGTACCAACATAAACCCCAGACACGTGTTTCGGTCTGGTTGGACCTCATCAGTAGGGTGGATCTGTGCCTCTCTAAGAATAGTGAGCAAGGGGTCCACGTCTGGATTCCCCTAGTAACTTAGGGTGAGACCCAAAGTTACTTAAATATGCTAATTAAAAAGGGGGGTCCTAGGAGTCCCTCTGCCAGACATTAGTCCTGGTTACAAGAGACTTACCCAGAGTCTTTAGCTCACTATCTTTCACAGAGAAGAAATATCCCAAACATATCAGCCTTTGTCCTGCCCAGGGGCAGTCCAGCACCGAAATGCTAGGCAATTCTCCTCTGAACAAGAGTACCAACAAAAACCCCAGACACGTGTTTCGGTCTGGTTGGACCTCATAAGTAGGGAGGATCTGTGCCTCTCTAAGAATAGTGAGCAAGGGGTCCACGTCTGGATTCCCCTAGTAACTTAGGGTGAGACCCAAAGTTACTTAAATATGCTAATTAAAAAGGGGGGTCCAGGGAGTCCCTTTGCCAGACATTAGTCCTGGTTACAAGAGACTTACCCAGAGTCTTTAGCTCACTATCTTTCACAGAGAAGAAATATCCCAAACATATCAGTCTTTGTCCTGCCCAGGGGCAGTCCAGCACCGAAATGCTAGGCAATTCTCCTCTGAACAAGAGTACCAACAGAAACCCCAGACACGTGTTTCGGTCTGGTTGGACCTAATCAGTAGGGTGGATCTGTGCCTCTCTAAGAATAGTGAGCAAGGGGTCCCCGTCTGGATTCACCTAGTAACTTAGGGTGAGACCCAAAGTTATTTAAATATGCTACTTAAAAAGGGGGGTCCTAGGAGTCCCTCTGCAAGACATTAGTCCTGGTTACAAGAGACTTACCCAGAGTCTTTAGCTCACTATCTTTCACAGAGAAGAAATATCCCAAACATATCAGTCTTTGTCCTGCCAAAGGGCAGTCCAGCACCGAAATGCTAGGCAATTCTCCTCTGAACAAGAGTACCAACAGAAACCCCAGACACGTGTTTCGGTCTGGTTGGACCTCATCAGTAGGGTGGATCTGTGCCTCTCTAAGAATAGTGAGCAAGGGGTCCACGTTTGGATTCCCCTAGTAACTTAGGGTGAGACCCAAAGTTACTTAAATATGCTAATTAAAAAGGGGGGTCCTGGGAGTCCCTCTGCCAGACATTAGTCCTGGTTACAAGAGACTTACCGAGAGTCTTTAGCTCACTATCTTTCACAGAGAAGAAATATCCTAAACATATCAGTCTTTGTCCTGCCCAGGGGCAGTCCAGCACTGAAATGCTAGGCAATTCTCCTCTGAACAAGAGTACCAACAAAAACCCCAGACACGTGTTTCGGTCTGGTTGGACCTCATCAGTAGGGTGGATCTGTGCCTCTCTAAGAATAGTGAGCAAGGGGTCCACGTATGGATTCCCCTTGTAACTTAGGGTGAGACCCAATGTTCCTTAAATATGCTAATTAAAATGGGGGGTCCGGGGAGTCCCTCTGCCAGACATTAGTCCTGGTTACAAGAGACTTACCCAGAGTCTTTAGCTCACTATCTTTCACAGAGAAGAAATATCCCAAACATATCAGTCTTTGTCCTGCCCAGGGGCAGTCCAGCACCGAAATGCTAGGCAATTCTCCTCTGAACAAGAGTACCAACAGAAACCCCAGACACTTGTTTCGGTCTGGTTGGACCTCATCAGTAGGGTGGATCTGTGCCTCTCTAAGAATAGTGAGCAAGGGGTCCCCGTCTGGATTCCCCTACTAACTTACGGTGAGACCCAAAGTTACTTAAATATGCTAATTAAAAAGGGGGGTCCTGGGAGTCCCTCTGCCAGACATTAGTCCTGGTTACAAGAGACTTACCCAGAGTCTTTAGCTCACTATCTTTCACAGAGAAGAAATATCCCAAACATATCAGTCTTTGTCCTGCCCAGGGGCAGTCCAGCACCGAAATGCTAGGCAATTCTCCTCTGAACAAGAGTACCAACAGAAACCCCAGACACGTGTTTCGGTCTGGTTGGACCTCATCAGTAGGGTGGATCTATGCCTCTCTAAGAATAGTGAGCAAGGGGTCCACGTTTGGATTCCCCTAGTAACTTAGGGTGAGACCCAAAGTTACTTAAATATGCTAATTAAAAAGGGGGGTCCTGGGAGTCCCTCTGCCAGAAATTAGTCCTGGTTACAAGAGACTTACCCAGAGTCTTTAGCTCACTATCTTTCACAGAGAAGAAATATCCTAAACATATCAGTCTTTGTCCTGCCCAGGGGCAGTCCAGCACCGAAATGCTAGGTAATTCTCCTCAGAACAAGAGTACCAAAAGAAACCCCAGACACGTGTTTCGGTCTGGTTGGACCTCATCAGTAGGGTGGATCTGTGCCTCTCTAAGAATAGTGAGCAAGGGGTCCACGTCTGGATTCCCCTAGTAACTTAGGGTAAGACCCAAAGTTACTTAAATATGCTAATTAAAAACGGGGTCCGGGGAGTCCCTCTGCCAGACATTAGTCCTGGTTACAAGAGACTTACCCAGAGTCTTTAGCTCACTATATTTCACAGAGAAGAAATATCCCAAACATATCAGTCTTTGTCCTGCCCAGGGGCAGTCCAGCACCGAAATGCTAGGCAATTCTCCTCTGAACAAGAGTACCCACAAAAACCCCAGTCACGTGTTTCGGTCTGGTTGGACCTCATCAGTAGGGTGGATCTGTGCCTCTCTAAGAATAGTGAGCAAGGGGTCCACGTCTGGATTCCCCTAGTAACTTAGGGTGAGACCCAATGTTACTTAAATATGCTAATTAAAAAGGGGAGTCCGGGGAGTCCCTCTGCCAGACATTAGTCCTGGTTACAAGAGACTTACCCAGAGTCTTTAGCTCACTATCTTTCACAGAGAAGAAATATCCCAAACATATCAGTCTTTGTCCTGCCCAGGGGCAGTCCAGCACCGAAATGCTAGGCAATTCTCCTCTGAACAAGAGTACCAACAGAAACCCCAGACACTTGTTTCGGTCTGGTTGGACCTCATCAGTAGGGTGGATCTGTGCCTCTCTAAGAATAGTGAGCAAGGTGTCCACGTCTGGATTCCCCTAGTAACTTAGGGTAAGACCCAAAGTTACTTAAATATGCTAATTAAAAAGGGGGGTCCGGGGAGTCCCTCTGCCAGACATTAGTCCTGGTTACAAGAGACTTACCCAGAGTCTTTAGCTCACTATCTTTCACAGAGAAGAAATATCCCAAACATATTAGTCTTTGTCCTGCCCAGGGGCAGTCCAGCACCGAAATGCTAGGCAATTCTCCTCTGAACAAGAGTACCAACAAAAACCCCAGACACGTGTTTCGGTCTGGTTGGACCTCATCAGTAGGGTGGATCTGTGCCTCTCTAAGAATAGTGAGCAAGGGGTCCACGTCTGGGTTCCCCTAGTAACTTAGGGTGAGACCCAATGTTACTTAAATATGCTAATTAAAAAGGGGGGTCCGGGGAGTCCCTATGCCAGACATTAGTCCTGGTTACAAGAGACTTACCCAGAGTCTTTAGCTCACTATCTTTCACAGAGAAGAAATATCCCAAACATATCAGTCTTTGTCCTGTCCAAGGGCAGTCCAGCACCGAAATGCTAGGCAATTCTCCTCTGAACAAGAGTACCAACAGAAATCCCAGACACGTGTTTCGGTCTGGTTGGACCTCATCAGTAGGGTGGATCTGTGGCTCTCTAAGAATAGTGAGCAAGGGGTCCACGTCGGGATTCCCCTACTAACTTAGGTTGAGACCCAAAGTTACTTAAATATGCTAATTAAAAAGGGGGGTCCTGGGAGTCCTTATGCCAGACATTAGTCCTGGTTACAAGAGACTTACCCAGAGTCTTTAGCTCACTATCTTTCACAGAGAAGAAATATACCAAACATATCAGTCTTTGTCCTGCCCAGGGGCAGTCCAGCACCGAAATGCTAGGTAATTCTCCTCTGAACAAGAGTACCAACAGAAACCCCAGACACGTGTTTCGGTCTGATTGGACCTCATCAGTAGGGTGGATCTGTGCCTCTCTAAGAATAGTGAGCAAGGGGTCCACGTCTGGATTCCCCTAGTAACTTAGAGTGAGACCCAAAGTTACTTAAATATGCTAATTAAAAAGGGGGGTCCGGGGAGTCTCTCTGCCAGACATTAGTCCTGGTTACAAGAGACTTACCCAGAGTCTTTAGCTCACTATCTTTCACAGAGAAGAAATATCCCAAACATATCAGTCTTTGTCCTGCAGAGGGGCAGTCCAGCACCGAAATGCTAGGCAATTCTCCTCTGAACAAGAGTACCAACAGAAACCCCAGACACGTGTTTCGGTCTGGTTGGACCTCATCAGTAGGGTGGATCTGTGCCTCTCTAAGAATAGTGAGCAAGGGGTCCACGTCTGGATTCCCCTAGTAACTTACGGTGAGACCCAAAGTTACTTATATATGCTAATTAAAAAAGGGGGTCCTGGGAGTCCCTCTGCCAGACATTAGTCCTGGTTACAAGAGACTTACCCAGAGTCTTTAGCTCACTATCTTTCACAGAGAAGAAATATCCCAAACATATCAGTCTTTGTCCTGCCCAGGGGCAGTCCAGCACCGAAATGCTAGGCAATTCTCCCCTGAACAAGATTACCAACAGAAACCCCAGACACGTGTTTCGGTCTGGTTGGACCTCATCAGTAGGGTGGATCTGTGCCTCTCTAAGAATAGTGAGCAAGGGGTCCACGTTTGGATTCCCCTAGTAACTTAGGGTGAGACCCAAAGTTACTTAAATAAGCTAATTAAAAAGGGGGGTCCGGGGAGTCCCTCTGCCAGATATTAGTCCTGGCTACAAGAGACTTACCCAGAGTCTTTAGCTCACTATCTTTCACAGAGAAGAAATATCCCAAACATATCAGTCTTTGTCCTACCCAGGAGCAGTCCAGCACCGAAATGCTAGGCAATTCTCCTCTGAACAAGAGTACCAACAGAAACCCCAGACACATGTTTCGGTCTGGTTGGACCTCATCAGTAGGGTGGATCTGTGCCTCTCTAAGAATAGTGAGCAAGGGGTCCACGTCTGGATTCCCCTTGTAATTTAGGGTGAGACCCAAAGTTACTTAAATATGCTAATTAAAAAGGGCGGTCCTGGGAGTCCCTCTGCCGGACATTAGTCCTGCTTACAAGAGACTTACCCAGAGTCTTTAGCTCACTATCTTTCACAGAGAAGAAATATCCCAAACATATCAGTCTTTGGCCTGCCCAGGGCCAGTCCAGCACCGAAATGCTAGGCAATTCTCCTCTGAATAAGAGTACTAACAGAATCCCCAGACACGTGTTTCAGTCTGGTTGGACCTCATCAGTAGGGTGGATCTGTGCCTCTCTAAGAATAGTGAGCAAGGGTCCACGTCTGGATTCCCCTAGTAACTTAGGGTGAGACCCAAAGTTACTTAAATATGCTAATTAAAAAGGGGGTTACTGGGAGTCCCTCTGCCAGACATTAGTCCTGGTACAAGAGACTTACCCAGAGTCTTTAGCTCACTATCTTTCACAGAGAAGACATATCCCAAACATATCAGTCTTTGTCCTGCCCAGGGGCAGTCCAGCACCGAAATGCTAGGCAATTCTCCTCTGAACAAGAGTACCAACAGAAACCCCAGACACGTGTTTTGGTCTGTTTGGACCTCATCAGTAGGGTGGATCTGTGCCTCTCTAAGAATAGTGAGCAAGGGGTCCACTTCTGGATTCCCCTAGTAACTTAGGGTGAGACCCAAAGTTACTTAAATATGCTAATTAAAAAGGGGGGTCCGGGGAGTCTCTCTGCCAGACATTAGTCCTGGTTACAAGAGACTTACCCAGAGTCTTTAGCTCACTATCTTTCACAGAGAAGAAATATCCCAAACATATCAGTCTTTGTCCTGCAGAGGGGCAGTCCAGCACCGAAATCCTAGGCAATTCTCCTCTGAAAAAGAGTACCAACAGAAACCCCAGACACGTGTTTCGGTCTGGTTGGACCTCATCAGTAGGGTGGATCTGTGCCTCTCTAAGAATAGTGAGCAAGGGGTCCACGTCTGGATTCCCCTAGTAACTTACAGTGAGACCCAAAGTTACTTATATATGCTAATTAAAAAAGGGGGTCCTGGGAGTCCCTCTGCCAGACATTAGTCCTGGTTACAAGAGACTTACCCAGAGTCTTTAGCTCACTATCTTTCACAGAGAAGAAATATCCCAAACATATCAGTCTTTGTCCTGCCCAGGGGCAGTCCAGCACCGAAATGCTAGGCAATTCTCCCCTGAACAAGATTACCAACAGAAACCCCAGACACGTGTTTCGGTATGGTTGGACCTCATCAGTAGGGTGGATCTGTGCCTCTCTAAGAATAGTGAGCAAGGGGTCCACGTTTGGATTCCCCTAGTAACTTAGGGTGAGACCCAAAGTTACTTAAATATGCTAATTAAAAAGGGGGGTCCTGGGAGTCCCTCTGCCATACATTAGTCCTGGTTACAAGAGACTTACCCAGAGTCTTTAGCTCACTATCTTTCACAGAGAAGAAATATCCCAAACATATCAATCTTTGTCCTGCCCAGGGGCAGTCCAGCACCGAAATGCTAGGTAATTCTCCTCTGAACAAGAGTACCAACAGAAACCCCAGACACGTGTTTCGGTCTGGTTGGACCTCATCAGTAGGGTGGATCTGTGCCTCTCTAAGAATAGTGAGCAAGGGGTCCACGTCTGGATTCCCCTAGTAACTTAGGGTGAGACCCAAAGTTACTTAAATATGCTAATTAAAAAGGGGGGTCCGGGGAGTCCCTCTGCCAGATATTAGTCCTGGCTACAAGAGACTTACCCAGAGTCTTTAGCTCACTATCTTTCACAGAGAAAAAATATCCCAAACATATCAGTCTTTGTCCTACCCAGGAGCAGTCCAGCACCGAAATGCTAGGCAATTCTCCTCTGAACAAGAGTACCAACAGAAACCCCAGACACATGTTTCGGTCTGGTTGGACCTCATCAGTAGGGTGGATCTGTGCCTCTCTAAGAATAGTGAGCAAGGGGTCCACGTCTGGATTCCCCTAGTAATTTAGGGTGAGACCCAAAGTTACTTAAATATGCTAATTAAAAAGGGGGGTCCTGGGAGTCCCTCTGCCGGACATTAGTCCTGCTTACAAGAGACTTACCCAGAGTCTTTAGCTCACTATCTTTCACAGAGAAGAAATATCCCAAACATATCAGTCTTTGGCCTGCCCAGGGCCAGTCCAGCACAGAAATGCTGGGCAATTCTCCTCTGAACAAGAGTACTAACAGAAACCCCAGACACGTGTTTCGGTCTGGTTGGACCTCATCAGTAGGGTGGATCTGTGCCTCTCTAAGAATAGTGAGCAAGGGTCCACGTCTGGATTCCCCTAGTAACTTAGGGTGAGACCCAAAGTTACTTAAATATGCTAATTAAAAAGGAGGTTACTGGGAGTCCCTCTGCCAGACATTAGTCCTGGTACAAGAGACTTACCCAGAGTCTTTAGCTCACTATCTTTCACAGAGAAGAAATATCCCAAACATATCAGTCTTTGTCCTGCCCAGGGGCAGTCCAGCACCGAAATGCTAGGCAATTCTCCTCTGAACAAGAGTACCAACAGAAACCCCAGACACGTGTTTTGGTCTGTTTGGACCTCATCAGTAGGGTGGATCTGTGCCTCTCTAAGAATAGTGAGCAAGGGGTCCACGTCTGGATTCCCCTAGTAACTTAGGGTGAGACCCAAAGTTACTTAAATATGCTAATTAAAAAGGGGGGTCCGGGGAGTCCCTCTGCCAGACATTAGTCCTGGTTATAAGAGACTTACCCAGAGTCTTTAGCTCACTATCTTTCACAGAGAAGAAATATCCCAAACATATCAGTCTTTGTCCTGCCCAGGGGCAGTCCAGCACCGAAATTCTAGGCAATTCTCCTCTGACCAAGAGTACCAACAGAAACCCCAGACACGTGTTTCGATCTGGTTGGACCTCATCAGTAGGGTGGATCTATGCCTCTCTAAGAATAGTGAGCAAGGGGTCCACGTCTGGATTCCCCTAGTAACTTAGGGTGAGACCAAAAATTACTTAAATATGCTAATTAAAAAGGGGGGTCCTGGGAGTCCGTATGCCAGACATTAGTCCTGGTTACAAGAGACTTACCCAGAGTCTTTAGCTCACTATCTTTCACAGAGAAGAAATATCCCAAACATATCAGTCTTTGTCCTGCCCAGGGGCAGTCCAGCACCGAAATGCTAGGCAATTCTCCTCTGAACAAGAGTACCAACAGAAACCCCAGACACGTGTTTCGGTCTGGTTGGACCTCATCAGTAGGGTGGATATGTGCCTCTCTAAGAATAGTGAGCAAGGGGTCCACGTCTGGATTTCCCTAGTAACTTAGGGTGAGACCCAAATTTACTTAAATATGCTAATTAAAAAGGGGGTTACTGGGAGTCCCTCTGCCAGACATTAGTCCTGGTACAAGAGACTTACCCAGAGTCTTTAGCTCACTATCTTTCACATAGAAGAAATATCCCAAACATATTAGTCTTTGTCCTGCCCAGGGGCAATCCAGCACCGAAATGCTAGGCAATTCTCCTCTGAACAAGAGTACCAACAGAAACCCCAGACACATGTTTCGGTCTGGTTGGACCTCATCAGTAGGGTGGATCTGTGCCTCTCTAAGAATAGTGAGCAAGGGGTCCCCGTCTGGATTCCCCTAGTAACTTAGGGTGACACCCAAAGTTACTTAAATATGCTAATTAAAAAGGGGGGTCCTAGGAGTCCCTCTGCCAGACATTAGTCCTGGTTACAAGAGACTTACCCAGAGTCTTTAGCTCACTATCTGTCACAGAGAAGAAATATCCCAAACATATCAGTCTTTGTCCTGCCAAGGGCAGTCCAGCACCGAAATGCTAGGTAATTCTCCTCTGAACAAGAGTACCAACAGAAACCCCAGACACGTGTTTCGGTCTGGTTGGACCTCATCAGTAGGGTGGATCTGTGCCTCTCTAAGAATAGTGAGCAAGGGATCCACGTCTGGATTCCCCTAGTAACTTAGGGTGAGACCCAAAGTTACTTAAATATGCTAATTAAAAAGGGGGGTCCGGGGAGTCCCTCTGCCAGACATTAGTCCTGGTTACAAGAGACTTACCCAGAGTCTTTAGCTCGCTATCTTTCACAGAGAAGAAATATCCCAAACATATCAGTCTTTGTCCTGGCCAGGGGTAGTCCAGCACCGAAATGCTAGGCGATTCTCCGCTGAACAAGAGCACCAACAGAAACCGCAGACACGTGTTTCGGTCTGGTTGGACCTCATCAGTAGGGTGGATCTGTGCCTCTCTAAGAATAGTGAGCAAGGGGTCCACGTCTGGATTCCCCTAGTAACTTAGGGTGAGACCCAAAGTTACTTAAATATGCTAATTAAAAAGGGGGGTCCGGGGAGTCCCTCTGCCAGACATTAGTCCTCGTTACAAGAGACTTACCCAGAGTCTTTAGCTCACTATCTTTCACAGAGAAGAAATATGCCAAACATATCAGTCTTTGTCCTGCCCAGGGGCAGTCCAGCACCAAAATGCTAGGCAATTCTCCTCTGAACAAGATTACCAACAGAAACCCCAGACATGTGTTTCGGTCTGGTTGGACCTCATCAGTAGGGTGGATCTGTGCCTCTCTAAGAATAGTGAGCAAGGGGTCCACGTCTGGATTCCCCTAGTCACTTAGGGTGAGACCCAATGTTACTTAAATATGCTAATTAAAAAGGGGGGTCCGGGGAGTCCCTCTGCCAGACATTAGTCCTGGTTACAAGAGACTTACCCAGAGTCTTTAGCTCACTATCTTTCACAGAGAAGAAATATCCCAAACATATCAGTCTTTGTCCTGCCCAGGGGCAGTCCAGCACCGAAATGCTAGGCAATTCTCCTCTGAACAAGAGTACCAACAGAAACCCCAGACACGTGTTTCGGTCTGGTTGGACCTCATCAGTAGGGTGGATCTGTGCCTCTCTAAGAATAGTGAGCAAGGGGTCCACGTCTGGGTTCCCCTAGTAACTTAGGTTGAGACCCAATGTTACTTAAATATGCTAATTAAAAAGGGGGGTCCGGGGAGTCCCTATGCCAGACATTAGTCCTGGTTACAAGAGACTTACCCAGAGTCTTTAGCTCACTATCTTTCACAGAGAAGAAATATCCCAAACATATCAGTCTTTGTCCTGTCCAGGGGCGGTCCAGCACCGAAATGCTAGGCAATTCTCCTCTGAACAAGAGTACCAACAGAAACCCCAGACACGTGTTTCGGTCTGGTTGGACCTCATCAGTAGGGTGGATCTGTGCCTCTCTAAGAATAGTGAGCAAGGGGTCCACGTCGGGATTCCCCTACTAACTTAGGTTGAGACCCAAAGTTACTTAAATATGCTAATTAAAAAGGGGGGTCCTGGGAGTCCCTATGCCAGACATTAGTCCTGGTTACAAGAGACTTACCCAGAGTCTTTACCTCACTATCTTTCACAGAGAAGAAATATCCCAAACATATCAGTCTTTGTCCTGTCCAGGGGCAGTCCAGCACCGAAATGCTAGGCAATTCTCCTCTGAACAAGAGTACCAACAGAAACCCCAGACACGTGTTTCGGTCTGGTGGACCTCATCAGTAGGGTGGATCTGTGCCTCTCTAAGAATAGTGAGAAAAGGGTCCACGTCTGGATTCCCCTAGTAATTTAGGGTGAGACCCAAAGTTACTTAAATATGCTAATTAAAAAGGGGGGGTCCTAGGAGTCCCTCTGCCAGACATTAGTCCTGGTTACAAGAGACTTACCCAAAGTCTTTAGCTCACTATCTTTCACAGAGAAGAAATATCACAAACATATCAGTCTTTGTCCTGCCCAGGGGCAGTCCAGCACGTTAATGCTAGGTAATTCTCCTCTGAACAAGAGTACCAACAGCAACCCCAGACACGTGTTTCGGTCTGGTTGGACCTCATCAGTAGGGTGGATCTGTGCCTCGCTAAGAATCGTGAGCAAGGGGTCCACGTCTGGATTCCCTTAGTAACTTAGGGTGAGACCCAATGTTACTTAAATATGCTAATTAAAAAGGGGGGCCCGGGGAGTCCCTATGCCAGACATTAGTCCTGGTTACAAGAGACTTACCCAGAGTCTTTAGCTCACTATCTTTCACAGAGAAGAAATATCCCAAACATATCAGTCTTTGTCCTGTCCAGGGGCGGTCCAGCACCGAAATGCTAGGCAATTCTCCTCTGAACAAGAGTACCAACAGAAACCCCAGACACATGTTTCGGTCTGGTTGGACCTCATCAGTAGGGTGGATCTGTGCCTCTCTAAGAATAGTGAGCAAGGGGTCCCCGTCTGGATTCCCCTAGTAACTTAGGGTGAGACCCAAAGTTACTTAAATATGCTAATTCAAAAGGGGGGTCCTAGGAGTCCCTCTGCCAGACATTAGTCCTGGTTACAAGAGACTTACCCAGAGTCTTTAGCTCACTATCTTTCACAGAGAAGAAATATCCCAAACATATCAGTCTTTGTCCTGCCAAGGACAGTCCAGCACCGAAATGCTAGGTAATTCTCCTCTGAACAAGAGTACCAACAGAAACCCCAGACACGTGTTTCGGTCTGGTTGGACCTCATCAGTAGGGTGGATCTGTGCCTCTCTAAGAATAGTGAGCAAGGGATCCACGTCTGGATTCCCCTAGTAACTTAGGGTGAGACCCAAAGTTACTTAAATATGCTAATTAAAAAGGGGGGTCCTTGGACTCCCTCTGCCAGACATTAGTTCTGGTTACTAGAGACTTACCCAGAGTCTTTAGCTCACTATCTTTCACAGAGAAGAAATATCCCAAACATATCAGTCTTTGTCCTGCCCAGGGGCAGTCCAGCACCGAAATGCTAGGTAATTCTCCTCTGAACAAGAGTACCAACAGAAACCCCAGACACGTTTTTCGGTCTGGTTGGATCTCATCAGTAGGGTGGATCTGTGCCTCTCTAAGAATAGTGAGCAAGGGGTCCACGTTTGGATTCCCCTAGTAACTTAGGGTGAGACCCAAAGTTACTTAAATATGCTAATTAAAAAGGGGGGTCCTGGGAGTCCCTCTGCCAGACATTAGTCCTGGTTACAAGAGACTTACCCAGCGTCTTTAGCTCACTATCTTTCACAGAGAAGAAATATCCCAAACATATCAGTCTTTGTCCTGCCCAGGGGCAGTCCAGCACCGAAATGCTAGGTAATTCTCCTCTGAACAAGAGTACCAACAGAAACCCCAGACACGTGTTTCGGTCTGGTTGGACCTCATCAGTAGGGTGGATCTGTGCCTCTCTAAGAATAGTGAGCAAGGGGTCCACGTCTGGATTCCCCTAGTAACTTAGGGTGAGACCCAAAGTTACTTAAATATGCTAATTAAAAAGGGGGGTCCGGGGAGTCCCTCTGCCAGATATTAGTCCTGGCTACAAGAGACTTACCCAGAGTCTTTAGCTCACTATCTTTCACAGAGAAGAAATATCCCAAACATATCTGTCTTTGTCCTACCCAGGGGCAGTCCAGCACCGAAATGCTAGGCAATTCTCCTCTGAACAAGAGTACCAACAGAAACCCCAGACACGTGTTTCGGTCTGGTTGGACCTCATCAGTAGGGTTGATCTGTGCCTCTCTAAGAATAGTGAGCAAGGGGTCCACGTCTGGATTCCCCTAGTAACTTAGGGTGAGACCCAAAGTTACTTAAATATGCTAATTAAAAAGGGGGGTCCTGGGAGTCCCTCTGCCAGACATTAGTCCTGGTTACAAGAGACTTACCCAGAGTCTTTAGCTCACTATCTTTCACAGAGAAGAAATCTCCCATACATATCATTCTTTGGCCTGCCCAGGGGCAGTCCAGCACCGAAATGCTAGGCAATTCTCCTCTGAACAAGAGTACTAACAGAAACCCCAGACACCTGTTTCGGTCTGGTTGGACCTCATCAGTAGGGTGGATCTGTGCCTCTCTAAGAATAGTGAGCAAGGTTCCACGTCTGGATTCCCCTAGTAACTTAGGGTGAGACCCAAAGTTACTTAAATATGCTAATTAAAAAGGGGGTTACTGGGAGTCCCTCTGCCAGACATTAGTCCTGGTACAAGAGACTTACCCAGAGTCTTTAGCTCACTATCTTTCACAGAGAAGAAATATCCCAAACATATCAGTCTTTGTCCTGCCCAGGGGCAGTCCAGCACCGAAATGCTAGGCAATTCTCCTCTGAACAAGAGTACCAACAGAAACCCCAGACACGTGTTTCGATCTGGTTGGACCTCATCAGTAGGGTGGATCTGTGCCTCTCTAAGAATAGTGAGCAAGGGGTCCACGTCTGGATTCCCCTAGTAACTTAGGGTGAGATCAAAAATTACTTAAATATGCTAATTAAAAAGGGGGGTCCTGGGAGTCCCTATGCCAGACATTAGTCCTGGTTACAAGAGACTTGCCCAGAGTCTTTACCTCACTATCTTTCACAGAGAAGAAATATCCCAAACTTATCAGTCTTTGTCCTGCCCAGGGGCAGTCCAGCACCGAAATGCTAGGCAATTCTCCTCTGAACAAGAGTACCAACAGAAACCCCAGACACGTGTTTCGGTCTGGTTGGACCTCATCAGTAGGGTGGATATGTGCCTCTCTAAGAATAGTGAGCAAGGGGTCCCCGTCTGGATTCCCCTAGTAACTTAGGGTGAGACCCAAAGTTACTTAGATATGCTAATTAAAAAGGGGGGTCCTAGGAGTCCCTCTGCCAGACATTAGTCCTGGTTACAAGAGACTTACCCAGAGTCTTTAGCTCACTATCTTTCACAGAGAAGAAATATCCCAAACATATCAGTCTTTGTCCTGCCCAGGGGCAATCCAGCACCGAAATCCTAGGCAATTCTCCTCTGAACAAGAGTACCAAAAGAAACCCCAGACACGTGTTTCGGTCTGTTGGACCTCATCAGTAGGGTGGATCTGTGCCTCTCTAAGAATAGTGAGCAAGGGGTCCACGTCTGGATTCCCCTAGTAACTTAGGGTGAGACCCAACGTTACTTAAATATGCTAATTAAAAACGGGGGTCCTGGGAGTCCCTCTGCCAGACATTAGTCCTGGTTACAAGAGACTTACCCAGAGTCTTTACCTCACTATCTTTCACAGAGAAGAAATATCCCAAACATATCAGTCTTTGTCCTGGCCAGGGGTAGTCCAGCACCGAAATGCTAGGCGATTCTCCGCTGAACAAGAGTACCAACAGAAACCGCAGACACGTGTTTCGGTCTGGTTGGACCTCATCAGTAGGGTGGATCTGTGCCTCTCTAAGAATAGTGAGCAAGGGGTCCACGTCTGGATTCCCCTAGTAACTTAGGGTGAGACCCAAAGTTACTTAAATATGCTAATTAAAAAGGGGGGTCCGGGGAGTCCCTCTGCCAGATATTAGTCCTCGTTACAAGAAACTTACCCAGAGTCTTTGGCTCACTATCTTTCACAGAGAAGAAATATCCCAAACATATCAGTCTTTGTCCTGCCCAGGGGCAGTCCAGCACCAAAATGCTAGGCAATTCTCCTCTGAACAAGATTACCAACAGAAACCCCAGACATGTGTTTCTGTCTGGTTGGACCTCATCAGTAGGGTGGATCTGTGCCTCTTTAAGAATAGTGAGCAAGGGGTCCACGTCTGGATTCCCCTAGTCACTTAGGGTGAGACCCAATGTTACTTAAATATGCTAATTAAAAAGGGGGGTCCGGGGAGTCCCTCTGCCAGACATTAGTCCTGGTTACAAGAGACTTACCCAGAGTCTTTAGCTCACTATCTTTCACAGAGAAGAAATATCCCAAACATATCAGTCTTTGTCCTGCCCAGGGGCAGTCCAGCACCGAAATGCTAGGCAATTCTCCTCTGAACAAGAGTACCAACATAAACCCCAGACACGTGTTTCCGTCTGATTGGACCTCATCAGTAGGGTGGATCTGTGCCTCTCTAAGAATAGTGAGTAAGGGGTCCACGTCTGGATTGCCCTAGTAACTTAGGGTGAGACCCAAAGTTACTTAAATATGCTAATTAAAAAGGGGGGTCCTATGAGTCCCTCTGCCAGACATTAGTCCTGGTTAAAAGAGACTTACCCAGAGTCTTTAGCTCACTATCTTCCACAGAGAAGAAATATCCCAAACATATCAGTCTTTGTCCTGCCCAGGGGCAGTCCAGCACCGAAATGCTAGGCAATTCTCCTCTGAACAAGAGTACCAACAGAAACCCCAGACACGTGTTTCGGTCTGGTTGGACCTCATCAGTAGGGTGGATCTGTGCCTCTCTAAGAATAGTGAGCAAGGGGTCCACGTCTGGGTTCCCCTAGTAACTTAGGGTGAGACCCAATGTTACTTAAATATGCTAATTAAAAAGGGGGGTCCGGGGAGTCCCTATGCCAGACATTAGTCCTGGTTACAAGAGACTTACCCAGAGTCTTTAGCTCACTATCTTTCACAGAGAAGAAATATCCCAAACATATCAGTCTTTGTCCTGTCCAGGGGCGGTCCAGCACCGAAATGCTAGGCAATTCTCCTCTGAACAAGAATACCAACAGAAACCCCAGACACGTGTTTCGGTCTGGTTGGACCTCATCAGTAGGGTGGATCTGTGCCTCTCTAAGAATAGTGAGCAAGGGGTCCACGTCGGGATTCCCCTACTAACTTAGGTTGAGACCCAAAGTTACTTAAATATGCTAATTAAAAAGGGGGGTCCTGGGAGTCCCTATGCCAGACATTAGTCCTGGTTACAAGAGATTTACCCAGAGTCTTTAGCTCACTATCTTTCACAGAGAAGAAATATCCCAAACATATCAGTCTTTGTCCTGTCCAGGGGCAGTCCATCACCGAAATGCTAGGCAATTCTCCTCTGAACAAGAGTACCAACAGAAACCCCAGACACGTGTTTCGGTCTGGTGGACCTCATCAGTAGGGTGGATCTGTGCCTCTCTAAGAATAGTGAGCAAAGGGTCCACGTCTGGATTCCCCTAGTAATTTAGGGTGAGACCCAAAGTTACTTAAATATGCTAATTAAAAAGGGGGGGTCCTAGGAGTCCCTCTGCCAGACATTAGTCCTGGTTACAAGAGACATACCCAAAGTCTTTAGCTCACTATCTTTCACAGAGAAGAAATATCACAAACATATCAGTATTTGTCCTGCCCAGGGGCAGTCCAGCACCGAAATGCTAGGTAATTCTCCTCTGAACAAGAGTACCAACAGCAACCCCAGACACGTGTTTCCGTCTGGTTGGACCTCATCAGTAGGGTGGATCTGTGCCTCGCTAAGAATCGTGAGCAAGGGGTCCACGTCTGGATTCCCTTAGTAAATTAGGGTGAGACCCAAAGTTACTTAAATATGCTAATTAAAAAGGGGGGTCCTTGGACTCCCTCTGCCAGACATTAGTTCTGGTTACTATAGACTTACCCAGAGTCTTTAGCTCACTATCTTTCACAGAGAAGAAATATCCCAAACATATCAGTCTTTGTCCTGCCCAGGGGCAGTCCAGCACCGAAATGCTAGGTAATTCTCCTCTGAACAAGAGTACCAAGAGAAACCCCAGACACGTGTTTCGGTCTGATTGGACCTCATCAGTAGGGTGGATCTGTGCCTCTCTAAGAATAGTGAGCAAGGGGTCCACGTCTGGATTCCCCTAGTAACTTAGAGTGAGACCCAAAGTTACTTAAATATGCTAATTAAAAAGGGGGGTCCTGGGAGTCTCTCTGCCAGACATTAGTCCCGGTTACAAGAGACTTACCCAGAGTCTTTAGCTCACTATCTTTCACAGAGAAGAAATATCCCAAACATATCAGTCTTTGTCCTGCAGAGGGGCAGTCCAGCACCGAAATGTTTGGCAAT
The DNA here is from genome assembly GCF_040938575.1 of Ambystoma mexicanum. Taxonomy (NCBI): domain Eukaryota; kingdom Metazoa; phylum Chordata; class Amphibia; order Caudata; family Ambystomatidae; genus Ambystoma; species Ambystoma mexicanum. The sequence continues at coordinate 462,218,553 of NC_090923.1, read as the reverse complement.
TCTCCTCTGAACAAGAGTACCAACACAAACCCCAGACACTTGTTTCGGTCTGGTTGGACCTCATCAGTAGGGTGGATCTGTGCCTCTCTAAGAATAGTGAGCAAGGGGTCCACGTCTGGATTCCCCTAGTAACTTACGGTGAGACCCAACGTTACTTATATATGCTAATTAAAAAAGGGGGTCCTGGGAGTCCCTCTGCCAGACATTAGTCCTGGTTACAAGAGACTTACCCAGAGTCTTTAGCTCACTATCTTTCACAGAGAAGAAATATCCCAAACATATCAGTCTTTGTCCTGCCCAGGGGCAGTCCAGCACCGAAATGCTAGGCAATTCTCCCCTGAACAAGATTACCAACAGAAACCCCAGACACGTTTTTCGGTCTGGTTGGACCTCATCAGTAGGGTGGATCTGTGCCTCTCTAAGAATAGTGAGCAAGGGGTCCACGTCTGGATTCCCCTAGTAACTTAGGGTGAGACCCAAAGTTACTTAAATATGCTAATTAAAAAGGGGGGTCCTGGGAGTCCGTATGCCAGACATTAGTCCTGGTTACAAGAGACTTACCCAGAGTCTTTAGCTCACTATCTTTCACAGAGAAGAAATATCCCAAACATATCAGTCTTTGTCCTGCCCAGGGGCAGTCCAGCACCGAAATGCTAGGCAATTCTCCTCTGGACAAGATTACCAACAGAAACCCCACACATGTGTTTCGGTCTGGTTGGACCTCATCAGTAGGGTGGATCTGTGCCTCTCTAAGAATAGCAAGCAAGGGGTCCACGTCTGGATTCCCCTAGTAACTTAGGGTGAGATCAAAAATTACTTAAATATGCTAATTAAAAAGGGGGGTCCTGGGAGTCCCTATGCCAGACATTAGTCCTGGTTACAAGAAACTTACCCAGAGTCTTTACCTCACTATCTTTCACAGAGAAGAAATATCCCAAACTTATCAGTCTTTGTCCTGCCCAGGGGCAGTCCAGCACCGAAATGCTAGGCAATTCTCCTCTGAACAAGAGTACCAACAGAAACCCCAGACACGTGTTTAGGTCTGGTTGGACCTCATCAGTAGGGTGGATATGTGCCTCTCTAAGAATAGTGAGCAAGGGGTCCCCGTCTGGATTCCCCTAGTAACTTAGGGTGAGACCCAAAGTTACTTAGATATGCTAATTAAAAAGGGGGGTCCTAGGAGTCCCTCTGCCAGACATTAGTCCTGGTTACAAGAGACTTACCCAGAGTCTTTAGCTCACTATCTTTCACAGAGAAGAAATATCCCAAACATATCAGTCTTTGTCCTGCCCAGGGGCAATCCAGCACCGAAATCCTAGGCAATTCTCCTCTGAACAAGAGTACCAAAAGAAACCCCAGACACGTGTTTCGGTCTGTTGGACCTCATCAGTAGGGTGGATCTGTGCCTCTCTAAGAATAGTGAGCAAGGGGTCCACGTCTGGATTCCCCTAGTAACTTAGGGTGAGACCCAACGTTACTTAAATATGCTAATTAAAAACGGGGGTCCTGGGAGTCCCTCTGCCAGACATTAGTCCTGGTTACAAGAGACTTACCCAGAGTCTTTACCTCACTATCTTTCACAGAGAAGAAATATCCCAAACATATCAGTCTTTGTCCTGGCCAGGGGTAGTCCAGCACCGAAATGCTAGGCGATTCTCCGCTGAACAAGAGTACCAACAGAAACCGCAGACACGTGTTTCGGTCTGGTTGGACCTCATCAGTAGGGTGGATCTGTGCCTCTCTAAGAATAGTGAGCAAGGGGTCCACGTCTGGATTCCCCTAGTAACTTAGGGTGAGACCCAAAGTTACTTAAATATGCTAATTAAAAAGGGGGGTCCGGGGAGTCCCTCTGCCAGATATTAGTCCTCGTTACAAGAAACTTACCCAGAGTCTTTGGCTCACTATCTTTCACAGAGAAGAAATATCCCAAACATATCAGTCTTTGTCCTGCCCAGGGGCAGTCCAGCACCAAAATGCTAGGCAATTCTCCTCTGAACAAGATTACCAACAGAAACCCCAGACATGTGTTTCTGTCTGGTTGGACCTCATCAGTAGGGTGGATCTGTGCCTCTCTAAGAATAGTGAGCAAGGGGTCCACGTCTGGATTCCCCTAGTCACTTAGGGTGAGACCCAATGTTACTTAAATATGCTAATTAAAAAGGGGGGTCCGGGGAGTCCCTCTGCCAGACATTAGTCCTGGTTACAAGAGACTTACCCAGAGTCTTTAGCTCACTATCTTTCACAGAGAAGAAATATCCCAAACATATCAGTCTTTGTCCTGCCCAGGGGCAGTCCAGCACCGAAATGCTAGGCAATTCTCCTCTGAACAAGAGTACCAACATAAACCCCAGACACGTGTTTCCGTCTGATTGGACCTCATCAGTAGGGTGGATCTTTGCCTCTCTAAGAATAGTGAGTAAGGGGTCCACGTCTGGATTGCCCTAGTAACTTAGGGTGAGACCCAAAGTTACTTAAATATGCTAATTAAAAAGGGGGGTCCTAGGAGTCCCTCTGCCAGACATTAGTCCTGGTTAAAAGAGACTTACCCAGAGTCTTTAGCTCACTATCTTCCACAGAGAAGAAATATCCCAAACATATCAGTCTTTGTCCTGCCCAGGGGCAGTCCAGCACCGAAATGCTAGGCAATTCTCCTCTGAACAAGAGTACCAACAGAAACCCCAGACACGTGTTTCGGTCTGGTTGGACCTCATCAGTAGGGTGGATCTGTGCCTCTCTAAGAATAGTGAGCAAGGGGTCCACGTCTGGGTTCCCCTAGTAACTTAGGGTGAGACCCAATGTTACTTAAATATGCTAATTAAAAAGGGGGGTCCGGGGAGTCCCTATGCCAGACATTAGTCCTGGTTACAAGAGACTTACCCAGAGTCTTTAGCTCACTATCTTTCACAGAGAAGAAATATCCCAAACATATCAGTCTTTGTCCTGTCCAGGGGCGGTCCAGCACCGAAATGCTAGGCAATTCTCCTCTGAACAAGAATACCAACAGAAACCCCAGACACGTGTTTCGGTCTGGTTGGACCTCATCAGTAGGGTGGATCTGTGCCTCTCTAAGAATAGTGAGCAAGGGGTCCACGTCGGGATTCCCCTACTAACTTAGGTTGAGACCCAAAGTTACTTAAATATGCTAATTAAAAAGGGGGGTCCTGGGAGTCCCTATGCCAGACATTAGTCCTGGTTACAAGAGACTTACCCAGAGTCTTTAGCTCACTATCTTTCACAGAGAAGAAATATCCCAAACATATCAGTCTTTGTCCTGTCCAGGGGCAGTCCATCACCGAAATGCTAGGCAATTCTCCTCTGAACAAGAGTACCAACAGAAACCCCAGACACGTGTTTCGGTCTGGTGGACCTCATCAGTAGGGTGGATCTGTGCCTCTCTAAGAATAGTGAGCAAAGGGTCCACGTCTGGATTCCCCTAGTAATTTAGGGTGAGACCCAAAGTTACTTAAATATGCTAATTAAAAAGGGGGGGTCCTAGGAGTCCCTCTGCCAGACATTAGTCCTGGTTACAAGAGACATACCCAAAGTCTTTAGCTCACTATCTTTCACAGAGAAGAAATATCACAAACATATCAGTATTTGTCCTGCCCAGGGGCAGTCCAGCACCGAAATGCTAGGTAATTCTCCTCTGAACAAGAGTACCAACAGCAACCCCAGACACGTGTTTCGGTCTGGTTGGACCTTATCAGTAGGGTGGATCTGTGCCTCGCTAAGAATCGTGAGCAAGGGGTCCACGTCTGGATTCCCTTAGTAACTTAGGGTGAGACCCAAAGTTACTTAAATATGCTAATTAAAAAGGGGGGTCCTTGGACTCCCTCTGCCAGACATTAGTTCTGGTTACTATAGACTTACCCAGAGTCTTTAGCTCACTATCTTTCACAGAGAAGAAATATCCCAAACATATCAGTCTTTGTCCTGCCCAGGGGCAGTCCAGCACCGAAATGCTAGGTAATTCTCCTCTGAACAAGAGTACCAACAGAAACCCCAGACACGTGTTTCGGTCTGATTGGACCTCATCAGTAGGGTGGATCTGTGCCTCTCTAAGAATAGTGAGCAAGGGGTCCACGTCTGGATTCCCCTAGTAACTTAGAGTGAGACCCAAAGTTACTTAAATATGCTAATTAAAAAGGGGGGTCCTGGGAGTCTCTCTGCCAGACATTAGTCCCGGTTACAAGAGACTTACCCAGAGTCTTTAGCTCACTATCTTTCACAGAGAAGAAATATCCCAAACATATCAGTCTTTGTCCTGCAGAGGGGCAGTCCAGCACCGAAATGTTTGGCAATTCTCCTCTGAACAAGAGTACCAACACAAACCCCAGACACTTGTTTCGGTCTGGTTGGACCTCATCAGTAGGGTGGATCTGTGCCTCTCTAAGAATAGTGAGCAAGGGGTCCACGTCTGGATTCCCCTAGTAACTTACGGTGAGACCCAACGTTACTTATATATGCTAATTAAAAAAGGGGGTCCTGGGAGTCCCTCTGCCAGACATTAGTCCTGGTTACAAGAGACTTACCCAGAGTCTTTAGCTCACTATCTTTCACAGAGAAGAAATATCCCAAACATATCAGTCTTTGTCCTGCCCAGGGGCAGTCCAGCACCGAAATGCTAGGCAATTCTCCCCTGAACAAGATTACCAACAGAAACCCCAGACACGTTTTTCGGTCTGGTTGGACCTCATCAGTAGGGTGGATCTGTGCCTCTCTAAGAATAGTGAGCAAGGGGTCCACGTCTGGATTCCCCTAGTAACTTAGGGTGAGACCCAAAGTTACTTAAATATGCTAATTAAAAAGGGGGGTCCTGGGAGTCCGTATGCCAGACATTAGTCCTGGTTACAAGAGACTTACCCAGAGTCTTTAGCTCACTATCTTTCACAGAGAAGAAATATCCCAAACATATCAGTCTTTGTCCTGCCCAGGGGCAGTCCAGCACCGAAATGCTAGGCAATTCTCCTCTGAACAAGAGTACCAACAGAAACCCCAGACACGTGTTTCGGTCTGGTTGGACCTCATCAGTAGGGTGGATATGTGCCTCTCTAAGAATAGTGAGCAAGGGGTCCCCGTCTGGATTCCCCTAGTAACTTAGGGTGAGACCCAAAGTTACTTAAATATGCTAATTAAAAAGGGGGGTCCTAGGAGTCCCTCTGCCAGACATTAGTCCTGGTTACAAGAGACTTACCCAGAGTCTTTAGCTCACTATCTTTCACAGAGAAGAAATATCCCAAACATATCAGTCTTTGTCCTGCCCAGGGGCAATCCAGCACCGAAATGCTAGGCAATTCTCCTCTGAACAAGAGTACCAAAAGAAACCCCAGACACGTGTTTCGGTCTGTTGGACCTCATCAGTAGGGTGGATCTGTGCCTCTCTAAGAATAGTGAGCAAGGGGTCCACGTCTGGATTCCCCTAGTAACTTAGGGTGAGACCCAACGTTACTTAAATATGCTAATTAAAAACGGGGGTCCTGGGAGTCCCTCTGCCAGACATTAGTCCTGGTTACAAGAGACTTACCCAGAGTCTTTACCTCACTATCTTTCACAGAGAAGAAATATCCCAAACATATCAGTCTTTGTCCTGGCCAGGGGTAGTCCAGCACCGAAATGCTAGGCGATTCTCCGCTGAACAAGAGTACCAACAGAAACCGCAGACACGTGTTTCGGTCTGGTTGGACCTCATCAGTAGGGTGGATCTGTGCCTCTCTAAGAATAGTGAGCAAGGGGTCCACGTCTGGATTCCCCTAGTAACTTAGGGTGAGACCCAAAGTTACTTAAATATGCTAATTAAAAAGGGGGGTCCGGGGAGTCCCTCTGCCAGACATTAGTCCTCGTTACAAGAGACTTACCCAGAGTCTTTACCTCACTATCTTTCACAGAGAAGAAATATCCCAAACATATCAGTCTTTGTCCTGCCCAGGGGCAGTCCAGCACCAAAATGCTAGGCAATTCTCCTCTGAACAAGATTACCAACAGAAACCCCAGACATGTGTTTCTGTCTGGTTGGACCTCATCAGTAGGGTGGATCTGTGCCTCTCTAAGAATAGTGAGCAAGGGGTCCACGTCTGGATTCCCCTAGTCACTTAGGGTGAGACCCAATGTTACTTAAATATGCTAATTAAAAAGGGGGGTCCGGGGAGTCCCTCTGCCAGACATTAGTCCTGGTTACAAGAGACTTACCCAGAGGCTTTAGCTCACTATCTTTCACAGAGAAGAAATATCCCAAACATATCAGTCTTTGTCCTGCCCAGGGGCAGTCCAGCAGCGAAATGCTAGGCAATTCTCCTCTGAACAAGAGTACCAACATAAACCCCAGACACGTGTTTCGGTCTGGTTGGACCTCATCAGTAGGGTGGATCTGTGCCTCTCTAAGAATAGTGAGTAAGGGGTCCACGTCTGGATTCCCCTAGTAACTTAGGGTGAGACCCAAAGTTACTTAAATATGCTAATTAAAAAGGGGGGTCCTAGGAGTCCCTCTGCCAGACATTAGTCCTGGTTACAATAGACTTACCCAGAGTCTTTAGCTCACTATCTTTCACAGAGAAGAAATATCCCAAACATATCAGTCTTTGTCCTGCCCAGGGGCAGTCCAGCACCGAAATGCTAGGCAATTCTCCTCTGAACAAGAGTACCAACAGAAACCCCAGACACGTGTTTCGGTCTGGTTGGACCTCATCAGTAGGGTGGATCTGTGCCTCTCTAAGAATAGTGAGCAAGGGGTCCACGTCTGGGTTCCCCTAGTAACTTAGGGTGAGACCCAACGTTACTTAAATATGCTAATTAAAAACGGGGGTCCTGGGAGTCCCTCTGCCAGACATTAGTCCTGGTTACAAGAGACTTACCCAGAGTCTTTACCTCACTATCTTTCACAGAGAAGAAATATCCCAAACATATCAGTCTTTGTCCTGGCCAGGGGTAGTCCAGCACCGAAATGCTAGGCGATTCTCCGCTGAACAAGAGTACCAACAGAAACCGCAGACACGTGTTTCGGTCTGGTTGGACCTCATCAGTAGGGTGGATCTGTGCCTCTCTAAGAATAGTGAGCAAGGGGTCCACGTCTGGATTCCCCTAGTAACTTAGGGTGAGACCCAAAGTTACTTAAATATGCTAATTAAAAAGGGGGGTCCGGGGAGTCCCTCTGCCAGACATTAGTCCTCGTTACAAGAGACTTACCCAGAGTCTTTACCTCACTATCTTTCACAGAGAAGAAATATCCCAAACATATCAGTCTTTGTCCTGCCCAGGGGCAGTCCAGCACCAAAATGCTAGGCAATTCTCCTCTGAACAAGATTACCAACAGAAACCCCAGACATGTGTTTCTGTCTGGTTGGACCTCATCAGTAGGGTGGATCTGTGCCTCTCTAAGAATAGTGAGCAAGGGGTCCACGTCTGGATTCCCCTAGTCACTTAGGGTGAGACCCAATGTTACTTAAATATGCTAATTAAAAAGGGGGGTCCGGGGAGTCCCTCTGCCAGACATTAGTCCTGGTTACAAGAGACTTACCCAGAGGCTTTAGCTCACTATCTTTCACAGAGAAGAAATATCCCAAACATATCAGTCTTTGTCCTGCCCAGGGGCAGTCCAGCAGCGAAATGCTAGGCAATTCTCCTCTGAACAAGAGTACCAACATAAACCCCAGACACGTGTTTCGGTCTGGTTGGACCTCATCAGTAGGGTGGATCTGTGCCTCTCTAAGAATAGTGAGTAAGGGGTCCACGTCTGGATTCCCCTAGTAACTTAGGGTGAGACCCAAAGTTACTTAAATATGCTAATTAAAAAGGGGGGTCCTAGGAGTCCCTCTGCCAGACATTAGTCCTGGTTACAATAGACTTACCCAGAGTCTTTAGCTCACTATCTTTCACAGAGAAGAAATATCCCAAACATATCAGTCTTTGTCCTGCCCAGGGGCAGTCCAGCACCGAAATGCTAGGCAATTCTCCTCTGAACAAGAGTACCAACAGAAACCCCAGACACGTGTTTCGGTCTGGTTGGACCTCATCAGTAGGGTGGATCTGTGCCTCTCTAAGAATAGTGAGCAAGGGGTCCACGTCTGGGTTCCCCTAGTAACTTAGGGTGAGACCCAATGTTACTTAAATATGCTAATTAAAAAGGGGGGTCCGGGGAGTCCCTATGCCAGACATTAGTCCTGGTTACAAGAGACTTACCCAGAGTCTTTAGCTCACTATCTTTCACAGAGAAGAAATATCCCAAACATATCAGTCTTTGTCCTTTCCAGGGGCGGTCCAGCACCGAAATGCTAGGCAATTCTCCTCTGAACAAGAGTACCAACAGAAACCCCAGACACGTGTTTCGGTCTGGTTGGACCTCATCAGTAGGGTGGATCTGTGCCTCTCTAAGAATAGTGAGCAAGGGGTCCACGTCGGGATTCCCCTACTAACTTAGGTTGAGACCCAAAGTTACTTAAATATGCTAATTAAAAAGGGGGGTCCTGGGAGTCCCTATGCCAGACATTAGTCCTGGTTACAAGAGACTTACCCAGAGTCTTTAGCTCACTATCTTTCACAGAGAAGAAATATCCCAAACATATCAGTCTTTGTCCTGTCCAGGGGCAGTCCAGCACCGAAATGCTAGGCAATTCTCCTCTGAACAAGAGTACCAACAGAAACCCCAGACACGTGTTTCGGTCTGGTGGACCTCATCAGTAGGGTGGATCTGTGCCTCTCTAAGAATAGTGAGCAAAGGGTCCACGTCTGGATTCCCCTAGTAATTTAGGGTGAGACCCAAAGTTACTTAAATATGCTAATTAAAAAGGGGGGGTCCTAGGAGTCCCTCTGCCAGACATTAGTCCTGGTTACAAGAGACTTACCCAAAGTCTTTAGCTCACTATCTTTCACAGAGAAGAAATATCACAAACATATCAGTCTTTGTCCTGCCCAGGGGCAGTCCAGCACCGAAATGCTAGGTAATTCTCCTCTGAACAAGAGTACCAACAGCAACCCCAGACACGTGTTTCGGTCTGGTTGGACCTCATCAGTAGGGTGGATCTGTGCCTCGCTAAGAATCGTGAGCAAGGGGTCCACGTCTGGATTCCCTTAGTAACTTAGGGTGAGACCCAAAGTTACTTAAATATGCTAATTAAAAAGGGGGGTCCTTGGACTCCCTCTGCCAGACATTAGTTCTGGTTACTAGAGACTTACCCAGAGTCTTTAGCTCACTATCTTTCACAGAGAAGAAATATCCCAAACATATCAGTCTTTGTCCTGCCCAGGGGCAGTCCAGCACCGAAATGCTAGGTAATTCTCCTCTGAACAAGAGTACCAACAGAAACCCCAGACACGTGTTTCGGTCTGGTTGGACCTCATCAGTAGGGTGGATCTGTGCCTCTCTAAGAATAGTGAGCAAGGGGTCCACGTCTGGATTCCCCTAGTAACTTAGGGTGAGACCCAAAGTTACTTAAATATGCTAAATAAAAAGGGGGGTCCGGGGAGTCCCTCTGCCAGATATTAGTCCTGGCTACAAGAGACTTACCCAGAGTCTTTAGCTCACTATCTTTCACAGAGAAGAAATATCCCAAACATATCTGTCTTTGTCCTACCCAGGGGCAGTCCAGCACCGAAATGCTAGGCAATTCTCCTCTGAACAAGAGTACCAACAGAAACCCCAGACACGTGTTTCGGTTTGGTTGGACCTCATCAGTAGGGTGGATCTGTGCCTCTCTAAGAATAGTGAGCAAGGGGTCCACGTCTGGATTCCCCTAGTAACTTAGGGTGAGACCCAAAGTTACTTAAATATGCTAATTAAAAAGGGGGGTCCTGGGAGTCCCTCTGCCAGACATTAGTCCTGGTTACAAGAGACTTACCTAGAGTCTTTAGCTCACTATCTTTCACAGAGAAGAAATATCCCAAACATATCAGTCTTTGGCCTGCCCAGGGGCAGTCCAGCACCGAAATGCTAGGCAATTCTCCTCTGAACAAGAGTACTAACAGAAACCCCAGACACCTGTTTCGGTCTGGTTGGACCTCATCAGTAGGGTGGATCTGTGCCTCTCTAAGAATAGTGAGCAAGGGTCCACGTCTGGATTCCCCTAGTAATTTAGGGTGAGACCCAAAGTTACTTAAATATGCTAATTAAAAAGGGGGTTACTGGGAGTCCCTCTGCCAGACATTAGTCCTGGTACAAGAGACTTACCCAGAGTCTTTAGCTCACTATCTTTCACAGAGAAGAAATATCCCAAACATATCAGTCTTTGTCCTGCCCAGGGGCAGTCCAGCACCGAAATGCTAGGCAATTCTCCTCTGAACAAGAGTACCAACAGAAACCCCAGACACGTGTTTCGATCTGGTTGGACCTCATCAGTAGGGTGGATCTGTGCCTCTCTAAGAATAGTGAGCAAGGGGTCCACGTCTGGATTCCCCTAGTAACTTAGGGTGAGATCAAAAATTACTTAAATATGCTAATTAAAAAGGGGGGTCCTGGGAGTCCGTATGCCAGACATTAGTCCTGGTTACAAGAGACTTACCCAGAGTCTTTAGCTCACTATCTTTCACAGAGAAGAAATATCCCAAACATATCAGTCTTTGTCCTGCCCAGGGGCAGTCCAGCACCGAAATGCTAGGCAATTCTCCTCTGAACAAGAGTAGCAACAGAAACCCCAGACACGTGTTTCGGTCTGGTTGGACCTCATCAGTAGGGTGGATATGTGCCTCTCTAAGAATAGTGAGCTAGGGGTCCCCGTCTGGATTCCCCTAGTAACTTAGGGTGAGACCCAAAGTTACTTAAATATGCTAATTAAAAAGGGGGGTCCTAGGAGTCCCTCTGCCAGACATTAGTCCTGGTTACAAGAGACTTACCCAGAGTCTTTAGCTCACTATCTTTCACAGAGAAGAAATATCCCAAACATATCAGTCTTTGTCCTGCCCAGGGGCAATCCAGCACCGAAATGCTAGGCAATTCTCCTCTGAACAAGAGTACCAAAAGAAACCCCAGACACGTGTTTCGGTCTGTTGGACCTCATCAGTAGGGTGGATCTGTGCCTCTCTAAGAATAGTGAGCAAGGGGTCCACGTCTGGATTCCCCTAGTAACTTAGGGTGAGACCCAACGTTACTTAAATATGCTAATTAAAAACGGGGGTCCTGGGAGTCCCTCTGCCAGACATTAGTCCTGGTTACAAGAGACTTACCCAGAGTCTTTACCTCACTATCTTTCACAGAGAAGAAATATCCCAAACATATCAGTCTTTGTCCTGCCAAGGGCAGTCCAGCACCGAAATGCTAGGTAATTCTCCTCTGAACAAGAGTACCAACAGAAACCCCAGACACGTGTTTCGGTCTGGTTGGACCTCATCAGTAGAGTGGATCTGTGCCTCTCTAAGCATAGTGAGCAAGGGATCCACGTCTGGATTCCCCTAGTAACTTATGGTGAGACCCAAAGTTACTTAAATATGCTAATTAAAAAGGGGGGTCCGGGAAGTCCCTCTGCCAGACATTAGTCCTGGTTACAAGAGACTTACCCAGAGTCTTTAGCTCGCTATCTTTCACAGAGAAGAAATATCCCAAACATATCAGTCTTTGTCCTGGCCAGGGGTAGTCCAGAACCGAAATGCTAGGCGATTCTCCTCTGAACAAGAGTACCAACAGAAACCGCAGACACGTGTTTCGGTCTGGTTGGACCTCATCAGTAGGGTGGATCTGTGCCTCTCTAAGAATAGTGAGCAAGGGGTCCATGTCTGGATTCCCCCTAGTAACTTAGGGTAAGACCGAACGTTACTTAAATATGCTAATTAAAAAGGGGGGTCCTGGGAGTCCCTCTGCCAGACATTAGTCCTGGTTACAAGAGACTTACCCAGAGTCTTTAGCTCACTATCTTTCACAGAGAAGAAATATCCCAAACATATCAGTCTTTGTCCTGCCAAGGGCAGTCCAGCACCGAAATGCTAGGTAATTCTCCTCTGAACAAGAGTACCAACAGAAACCCCAGACATGTGTTTCGGTCTGGTTGGACCTCATCAGTAGGGTGGATCTGTGCCTCTCTAAGAATAGTGAGCAAGGGGTCCACGTCTGGATTCCCCTAGTAACTTAGGGTGAGACCCAAAGTTACTTAAATATGCTAATTAAAAAGGGGGGTCCGGGGAGTCCCTCTGCCAGACATTAGTCCTCGTTACAAGAGACTTACCCAGAGTCTTTAGCTCACTATCTTTCACAGAGAAGAAATATCCCAAACATATCAGTCTTTGTCCTGCCCAGGGGCAGTCCAGCACCGAAATGCTAGGCAATTCTCCTCTGGACAAGATTACCAACAGAAACCCCACACATGTGTTTCGGTCTGGTTGGACCTCATCAGTAGGGTGGATCTGTGCCTCTCTAAGAATAGCAAGCAAGGGGTCCACGTCTGGATTCCCCTAGTCACTTAGGGTGAGACCCAATGTTACTTAAATATGCTAATTAAAAAGGGGGGTCCGGGGAGTCCCTTTGCCAGACATTAGTCCTGGTTACAAGAGACTTACACAGAGTCTTTAGCTCACTATCTTTCACAGAGAAGAAATATCCCAAACATATCAGTCTTTGTCCTGCCCAGGGGCAGTCCAGCACCGAAATGCTAGGCAATTCTCCTCTGAACAAGAGTACCAACAGAAACCCCAGACACGTGTTTCGGTCTGGTTGGACCTCATCAGCAGGGTGGATCTGTGCCTCTCTAAGAATAGTGAGCAAGGGCTCCACGTCTGGATTCCCCTAGTAACTTAGGGTGAGACCCAAAGTTACTTAAATATGCTAATTAAAAGGGGGGTTATTGGGAGTCCCGCTGCCAGACATTAGTCCTGGTACAAGAGACTTACCCACAGTCTTTAGCTCACTATCTTTCACAGAGAAGAAATATCCCAAACATATCAGTCTTTGTCCTGCCCAGGGGCAGTCCAGCACCGAAATGCTAGGCAATTCTCCTCTGAACAAGAGTACCAACATAAACCCCAGACACGTGTTTCGGTCTGGTTGGACCTCATCACTAGGGTGGATCTGTGCCTCTCTAAGAATAGTGAGCAAGGGGTCCACGTCTGGATTCCCCTAGTAACTTAGGGTGAGACCCAAAGTTACTTAAATATGCTAATTAAAAAGGGGGGTCCGGGGAGTCCCTCTGCCAGACATTAGTCCTGGTTACAAGAGACTTACCCAGAGTCTTTAGCTCGCTATCTTTCACAGAGAAGAAATATCCCAAACATATCAGTCTTTGTCCTGGCCAGGGGTAGTCCAGCACCGAAATGCTAGGCGATTCTCCGCTGAACAAGAGTACCAACAGAAACCGCAGACACGTGTTTCGGTCTGGTTGGACCTCATCAGTAGGGTGGATCTGTGCCTCTCTAAGAATAGTGAGCAAGGGGTCCACGTCTGGATTCCCCTGGTAACTTAGGGTGAGACCCAAAGTTACTTAAATATGCTAATTAAAAAGGGGGGTCCGTAGAGTCCCTCTGCCAGACATTAGTCCTGGTTACAAGAGACTTACCCAGAGTCGTTAGCTCACTATCTTTCAGAGAGAAGAAATATCCCAAACATATCAGTCTTTGTCCTGCCCAGGGGCAGTCCAGCACCGAAATGCTAGGCAATTCTCCTCTGAACAAGAGTACCAACATAAACCCCAGACACGTGTTTCGGTCTGGTTGGACCTCATCAGTAGGGTGGATCTGTGCCTCTCTAAGAATAGTGAGTAAGGGGTCCACGTCTGGATTCCCCTAGTAACTTAGGGTGAGACCCAAAGTTACTTAAATATGCTAATTAAAAAGGGGGGTCCTAGGAGTCCCTCTGCCAGACATTAGTCCTGGTTACAAGAGACTTACCCAGAGTCTTTAGCTCACTATCTTTCACAGAGAAGAAATATCCCAAACATATCAGTCTTTGTCCTGCCCAGGGGCAGTCCATCACCGAAATGCTAGGCAATTCTCCTCTGAACAAGAGTACCAACAGAAACCCCAGACACGTGTTTCGGTCTGGTTGGACCTCATCAGTAGGGTGGATCTGTGCCTCTCTAAGAATAGTGAGCAATGGGTCCACGTCTGGGTTCCCCTAGTAACTTAGGGTGAGACCCAATGTTACTTAAATATGCTAATTAAAAAGGGGGGTCCGGGGAGTCCCTATGCCAGACATTAGTCCTGGTTACAAGAGACTTACCCAGAGTCTTTAGCTCACTATCTTTCACAGAGAAGAAATATCCCAAACATATCAGTCTTTGTCCTGTCCAGGGGCGGTCCAGCACCGAAATGCTAGGCAATTCTCCTCTGAACAAGAGTACCAACAGAAACCCCAGACACGTGTTTCGGTCTGGTTGGACCTCATCAGTAGGGTGGATCTGTGCCTCTCTAAGAATAGTGAGCAAGGGGTCCACCTCGGGATTCCCCTACTAACTTAGGTTGAGAACCAAAGTTACGTAAATATGCTAATTAAAAAGGGGGGTCCTGGGAGTCCCTATGCCAGACATTAGTCCTGGTTACAAGAGACTTACCCAGAGTCTTTAGCTCACTATCTTTCACAGAGAAGAAATATCCCAAACATATCAGTCTTTGTCCTGTCCAGGGGCAGTCCAGCACCGAAATGCTAGGCAATTCTCCTCTGAACAAGAGTACCAACAGAAACCCCAGACACGTGTTTCGGTCTGGTGGACCTCATCAGTAGGGTGGATCTGTGCCTCTCTAAGAATAGTGAGCAAAGGGTCCACGTCTGGATTCCCCTAGTAATTTAGGGTGAGACCCAAAGTTACTTAAATATGCTAATTAAAAAGGGAGGTCCTAAGAGTCCCTCTGCCAGACATTAGTCCTGGTTATAAGAGACTTACCCAAAGTCTTTAGCTCACTATCTTTCACAGAGAAGAAATATCACAAACATATCAGTCTTTCTCCTGCCCAGGGGCAGTCCAGCACCGAAATGCTAGGTAATTCTCCTCTGAACAAGAGTACCAACAGCAACCCCAGACACGTGTTTCTGTCTGGTTGGACCTCATCAGTAGGGTGGATCTGTGCCTCGCTAAGAATCGTGAGCAAGGGGTCCACGTCTGGATTCCCTTAGTAACTTAGGGTGAGACCCAAAGTTACTTAAATATGCTAATTAAAAAGGGGGGTCCTTGGACTCCCTCTGCCAGACATTAGTTCTGGTTACTAGAGACTTACCCAGAGTCTTTAGCTCACTATCTTTCACAGAGAAGAAATATCCCAAACATATCAGTCTTTGTCCTGCCCAGGGGCAGTCCAGCACCGAAATGCTAGGCAATTCTCCTCTGAACAAGAGTACCAACAGAAACCCCAGACACGTGTTTCGGTCTGATTGGACCTCATCAGTAGGGTGGATCTGTGCCTCTCTAAGAATAGTGAGCAAGGGGTCCACGTCTGGATTCCCCTAGTAACTTAGAGTGAGACCCAAAGTTACTTAAATATGCTAATTAAAAAGGGGGGTCCGGGGAGTCTCTCTGCCAGACATTAGTCCAGGTTACAAGAGACTTACCCAGAGTCTTTAGCTCACTATCTTTCACAGAGAAGAAATATCCCAAACATATCAGTCTTTGTCCTGCAGAGGGGCAGTCCAGCACCGAAATGTTTGGCAATTCTCCTCTGAACAAGAGTACCAACACAAACCCCAGACACGTGTTTCGGTCTGGTTGGACCTCATCAGTAGGGTGGATCTGTGCCTCTCTAAGAATAGTGAGCAAGGGGTCCACGTCTGGATTCCCCTAGTAACTTACGGTGAGACCCAAAGTTACTTATATATGCTAATTAAAAAAGGGGGTCCTGGGAGTCCCTCTGCCAGACATTAGTTCTGGTTACAAGAGACTTACCCAGAGTCTTTAGCTCACTATCTTTCACAGAGAAGAAATATCCCAAACATATCAGTCTTTGTCCTGCCCAGGGGCAGTCCAGCACCGAAATGCTAGGCAATTCTCCTCTGGACAAGATTACCAACAGTAACCCCACACATGTGTTTCGGTCTGGTTGGGCCTCATCAGTAGGGTGGATCTGTGCCTCTCTAAGAATAGCAAGCAAGGGGTCCACGTCTGGATTCCCCTAGTCACTTAGGGTGAGACCCAATGTTACTTAAATATGCTAATTAAAAAGGGGGTCCGGGGAGTCCCTCTGCCAGACATTAGTCCTGGTTACAAGAGACTTACCCAGAGTCTTTAGCTCACTATCTTTCACAGAGAAGAAATATCCCAAACATATCAGTCTTTGTCCTGCCCAGGGGCAGTCCAGCACCGAAATGCTAGGCAATTCTCCTCTGAACAAGAGTACCAACATAAACCCCAGACACGTGTTTCGGTCTGGTTGGACCTCATCACTAGGGTGGATCTGTGCCTCTCTAAGAATAGTGAGCAAGGGGTCCACGTTTGGATTCCCCTAGTAATTTAGGGTGAGACCCAAAGTTACTTAAATATGCTAATTAAAAAGGGGGGTCCTGGGAGTCCCTCTGCCAGACATTAGTCCTGGTTACAAGAGACTTACCCAGAGTCTTTAGCTCACTATCTTTCACAGAGAAGAAATATCCCAAACATATCAGTCTTTGTCCTGCCCAGGGGCAGTCCAGCACCGAAATGCTAGGCAATTCTCCTCTGAACAAGAATACCAACATAAACCCCAGACACGTGTTTCGGTCTGGTTGGACCTCATCACTAGGGTGGATCTGTGCCTCTCTAAGAATAGTGAGCAAGGGGTCCACGTCTGGATTCCCCTAGTAACTTAGGGTGAGACCCAAAGTTACTTAAATATGCTAATTAAAAAGGGGGGTCCTAGGAGTCCCTCTGCCAGACATTAGTCGTGGTTACAAGAGACTTACCCAGTGTCTTTAGCTCACTATCTTTCACAGTGAAGAAATATCCCAAACATATCAGTCTTTGTCCTGCCCAGGGTCAGTCCAGCACCGAAATGCTAGGCAATTCTCCTCTGAACAAGAATACCAACAGAAACCCCAGACACGTGTTTCGGTCTGGTTGGACCTCATCAGTAGGGTGGATCTGTGCCTCTCTAAGAATAGTGAGCAAGGGGTCCACGTCTGGATTCCCCTAGTAACTTAGGGTGAGACCCAAAGTTACTTAAATATGCTAATTTAAAAGGGGGGTCCTGGGAGTCCCTTTGCCAGACATTAGTCCTGGTTACAAGAGACTTACCCAGAGTCTTTAGCTCACTATCTTTCACAGAGAAGAAATATCCCAAACATATCAGTCTTTGTCCTGCCCAGGGGCAGTCCAGCACCGAAATGCTAGGCAATTCTCCTCTCAACAAGAGTACCAACAGAAACCCCAGACACGTGTTTCGGTCTCGTTGGACCTAATCAGTAGGGTGGATCTGTGCCTCTCTAAGAATAGTGAGCAAGGGGTCCACGTTTGGATTCCTCTAGTAACTTAGGGTGAGACCCAAAGTTACTTCAATATGCTAATTAAAAAGGGGGGTCCTGGGAGTCCCTCTGCCAGACATTAGTCCTGGCTACAAGAGACTTACCCAGAGTCTTTAGCTCACTATCTTTCACAGAGAAGAAATATCCTAAACGTATCAGTCTTTGTCCTGCCCCGGGGCAGTCCAGCACCGAAATGCTAGGTAATTCTCCTCAGAACAAGAGTACCAAAAGAAACCCCAGACACGTGTTTCGGTCTGGTTGGACCTCATCAGTAGGGTGGATCTGTGCCTCTCTAAGAATAGTGAGCAAGGGGTCCACGTCTGGATTCCCCTAGTAACTTAGGGTAAGACCCAAAGTTACTTAAATATGCTAATTAAAAAGGGGGGTCCGGGGAGTCCCTCTGCCAGACATTAGTCCTGGTTACAAGAGACTTACCCAGAGTCTTTAGCTCACTATCTTTCACAGAGAAGAAATATCCCAAACATATCAGTCTTTGTCCTGCCCAGGGGCAGTCCAGCACCGAAATGCTAGGCAATTCTCCTCTGAACAAGAGTACCAACAAAAACCCCAGACACGTGTTTCGGTCTGGTTGGACCTCATCAGTAGGGTGGATCTGTGCCTCTCTAAGAATAGTGAGCAAGGGGTCCACGTCTGGGTTCCCCTAGTAACTTAGGGTGAGACCCAATGTTACTTAAATATGCTAATTAAAAAGGGGGGTCCGGGGAGTCCCTCTGCCAGACATTAGTCCTGGTTACAAGAGACTTACCCAGAGTCTTTAGCTCACTATCTTTCACAGAGAAGAAATATCCCAAACATATCAGTCTTTGTCCTGCCCAGGGGCAGTCCAGCACCGAAATGCTAGGCAACTCTCCTCTGAACAAGAGTACCAACAGAATCCCCAGACACTTGTTTCGGTCTGGTTGGACCTCATCAGTAGGGTGGATCTGTGCCTCTCTAAGAATAGTGAGCAAGGGGTCCACGTCTGGATTCCCCTAGTAACTTAGGGTAAGACCCAAAGTTACTTAAATATGCTAATTAAAAAGGGGGGTCCGGGGAGTCCCTCTGCCAGACATTAGTCCTGGTTACAAGAGACTTACCCAGAGTCTTTAGCTCACTATCTTTCACAGAGAAGAAATATCCCAAACATATCAGTCTTTGTCCTGCCCAGGGGCAGTCCAGCACCGAAATGCTAGGCAATTCTCCTCTGAACAAGAGTACCAACAAAAACTTCAGACACGTGTTTCGGTCTGGTTGGACCTCATCAGTAGGGTGGATCTGTGCCTCTCTAAGAATAGTGAGCAAGGGGTCCATGTCTGGGTTCCCCTAGTAATTTAGGGTGAGACCCAATGTTACTTAAATATGCTAATTAAAAAGGGGGGTCCGGGGAGTCTCTCTGCCAGACATTAGTCCTGGTTACAAGAGACTTACCCAGAGTCTTTAGCTCACTATCTTTCACAGAGAAGAAATATCCCAACCATATCAGTCTTTGTACTGCCCAGGGACAGTCCAGCACCGAAATGCTAGGCAATTCTCCTCTGAACAAGAGTACCAACAGAAACCCCAGACACGTGTTTCGGTCTGGTTGGACCTCATCAGTAGGGTGGATCTGTGCCTCTCTAAGAATAGTGAGCAAGGGGTCCACGTCTGGATTCCCCTAGTAACTTACGGTGAGACCCAAAGTTACTTAAATATGCTAATTAAAAAGGGGGGTCCTGGGAGTCCCTCTGCCAGACATTAGTCCTGGTTACAAGAGACTTACCCAGAGTCTTTAGCTCACTATCTTTCACAGAGAAGAAATATCCCAAACATATCAGTCTTTGTCCTGCCCAGGGGCAGTCCAGCACCGAAATGCTAGGCAATTCTCCTCTGAACAAGAGTACCAACAAAAACTTCAGACACGTGTTTCGGTCTGGTTGGACCTCATCAGTAGGGTGGATCTGTGCCTCTCTAAGAATAGTGAGCAAGGGGTCCATGTCTGGGTTCCCCTAGTAATTTAGGGTGAGACCCAATGTTACTTAAATATGCTAATTAAAAAGGGGGGTCCGGGGAGTCTCTCTGCCAGACATTAGTCCTGGTTACAAGAGACTTACCCAGAGTCTTTAGCTCACTATCTTTCACAGAGAAGAAATATCCCAACCATATCAGTCTTTGTACTGCCCAGGGACAGTCCAGCACCGAAATGCTAGGCAATTCTCCTCTGAACAAGAGTACCAACAGAAATCCCAGACACGTGTTTCGGTCTGGTTGGACCTCATCAGTAGGGTGGATCTGTGCCTCTCTAAGAATAGTGAGCAAGGGGTCCACGTCTGGATTCACCTAGTAACTTAGGGTAAGACCCAAAGTTACTTAAATATGCTAATTAAAAATGGGGGGTCGGGGGAGTCCCTCTGCCAGACATTAGTCCTGGTTACAAGTGACTTACCCAGAGTCTTTAGCTCACTATCTTTCACAGAGAAGAAATATCCCAAACATATCAGTCTTTCTCCTGCCCAGGGGCAGCCCAGCACCGAAATGCTAGGCAATTCTCCTCTGAACAAGAGTACCAACAAAAACCCCAGACACGTGTTTCGGTCTGGTTGGACCTCATCAGTAGGGTGGATCTGTGCCTCTCTAAGAATAGTGAGCAAGGGGTCCACGTCTGGATTCCACTAGTAACTTAGGGTGAGACCCAATGTTACTTAAATATGCTAATTAAAAAGGGGGGTCCTGGGAGTCTCTCTGCCAGACATTAGTCCTGGTTACAAGAGACTTACCTAGAGTCTTTAGCTCACTATCTTTCACAGCGAAGAAATATCCTAAACATATCAGTCTTTGTCCTGCCCAGGGGCAGTCCAGCACCGAAATGCTAGGTAATTCTCCTCAGAACAAGAGTACCAAAAGAAACCCCAGACACGTGTTTCGGTCTGGTTGGACCTCATCAGGAGGGTGGATCTGTGCCTCTCTAAGAATAGTGAGCAAGGGGTCCACGTCTGGATTCACCTAGTAACTTAGGGTAAGACCCAAAGTTACTTAAATATGCTAATTAAAAATGGGGGGTCCGGGGAGTCCCTCTGCCAGACATTAGTCCTGGTTGCAAGTGACTTACCCAGAGTCTTTAGCTCACTATCTTTCACAGAGAAGAAATATCCCAAACATATCAGTCTTTCTCCTGCCCAGGGGCAGTCCAGCACCGAAATGCTAGGCAATTCTCCTCTGAACAAGAGTACCAACAAAAACCCCAGACACGTGTTTCGGTCTGGTTGGACCTCATCAGTAGGGTGGATCTGTGCCTCTCTAAGAATAGTGAGCAAGGGGTTCACGTCTGGATTCCCCTAGTAACTTAGGGTGAGAACCAATGTTACTTAAATATGCTAATTAAAAAGGGGGGTCCGGGGAGTCCCTCTGCCAGACATTAGTCCTGGTTACAAGAGACTTACCCAGAGTCTTTAGCTCACTATCTTTCACAGAGAAGAAATATCCCAAACATATCAGTCTTTGTACTGCCCAGGGGAAGTCCAGCACCGAAATGCTAGGCAATTCTCCTCTGAACAAGAGTACCAACAGAAACCCCAGACACTTGTTTCGGTCTGGTTGGACCTCATCAGTAGGGTGCATCTGTGCCTCTCT
Source organism: Ambystoma mexicanum (assembly GCF_040938575.1). Classification (NCBI taxonomy): domain Eukaryota; kingdom Metazoa; phylum Chordata; class Amphibia; order Caudata; family Ambystomatidae; genus Ambystoma; species Ambystoma mexicanum. The sequence goes on along the minus strand of NC_090923.1, from coordinate 462,197,618 downwards.
AAGAATAGTGAGCAAGGGGTCCACGTCTGGATTCCCCTAGTAACTTAGGGTAAGACCCAAAGTTACTTAAATATGCTAATTAAAAAGGGGGGTACGGGGAGTCCCTCTGCCAGACATTAGTCCTGGTTACAAGAGACTTACCCAGAGTCTTTAGCTCACTATCTTTCACAGAGAAGAAATATCCCAAACATATCAGTCTTTGTCCTGCCCAGGGGCAGTCCAGCACCGAAATGCTAGGCAATTCTCCTCTGAACAAGAGTACCAACAAAAACCCCAGACACGTGTTTCGGTCTGGTTGGACCTCATCAGTAGGGTGGATCTGTGCCTCTCTAAGAATAGTGAGCAAGGGGTCCACATCTGGGTTCCCCTAGTAACTTAGGGTGAGACCCAATGTTACTTAAATATGCTAATTAAAAAGGGGGGTCCGGGGAGTCCCTCTGCCAGACATTAGTCCTGGTTACAAGAGACTTACCCAGAGTCTTTAGCTCACTATCTTTCACAGAGAAGAAATATCCCAAACATATTAGTCTTTGTCCTGCCCAGGGGCAGTCCAGCACCGAAATCCTAGGCAATTCTCCTCTGAACAAGAGTACCAACAGAAACCCCAGACACGTGTTTCGGTCTGGTTGGACCTCATCAGTAGGATGGATCTGTGCCTCTCTAAGAATAGTGAGCAAGGGGTCCACGTCTGGATTCCCCTAGTAACTTACGGTGAGACCCAAAGTTACTTAAATATGCTAATTAAAAAGGGGGGTCCTGGGAGTCCCTCTGCCAGACATTAGTCCTGGTAACAAGAGACTTACCCAGAGTCTTTAGCTCACTATCTTTCATAGATAAGAAATATCCCAAACATATCAGTCTTTGTCCTGCCCAGGGGCAGTCCAGCACCGAAATGCTAGGCAATTCTCCTCTGAACAAGAGTACCAACAGAAACCCCAGACACGTGTTTCGGTCTGGTTGGACCTCATCAGTAGGGTGGATCTGTGCCTCTCTAAGAATAGTGAGCAAGGGGTCCACGTTTGGATTCCCCTAGTAACTTAGGGTGAGACCCAAAGTTACTTAAATATGCTAATTAAAAAGGGGGGTCCGGGGAGTACCTCTGCCAGACATTAGTCCTAGTTACAAGAGACTTACCCAGAGTCTTTAGCTCACTATCTTTCACAGAGAAGAAATATCCTAAACATATCAGTCTTTGTCCTGCCCAGGGGCAGTCCAGCACCGAAATGCTAGGTAATTCTCCTCAGAACAAGAGTAGCAAAAGAAATCCCATACACGTGTTTCGGTCTGGTTGGACCTCATCAGTAGGGTGGATCTGTGCCTCTCTAAGAATAGTGAGCAAGGGGTCCACGTCTGGATTCCCCTAGTAACTTAGGGTAAGACCCAAAGTTACTTAAATATGCTAATTAAAAAGGGGGGTCCGGGGAGTCCCTCTGCCAGACATTAGTCCTGGTTACAAGAGACTTACCCAGAGTCTTTAGCTCACTATCTTTCACAGAGAAGAAATATCCCAAACATATCAGTCTTTGTCCTGCCCAGGGGCAGTCCAGCACCGAAATGCTAGGCAATTCTCCTCTGAACAAGAGTACCAACAGAAACCCCAGACACGTGTTTCGGTCTGGTTGGACCTCATCAGTAGGGTGGATCTGTGCCTCTCTAAGAATAGTGAGCAAGGGGTCCCAGTCTGGATTCCCCTAGTAACTTAGGGTGAGACCCAAAGTTACTTAAATATGCTGATTAAAAAGGGGGGTCCTGGGAGTCTCTCTGCCAGACATTAGTCCTGGTTACAAGAGACTTACCCAGAGTCTTTAGCTCACTATCTTTCACAGAGAAGAAATATCCCAAACATATCAGTCTTTGTCCTGCCCAGGGGCAGTCCAGCACCGAAATGCTAGGCAATTCTCCTCTGAACAAGAGTACCAACAGAATCCCCAGACACTTGTTTCGGTCTGGTTGGACCTCATCAGTAGGGTGGATCTGTGCCTCTCTAAGAATAGTGAGCAAGGGGTCCACGTCTGGATTCCCCTAGTAACTTAGGGTAAGACCCAAAGTTACTTAAATATGCTAATTAAAAAGGGGGGTCCGGGGAGTCCCTCTGCCAGACATTAGTCCTGGTTACAAGAGACTTACCCAGAGTCTTTAGCTCACTATCTTTCACAGAGAAGAAATATCCCAAACATATCAGTCTTTGTCCTGCCCAGGGGCAGTCCAGCACCGAAATGCTAGCCTATTCTCCTCTGAACAAGAGTACCAACAAAACCCCCAGACACGTGTTTCGGTCTGGTTGGACCTCATCAGTAGGGTGGATCTGTGCCTCTCTAAGAATAGTGAGCAAGGGGTCCACATCTGGGTTCCCCTAGTAACTTAGGGTGAGACCCAATGTTACTTAAATATGCTAATTAAAAAGGGGGGTCCGGGGAGTCCCTCTGCCAGACATTAGTCCTGGTTACAAGAGACTTACCCAGAGTCGTTAGCTCACTATCTTTCACAGAGAAGAAATATCCCAAACATATCAGTCTTTGTCCTGCCCTGGGGCAGTCCAGCACCGAAATGCTAGGCAATTCTCCTCTGAACAAGAGTACCAACAGAAACCCCAGACACTTGTTTCGGTCTGGTTGGACCTCATCAGTAGGGTGGATCTGTGCCTCTCTAAGAATAGTGAGCAAGGGGTCCACGTCTGGATTCCCCTAGTAACTTAGGGTAAGACCCAAAGTTACTTAAATATGCTAATTAAAAAGGGGGGTCCGGGGAGTCCCTCTGCCAGACATTAGTCCTGGTTACAAGAGACTTACCCAGAGTCTTTAGCTCACTATCTTTCACAGAGAAGAAATATCCCAAACATATCAGTCTTTGTCCTGCCCAGGGGCAGTCCAGCACCGAAATGCTAGGCAATTCTCCTCTGAACAAGAGTACCAACAAAAACTTCAGACACGTGTTTCGGTCTGGTTGGACCTCATCAGTAGGGTGGATCTGTGCCTCTCTAAGAATAATGAGCAAGGGGTCCATGTCTGGGTTCCCCTAGTAATTTAGGGTGAGACCCAATGTTACTTAAATATGCTAATTAAAAAGGGGGGTCCGGGGAGTCTCTCTGCCAGACATTAGTCCTGGTTACAAGAGACTTACCCAGAGTCTTTAGCTCACTATCTTTCACAGAGAAGAAATATCCCAAACATATCAGTCTTTGTACTGCCCAGGGACAGTCCAGCACCGAAATGCTAGGCAATTCTCCTCTGAACAAGAGTACCAACAGAAACCCCAGACACATGTTTCGGTCTGGTTGGACCTCATCAGTAGGGTGGATCTGTTCCTCTCTAAGAATAGTGAGCAAGGGGTCCACGTCTGGATTCCCCTAGTAACTTACGGTGAGACCCAAAGTTACTTAAATATGCTAATTAAAAAGGGGGGTCCTGGGAGTCCCTCTGCCAGACATTAGTCCTGGTTACAAGAGACTTACCCAGAGTCTTTAGCTCACTATCTTTCACAGAGAAGAAATATCCCAAACATATCAGTCTTTGTCCTGCCCAGGGGCAGTCCAGCACCGAAATTCTAGGCAATTCTCCTCTGAACAAGAGTACCAACAGAAATCCCAGACACGTGTTTCGGTCTGGTTGGACCTCATCAGTAGGGTGGATCTGTGCCTCTCTAAGAATAGTGAGCAAGGGGTCCACGTCTGGATTCACCTAGTAACTTAGGGTAAGACCCAAAGTTACTTAAATATGCTAATTAAAAATGGGGGGTCGGGGGAGTCCCTCTGCCAGACATTAGTCCTGGTTACAAGTGACTTACCCAGAGTCTTTAGCTCACTATCTTTCACAGAGAAGAAATATCCCAAACATATCAGTCTTTCTCCTGCCCAGGGGCAGTCCAGCACCGAAATGCTAGGCAATTCTCCTCTGAACAAGAGTACCAACAAAAACCCCAGACAGGTGTTTCGGTCTGGTTGGACCTCATCAGTAGGGTGGATCTGTGCCTCTCTAAGAATAGTGAGCAAGGGGTCCACGTCTGGATTCCCCTAGTAACTTAGGGTGAGACCCAATGTTACTTAAATATGCTAATTAAAAAGGGGGGTCCGGGGAGTCCCTCTGCCAGACATTAGTCCTGGTTACAAGAGACTTACCCAGAGTCTTTAGCTCACTATCTTTCACAGAGAAGAAATATCCCAAACATATCAGTCTTTGTCCTGCCCAGGGGAAGTCCAGCACCGAAATGCAAGGCAATTCTCCTCTGAACAAGAGTACCAACAGAAACCCCAGACACGTGTTTCGGTCTGGTTGGACCTCATCAGTAGGGTGGATCTGTGCCTCTCTAAGAATAGTGAGCAAGGGGTCCACATCTGGGTTCCCCTAGTAACTTAGGGTGAGACCCAATGTTACTTAAATATGCTAATTAAAAAGGGAGGTCCGGGGAGTCCCTCTGCCAGACATTAGTCCTGGTTACAAGAGACTTACCCAGAGTCGTTAGCTCACTATCTTTCACAGAGAAGAAATATCCCAAACATATCAGTCTTTGTCCTGCCCAGGGGCAGTCCAGCACCGAAATGCTAGGCAATTCTCCTCTGAACAAGAGTACCAACAGAAACCCCAGACACTTGTTTCGGTCTGGTTGGACCTCATCAGTAGGGTGGATCTGTGCCTCTCTAAGAATAGTGAGCAAGGGGTCCACGTCTGGATTCCCCTAGTAACTTAGGGTAAGACCCAAAGTTACTTAAATATGCTAATTAAAAAGGGGGGTCCGAGGAGTCCCTCTGCCAGACATTAGTCCTGGTTACAAGAGACTTACCCAGAGTCTTTAGCTCACTATCTTTCACAGAGAAGAAATATCCCAAACATATCAGTCTTTGTCCTGCCCAGGGGCAGTCCAGCACCGAAATGCTAGGCAATTCTCCTCTGAACAAGAGTACCAACAAAAACTTCAGACACGTGTTTCGGTCTGGTTGGACCTCATCAGTAGGGTGGATCTGTGCCTCTCTAAGAATATTGAGCAAGGGGTCCATGTCTGGGTTCCCCTAGTAATTTAGGGTGAGACCCAATGTTACTTAAATATGCTAATTAAAAAGGGGGGTCCGGGGAGTCTCTCTGCCAGACATTAGTCCTGGTTACAAGAGACTTACCCAGAGTCTTTAGCTCACTATCTTTCACAGAGAAGAAATATCCCAAACATATCAGTCTTTGTACTGCCCAGGGACAGTCCAGCACCGAAATGCTAGGCAATTCTCCTCTGAACAAGAGTACCAACAGAAACCCCAGACACGTGTTTCGGTCTGGTTGGACCTCATCAGTAGGGTGGATCTGTTCCTCTCTAAGAATAGTGAGCAAGGGGTCCACGTCTGGATTCCCCTAGTAACTTAGGGTGAGACCCAAAGTTACTTAAATATGCTAATTAAAAAGGGGGGTCCGGGGAGTACCTCTGCCAGACATTAGTCCTAGTTACAAGAGACTTACCCAGAGTCTTTAGCTCACTATCTTTCACAGAGAAGAAATATCCTAAACATATCAGTCTTTGTCCTGCCCAGGGGCAGTCCAGCACCGAAATGCTAGGTAATTCTCCTCAGAACAAGAGTAGCAAAAGAAACCCCATACACGTGTTTCGGTCTGGTTGGACCTCATCAGTAGGGTGGATCTGTGCCTCTCTAAGAATAGTGAGCAAGGGGTCCACGTCTGGATTCCCCTAGTAACTTAGGGTAAGACCCAAAGTTACTTAAATATGCTAATTAAAAAGGGGGGTCCGGGGAGTCCCTCTGCCAGACATTAGTCCTGGTTACAAGAGACTTACCCAGAGTCTTTAGCTCACTATCTTTCACAGAGAAGAAATATCCCAAACATATCAGTCTTTGTCCTGCCCAGGGGCAGTCCAGCACCGAAATGCTAGGCTATTCTCCTCTGAACAAGAGTACCAACAGAAACCCCAGACACGTGTTTCGGTCTGGTTGGACCTCATCAGTAGGGTAGATCTGTGCCTCTCTAAGAATAGTGAGCAAGGGGTCCCAGTCTGGATTCCCCTAGTAACTTAGGGTGAGACCCAAAGTTACTTAAATATGCTAATTAAAAAGGGGGGTCCTGGGAGTCTCTCTGCCAGACATTAGTCCTGGTTACAAGAGACTTACCCAGAGTCTTTAGCTCACTATCTTTCACAGAGAAGAAATATCCCAAACATATCAGTCTTTGTCCTGCCCAGGGGCAGTCCAGCACCGAAATGCTAGGCAATTCTCCTCTGAACAAGAGTACCAACAGAATCCCCAGACACTTGTTTCGGTCTGGTTGGACCTCATCAGTAGGGTGGATCTGTGCCTCTCTAAGAATAGTGAGCAAGGGGTCCACGTCTGGATTCCCCTAGTAACTTAGGGTAAGACCCAAAGTTACTTAAATATGCTAATTAAAAAGGGGGGTCCGGGGAGTCCCTCTGCCAGACATTAGTCCTGGTTACAAGAGACTTACCCAGAGTCTTTAGCTCACTATCTTTCACAGAGAAGAAATATCCCAAACATATCAGTCTTTGTCCTGCCCAGGGGCAGTCCAGCACCAAAATGCTAGGCAATTCTCCTCTGAACAAGAGTACCAACAAAACCCCCAGACACGTGTTTCGGTCTGGTTGGACCTCATCAGTAGGGTGGATCTGTGCCTCTCTAAGAATAGTGAGCAAGGGGTCCACATCTGGGTTCCCCTAGTAACTTAGGGTGAGACCCAATGTTACTTAAATATGCTAATTAAAAAGGGGGGTCCGGGGAGTCCCTCTGCCAGACATTAGTCCTGGTTACAAGAGACTTACCCAGAGTCGTTAGCTCACTATCTTTCACAGAGAAGAAATATCCCAAACATATCAGTCTTTGTCCTGCCCTGGGGCAGTCCAGCACCGAAATGCTAGGCAATTCTCCTCTGAACAAGAGTACCAACAGAAACCCCAGACACTTGATTCGGTCTGGTTGGACCTCATCAGTAGGGTGGATCTGTGCCTCTCTAAGAATAGTGAGCAAGGGGTCCACGTCTGGATTCCCCTAGTAACTTAGGGTAAGACCCAAAGTTACTTAAATATGCTAATTAAAAAGGGGGGTCCGGGGAGTCCCTCTGCCAGACATTAGTCCTGGTTACAAGAGACTTACCCAGAGTCTTTAGCTCACTATCTTTCACAGAGAAGAAATATCCCAAACATATCAGTCTTTGTCCTGCCCAGGGGCAGTCCAGCACCGAAATGCTAGGCAATTCTCCTCTGAACAAGAGTACCAACAAAAACTTCAGACACGTGTTTCGGTCTGGTTGGACCTCATCAGTAGGGTGGATCTGTGCCTCTCTAAGAATAATGAGCAAGGGGTCCATGTCTGGGTTCCCCTAGTAATTTAGGGTGAGACCCAATGTTACTTAAATATGCTAATTAAAAAGGGGGGTCCGGGGAGTCTCTCTGCCAGACATTAGTCCTGGTTACAAGAGACTTACCCAGAGTCTTTAGCTCACTATCTTTCACAGAGAAGAAATATCCCAAACATATCAGTCTTTGTACTGCCCAGGGACAGTCCAGCACCGAAATGCTAGGCAATTCTCCTCTGAACAAGAGTACCAACAGAAACCCCAGACACATGTTTCGGTCTGGTTGGACCTCATCAGTAGGGTGGATCTGTTCCTCTCTAAGAATAGTGAGCAAGGGGTCCACGTCTGGATTCCCCTAGTAACTTACGGTGAGACCCAAAGTTACTTAAATATGCTAATTAAAAAGGGGGGTCCTGGGAGTCCCTCTGCCAGACATTAGTCCTGGTTACAAGAGACTTACCCAGAGTCTTTAGCTCACTATCTTTCACAGAGAAGAAATATCCCAAACATATCAGTCTTTGTCCTGCCCAGGGGCAGTCCAGCACCGAAATTCTAGGCAATTCTCCTCTGAACAAGAGTACCAACAGAAATCCCAGACACGTGTTTCGGTCTGGTTGGACCTCATCAGTAGGGTGGATCTGTGCCTCTCTAAGAATAGTGAGCAAGGGGTCCACGTCTGGATTCACCTAGTAACTTAGGGTAAGACCCAAAGTTACTTAAATATGCTAATTAAAAATGGGGGGTCGGGGGAGTCCCTCTGCCAGACATTAGTCCTGGTTACAAGTGACTTACCCAGAGTCTTTAGCTCACTATCTTTCACAGAGAAGAAATATCCCAAACATATCAGTCTTTCTCCTGCCCAGGGGCAGTCCAGCACCGAAATGCTAGGCAATTCTCCTCTGAACAAGAGTACCAACAAAAACCCCAGACAGGTGTTTCGGTCTGGTTGGACCTCATCAGTAGGGTGGATCTGTGCCTCTCTAAGAATAGTGAGCAAGGGGTCCACGTCTGGATTCCCCTAGTAACTTAGGGTGAGACCCAATGTTACTTAAATATGCTAATTAAAAAGGGGGGTCCGGGGAGTCCCTCTGCCAGACATTAGTCCTGGTTACAAGAGACTTACCCAGAGTCTTTAGCTCACTATCTTTCACAGAGAAGAAATATCCCAAACATATCAGTCTTTGTCCTGCCCAGGGGAAGTCCAGCACCGAAATGCAAGGCAATTCTCCTCTGAACAAGAGTACCAACAGAAACCCCAGACACGTGTTTCGGTCTGGTTGGACCTCATCAGTAGGGTGGATCTGTGCCTCTCTAAGAATAGTGAGCAAGGGGTCCACATCTGGGTTCCCCTAGTAACTTAGGGTGAGACCCAATGTTACTTAAATATGCTAATTAAAAAGGGAGTTCCGGGGAGTCCCTCTGCCAGACATTAGTCCTGGTTACAAGAGACTTACCCAGAGTCGTTAGCTCACTATCTTTCACAGAGAAGAAATATCCCAAACATATCAGTCTTTGTCCTGCCCAGGGGCAGTCCAGCACCGAAATGCTAGGCAATTCTCCTCTGAACAAGAGTACCAACAGAAACCCCAGACACTTGTTTCGGTCTGGTTGGACCTCATCAGTAGGGTGGATCTGTGCCTCTCTAAGAATAGTGAGCAAGGGGTCCACGTCTGGATTCCCCTAGTAACTTAGGGTAAGACCCAAAGTTACTTAAATATGCTAATTAAAAAGGGGGGTCCGGGGAGTCCCTCTGCCAGACATTAGTCCTGGTTACAAGAGACTTACCCAGAGTCTTTAGCTCACTATCTTTCACAGAGAAGAAATATCCCAAACATATCAGTCTTTGTCCTGCCCAGGGGCAGTCCAGCACCGAAATGCTAGGCAATTCTCCTCTGAACAAGAGTACCAACAAAAACTTCAGACACGTGTTTCGGTCTGGTTGGACCTCATCAGTAGGGTGGATCTGTGCCTCTCTAAGAATATTGAGCAAGGGGTCCATGTCTGGGTTCCCCTAGTAATTTAGGGTGAGACCCAATGTTACTTAAATATGCTAATTAAAAAGGGGGGTCCGGGGAGTCTCTCTGCCAGACATTAGTCCTGGTTACAAGAGACTTACCCAGAGTCTTTAGCTCACTATCTTTCACAGAGAAGAAATATCCCAAACATATCAGTCTTTGTACTGCCCAGGGACAGTCCAGCACCGAAATGCTAGGCAATTCTCCTCTGAACAAGAGTACCAACAGAAACCCCAGACACGTGTTTCGGTCTGGTTGGACCTCATCAGTAGGGTGGATCTGTTCCTCTCTAAGAATAGTGAGCAAGGGGTCCACGTCTGGATTCCCCTAGTAATTTACGGTGAGACCCAAAGTTACTTAAATATGCTAATTAAAAAGGGGGGTCCTGGGAGTCCCTCTGCCAGACATTAGTCCTGGTTACAAGAGACTTACCCAGAGTCTTTAGCTCACTATCTTTCACAGAGAAGAAATATCCCAAACATATCAGTCTTTGTCCTGCCCAGGGGCAGTCCAGCACCGAAATTCTAGGCAATTCTCCTCTGAACAAGAGTACCAACAGAAATCCCAGACACGTGTTTCGGTCTGGTTGGACCTCATCAGTAGGGTGGATCTGTGCCTCTCTAAGAATAGTGAGCAAGGGGTCCACGTCTGGATTCACCTAGTAACTTAGGGTAAGACCCAAAGTTACTTAAATATGCTAATTAAAAATGGGGGGTCGGGGGAGTCCCTCTGCCAGACATTAGTCCTGGTTACAAGTGACTTACCCAGAGTCTTTAGCTCACTATCTTTCACAGAGAAGAAATATCCCAAACATATCAGTCTTTCTCCTGCCCAGGGGCAGTCCAGTACCGAAATGCTAGGCAATTCTCCTCTGAACAAGAGTACCAACAAAAACCCCAGACACGTGTTTCGGTCTGGTTGGACCTCATCAGTAGGGTGGATCTGTGCCTCTCTAAGAATAGTGAGCAAGGGGTCCACGTCTGGATTCCCCTAGTAACTTAGGGTGAGACCCAATGTTACTTAAATATGCTAATTAAAAAGGGGGGTCCGGGGAGTCCCTCTGCCAGACATTAGTCCTGGTTACAAGAGACTTACCCAGAGTCTTTAGCTCACTATCTTTCACAGAGAAGAAATATCCCAAACATATCAGTCTTTGTCCTGCCCAGGGGAAGTCCAGCACCAAAATGCAAGGCAATTCTCCTCTGAACAAGAGTACCAACAGAAACCCCAGACACTTGTTTCGGTCTGGTTGGACCTCATCAGTAGGGTGGATCTGTGCCTCTCTAAGAATAGTGAGCAAGGGGTCCACGTCTGTATTCCCCTAGTAACTTAGGGTAAGACCCAAAGTTACTTAAATATGCTAATTAAAAAGGGGGGTCCGGGGAGTCCCTCTGCCAGACATTAGTCCTGGTTACAAGAGACTTACCCAGAGTCTTTAGCTCACTATCTTTCACAGAGAAGAAATATCCCAAACATATCAGTCTTTGTCCTGCCCAGGGGCAGTCCAGCACCGAAATGCTAGGCAATTCTCCTCTGAACAAGAGTACCAACAAAAACCCCAGACACGTGTTTCGGTCTGGTTGGACCTCATCAGTAGGGTGGATCTGTGCCTCTCTAAGAATAGTGAGCAAGGGGTCCACATCTGGGTTCCCCTAGTAACTTATGGTGAGACCCAATGTTACTTAAATATGCTAATTAAAAAGGGGGGTCCTGGGAGTCTCTCTGCCAGACATTAGTCCTGGTTACAAGAGACTTACCCAGAGTCTTTAGCTCACTATCTTTCACAGAGAAGAAATATCCCAAACATATCAGTCTTTCTCCTGCCCTGGGGCAGTCCAGCACCGAAATGCTAGGCAATTCTCCTCTGAACAACAGTACCAACAAAAACCCCAGACACGTGTTTCGGTCTGGTTGGACCTCATCAGTAGGGTGGATCTGTGCCTCTCTAAGAATAGTGAGCAAGGGGTCCACGTCTGGATTCCCCTAGTAACTTAGGGTGAGACCCAATGTTACTTAAATATGCTAATTAAAAAGGGGGGTCCGGGGAGTCCCTCTGCCAGACATTAGTCCTGGTTACAAGAGACTTACCCAGAGTCTTTAGCTCACTATCTTTCACAGAGAAGAAATATCCCAAACATATCAGTCTTTGTCCTGCCCAGGGGCAGTCCAGCACCGAAATGCTAGGCAATTCTCCTCTGAACAAGAGTACCAACAAAAACCCCAGACACGTGTTTCGGTCTGGTTGGACCTCATCAGTAGGGTGGATCTGTGCCTCTCTGAGAATAGTGAGCAAGGGGTCCACATCTGGGTTCCCCTAGTAACTTAGGGTGAGACCCAATGTTGCTTAAATATGCTAATTAAAAAGGGGGGTCCGGGGAGTCCCTCTGCCAGACATTAGTCCTGGTTACAAGAGACTTACCCAGAGTCTTTAGCTCACTATCTTTCACAGAGAAGAAATATCCCAAACATATTAGTCTTTGTCCTGCCCAGGGGCAGTCCAGCACCGAAATCCTAGGCAATTCTCCTCTGAACAAGAGTACCAACAGAAACCCCAGACACGTGTTTCGGTCTGGTTGGACCTCATCAGTAGGATGGATCTGTGCCTCTCTAAGAATAGTGAGCAAGGGGTCCACGTCTGGATTCCCCTAGTAACTTACGGTGAGACCCAAAGTTACTTAAATATGCTAATTAAAAAGGGGGGTCCTGGGAGTCCCTCTGCCAGACATTAGTCCTGGTTACAAGAGACTTACCCAGAGTCTTTAGCTCACTATCTTTCATAGATAAGAAATATGCCAAACATATCAGTCTTTGTCCTGCCCAGGGGCGGTCCAGCACCGAAATGCTAGGCAACTCTCCTCTGAACAAGAGTACCAACAGAAACCCCAGACACGTGTTTCGGTCTGGTTGGACCTCATCAGTAGGGTGGATCTGGGCCTCTCTAAGAATAGTGAGCAAGGGGTCCACGTTTGGATTCCCCTAGTAACTTAGGGTGAGACCCAAAGTTACTTAAATATGCTAATTAAAAAGGGGGGTCCGGGGAGTCCCTCTGCCAGACATTAGTCCTGGTTACAAGAGACTTACCCAGAGTCTTTAGCTCACTATCTTTCACAGAGAAGAAATATCCTAAACATATCAGTCTTTGTCCTGCCCAGGGGCAGTCCAGCACCGAAATGCTAGGTAATTCTCCTCAGAACAAGAGTAGCAAAAGAAACCCCAGACACGTGTTTCGGTCTGGTTGGACCTCATCAGTAGGGTGGATCTGTGCCTCTCTAAGAATAGTGAGCAAGGGGTCCACGTCTGGATTCCCCTAGTAACTTAGTATAAGACCCAAAGTTACTTAAATATGCTAATTAAAAAGGGGGGTCCGGGGAGTCCCTCTGCCAGACATTAGTCCTGGTTACAAGAGACTTACCCAGAGTCTTTAGCTCACTATCTTTCACAGAGAAGAAATATCCCAAACATATCAGTCTTTGTCCTGCCCAGGGGCAGTCCAGCACCGAAATGCTAGGCAATTCTCCTCTGAACAAGAGTACCAACAGAAACCCCAGACACGTGTTTCGGTCTGATGGACCTCATCAGTAGGGTGGATCTGTGCCTCTCTAAGAATAGTGAGCAAGGGGTCCCCGTCTGGATTCCCCTAGTAACTTAGGGTGAGACCCAAAGTTACTTAAATATGCTAATTAAAAAGGGGGGTCCTGGGAGTCTCTCTGCCAGACATTAGTCCTGGTTACAAGAGACTTACCCAGAGTCTTTAGCTCACTATCTTTCACAGAGATGAAATATCCCAAACATATCAGTCTTTGTCCTGCCCAGGGGCAGTCCAGCACCGAAATGCTAGGCAATTCTCCTCTGAACAAGAGTACCAACAGAAACCCCAGACACGTGTTTCGGTCTGGTTGGACCTCATCAGTAGGGTGGATCTGTGCCTCTCTAAGAATAGTGAGCAAGGGGTCCCCGTCTGGATTCCCCTAGTAACTTACGGTGAGACCCAAAGTTACTTAAATATGCTAATTAAAAAGGGGTGTCCTGGGAGTCCCTCTGCCAGACATTAGTCCTGGTTACAAGAGACTTACCCAGAGTCTTTAGCTCACTATCTTTCACAGAGAAGAAATATCCCAAACATATCAGTCTTTGTCCTGCCCAGGGGCAGTCCAGCACCGAAATGCTAGGCAATTCTCCTCTGAACAAGAGTACCAACATAAACCCCAGACACGTGTTTCGGTCTGGTTGGACCTCATCACTAGGGTGGATCTGTGCCTCTCTAAGAATAGTGAGCAAGGGGTCCACGTCTGGATTCCCCTAGTAACTTAGGGTGAGACCCAAAGTTACTTAAATATGCTAATTAAAAAGGGGGGTCCTAGGAGTCCCTCTGCCAGACATTAGTCGTGGTTACAAGAGACTTACCCAGTGTCTTTAGCTCACTATCTTTCACAGAGAAGAAATATCCCAAACATATCAGTCTTTGTCCTGCCCAGGGTCAGTCCAGCACCGAAATGCTAGGCAATTCTCCTCTGAACAAGAGTACCAACAGAAACCCCAGACACGTGTTTCGGTCTGGTTGGACCTCATCAGTAGGGTGGATCTGTGCCTCTCTAAGAATAGTGAGCAAGGGGTCCACGTCTGGATTCCCCTAGTAACTTAGGGTGAGACCCAAAGTTACTTAAATATGCTAATTTAAAAGGGGGGTCCTGGGAGTCCCTCTGCCAGACATTAGTCCTGGTTACAAGAGACTTACCCAGAGTCTTTAGCTCACTATCTTTCACAGAGAAGAAATATCCTAAACGTATCAGTCTTTGTCCTGCCCAGGGGCAGTCCAGCACCGAAATGCTAGGTAATTCTCCTCAGAACAAGAGTACCAAAAGAAACCCCAGACACGTGTTTCGGTCTGGTTGGACCTCATCAGTAGGGTGGATCTGTGCCTCTCTAAGAATAGTGAGCAAGGGGTCCACGTCTGGATTCCCCTAGTAACTTAGGGTAAGACCCAAAGTTAGTTAAATATGCTAATTAAAAAGGGGGGTCCTGGGAGTCCCTCTGCGAGACATTAGTCCTGGTTACAAGAGACTTACCCAGAGTCTTTAGCTCACTATCTTTCACAGAGAAGAAATATCCTAAACGTATCAGTCTTTGTCCTGCCCAGGGGCAGTCCAGCACCGAAATGCTAGGTAATTCTCCTCAGAACAAGAGTACCAAAAGAAACCCCAGACACGTGTTTCGGTCTGGTTGGACCTCATCAGTAGGGTGGATCTGTGCCTCTCTAAGAATAGTGAGCAAGGGGTCCACGTCTGGATTCCCCTAGTAACTTAGGGTAAGACCCAAAGTTACTTAAATATGCTAATTAAAAAGGGGAGTCCGGGGAGTCCCTCTGCCAGACATTAGTCCTGGTTACAAGAGACTTACCCAGAGTCTTTAGCTCACTATCTTTCACAGAGAAGAAATATCCCAAACATATCAGTCTTTGTCCTGCCCAGGGGCAGTCCAGCACTGAAATGCTAGGCAATTCTCCTCTGAACAAGAGTACCAACAAAAACCCCAGACACGTGTTTCCGTCTGGTTGGACCTCATCAGTAGGGTGGATCTGTGCCTCTCTAAGAATAGTGAGCAAGGGGTCCACGTCTGGATTCCCCTAGTAACTTAGGGTGAGACCCAATGTTACTTAAATATGCTAATTAAAAAGGGGGGTCCGGGGAGTCCCTCTGCCAGACATTAGTCCTGGTTACAAGAGACTTACCCAGAGTCTTTAGCTCACTATCTTTCATAGATAAGAAATATGCCAAACATATCAGTCTTTGTCCTGCCCAGGGGCGGTCCAGCACCGAAATGCTAGGCAACTCTCCTCTGAACAAGAGTACCAACAGAAACCCCAGACACGTGTTTCGGTCTGGTTGGACCTCATCAGTAGGGTGGATCTGGGCCTCTCTAAGAATAGTGAGCAAGGGGTCCACGTTTGGATTCCCCTAGTAACTTAGGGTGAGACCCAAAGTTACTTAAATATGCTAATTAAAAAGGGGGGTCCGGGGAGTCCCTCTGCCAGACATTAGTCCTGGTTACAAGAGACTTACCCAGAGTCTTTAGCTCACTATCTTTCACAGAGAAGAAATATCCTAAACATATCAGTCTTTGTCCTGCCCAGGGGCAGTCCAGCACCGAAATGCTAGGTAATTCTCCTCAGAACAAGAGTAGCAAAAGAAACCCCAGACACGTGTTTCGGTCTGGTTGGACCTCATCAGTAGGGTGGATCTGTGCCTCTCTAAGAATAGTGAGCAAGGGGTCCACGTCTGGATTCCCCTAGTAACTTAGTATAAGACCCAAAGTTACTTAAATATGCTAATTAAAAAGGGGGGTCCGGGGAGTCCCTCTGCCAGACATTAGTCCTGGTTACAAGAGACTTACCCAGAGTCTTTAGCTCACTATCTTTCACAGAGAAGAAATATCCCAAACATATCAGTCTTTGTCCTGCCCAGGGGCAGTCCAGCACCGAAATGCTAGGCAATTCTCCTCTGAACAAGAGTACCAACAGAAACCCCAGACACGTGTTTCGGTCTGGTTGGACCTCATCAGTAGGGTGGATCTGTGCCTCTCTAAGAATAGTGAGCAAGGGGTCCCCGTCTGGATTCCCCTAGTAACTTAGGGTGAGACCCAAAGTTACTTAAATATGCTAATTAAAAAGGGGGGTCCTGGGAGTCTCTCTGCCAGACATTAGTCCTGGTTACAAGAGACTTACCCAGAGTCTTTAGCTCACTATCTTTCACAGAGATGAAATATCCCAAACATATCAGTCTTTGTCCTGCCCAGGGGCAGTCCAGCACCGAAATGCTAGGCAATTCTCCTCTGAACAAGAGTACCAACAGAAACCCCAGACACGTGTTTCGGTCTGGTTGGACCTCATCAGTAGGGTGGATCTGTGCCTCTCTAAGAATAGTGAGCAAGGGGTCCCCGTCTGGATTCCCCTAGTAACTTACGGTGAGACCCAAAGTTACTTAAATATGCTAATTAAAAAGGGGTGTCCTGGGAGTCCCTCTGCCAGACATTAGTCCTGGTTACAAGAGACTTACCCAGAGTCTTTAGCTCACTATCTTTCACAGAGAAGAAATATCCCAAACATATCAGTCTTTGTCCTGCCCAGGGGCAGTCCAGCACCGAAATGCTAGGCAATTCTCCTCTGAACAAGAGTACCAACATAAACCCCAGACACGTGTTTCGGTCTGGTTGGACCTCATCACTAGGGTGGATCTGTGCCTCTCTAAGAATAGTGAGCAAGGGGTCCACGTCTGGATTCCCCTAGTAACTTAGGGTGAGACCCAAAGTTACTTAAATATGCTAATTAAAAAGGGGGGTCCTAGGAGTCCCTCTGCCAGACATTAGTCGTGGTTACAAGAGACTTACCCAGTGTCTTTAGCTCACTATCTTTCACAGAGAAGAAATATCCCAAACATATCAGTCTTTGTCCTGCCCAGGGTCAGTCCAGCACCGAAATGCTAGGCAATTCTCCTCTGAACAAGAGTACCAACAGAAACCCCAGACACGTGTTTCGGTCTGGTTGGACCTCATCAGTAGGGTGGATCTGTGCCTCTCTAAGAATAGTGAGCAAGGGGTCCACGTCTGGATTCCCCTAGTAACTTAGGGTGAGACCCAAAGTTACTTAAATATGCTAATTTAAAAGGGGGGTCCTGGGAGTCCCTCTGCCAGACATTAGTCCTGGTTACAAGAGACTTACCCAGAGTCTTTAGCTCACTATCTTTCACAGAGAAGAAATATCCTAAACGTATCAGTCTTTGTCCTGCCCAGGGGCAGTCCAGCACCGAAATGCTAGGTAATTCTCCTCAGAACAAGAGTACCAAAAGAAACCCCAGACACGTGTTTCGGTCTGGTTGGACCTCATCAGTAGGGTGGATCTGTGCCTCTCTAAGAATAGTGAGCAAGGGGTCCACGTCTGGATTCCCCTAGTAACTTAGGGTAAGACCCAAAGTTAGTTAAATATGCTAATTAAAAAGGGGGGTCCTGGGAGTCCCTCTGCGAGACATTAGTCCTGGTTACAAGAGACTTACCCAGAGTCTTTAGCTCACTATCTTTCACAGAGAAGAAATATCCTAAACGTATCAGTCTTTGTCCTGCCCAGGGGCAGTCCAGCACCGAAATGCTAGGTAATTCTCCTCAGAACAAGAGTACCAAAAGAAACCCCAGACACGTGTTTCGGTCTGGTTGGACCTCATCAGTAGGGTGGATCTGTGCCTCTCTAAGAATAGTGAGCAAGGGGTCCACGTCTGGATTCCCCTAGTAACTTAGGGTAAGACCCAAAGTTACTTAAATATGCTAATTAAAAAGGGGAGTCCGGGGAGTCCCTCTGCCAGACATTAGTCCTGGTTACAAGAGACTTACCCAGAGTCTTTAGCTCACTATCTTTCACAGAGAAGAAATATCCCAAACATATCAGTCTTTGTCCTGCCCAGGGGCAGTCCAGCACTGAAATGCTAGGCAATTCTCCTCTGAACAAGAGTACCAACAAAAACCCCAGACACGTGTTTCCGTCTGGTTGGACCTCATCAGTAGGGTGGATCTGTGCCTCTCTAAGAATAGTGAGCAAGGGGTCCACGTCTGGATTCCCCTAGTAACTTAGGGTGAGACCCAATGTTACTTAAATATGCTAATTAAAAAGGGGGGTCCGGGGAGTCCCTCTGCCAGACATTAGTCCTGGTTACAAGAGACTTACCCAGAGTCTTTAGCTCACTATCTTTCACAGAGAAGAAATATCCCAAACATATCAGTCTTTGTCCTGCCCAGGGGCAGTCCAGCACCGAAATGCTAGGCAATTCTCCTATGAACAAGAGTACCAACAGAAACCCCAGACACTTGTTTCGGTCTGGTTGGACCTCATCAGTAGGGTGGATCTGTGCCTCTCTAAGAATAGTGAGCAAGGGGTCCACGTCTGGATTCCCCTAGTAACTTAGGGTAAGACCCAAAGTTACTTAAATATGCTAATTAAAAAGGGGGGTCCGGGGAGTCCCTCTGCCAGACATTAGTCCTGGTTACAAGAGACTTACCCAGAGTCTTTAGCTCACTATCTTTCACAGAGAAGAAATATCCCAAACATATCAGTCTTTGTCCTGCCCAGGGGCAGTCCAGCACCGAAATGCTAGGCAATTCTCCTCTGAACAAGAGTACCAACAAAAACCCCAGACACTTGTTTCGGTCTGGTTGGACCTCATCAGTAGGGTGGATCTGTGCCTCTCTAAGAATAGTGAGCAAGGGGTCCACGTCTGGATTCCCCTAGTAACTTAGGGTAAGACCCAAAGTTACTTAAATATGCTAATTAAAAAGGGGGGTCCGGGGAGTCCCTCTGCCAGACATTAGTCCTGGTTACAAGAGACTTACCCAGAGTCTTTAGCTCACTATCTTTCACAGAGAAGAAATATCCCAAACATATCAGTCTTTGTCCTGCCCAGGGGCAGTCCAGCACCGAAATGCTAGGCAATTCTCCTCTGAACAAGAGTACCAACAAAAACTTCAGACACGTGTTTCGGTCTGGTTGGACCTCATCAGTAGGGTGGATCTGTGCCTCTCTAAGAATAGTGAGCAAGGGGTCCATGTCTGGGTTCCCCTAGTAATTTAGGGTGAGACCCATTGTTACTTAAATATGCTAATTAAAAAGGGGGGTCCGGGGAGTCCCTCTGCCAGACATTAGTCCTGGTTACAAGAGACTTACCCAGAGTCTTTAGCTCACTATCTTTCACAGAGAAGAAATATCCCAAACATATCAGTCTTTGTCCTGCCCAGGGGAAGTCCAGCACCGAAATGCTAGGCAATTCTCCTCTGAACAAGAGTACCAACAGAAACCCCAGACACGTGTTTCGGTCTGGTTGTACCTCATCAGTAGGGTGGATCTGTGCCTCTCTAAGAATAGTGAGCAAGGGGTCCCCGTCTGGATTCCCCTAGTAACTTAGGGTGAAACCCAAAGTTACTTAAATATGCTAATTAAAAAGGGGGGTCCTGGGAGTCTCTCTGCCAGACATTAGTCCTGGTTACAAGAGACTTACCCAGAGTCTTTAGCTCACTATCTTTCACAGCGAAGAAATATCCTAAACATATCAGTCTTTGTCCTGCCCAGGGGCAGTCCGGCACCGAAATGCTAGGTAATTCTCCTCAGAACAAGAGTACCAAAAGAAACCCCAGACACGTGTTTCGGTCTGGTTGGACCTCATCAGTAGGGTGGATCTGTGCCTCTCTAAGAATAGTGAGCAAGGGGTCCACGTCTGGATTCACCTAGTAACTTAGGGTAAGACCCAAAGTTACTTAAATATGCTAATTAAAAATGGGGGGTCCGGGGAGTCCCTCTGCCAGACATTAGTCCTGGTTGCAAGTGACTTACCCAGAGTCTTTAGCTCACTATCTTTCACAGAGAAGAAATATCCCAAACATATCAGTCTTTCTCCTGCCCAGGGGCAGTCCAGCACCGAAATGCTAGGCAATTCTCCTCTGAACAAGAGTACCAACAAAAACCCCAGACACGTGTTTCGGTCTGGTTGGACCTCATCAGTAGGGTGGATCTGTGCCTCTCTAAGAATAGTGAGCAAGGGGTCCACGTCTGGATTCCCCTAGTAACTTAGGGTGAGACCCAATGTTACTTAAATATGCTAATTAAAAAGGGGGGTCCGGGGAGTCCCTCTGCCAGACATTAGTCCTGGTTACAAGAGACTTACCCAGAGTCTTTAGCTCACTATCTTTCACAGAGAAGAAATATCCCAAACATATCAGTCTTTGTACTGCCCAGGGGAAGTCCAGCACCGAAATGCTAGGCAATTCTCCTCTGAACAAGAGTACCCACAGAAACCCCAGACACTTGTTTCGGTCTGGGTGGACCTCATCAGTAGGGTGGATCTGTGCCTCTCTAAGAATAGTGAGCAAGGGGTCCACGTCTGGATTCCCCTAGTAACTTAGGGTAAGACCCAAAGTTACTTAAATATGCTAATTAAAAAGGGGGGTCCTGGGATTCTCTCTGCCAGACATTAGTTCTGGTTACAAGAGACTTACCCAGAGTCTTTAGCTCACTATCTTTCACAGAGAAGAAATATCCCAAACATATTAGTCTTTGTCCTGCCCAGGGGCAGTCCAGCACTGAAATGCTAGGCAATTCTCCTCTGAACAAGAGTACCAACAGAAACCCCAGACACGTGTTTCGGTCTGGTTGGACCTCATCAGTAGGATGGATCTATGCCTCTCTAAGAATAGTGAGCAAGGGGTCCACGTCTGGATTCCCCTAGTAACTTACGGTGAGACCCAAAGTTGCTTAAATATGCTAATTAAAAAGGGGGGTCCTGGGAGTCCCTCTGCCAGACATTAGTCCTGGTTACAAGAGACTTACCCAGAGTCTTTAGCTCACTATCTTTCACAGATAAGAAATATCCCAAACATATCAGTCTTTGTCCTACCCAGGGGCAGTCCAGCACCGAAATGCTAGGCAATTCTCCTGTGAACAAGAGTACCAACAGAAACCCCAGACACGTGTTTCGGTCTGGTTGGACCTCATCAGTAGGGTAGATCTGTGCCTCTCTAAGAATAGTGAGCAAGGGGTCCACGTTTGGATTCCCCTAGTAACTTAGGGTGAGACCCAAAGTTACTTAAATATGCTAATTAAAAAGGGGGGTCCGGGGAGTCCCTCTGCCAGACATTAGTCCTGGTTACAAGAGACTTACCCAGAGTCTTTAGCTCACTATCTTTCACAGAGAAGAAATATCCTAAACATATCAGTCTTTGTCCTGCCCAGGGGCAGTCCAGCACCGAAATGCTAGGTAATTCTCCTCAGAACAAGAGTACCAAAAGAAACCCCAGACACGTGTTTCGGTCTGGTTGGACCTCATCAGTAGGGTGGATCTGTGCCTCTCTAAGAATAGTGAGCAAGGGGTCCACGTCTGGATTCACCTAGTAACTTAGGGTAAGACCCAAAGTTACTTAAATATGCTAATTAAAAATGGGGGGTCCGGGGAGTCCCTCTGCCAGACATTAGTCCTGGTTGCAAGTGACTTACCCAGAGTCTTTAGCTCACTATCTTTCACAGAGAAGAAATATCCCAAACATATCAGTCTTTGTCCTGCCCAGGGGCAGTCCAGCACCGAAATGCTAGGCAATTCTCCTCTGAACAAGAGTACCAACAAAAACCCCAGACACGTGTTTCGGTCTGGTTGGACCTCATCAGTAGGGTGGATCTGTGCCTCTCTAAGAATAGTGAGCAAGGGGTCCACGTCTGGATTCCCCTAGTAACTTAGGGTGAGACCCAATGTTACTTAAATATGCTAATTAAAAAGGGGGGTCCGGGGAGTCCCTCTGCCAGACATTAGTCCTGGTTACAAGAGACTTACCCAGAGTCTTTAGCTCACTATCTTTCACAGAGAAGAAATATCCCAAACATATCAGTCTTTGTCCTGCCCAGGGGCAGTCCAGCACCGAAATGCTAAGCAATTCTCCTCTGAACAAGAGTACCAACAGAAACCCCAGACACGTGTTTCGGTCTGGTTGGACCTCATCAGTAGGGTGGATCTGTGCCTCTCTAAGAATAGTGAGCAAGGGGTCCCCGTCTGGATTCCCCTAGTAACTTAGGGTGAGACCCAAAGTTACTTAAATATGCTAATTAAAAAGGGGGGTCCTGGGAGTCTCTCTGCCAGACATTAGTTCTGGTTTCAAGAGACTTACCCAGAGTCTTTAGCTCACTATCTTTCACAGAGATGAAATATCCCAAACATATTAGTCTTTGTCCTGCCCAGGGGCAGTCCAGCACGGAAATGCTAGGCAATTCTCCTCTGAACAAGAGTACCAACAGAAACCCCAGACACGTGTTTCGGTCTGGTTGGACCTCATCAGTAGGATGGATCTATGCCTCTCTAAGAATAGTGAGCAAGGGGTCCACGTCTGGATTCCCCTAGTAACTTACGGTGAGACCCAAAGTTGCTTAAATATGCTAATTAAAAAGGGGGGTCCTGGGAGTCCCTCTGCCAGACATTAGTCCTGGTTACAAGAGACTTACCCAGAGTCTTTAGCTCACTATCTTTCACAGATAAGAAATATCCCAAACATATCAGTCTTTGTCCTGCCCAGGGGCAGTCCAGCACCGAAATGCTAGGCAATTCTCCTCTGAACAAGAGTACCAACAGAAACCCCAGACACGTGTTTCGGTCTGGTTGGACCTCATCAGTAGGGTGGATCTGTGCCTCTCTAAGAATAGTGAGCAAGGGGTCCACGTTTGGATTCCCCTAGTAACTTAGGGTGAGACCCAAAGTTACTTAAATATGCTAATTAAAAAGGGGGGTCCGGGGAGTCCCTCTGCCAGACATTAGTCCTGGTTACAAGAGACTTACCCAGAGTCTTTAGCTCACTATCTTTCACAGAGAAGAAATATCCTAAACATATCAGTCTTTGTCCTGCCCAGGGGCAGTCCAGCACCGAAATGCTAGGTAATTCTCCTCAGAACAAGAGTAGCAAAAGAAACCCCAGATACGTGTTTCGGTCTGGTTGGACCTCATCAGTAGGGTGGATCTGTGCCTCTCTAAGAATATTGAGCAAGGGGTCCACGTCTGGATTCCCCTAGTAACTTAGGGTAAGACCCAAAGTTACTTAAATATGCTAATTAAAAAGGGGGGTCCGGGGAGTCCCTCTGCCAGACATTAGTCCTGGTTACAAGAGACTTACCCAGAGTCTTTAGCTCACTATCTTTCACAGAGAAGAAATATCCCAAACATATCAGTCTTTGTCCTGCCCAGGGGCAGTCCAGCACCGAAATGCTTGGCAATTCTCCTCTGAACAAGAGTACCAACAGAAACCCCAGACACGTGTTTCGGTCTGGTTGGACCTCATCAGTAGGGTGGATCTGTGCCTCTCTAAGAATAGTGAGCAAGGGGTCCCCGTCTGGATTCCCCTAGTAACTTAGGGTGAGACCCAAAGTTACTTAAATATGCCAATTAAAAAGGGGGGTCCTGGGAGTTTCTCTGCCAGACATTAGTCCTGGTTACAAGAGACTTACCCAGAGTCTTTAGCTCACTATCTTTCACAGAGATGAAATATCCCAAACATATTAGTCTTTGTCCTGCCCAGGGGCAGTCCAGCACCGAAATGCTAGGCAATTCTCCTCTGAACAAGAGTACCAACAGAAACCCCAGACACGTGTTTCGGTCTGGTTGGACCTCATCAGTAGGATGGATCTGTGCCTCTCTAAGAATAGTGAGCAAGGGGTCCACGTCTGGATTCCCCTAGTAACTTACGGTGAGACCCAAAGTTACTTAAATATGCTAATTAAAAAGGGGGTCGGGGGAGTCCCTCTGCCAGACATTAGTCCTGCTTACAAGAGACTTACCCAGAGTCTTTAGCTCACTATCTTTCACAGAGAAGAAATATCCCAAACATATCAGTCTTTGTCCTGCCCAGGGGCAGTCCAGCACCGAAATGCTAGGCAATTCTCCTCTGAACAAGAGTACCAACAGAAACCCCAGACACGTGTTTCGGTCTCGTTGGACCTCATCAGTAGGGTGGATCTGTGCCTCTCTAAGAATAGTGAGCAAGGGGTCCACGTTTGGATTCCCCTAGTAACTTAGGGTGAGACCCAAAGTTACTTAAATATGCTAATTAAAAAGAGGGGTCCGGGGAGTCCCTCTGCCAGACATTAGTCCTGGTTACAAGAGACTTACCCAGAGTCTTTAGCTCACTATCTTTCACAGAGAAGAAATATCCTAAACATATCAGTCTTTGTCCTGCCCAGGGGCAGTCCAGCACCGAAATGCTAGGTAATTCTCTTCTGAACAAGAGTACCAAAAGAAACCCCAGACACGTGTTTCGGTCTGGTTGGACCTCATCAGTAGGGTGGATCTGTGCCTCTCTAAGAATAGTGAGCAAGGGGTCCACATCTGGGTTCCCCTAGTAACTTAGGGTGAGACCCAATGTTACTTAAATATGCTAATTAAAAAGGGGGGTCCGGGGAGTCCCTCTGCCAGACATTAGTCCTGGTTACAAGAGACTTACCCAGAGTCGTTAGCTCACTATCTTTCACAGAGAAGAAATATCCCAAACATATCAGTCTTTGTCCTGCCCAGGGGCAGTCCAGCACCGAAATGCTAGGCAATTCTCCTCTGAACAAGAGTACCAACAGAAACCCCAGACACTTGTTTCGGTCTGGTTGGACCTCATCAGTAGGGTGGATCTGTGCCTCTCTAAGAATAGTGAGCAAGGGGTCCACGTCTGGATTCCCCTAGTAACTTAGGGTAAGACCCAAAGTTACTTAAATATGCTAATTAAAAAGGGGGGTCCGGGGAGTCCCTCTGCCAGACATTAGTCCTGGTTACAAGAGACTTACCCAGAGTCTTTAGCTCACTATCTTTCACAGAGAAGAAATATCCCAAACATATCAGTCTTTGTCCTGCCCAGGGGCAGTCCAGCACCGAAATGCTAGGCAATTCTCCTCTGAACAAGAGTACCAACAAAAACTTCAGACACGTGTTTCGGTCTGGTTGGACCTCATCAGTAGGGTGGATCTGTGCCTCTCTAAGAATAGTGAGCAAGGGGTCCATGTCTGGGTTCCCCTAGTAATTTAGGGTGAGACCCAATGTTACTTAAATATGCTAATTAAAAAGGGGGGTCCGGGGAGTCTCTCTGCCAGACATTAGTCCTGGTTACAAGAGACTTACCCAGAGTCTTTAGCTCACTATCTTTCACAGAGAAGAAATATCCCAAACATATCAGTCTTTGTACTGCCCAGGGACAGTCCAGCACCGAAATGCTAGGCAATTCTCCTCTGAACAAGAGTACCAACAGAAACCCCAGACACGTGTTTCGGTCTGGTTGGACCTCATCAGTAGGGTGGATCTGTTCCTCTCTAAGAATAGTGAGCAAGGGGTCCACGTCTGGATTCCCCTAGTAATTTACGGTGAGACCCAAAGTTACTTAAATATGCTAATTAAAAAGGGGGGTCCTGGGAGTCCCTCTGCCAGACATTAGTCCTGGTTACAAGAGACTTACCCAGAGTCTTTAGCTCACTATCTTTCACAGAGAAGAAATATCCCAAACATATCAGTCTTTGTCCTGCCCAGGGGCAGTCCAGCACCGAAATTCTAGGCAATTCTCCTCTGAACAAGAGTACCAACAGAAATCCCAGACACGTGTTTCGGTCTGGTTGGACCTCATCAGTAGGGTGGATCTGTGCCTCTCTAAGAATAGTGAGCAAGGGGTCCACGTCTGGATTCACCTAGTAACTTAGGGTAAGACCCAAAGTTACTTAAATATGCTAATTAAAAATGGGGGGTCGGGGGAGTCCCTCTGCCAGACATTAGTCCTGGTTACAAGTGACTTACCCAGAGTCTTTAGCTCACTATCTTTCACAGAGAAGAAATATCCCAAACATATCAGTCTTTCTCCTGCCCAGGGGCAGTCCAGTACCGAAATGCTAGGCAATTCTCCTCTGAACAAGAGTACCAACAAAAACCCCAGACACGTGTTTCGGTCTGGTTGGACCTCATCAGTAGGGTGGATCTGTGCCTCTCTAAGAATAGTGAGCAAGGGGTCCACGTCTGGATTCCCCTAGTAACTTAGGGTGAGACCCAATGTTACTTAAATATGCTAATTAAAAAGGGGGGTCCGGGGAGTCCCTCTGCCAGACATTAGTCCTGGTTACAAGAGACTTACCCAGAGTCTTTAGCTCACTATCTTTCACAGAGAAGAAATATCCCAAACATATCAGTCTTTGTCCTGCCCAGGGGAAGTCCAGCACCAAAATGCAAGGCAATTCTCCTCTGAACAAGAGTACCAACAGAAACCCCAGACACTTGTTTCGGTCTGGTTGGACCTCATCAGTAGGGTGGATCTGTGCCTCTCTAAGAATAGTGAGCAAGGGGTCCACGTCTGGATTCCCCTAGTAACTTAGGGTAAGACCCAAAGTTACTTAAATATGCTAATTAAAAAGGGGGGTCCGGGGAGTCCCTCTGCCAGACATTAGTCCTGGTTACAAGAGACTTACCCAGAGTCTTTAGCTCACTATCTTTCACAGAGAAGAAATATCCCAAACATATCAGTCTTTGTCCTGCCCAGGGGCAGTCCAGCACCGAAATGCTAGGCAATTCTCCTCTGAACAAGAGTACCAACAAAAACCCCAGACACTTGTTTCGGTCTGGTTGGACCTCATCAGTAGGGTGGATCTGTGCCTCTCTAAGAATAGTGAGCAAGGGGTCCACGTCTGGATTCCCCTAGTAACTTAGGGTAAGACCCAATGTTACTTAAATATGCTAATTAAAAAGGGGGGTCCGGGGAGTCCCTCTGCCAGACATTAGTCCTGGTTACAAGAGACTTACCCAGAGTCTTTAGCTCACTATCTTTCACAGAGAAGAAATATCCCAAACATATCAGTCTTTGTCCTGCCCAGGGGCAGTCCAGCACCGAAATGCTAGGCAATTCTCCTCTGAACAAGAGTACCAACAAAAACTTCAGACACGTGTTTCGGTCTGGTTGGACCTCATCAGTAGGGTGGATCTGTGCCTCTCTAAGAATAGTGAGCAAGGGGTCCATGTCTGGGTTCCCCTAGTAATTTAGGGTGAGACCCAATGTTACTTAAATATGCTAATTAAAAAGGGGGGTCCGGGGAGTCATTCTGCCAGACATTAGTCCTGGTTACAAGAGACTTACCCGGAGTCTTTAGCTCACTATCTTTCACAGAGAAGAAATATCCCAAACATATCAGTCTTTGTCCTGCCCAGGGACAGTCCAGCACCGAAATGCTAGGCAATTCTCCTCTGAACAAGAGTACCAACAAAAACCCCAGACACGTGTTTCGGTCTGGTTGGACCTCATCAGTAGGGTGGATCTGTGCCTCTCTAAGAATAGTGAGCAAGGGGTCCACGTCTGGATTCCCCTAGTAACTTAGGGTGAGACCCAATGTTACTTAAATATGCTAATTAAAAAGGGGGGTCCGGGGAGTCCCTCTGCCAGACATTAGTCCTGGTTACAAGAGACTTACCCAGAGTCTTTAGCTCACTATCTTTCACAGAGAAGAAATATCCCAAACATATCAGTCTTTGTCCTGCCCAGGGGAAGTCCAGCACCGAAATGCTAGGCAATTCTCCTCTGAACAAGAGTACCAACAGAAACCCCAGACACGTGTTTCGGTCTGGTTGTACCTCATCAGTAGGGTGGATCTGTGCCTCTCTAAGAATAGTGAGCAAGGGGTCCCCGTCTGGATTCCCCTAGTAACTTAGGGTGAAACCCAAAGTTACTTAAATATGCTAATTAAAAAGGGGGGTCCTGGGAGTCTCTCTGCCAGACATTAGTCCTGGTTACAAGAGACTTACCCAGAGTCTTTAGCTCACTATCTTTCACAGCGAAGAAATATCCTAAACATATCAGTCATTGTCCTGCCCAGGGGCAGTCCGGCACCGAAATGCTAGGTAATTCTCCTCAGAACAAGAGTACCAAAAGAAACCCCAGACACGTGTTTCGGTCTGGTTGGACCTCATCAGTAGGGTGGATCTGTGCCTCTCTAAGAATAGTGAGCAAGGGGTCCACGTCTGGATTCACCTAGTAACTTAGGGTAAGACCCAAAGTTACTTAAATATGCTAATTAAAAATGGGGGGTCCGGGGAGTCCCTCTGCCAGTCATTAGTCCTGGTTGCAAGTGACTTACCCAGAGTCTTTAGCTCACTATCTTTCACAGAGAAGAAATATCCCAAACATATCAGTCTTTCTCCTGCCCAGGGGCAGTCCAGCACCGAAATGCTAGGCAATTCTCCTCTGAACAAGAGTACCAACAAAAACCCCAGACACGTGTTTCGGTCTGGTTGGACCTCATCAGTAGGGTGGATCTGTGCCTCTCTAAGAATAGTGAGCAAGGGGTCCACGTCTGGATTCCCCTAGTAACTTAGGGTGAGACCCAATGTTACTTAAATATGCTAATTAAAAAGGGGGGTCCGGGGAGTCCCTCTGCCAGACATTAGTCCTGGTTACAAGAGACTTACCCAGAGTCTTTAGCTCACTATCTTTCACAGAGAAGAAATATCCCAAACATATCAGTCTTTGTACTGCCCAGGGGAAGTCCAGCACCGAAATGCTAGGCAATTCTCCTCTGAACAAGAGTACCCACAGAAACCCCAGACACTTGTTTCGGTCTGGGTGGACCTCATCAGTAGGGTGGATCTGTGCCTCTCTAAGAATAGTGAGCAAGGGGTCCACGTCTGGATTCCCCTAGTAACTTAGGGTAAGACCCAAAGTTACTTAAATATGCTAATTAAAAAGGGGGGTCCTGGGATTCTCTCTGCCAGACATTAGTTCTGGTTACAAGAGACTTACCCAGAGTCTTTAGCTCACTATCTTTCACAGAGAAGAAATATCCCAAACATATTAGTCTTTGTCCTGCCCAGGGGCAGTCCAGCACTGAAATGCTAGGCAATTCTCCTCTGAACAAGAGTACCAACAGAAACCCCAGACACGTGTTTCGGTCTGGTTGGACCTCATCAGTAGGATGGATCTATGCCTCTCTAAGAATAGTGAGCAAGGGGTCCACGTCTGGATTCCCCTAGTAACTTACGGTGAGATCCAAAGTTGCTTAAATATGCTAATTAAAAAGGGGGGTCCTGGGAGTCCCTCTGCCAGACATTAGTCCTTGTTACAAGAGACTTACCCAGAGTCTTTAGCTCACTATCTTTCACAGATAAGAAATATCCCAAACATATCAGTCTTTGTCCTGCCCAGGGGCAGTCCAGCACCGAAATGCTAGGCAATTCTCCTCTGAACAAGAGTACCAACAGAAACCCCAGACACGTGTTTCGGTCTGGTTGGACCTCATCAGTAGGGTAGATCTGTGCCTCTCTAAGAATAGTGAGCAAGGGGTCCACGTTTGGATTCCCCTAGTAACTTAGGGTGAGACCCAAAGTTACTTAAATATGCTAATTAAAAAGGGGGGTCCGGGGAGTCCCTCTGCCAGACATTAGTCCTGGTTACAAGAGACTTACCCAGAGTCTTTAGCTCACTATCTTTCACAGAGAAGAAATATCCTAAACATATCAGTCTTTGTCCTGCCCAGGGGCAGTCCAGCACCGAAATGCTAGGTAATTCTCCTCAGAACAAGAGTACCAAAAGAAACCCCAGACACGTGTTTCGGTCTGGTTGGACCTCATCAGTAGGGTGGATCTGTGCCTCTCTAAGAATAGTGAGCAAGGAGTCCACGTCTGGATTCACCTAGTAACTTAGGGTAAGACCCAAAGTTACTTAAATATGCTAATTAAAAATGGGGGGTCCGGGGAGTCCCTCTGCCAGACATTAGTCCTGGTTGCAAGTGACTTACCCAGAGTCTTTAGCTCACTATCTTTCACAGAGAAGAAATATCCCAAACATATCAGTCTTTGTCCTGCCCAGGGGCAGTCCAGCACCGAAATGCTAGGCAATTCTCCTCTGAACAAGAGTACCAACAAAAACCCCAGACACGTGTTTCGGTCTGGTTGGACCTCATCAGTAGGGTGGATCTGTGCCTCTCTAAGAATAGTGAGCAAGGGGTCCACGTCTGGATTCCCCTAGTAACTTAGGGTGAGACCCAATGTTACTTAAATATGCTAATTAAAAAGGGGGGTCCGGGGAGTCCCTCTGCCAGACATTAGTCCTGGTTACAAGAGACTTACCCAGAGTCTTTAGCTCACTATCTTTCACAGAGAAGAAATATCCCAAACATATCAGTCTTTGTCCTGCCCAGGGGCAGTCCAGCACCGAAATGCTAGGCAATTCTCCTCTGAACAAGAGTACCAACAGAAACCCCAGACACGTGTTTCGGTCTGGTTGGACCTCATCAGTAGGGTGGATCTGTGCCTCTCTAAGAATAGTGAGCAAGGGGTCCCCGTCTGGATTCCCCTAGTAACTTAGGGTGAGACCCAAAGTTACTTAAATATGCTAATTAAAAAGGGGGGTCCTGGGAGTCTCTCTGCCAGACATTAGTTCTGGTTTCAAGAGACTTACCCAGAGTCTTTAGCTCACTATCTTTCACAGAGATGAAATATCCCAAACATATTAGTCTTTGTCCTGCCCAGGGGCAGTCCAGCACGGAAATGCTAGGCAATTCTCCTCTGAACAAGAGTACCAACAGAAACCCCAGACACGTGTTTCGGTCTGGTTGGACCTCATCAGTAGGATGGATCTATGCCTCTCCAAGAATAGTGAGCAAGGGGTCCACGTCTGGATTCCCCTAGTAACTTACGGTGAGACCCAAAGTTGCTTAAATATGCTAATTAAAAAGGGGGGTCCTGGGAGTCCCTCTGCCAGACATTAGTCCTGGTTACAAGAGACTTACCCAGAGTCTTTAGCTCACTATCTTTCACAGATAAGAAATATCCCAAACATATCAGTCTTTGTCCTGCCCAGGGGCAGTCCAGCACCGAAATGCTAGGCAATTCTCCTCTGAACAAGAGTACCAACAGAAACCCCAGACACGTGTTTCGGTCTGGTTGGACCTCATCAGTAGGGTGGATCTGTGCCTCTCTAAGAATAGTGAGCAAGGGGTCCACGTTTGGATTCCCCTAGTAACTTAGGGTGAGACCCAAAGTTACTTAAATATGCTAATTAAAAAGGGGGGTCCGGGGAGTCCCTCTGCCAGACATTAGTCCTGGTTACAAGAGACTTACCCAGAGTCTTTAGCTCACTATCTTTCACAGAGAAGAAATATCCTAAACATATCAGTCTTTGTCCTGCCCAGGGGCAGTCCAGCACCGAAATGCTAGGCAATTCTCCTCTGAACAAGAGTACCAACAGAAACCCCAGACACGTGTTCCGGTCTGGGTGGACCTCATCAGTAGGGTGGATCTGTGCCTCTCTAAGAATAGTGAGCAAGGGGTCCCCGTCTGGATTCCCCTAGTAACTTAGGGTGAGACCCAAAGTTACTTAAATATGCTAATTAAAAAGGGGGGTCCTGGGAGTCTCTCTGCCAGACATTAGTTCTGGTTTCAAGAGACTTACCCAGAGTCTTTAGCTCACTATCTTTCACAGAGATGAAATATCCCAAACATATTAGTCTTTGTCCTGCCCAGGGGCAGTCCAGCACGGAAATGCTAGGCAATTCTCCTCTGAACAAGAGTACCAACAGAAACCCCAGACACGTGTTTCGGTCTGGTTGGACCTCATCAGTAGGATGGATCTATGCCTCTCTAAGAATAGTGAGCAAGGGGTCCACGTCTGGATTCCCCTAGTAACTTACGGTGAGACCCAAAGTTGCTTAAATATGCTAATTAAAAAGGGGGGTCCTGGGAGTCCCTCTGCCAGACATTAGTCCTGGTTACAAGAGACTTACCCAGAGTCTTTAGCTCACTATCTTTCACAGATAAGAAATATCCCAAACATATCAGTCTTTGTCCTGCCCAGGGGCAGTCCAGCACCGAAATGCTAGGCAATTCTCCTCTGAACAAGAGTACCAACAGAAACCCCAGACACGTGTTTCGGTCTGGTTGGACCTCATCAGTAGGGTGGATCTGTGCCTCTCTAAGAATAGTGAGCAAGGGGTCCACGTTTGGATTCCCCTAGTAACTTAGGGTGAGACCCAAAGTTACTTAAATATGCTAATTAAAAAGGGGGGTCCGGGGAGTCCCTCTGCCAGACATTAGTCCTGGTTACAAGAGACTTACCCAGAGTCTTTAGCTCACTATCTTTCACAGAGAAGAAATATCCTAAACATATCAGTCTTTGTCCTGCCCAGGGGCAGTCCAGCACCGAAATGCTAGGCAATTCTCCTCTGAACAAGAGTACCAACAGAAACCCCAGACACGTGTTCCGGTCTGGTTGGACCTCATCAGTAGGGTGGATCTGTGCCTCTCTAAGAATAGTGAGCAAGGGGTCCCCGTCTGGATTCCCCTAGTAACTTAGGGTGAGACCCAAAGTTACTTAAATATGCTAATTAAAAAGGGGGGTCCTGGGAGTCTCTCTGCCAGACATTAGTCCTGGTTACAAGAGACTTACCCAGAGTCTTTAGCTCACTATCTTTCACAGATAAGAAATATCCCAAACATATCAGTCTTTGTCCTGCCCAGGGGCAGTCCAGCACCGAAATGCTAGGCAATTCTCCTCTGAACAAGAGTACCAACAGAAACCCCAGACACGTGTTTCGGTCTGGTTGAACCTCATCAGTAGGGTGGATCTGTGCCTCTCTAAGAATAGTGAGCAAGGGGTCCACGTTTGGATTCCCCTAGTAACTTAGGGTGAGACCCAAAGTTACTTAAATATGCTAATTAAAAAGGGGGGTCCGGGGAGTCCCTCTGCCAGACATTAGTCCTGGTTACAAGAGACTTACCCAGAGTCTTTAGCTCACTATCTTTCACAGAGAAGAAATATCCTAAACATATCAGTCTTTGTCCTGCCCAGGGGCAGTCCAGCACCGAAATGCTAGGTAATTCTCCTCAGAACAAGAGTAGCAAAAGAAACCCCAGATACGTGTTTCGGTCTGGTTGGACCTCATCAGTAGGGTGGATCTGTGCCTCTCTAAGAATAGTGAGCAAGGGGTCCACGTCTGGATTCCCCTAGTAACTTAGGGTAAGACCCAAAGTTACTTAAATATGCTAATTAAAAAGGGGGGTCCGGGGAGTCCCTCTGCCAGACATTAGTCCTGGTTACAAGAGACTTACCCAGAGTCTTTAGCTCACTATCTTTCACAGAGAAGAAATATCCCAAACATATCAGTCTTTGTCCTGCCCAGGGGCAGTCCAGCACCGAAATGCTTGGCAATTCTCCTCTGAACAAGAGTACCAACAGAAACCCCAGACACGTGTTTCGGTCTGGTTGGACCTCATCAGTAGGGTGGATCTGTGCCTCTCTAAGAATAGTGAGCAAGGGGTCCCCGTCTGGATTCCCCTAGTAACTTAGGGTGAGACCCAAAGTTACTTAAATATGCCAATTAAAAAGGGGGGTCCTGGGAGTTTCTCTGCCAGACATTAGTCCTGGTTACAAGAGACTTACCCAGAGTCTTTAGCT
This sequence comes from Ambystoma mexicanum, assembly GCF_040938575.1. Lineage (NCBI taxonomy): Eukaryota > Metazoa > Chordata > Amphibia > Caudata > Ambystomatidae > Ambystoma > Ambystoma mexicanum. The sequence goes on along the minus strand of NC_090923.1, from coordinate 462,164,356 downwards.
CACTATCTTTCACAGAGATGAAATATCCCAAACATATTTGTCTTTGTCCTGCCCAGGGGCAGTCCAGCACCGAAATGCTAGGCAATTCTCCTCTGAACAAGAGTACCAACAGAAACCCCAGACACGTGTTTCGGTCTGGTTGGACCTCATCAGTAGGATGGATCTGTGCCTCTCTAAGAATAGTGAGCAAGGGGTCCACGTCTGGATTCCCCTAGTAACTTACGGTGAGACCCAAAGTTACTTAAATATGCTAATTAAAAAGGGGGGTCGGGGGAGTCCCTCTGCCAGACATTAGTCCTGCTTACAAGAGACTTACCCAGAGTCTTTAGCTCACTATCTTTCACAGAGAAGAAATATCCCAAACATATCAGTCTTTGTCCTGCCCAGGGGCAGTCCAGCACCGAAATGCTAGGCAATTCTCCTCTGAACAAGAGTACCAACAGAAACCCCAGACACGTGTTTCGGTCTCGTTGGACCTCATCAGTAGGGTGGATCTGTGCCTCTCTAAGAATAGTGAGCAAGGGGTCCACGTTTGGATTCCCCTAGTAACTTAGGGTGAGACCCAAAGTTACTTAAATATGCTAATTAAAAAGAGGGGTCCGGGGAGTCCCTCTGCCAGACATTAGTCCTGGTTACAAGAGACTTACCCAGACTCTTTAGCTCACTATCTTTCACAGAGAAGAAATATCCTAAACATATCAGTCTTTGTCCTGCCCAGGGGCAGTCCAGCACCGAAATGCTAGGTAATTCTCTTCTGAACAAGAGTACCAAAAGAAACCCCAGACACGTGTTTCGGTCTGGTTGGACCTCATCAGTAGGGTGGATCTGTGCCTCTCTAAGAATAGTGAGCAAGGGGTCCACATCTGGGTTCCCCTAGTAACTTAGGGTGAGACCCAATGTTACTTAAATATGCTAATTAAAAAGGGGGGTCCGGGGAGTCCCTCTGCCAGACATTAGTCCTGGTTACAAGAGACTTACCCAGAGTCGTTAGCTCACTATCTTTCACAGAGAAGAAATATCCCAAACATATCAGTCTTTGTCCTGCCCAGGGGCAGTCCAGCACCGAAATGCTAGGCAATTCTCCTCTGAACAAGAGTACCAACAGAAACCCCAGACACTTGTTTCGGTCTGGTTGGACCTCATCAGTAGGGTGGATCTGTGCCTCTCTAAGAATAGTGAGCAAGGGGTCCACGTCTGGATTCCCCTAGTAACTTAGGGTAAGACCCAAAGTTACTTAAATATGCTAATTAAAAAGGGGGGTCCGGGGAGTCCCTCTGCCAGACATTAGTCCTGGTTACAAGAGACTTACCCAGAGTCTTTAGCTCACTATCTTTCACAGAGAAGAAATATCCCAAACATATCAGTCTTTGTCCTGCCCAGGGGCAGTCCAGCACCGAAATGCTAGGCAATTCTCCTCTGAACAAGAGTACCAACAAAAACTTCAGACACGTGTTTCGGTCTGGTTGGACCTCATCAGTAGGGTGGATCTGTGCCTCTCTAAGAATAGTGAGCAAGGGGTCCATGTCTGGGTTCCCCTAGTAATTTAGGGTGAGACCCAATGTTACTTAAATATGCTAATTAAAAAGGGGGGTCCGGGGAGTCTCTCTGCCAGACATTAGTCCTGGTTACAAGAGACTTACCCAGAGTCTTTAGCTCACTATCTTTCACAGAGAAGAAATATCCCAAACATATCAGTCTTTGTACTGCCCAGGGACAGTCCAGCACCGAAATGCTAGGCAATTCTCCTCTGAACAAGAGTACCAACAGAAACCCCAGACACGTGTTTCGGTCTGGTTGGACCTCATCAGTAGGGTGGATCTGTTCCTCTCTAAGAATAGTGAGCAAGGGGTCCACGTCTGGATTCCCCTAGTAATTTACGGTGAGACCCAAAGTTACTTAAATATGCTAATTAAAAAGGGGGGTCCTGGGAGTCCCTCTGCCAGACATTAGTCCTGGTTACAAGAGACTTACCCAGAGTCTTTAGCTCACTATCTTTCACAGAGAAGAAATATCCCAAACATATCAGTCTTTGTCCTGCCCAGGGGCAGTCCAGCACCGAAATTCTAGGCAATTCTCCTCTGAACAAGAGTACCAACAGAAATCCCAGACACGTGTTTCGGTCTGGTTGGACCTCATCAGTAGGGTGGATCTGTGCCTCTCTAAGAATAGTGAGCAAGGGGTCCACGTCTGGATTCACCTAGTAACTTAGGGTAAGACCCAAAGTTACTTAAATATGCTAATTAAAAATGGGGGGTCGGGGGAGTCCCTCTGCCAGACATTAGTCCTGGTTACAAGTGACTTACCCAGAGTCTTTAGCTCACTATCTTTCACAGAGAAGAAATATCCCAAACATATCAGTCTTTCTCCTGCCCAGGGGCAGTCCAGTACCGAAATGCTAGGCAATTCTCCTCTGAACAAGAGTACCAACAAAAACCCCAGACACGTGTTTCGGTCTGGTTGGACCTCATCAGTAGGGTGGATCTGTGCCTCTCTAAGAATAGTGAGCAAGGGGTCCACGTCTGGATTCCCCTAGTAACTTAGGGTGAGACCCAATGTTACTTAAATATGCTAATTAAAAAGGGGGGTCCGGGGAGTCCCTCTGCCAGACATTAGTCCTGGTTACAAGAGACTTACCCAGAGTCTTTAGCTCACTATCTTTCACAGAGAAGAAATATCCCAAACATATCAGTCTTTGTCCTGCCCAGGGGAAGTCCAGCACCAAAATGCAAGGCAATTCTCCTCTGAACAAGAGTACCAACAGAAACCCCAGACACTTGTTTCGGTCTGGTTGGACCTCATCAGTAGGGTGGATCTGTGCCTCTCTAAGAATAGTGAGCAAGGGGTCCACGTCTGTATTCCCCTAGTAACTTAGGGTAAGACCCAAAGTTACTTAAATATGCTAATTAAAAAGGGGGGTCCGGGGAGTCCCTCTGCCAGACATTAGTCCTGGTTACAAGAGACTTACCCAGAGTCTTTAGCTCACTATCTTTCACAGAGAAGAAATATCCCAAACATATCAGTCTTTGTCCTGCCCAGGGGCAGTCCAGCACCGAAATGCTAGGCAATTCTCCTCTGAACAAGAGTACCAACAAAAACCCCAGACACGTGTTTCGGTCTGGTTGGACCTCATCAGTAGGGTGGATCTGTGCCTCTCTAAGAATAGTGAGCAAGGGGTCCACGTCTGGATTCCCCTAGTAACTTAGGGTAAGACCCAAAGTTACTTAAATATGCTAATTAAAAAGGGGGGTCCGGGGAGTCCCTCTGCCAGACATTAGTCCTGGTTACAAGAGACTTACCCAGAGTCTTTAGCTCACTATCTTTCACAGAGAAGAAATATCCCAAACATATCAGTCTTTGTCCTGCCCAGGGGCAGTCCAGCACCGAAATGCTAGGCAATTCTCCTCTGAACAAGAGTACCAACAAAAACTTCAGACACGTGTTTCGGTCTGGTTGGACCTCATCAGTAGGGTGGATATGTGCCTCTCTAAGAATAGTGAGCATGGGGTCCATGTCTGGGTTCCCCTAGTAATTTAGGGTGAGACCCAATGTTACTTAAATATGCTAATTAAAAAGGGGGGTCCGGGGAGTCATTCTGCCAGACATTAGTCCTGGTTACAAGAGACTTACCCAGAGTCTTTAGCTCACTATCTTTCACAGAGAAGAAATATCCCAAACATATCAGTCTTTGTCCTGCCCAGGGACAGTCCAGCACCGAAATGCTAGGCAATTCTCCTCTGAACAAGAGTACCAACAAAAACCCCAGACACGTGTTTCGGTCTGGTTGGACCTCATCAGTAGGGTGGATCTGTGCCTCTCTAAGAATAGTGAGCAAGGGGTCCACGTCTGGATTCCCCTAGTAACTTAGGGTGAGACCCAATGTTACTTAAATATGCTAATTAAAAAGGGGGGTCCGGGGAGTCCCTCTGCCAGACATTAGTCCTGGTTACAAGAGACTTACCCAGAGTCTTTAGCTCACTATCTTTCACAGAGAAGAAATATCCCAAACATATCAGTCTTTGTCCTGCCCAGGGGAAGTCCAGCACCGAAATGCTAGGCAATTCTCCTCTGAACAAGAGTACCAACAGAAACCCCAGACACGTGTTTCGGTCTGGTTGTACCTCATCAGTAGGGTGGATCTGTGCCTCTCTAAGAATAGTGAGCAAGGGGTCCCCGTCTGGATTCCCCTAGTAACTTAGGGTGAAACCCAAAGTTACTTAAATATGCTAATTAAAAAGGGGGGTCCTGGGAGTCTCTCTGCCAGACATTAGTCCTGGTTACAAGAGACTTACCCAGAGTCTTTAGCTCACTATCTTTCACAGCGAAGAAATATCCTAAACATATCAGTCTTTGTCCTGCCCAGGGGCAGTCCGGCACCGAAATGCTAGGTAATTCTCCTCAGAACAAGAGTACCAAAAGAAATCCCAGACACGTGTTTCGGTCTGGTTGGACCTCATCAGTAGGGTGGATCTGTGCCTCTCTAAGAATAGTGAGCAAGGGGTCCACGTCTGGATTCACCTAGTAACTTAGGGTAAGACCCAAAGTTACTTAAATATGCTAATTAAAAATGGGGGGTCCGGGGAGTCCCTCTGCCAGACATTAGTCCTGGTTGCAAGTGACTTACCCAGAGTCTTTAGCTCACTATCTTTCACAGAGAAGAAATATCCCAAACATATCAGTCTTTCTCCTGCCCAGGGGCAGTCCAGCACCGAAATGCTAGGCAATTCTCCTCTGAACAAGAGTACCAACAAAAACCCCAGACACGTGTTTCGGTCTGGTTGGACCTCATCAGTAGGGTGGATCTGTGCCTCTCTAAGAATAGTGAGCAAGGGGTCCACGTCTGGATTCCCCTAGTAACTTAGGGTGAGACCCAATGTTACTTAAATATGCTAATTAAAAAGGGGGGTCCGGGGAGTCCCTCTGCCAGACATTAGTCCTGGTTACAAGAGACTTACCCAGAGTCTTTAGCTCACTATCTTTCACAGAGAAGAAATATCCCAAACATATCAGTCTTTGTACTGCACAGGGGAAGTCCAGCACCGAAATGCTAGGCAATTCTCCTCTGAACAAGAGTACCCACAGAAACCCCAGACACTTGTTTCGGTCTGGGTGGACCTCATCAGTAGGGTGGATCTGTGCCTCTCTAAGAATAGTGAGCAAGGGGTCCACGTCTGGATTCCCCTAGTAACTTAGGGTAAGACCCAAAGTTACTTAAATATGCTAATTAAAAAGGGGGGTCCTGGGATTCTCTCTGCCAGACATTAGTTCTGGTTACAAGAGACTTACCCAGAGTCTTTAGCTCACTATCTTTCACAGAGAAGAAATATCCCAAACATATTAGTCTTTGTCCTGCCCAGGGGCAGTCCAGCACTGAAATGCTAGGCAATTCTCCTCTGAACAAGAGTACCAACAGAAACCCCAGACACATGTTTCGGTCTGGTTGGACCTCATCAGTAGGATGGATCTATGCCTCTCTAAGAATAGTGAGCAAGGGGTCCACGTCTGGATTCCCCTAGTAACTTACGGTGAGACCCAAAGTTGCTTAAATATGCTAATTAAAAAGGGGGGTCCTGGGAGTCCCTCTGCCAGACATTAGTCCTGGTTACAAGAGACTTACCCAGAGTCTTTAGCTCACTATCTTTCACAGATAAGAAATATCCCAAACATATCAGTCTTTGTCCTGCCCAGGGGCAGTCCAGCACCGAAATGCTAGGCAATTCTCCTCTGAACAAGAGTACCAACAGAAACCCCAGACACGTGTTTCGGTCTGGTTGGACCTCATCAGTAGGGTAGATCTGTGCCTCTCTAAGAATAGTGAGCAAGGGGTCCACGTTTGGATTCCCCTAGTAACTTAGGGTGAGACCCAAAGTTACTTAAATATGCTAATTAAAAAGGGGGGTCCGGGGAGTCCCTCTGCCAGACATTAGTCCTGGTTACAAGAGACTTACCCAGAGTCTTTAGCTCACTATCTTTCACAGAGAAGAAATATCCTAAACATATCAGTCTTTGTCCTGCCCAGGGGCAGTCCAGCACCGAAATGCTAGGTAATTCTCCTCAGAACAAGAGTACCAAAAGAAACCCCAGACACGTGTTTCGGTCTGGTTGGACCTCATCAGTAGGGTGGATCTGTGCCTCTCTAAGAATAGTGAGCAAGGGGTCCACGTCTGGATTCACCTAGTAACTTAGGGTAAGACCCAAAGTTACTTAAATATGCTAATTAAAAATGGGGGGTCCGGGGAGTCCCTCTGCCAGACATTAGTCCTGGTTGCAAGTGACTTACCCAGAGTCTTTAGCTCACTATCTTTCACAGAGAAGAAATATCCCAAACATATCAGTCTTTGTCCTGCCCAGGGGCAGTCCAGCACCGAAATGCTAGGCAATTCTCCTCTGAACAAGAGTACCAACAAAAACCCCAGACACGTGTTTCGGTCTGGTTGGACCTCATCAGTAGGGTGGATCTGTGCCTCTCTAAGAATAGTGAGCAAGGGGTCCACGTCTGGATTCCCCTAGTAACTTAGGGTGAGACCCAATGTTACTTAAATATGCTAATTAAAAAGGGGGGTCCGGGGAGTCCCTCTGCCAGACATTAGTCCTGGTTACAAGAGACTTACCCAGAGTCTTTAGCTCACTATCTTTCACAGAGAAGAAATATCCCAAACATATCAGTCTTTGTCCTGCCCAGGGGCAGTCCAGCACCGAAATGCTAGGCAATTCTCCTCTGAACAAGAGTACCAACAGAAACCCCAGACACGTGTTTCGGTCTGGTTGGACCTCATCAGTAGGGTGGATCTGTGCCTCTCTAAGAATAGTGAGCAAGGGGTCCCCGTCTGGATTCCCCTAGTAACTTAGGGTGAGACCCAAAGTTACTTAAATATGCTAATTAAAAAGGGGGGTCCTGGGAGTCTCTCTGCCAGACATTAGTTCTGGTTTCAAGAGACTTACCCAGAGTCTTTAGCTCACTATCTTTCACAGAGATGAAATATCCCAAACATATTAGTCTTTGTCCTGCCCAGGGGCAGTCCAGCACCGAAATGCTAGGCAATTCTCCTCTGAACAAGAGTACCAACAGAAACCCCAGACACGTGTTTCGGTCTGGTTGGACCTCATCAGTAGGATGGATCTATGCCTCTCTAAGAATAGTGAGCAAGGGGTCCACGTCTGGATTCCCCTAGTAACTTACGGTGAGACCCAAAGTTGCTTAAATATGCTAATTAAAAAGGGTGGTCCTGGGAGTCCCTCTGCCAGACATTAGTCCTGGTTACAAGAGACTTACCCAGAGTCTTTAGCTCACTATCTTTCACAGATAAGAAATATCCCAAACATATCAGTCTTTGTCCTGCCCAGGGGCAGTCCAGCACCGAAATGCTAGGCAATTCTCCTCTGAACAAGAGTACCAACAGAAACCCCAGACACGTGTTTCGGTCTGGTTGGACCTCATCAGTAGGGTGGATCTGTGCCTCTCTAAGAATAGTGAGCAAGGGGTCCACGTTTGGATTCCCCTAGTAACTTAGGGTGAGACCCAAAGTTACTTAAATATGCTAATTAAAAAGGGGGTTCCGGGGAGTCCCTCTGCCAGACATTAGTCCTGGTTACAAGAGACTTACCCAGAGTCTTTAGCTCACTATCTTTCACAGAGAAGAAATATCCTAAACATATCAGTCTTTGTCCTGCCCAGGGGCAGTCCAGCACCGAAATGCTAGGTAATTCTCCTCAGAACAAGAGTAGCAAAAGAAACCCCAGATACGTGTTTCAGTCTGGTTGGACCTCATCAGTAGGGTGGATCTGTGCCTCTCTAAGAATAGTGAGCAAGGGGTCCACGTCTGGATTCCCCTAGTAACTTAGGGTAAGACCCAAAGTTACTTAAATATGCTAATTAAAAAGGGGGGTCCGGGGAGTCCCTCTGCCAGACATTAGTCCTGGTTACAAGAGACTTACCCAGAGTCTTTAGCTCACTATCTTTCACAGAGAAGAAATATCCCAAACATATCAGTCTTTGTCCTGCCCAGGGGCAGTCCAGCACCGAAATGCTTGGCAATTCTCCTCTGAACAAGAGTACCAACAGAAACCACAGACACGTGTTTCGGTCTGGTTGGACCTCATCAGTAGGGTGGATCTGTGCCTCTCTAAGAATAGTGAGCAAGGGGTCCCCGTCTGGATTCCCCTAGTAACTTAGGGTGAGACCCAAAGTTACTTAAATATGCCAATTAAAAAGGGGGGTCCTGGGAGTTTCTCTGCCAGACATTAGTCCTGGTTACAAGAGACTTACCCAGAGTCTTTAGCTCACTATCTTTCACAGAGATGAAATATCCCAAACATATTAGTCTTTGTCCTGCCCAGGGGCAGTCCAGCACCGAAATGCTAGGCAATTCTCCTCTGAACAAGAGTACCAACAGAAACCCCAGACACGTGTTTCGGTCTGGTTGGACCTCATCAGTAGGATGGATCTGTGCCTCTCTAAGAATAGTGAGCAAGGGGTCCACGTCTGGATTCCCCTAGTAACTTACGGTGAGACCCAAAGTTACTTAAATATGCTAATTAAAAAGGGGGGTCGGGGGAGTCCCTCTGCCAGACATTAGTCCTGCTTACAAGAGACTTACCCAGAGTCTTTAGCTCACTATCTTTCACAGAGAAGAAATATCCCAAACATATCAGTCTTTGTCCTGCCCAGGGGCAGTCCAGCACCGAAATGCTAGGCAATTCTCCTCTGAACAAGAGTACCAACAGAAACCCCAGACACGTGTTTCGGTCTCGTTGGACCTCATCAGTAGGGTGGATCTGTGCCTCTCTAAGAATAGTGAGCAAGGGGTCCACGTTTGGATTCCCCTAGTAACTTAGGGTGAGACCCAAAGTTACTTAAATATGCTAATTAAAAAGAGGGGTCCGGGGAGTCCCTCTGCCAGACATTAGTCCTGGTTACAAGAGACTTACCCAGAGTCTTTAGCTCACTATCTTTCACAGAGAAGAAATATCCTAAACATATCAGTCTTTGTCCTGCCCAGGGGCAGTCCAGCACCGAAATGCTAGGTAATTCTCTTCTGAACAAGAGTACCAAAAGAAACCCCAGACACGTGTTTCGGTCTGGTTGGACCTCATCAGTAGGGTGGAACTGTGCCTCTCTAAGAATAGTGAGCAAGGGGTCCACATCTGGGTTCCCCTAGTAACTTAGGGTGAGACCCAATGTTACTTAAATATGCTAATTAAAAAGGGGGGTCCGGGGAGTCCCTCTGCCAGACATTAGTCCTGGTTACAAGAGACTTACCCAGAGTCTTTAGCTCACTATCTTTCACAGAGAAGAAATATCCCAAACATATCAGTCTTTGTCCTGCCCAGGGGCAGTCCAGCACCGAAATGCTAGGCAATTCTCCTCTGAACAAGAGTACCAACAAAAACTTCAGACACGTGTTTCGGTCTGGTTGGACCTCATCAGTAGGGTGGATCTGTGCCTCTCTAAGAATAGTGAGCAAGGGGTCCATGTCTGGGTTCCCCTAGTAATTTAGGGTGAGACCCAATGTTACTTAAATATGCTAATTAAAAAGGGGGGTCCGGGGAGTCTCTCTGCCAGACATTAGTCCTGGTTACAAGAGACTTACCCAGAGTCTTTAGCTCACTATCTTTCACAGAGAAGAAATATCCCAAACATATCAGTCTTTGTCCTGCAGAGGGGCAGTCCAGCACCGAAATGCTAGGCAATTCTCCTCTGAACAAGAGTACCAACAGAAACCCCAGACACGTGTTTCGGTCTGGTTGGACCTCATCAGTAGGGTGGATCTGTTCCTCTCTAAGAATAGTGAGCAAGGGGTCCACGTCTGGATTCCCCTAGTAATTTACGGTGAGACCCAAAGTTACTTAAATATGCTAATTTAAAAGGGGGGTCCTGGGAGTCCCTCTGCCAGACATTAGTCCTGGTTACAAGAGACTTACCCAGAGTCTTTAGCTCACTATCTTTCACAGAGAAGAAATATCCCAAACATATCAGTCTTTGTCCTGCCCAGGGGCAGTCCAGCACCGAAATTCTAGGCAATTCTCCTCTGAACAAGAGTACCAACAGAAATCCCAGACACGTGTTTCGGTCTGGTTGGACCTCATCAGTAGGGTGGATCTGTGCCTCTCTAAGAATAGTGAGCAAGGGGTCCACGTCTGGATTCACCTAGTAACTTAGGGTAAGACCCAAAGTTACTTAAATATGCTAATTAAAAATGGGGGGTCGGGGGAGTCCCTCTGCCAGACATTAGTCCTGGTTACAAGTGACTTACCCAGAGTCTTTAGCTCACTATCTTTCACAGAGAAGAAATATCCCAAACATATCAGTCTTTCTCCTGCCCAGGGGCAGTCCAGTACCGAAATGCTAGGCAATTCTCCTCTGAACAAGAGTACCAACAAAAACCCCAGACACGTGTTTCGGTCTGGTTGGACCTCATCAGTAGGGTGGATCTGTGCCTCTCTAAGAATAGTGAGCAAGGGGTCCACGTCTGGATTCCCCTAGTAACTTAGGGTGAGACCCAATGTTACTTAAATATGCTAATTAAAAAGGGGGGTCCGGGGAGTCCCTCTGCCAGACATTAGTCCTGGTTACAAGAGACTTACCCAGAGTCTTTAGCTCACTATCTTTCACAGAGAAGAAATATCCCAAACATAACAGTCTTTGTCCTGCCCAGGGGAAGTCCAGCACCAAAATGCAAGGCAATTCTCCTCTGAACAAGAGTACCAACAGAAACCCCAGACACTTGTTTCGGTCTGGTTGGACCTCATCAGTAGGGTGGATCTGTGCCTCTCTAAGAATAGTGAGCAAGGGGTCCACGTCTGTATTCCCCTAGTAACTTAGGGTAAGACCCAAAGTTACTTAAATATGCTAATTAAAAAGGGGGGTCCGGGGAGTCCCTCTGCCAGACATTAGTCCTGGTTACAAGAGACTTACCCAGAGTCTTTAGCTCACTATCTTTCACAGAGAAGAAATATCCCAAACATATCAGTCTTTGTCCTGCCCAGGGGCAGTCCAGCACCAAAATGCTAGGCAATTCTCCTCTGAACAAGAGTACCAACAAAAACCCCAGACACGTGTTTCGGTCTGGTTGGACCTCATCAGTAGGGTGGATCTGTGCCTCTCTAAGAATAGTGAGCAAGGGGTCCACATCTGGGTTCCCCTAGTAACTTAGGGTGAGACCCAATGTTACTTAAATATGCTAATTAAAAAGGGGGGTCCTGGGAGTCTCTCTGCCAGACATTAGTCCTGGTTACAAGAGACTTACCCAGAGTCTTTAGCTCACTATCTTTCACAGAGAAGAAATATCCCAAACATATCAGTCTTTCTCCTGCCCTGGGGCAGTCCAGCACCGAAATGCTAGGCAATTCTCCTCTGAACAACAGTACCAACAAAAACCCCAGACACGTGTTTCGGTCTGGTTGGACCTCATCAGTAGGGTGGATCTGTGCCTCTCTAAGAATAGTGAGCAAGGGGTCCACGTCTGGATTCCCCTAGTAATTTAGGGTGAGACCCAATGTTACTTAAATATGCTAATTAAAAAGGGGGGTCCGGGGAGTCCCTCTGCCAGACATTAGTCCTGGTTACAAGAGACTTACCCAGAGTCTTTAGCTCACTATATTTCACAGAGAAGAAATATCCCAAACATATCAGTCTTTGTCCTGCCCAGGGGCAGTCCAGCACCGAAATGCTAGGCAATTCTCCTCTGAACAAGAGTACCAACAAAAACCCCAGACACGTGTTTCGGTCTGGTTGGACCTCATCAGTAGCGTGGATCTGTGCCTCTCTGAGAATAGTGAGCAAGGGGTCCACATCTGGGTTCCCCTAGTAACTTAGGGTGAGACCCAATGTTGCTTAAATATGCTAATTAAAAAGGGGGGTCCGGGGAGTCCCTCTGCCAGACATTAGTCCTGGTTACAAGAGACTTACCCAGAGTCTTTAGCTCACTATCTTTCACAGAGAAGAAATATCCCAAACATATTAGTCTTTGTCCTGCCCAGGGGCAGTCCAGCACCGAAATCCTAGGCAATTCTCCTCTGAACAAGAGTACCAACAGAAACCCCAGACACGTGTTTCGGTCTGGTTGGACCTCATCAGTAGGATGGATCTGTGCCTCTCTAAGAATAGTGAGCAAGGGGTCCACGTCTGGATTCCCCTAGTAACTTACGGTGAGACCCAAAGTTACTTAAATATGCTAATTAAAAAGGGGGGTCCTGGGAGTCCCTCTGCCAGACATTAGTCCTGGTTACAAGAGACTTACCCAGAGTCTTTAGCTCACTATCTTTCATAGATAAGAAATATCCCAAACATATCAGTCTTTGTCCTGCCCAGGGGCGGTCCAGCACCGAAATGCTAGGCAACTCTCCTCTGAACAAGAGTACCAACAGAAACCCCAGACACGTGTTTCGGTCTGGTTGGACCTCATCAGTAGGGTGGATATGTGCCTCTCTAAGAATAGTGAGCAAGGGGTCCACGTTTGGATTCCCCTAGTAACTTAGGGTGAGACCCAAAGTTACTTAGATATGCTAATTAAAAAGGGGGGTCCGGGGAGTCCCTCTGCCAGACATTAGTCCTGGTTACAAGAGACTTACCCAGAGTCTTTAGCTCACTATCTTTCACAGAGAAGAAATATCCTAAACATATCAGTCTTTGTCCTGCCCAGGGGCAGTCCAGCACCGAAATGCTAGGTAATTCTCCTCAGAACAAGAGTAGCAAAAGAAACCCCAGACACGTGTTTCGGTCTGGTTGGACCTCATCAGTAAGGTGGATCTGTGCCTCTCTAAGAATAGTGAGCAAGGGGTCCACGTCTGGATTCCCCTAGTAACTTAGTATAAGACCCAAAGTTACTTAAATATGCTAATTAAAAAGGGGGGTCCGGGGAGTCCCTCTGCCAGACATTAGTCCTGGTTACAAGAGACTTACCCAGAGTCTTTAGCTCACTATCTTTCACAGAGAAGAAATATCCCAAACATATCAGTCTTTGTCCTGCCCAGGGGCAGTCCAGCACCGAAATGCTAGGCAATTCTCCTCTGAACAAGAGTACCAACAGAAACCCCAGACACGTGTTTCGGTCTGGTTGGACCTCATCAGTAGGGTGGATCTGTGCCTCTCTAAGAATAGTGAGCAAGGGGTCCCCGTCTGGATTCCCCTAGTAACTTAGGGTGAGACCCAAAGTTACTTAAATATGCTAATTAAAAAGGGGGGTCCTGGGAGTCTCTCTGCCAGACATTAGTCCTGGTTACAAGAGACTTACCCAGAGTCTTTAGCTCACTATCTTTCACAGAGATGAAATATCCCAAACATATTAGTCTTTGTCCTGCCCAGGGGCAGTCCAGCACCGAAATGCTAGGCAATTCTCCTCTGAACAAGAGTACCAACAGAAACCCCAGACACGTGTTTCCGTCTGGTTGGACCTCATCAGTAGGGTGGATCTGTGCCTCTCTAAGAATAGTGAGCAAGGGGTCCACGTCTGGATTCCCCTAGTAACTTAGGGTGAGACCCAATGTTACTTAAATATGCTAATTAAAAAGGGGGGTCCGGGGAGTCCCTCTGCCAGACATTAGTCCTGGTTACAAGAGACTTACCCAGAGTCTTTAGCTCACTATCTTTCACAGAGAAGAAATATCCCAAACATATCAGTCTTTGTCCTGCCCAGGGGCAGTCCAGCACCGAAATGCTAGGCAATTCTCCTCTGAACAAGAGTACCAACAAAAACCCCAGACACTTGTTTCGGTCTGGTTGGACCTCATCAGTAGGGTGGATCTGTGCCTCTCTAAGAATAGTGAGCAAGGGGTCCACGTCTGGATTCTCCTAGTAACTTAGGGTAAGACCCAAAGTTACTTAAATATGCTAATTAAAAAGGGGGGTCCGGGGAGTCCCTCTGCCAGACATTAGTCCTGGTTACAAGAGACTTACCCAGAGTCTTTAGCTCACTATCTTTCACAGAGAAGAAATATCCCAAACATATCAGTCTTTGTCCTGCCCAGGGGCAGTCCAGCACCGAAATGCTAGGCAATTCTCCTCTGAACAAGAGTACCAACAAAAACTTCAGACACGTGTTTCGGTCTGGTTGGACCTCATCAGTAGGGTGGATCTGTGCCTCTCTAAGAATAGTGAGCAAGGGGTCCACGTCTGGATTCCCCTAGTAACTTAGGGTGAGACCCAATGTTACTTAAATATGCTAATTAAAAAGGGGGGTCCGGGGAGTCCCTCTGCCAGACATTAGTCCTGGTTACAAGAGACTTACCCAGAGTCTTTAGCTCACTATCTTTCACAGAGAAGAAATATCCCAAACATATCAGTCTTTGTCCTGCCCAGGGGAAGTCCAGCACCGAAATGCTAGGCAATTCTCCTCTGAACAAGAGTACCAACAGAAACCCCAGACACGTGTTTCGGTCTGGTTGTACCTCATCAGTAGGGTGGATCTGTGCCTCTCTAAGAATAGTGAGCAAGGGGTCCCCGTCTGGATTCCCCTAGTAACTTAGGGTGAAACCCAAAGTTACTTAAATATGCTAATTAAAAAGGGGGGTCCTGGGAGTCTCTCTGCCAGACATTAGTCCTGGTTACAAGAGACTTACCCAGAGTCTTTAGCTCACTATCTTTCACAGCGAAGAAATATCCTAAACATATCAGTCTTTGTCCTGCCCAGGGGCAGTCCGGCACCGAAATGCTAGGTAATTCTCCTCAGAACAAGAGTACCAAAAGAAACCCCAGACACGTGTTTCGGTCTGGTTGGACCTCATCAGTAGGGTGGATCTGTGCCTCTCTAAGAATAGTGAGCAAGGGGTCCACGTCTGGATTCACCTAGTAACTTAGGGTAAGACCCAAAGTTACTTAAATATGCTAATTAAAAATGGGGGGTCCGGGGAGTCCCTCTGCCAGACATTAGTCCTGGTTGCAAGTGACTTACCCAGAGTCTTTAGCTCACTATCTTTCACAGAGAAGAAATATCCCAAACATATCAGTCTTTCTCCTGCCCAGGGGCAGTCCAGCACCGAAATGCTAGGCAATTCTCCTCTGAACAAGAGTACCAACAAAAACCCCAGACACGTGTTTCGGTCTGGTTGGACCTCATCAGTAGGGTGGATCTGTGCCTCTCTAAGAATAGTGAGCAAGGGGTCCACGTCTGGATTCCCCTAGTAACTTAGGGTGAGACCCAATGTTACTTAAATATGCTAATTAAAAAGGTGGGTCCGGGGAGTCCCTCTGCCAGACATTAGTCCTGGTTACAAGAGACTTACCCAGAGTCTTTAGCTCACTATCTTTCACAGAGAAGAAATATCCCAAACATATCAGTCTTTGTACTGCCCAGGGGAAGTCCAGCACCGAAATGCTAGGCAATTCTCCTCTGAACAAGAGTACCCACAGAAACCCCAGACACTTGTTTCGGTCTGGGTGGACCTCATCAGTAGGGTGGATCTGTGCCTCTCTAAGAATAGTGAGCAAGGGGTCCACGTCTGGATTCCCCTAGTAACTTAGGGTAAGACCCAAAGTTACTTAAATATGCTAATTAAAAAGGGGGGTCCTGGGAGTCTCTCTGCCAGACATTAGTTCTGGTTACAAGAGACTTACCCAGAGTCTTTAGCTCACTATCTTTCACAGAGAAGAAATATCCCAAACATATTAGTCTTTGTCCTGCCCAGGGGCAGTCCAGCACTGAAATGCTAGGCAATTCTCCTCTGAACAAGAGTACCAACAGAAACCCCAGACACGTGTTTCGGTCTGGTTGGACCTCATCAGTAGGATGGATCTATGCCTCTCTAAGAATAGTGAGCAAGGGGTCCACGTCTGGATTCCCTTAGTAACTTACGGTGAGACCCAAAGTTGCTTAAATATGCTAATTAAAAAGGGGGGTCCTGGGAGTCCCTCTGCCAGACATTAGTCCTGGTTACAAGAGACTTACCCAGAGTCTTTAGCTCACTATCTTTCACAGATAAGAAATATCCCAAACATATCAGTCTTTGTCCTGCCCAGGGGCAGTCCAGCACCGAAATGCTAGGCAATTCTCCTCTGAACAAGAGTACCAACAGAAACCCCAGACACGTGTTTCGGTCTGGTTGGACCTCATCAGTAGGGTGGATCTGTGCCTCTCTAAGAATAGTGAGCAAGGGGTCCACGTTTGGATTCCCCTAGTAACTTAGGGTGAGACCCAAAGTTACTTAAATATGCTAATTAAAAAGGGGGGTCCGGGGAGTCCCTCTGCCAGACATTAGTCCTGGTTACAAGAGACTTACCCAGAGTCTTTAGCTCACTATCTTTCACAGAGAAGAAATATCCTAAACATATCAGTCTTTGTCCTGCCCAGGGGCAGTCCAGCACCGAAATGCTAGGTAATTCTCCTCAGAACAAGAGTACCAAAAGAAACCCCAGACACGTGTTTCGGTCTGGTTGGACCTCATCAGTAGGGTGGATCTGTGCCTCTCTAAGAATAGTGAGCAAGGGGTCCACGTCTGGATTCACCTAGTAACTTAGGGTAAGACCCAAAGTTACTTAAATATGCTAATTAAAAATGGGGGGTCCGGGGAGTCCCTCTGCCAGACATTAGTCCTGGTTGCAAGTGACTTACCCAGAGTCTTTAGCTCACTATCTTTCACAGAGAAGAAATATCCCAAACATATCAGTCTTTGTCCTGCCCAGGGGCAGTCCAGCACCGAAATGCTAGGCAATTCTCCTCTGAACAAGAGTACCAACAAAAACCCCAGACACGTGTTTCGGTCTGGTTGGACCTCATCAGTAGGGTGGATCTGTGCCTCTCTAAGAATAGTGAGCAAGGGGTCCACGTCTGGATTCCCCTAGTAACTTAGGGTGAGACCCAATGTTACTTAAATATGCTAATTAAAAAGGGGGGTCCGGGGAGTCCCTCTGCCAGACATTAGTCCTGGTTACAAGAGACTTACCCAGAGTCTTTAGCTCACTATCTTTCACAGAGAAGAAATATCCCAAACATATCAGTCTTTGCCCTGCCCAGGGGCAGTCCAGCACCAAAATGCTAGGCAATTCTCCTCTGAACAAGAGTACCAACAGAAACCCCAGACACGTGTTTCGGTCTGGTTGGACCTCATCAGTAGGGTGGATCTGTGCCTCTCTAAGAATAGTGAGCAAGGGGTCCCCGTCTGGATTCCCCTAGTAACTTAGGGTGAGACCCAAAGTTACTTAAATATGCTAATTAAAAAGGGGGGTCCTGGGAGTCTCTCTGCCAGACATTAGTTCTGGTTTCAAGAGACTTACCCAGAGTCTTTAGCTCACTATCTTTCACAGAGATGAAATATCCCAAACATATTAGTCTTTGTCCTGCCCAGGGGCAGTCCAGCACCGAAATGCTAGGCAATTCTCCTCTGAACAAGAGTACCAACAGAAACCCCAGACACGTGTTTCGGTCTGGTTGGACCTCATCAGTAGGATGGATCTATGCCTCTCTAAGAATAGTGAGCAAGGGGTCCACGTCTGGATTCCCCTAGTAACTTACGGTGAGACCCAAAGTTGCTTAAATATGCTAATTAAAAAGGGGGGTCCTGGGAGTCCCTCTGCCAGACATTAGTCCTGGTTACAAGAGACTTACCCAGAGTCTTTAGCTCACTATCTTTCACAGATAAGAAATATCCCAAACATATCAGTCTTTGTCCTGCCCAGGGGCAGTCCAGCACCGAAATGCTAGGCAATTCTCCTCTGAACAAGAGTACCAACAGAAACCCCAGACACGTGTTTCGGTCTGGTTGGACCTCATCAGTAGGGTGGATCTGTGCCTCTCTAAGAATAGTGAGCAAGGGGTCCACGTTTGGATTCCCCTAGTAACTTAGGGTGAGACCCAAAGTTACTTAAATATGCTAATTAAAAAGGGGGGTCCGGGGAGTCCCTCTGCCAGACATTAGTCCTGGTTACAAGAGACTTACATAGAGTCTTTAGCTCACTATCTTTCACAGAGAAGAAATATCCTAAACATATCAGTCTTTGTCCTGCCCAGGGGCAGTCCAGCACCGAAATGCTAGGTAATTCTCCTCAGAACAAGAGTAGCAAAAGAAACCCCAGATACGTGTTTCGGTCTGGTTGGACCTCATCAGTAGGGTGGATCTGTGCCTCTCTAAGAATAGTGAGCAAGGGGTCCACGTCTGGATTCCCCTAGTAACTTAGGGTAAGACCCAAAGTTACTTAAATATGCTAATTAAAAAGGGGGGTCCGGGGAGTCCCTCTGCCAGACATTAGTCCTGGTTACAAGAGACTTACCCAGAGTCTTTAGCTCACTATCTTTCACAGAGAAGAAATATCCCAAACATATCAGTCTTTGTCCTGCCCAGGGGCAGTCCAGCACCGAAATGCTAGGCAATTCTCCTCTGAACAAGAGTACCAACAGAAACCCCAGACACTTGTTTCGGTCTGGTTGGACCTCATCAGTAGGGTGGATCTGTGCCTCTCTAAGAATAGTGAGCAAGGGGTCCACGTCTGGATTCCCCTAGTAACTTAGGGTAAGACCCAAAGTTACTTAAATATGCTAATTAAAAAGGGGGGTCCGGGGAGTCCCTCTGCCAGACATTAGTCCTGGTTACAAGAGACTTACCCAGAGTCTTTAGCTCACTATCTTTCACAGAGAAGAAATATCCCAAACATATCAGTCTTTGTCCTGCCCAGGGGCAGTCCAGCACCGAAATGCTAGGCAATTCTCCTCTGAACAAGAGTACCAACAAAAACCCCAGACACTTGTTTCGGTCTGGTTGGACCTCATCAGTAGGGTGGATCTGTGCCTCTCTAAGAATAGTGAGCAAGGGGTCCACGTCTGGATTCTCCTAGTAACTTAGGGTAAGACCCAAAGTTACTTAAATATGCTAATTAAAAAGGGGGGTCCGGGGAGTCCCTCTGCCAGACATTAGTCCTGGTTACAAGAGACTTACCCAGAGTCTTTAGCTCACTATCTTTCACAGAGAAGAAATATCCCAAACATATCAGTCTTTGTCCTGCCCAGGGGCAGTCCAGCACCGAAATGCTAGGCAATTCTCCTCTGAACAAGAGTACCAACAAAAACTTCAGACACGTGTTTCGGTCTGGTTGGACCTCATCAGTAGGGTGGATCTGTGCCTCTCTAAGAATAGTGAGCAAGGGGTCCATGTCTGGGTTCCCCTAGTAATTTAGGGTGAGACCCAATGTTACTTAAATATGCTAATTAAAAAGGGGGGTCCGGGGAGTCATTCTGCCAGACATTAGTCCTGGTTACAAGAGACTTACCCAGAGTCTTTAGCTCACTATCTTTCACAGAGAAGAAATATCCCAAACATATCAGTCTTTGTCCTGCCCAGGGACAGTCCAGCACCGAAATGCTAGGCAATTCTCCTCTGAACAAGAGTACCAACAAAAACCCCAGACACGTGTTTCGGTCTGGTTGGACCTCATCAGTAGGGTGGATCTGTGCCTCTCTAAGAATAGTGAGCAAGGGGTCCACGTCTGGATTCCCCTAGTAACTTAGGGTGAGACCCAATGTTACTTAAATATGCTAATTAAAAAGGGGGGTCCGGGGAGTCCCTCTGCCAGACATTAGTCCTGGTTACAAGAGACTTACCCAGAGTCTTTAGCTCACTATCTTTCACAGAGAAGAAATATCCCAAACATATCAGTCTTTGTCCTGCCCAGGGGAAGTCCAGCACCGAAATGCTAGGCAATTCTCCTCTGAACAAGAGTACCAACAGAAACCCCAGACACGTGTTTCGGTCTGGTTGTACCTCATCAGTAGGGTGGATCTGTGCCTCTCTAAGAATAGTGAGCAAGGGGTCCCCGTCTGGATTCCCCTAGTAACTTAGGGTGAAACCCAAAGTTACTTAAATATGCTAATTAAAAAGGGGGGTCCTGGGAGTCTCTCTGCCAGACATTAGTCCTGGTTACAAGAGACTTACCCAGAGTCTTTAGCTCACTATCTTTCACAGCGAAGAAATATCCTAAACATATCAGTCTTTGTCCTGCCCAGGGGCAGTCCGGCACCGAAATGCTAGGTAATTCTCCTCAGAACAAGAGTACCAAAAGAAACCCCAGACACGTGTTTCGGTCTGGTTGGACCTCATCAGTAGGGTGGATCTGTGCCTCTCTAAGAATAGTGAGCAAGGGGTCCACGTCTGGATTCCCCTAGTAACTTAGGGTGAGACCCAATGTTACTTAAATATGCTAATTAAAAAGGGGGGTCCGGGGAGTCCCTCTGCCAGACATTAGTCCTGGTTACAAGAGACTTACCCATAGTCTTTAGCTCACTATCTTTCACAGAGAAGAAATATCCCAAACATATCAGTCTTTGTACTGCCCAGGGGAAGTCCAGCACCGAAATGCTAGGCAATTCTCCTCTGAACAAGAGTACCCACAGAAATCCCAGACACTTGTTTCGGTCTGGGTGGACCTCATCAGTAGGGTGGATCTGTGCCTCTCTAAGAATAGTGAGCAAGGGGTCCACGTCTGGATTCCCCTAGTAACTTAGGGTAAGACCCAAAGTTACTTAAATATGCTAATTAAAAAGGGGGGTCCTGGGAGTCTCTCTGCCAGACATTAGTTCTGGTTACAAGAGACTTACCCAGAGTCTTTAGCTCACTATCTTTCACAGAGAAGAAATATCCCAAACATATTAGTCTTTGTCCTGCCCAGGGGCAGTCCAGCACTGAAATGCTAGGCAATTCTCCTCTGAACAAGAGTACCAACAGAAACCCCAGACACGTGTTTCGGTCTGGTTGGACCTCATCAGTAGGATGGATCTATGCCTCTCTAAGAATAGTGAGCAAGGGGTCCACGTCTGGATTCCCTTAGTAACTTACGGTGAGACCCAAAGTTGCTTAAATATGCTAATTAAAAAGGGGGGTCCTGGGAGTCCCTCTGCCAGACATTAGTCCTGGTTACAAGAGACTTACCCAGAGTCTTTAGCTCACTATCTTTCACAGATAAGAAATATCCCAAACATATCAGTCTTTGTCCTGCCCAGGGGCAGTCCAGCACCGAAATGCTAGGCAATTCTCCTCTGAACAAGAGTACCAACAGAAACCCCAGACACGTGTTTCGGTCTGGTTGGACCTCATCAGTAGGGTGGATCTGTGCCTTTCTAAGAATAGTGAGCAAGGGGTCCACGTTTGGATTCCCCTAGTAACTTAGGGTGAGACCCAAAGTTACTTAAATATGCTAATTAAAAAGGGGGGTCCGGGGAGTCCCTCTGCCAGACATTAGTCCTGGTTACAAGAGACTTACCCAGAGTCTTTAGCTCACTATCTTTCACAGAGAAGAAATATCCTAAACATATCAGTCTTTGTCCTGCCCAGGGGCAGTCCAGCACCGAAATGCTAGGTAATTCTCCTCAGAACAAGAGTACCAAAAGAAACCCCAGACACGTGTTTCGGTCTGGTTGGACCTCATCAGTAGGGTGGATCTGTGCCTCTCTAAGAATAGTGAGCAAGGGGTCCACGTCTGGATTCACCTAGTAACTTAGGGTAAGACCCAAAGTTACTTAAATATGCTAATTAAAAATGGGGGGTCCGGGGAGTCCCTCTGCCAGACATTAGTCCTGGTTGCAAGTGACTTACCCAGAGTCTTTAGCTCACTATCTTTCACAGAGAAGAAATATCCCAAACATATCAGTCTTTGTCCTGCCCAGGGGCAGTCCAGCACCGAAATGCTAGGCAATTCTCCTCTGAACAAGAGTACCAACAAAAACCCCAGACACGTGTTTCGGTCTGGTTGGACCTCATCAGTAGGGTGGATCTGTGCCTCTCTAAGAATAGTGAGCAAGGGGTCCACGTCTGGATTCCCCTAGTAACTTAGGGTGAGACCCAATGTTACTTAAATATGCTAATTAAAAAGGGGGGTCCGGGGAGTCCCTCTGCCAGACATTAGTCCTGGTTACAAGAGATTTACCCAGAGTCTTTAGCTCACTATCTTTCACAGAGAAGAAATATCCCAAACATATCAGTCTTTGTCCTGCCCAGGGGCAGTCCAGCACCGAAATGCTAGGCAATTCTCCTCTGAACAAGATTACCAACAGAAACCCCAGACACGTGTTTCGGTCTGGTTGGACCTCATCAGTAGGGTGGATCTGTGCCTCTCTAAGAATAGTGAGCAAGGGGTCCCCGTCTGGATTCCCCTAGTAACTTAGGGTGAGACCCAAAGTTACTTAAATATGCTAATTAAAAAGGGGGGTCCTGGGAGTCTCTCTGCCAGACATTAGTTCTGGTTTCAAGAGACTTACCCAGAGTCTTTAGCTCACTATCTTTCACAGAGATGAAATATCCCAAACATATTAGTCTTTGTCCTGCCCAGGGGCAGTCCAGCACCGAAATGCTAGGCAATTCTCCTCTGAACAAGAGTACCAACAGAAACCCCAGACACGTGTTTCGGTCTGGTTGGACCTCATCAGTAGGATGGATCTATGCCTCTCTAAGAATAGTGAGCAAAGGGTCCACGTCTGGATTCCCCTAGTAACTTACGGTGAGACCCAAAGTTGCTTAAATATGCTAATTAAAAAGGGGGGTCCTGGGAGTCCCTCTGCCAGACATTAGTCCTGGTTACAAGAGACTTACCCAGAGTCTTTAGCTCACTATCTTTCACAGATAAGAAATATCCCAAACATATCAGTCTTTGTCCTGCCCAGGGGCAGTCCAGCACCAAAATGCTAGGCAATTCTCCTCTGAACAAGAGTACCAACAGAAACCCCAGACACGTGTTTCGGTCTGGTTGGACCTCATCAGTAGGGTGGATCTGTGCCTCTCTAAGAATAGTGAGCAAGGGGTCCACGTTTGGATTCCCCTAGTAACTTAGGGTGAGACCCAAAGTTACTTAAATATGCTAATTAAAAAGGGGGGTCCGGGGAGTCCCTCTGCCAGACATTAGTCCTGGTTACAAGAGACTTACCCAGAGTCTTTAGCTCACTATCTTTCACAGAGAAGAAATATCCTAAACATATCAGTCTTTGTCCTGCCCAGGGGCAGTCCAGCACCGAAATGCTAGGTAATTCTCCTCAGAACAAGAGTAGCAAAAGAAACCCCAGATACGTGTTTCGGTCTGGTTGGACCTCATCAGTAGGGTGGATCTGTGCCTCTCTAAGAATAGTGAGCAAGGGGTCCACGTCTGGATTCCCCTAGTAACTTAGGGTAAGACCCAAAGTTACTTAAATATGCTAATTAAAAAGGGGGGTCCGGGGAGTCCCTCTGCCAGACATTAGTCCTGGTTACAAGAGACTTACCCAGAGTCTTTAGCTCACTATCTTTCACAGAGAAGAAATATCCCAAACATATCAGTCTTTGTCCTGCCCAGGGGCAGTCCAGCACCGAAATGCTTGGCAATTCTCCTCTGAACAAGAGTACCAACAGAAACCCCAGACACGTGTTTCGGTCTGGTTGGACCTCATCAGTAGGGTGGATCTGTGCCTCTCTAAGAATAGTGAGCAAGGGGTCCCCGTCTGGATTCCCCTAGTAACTTAGGGTGAGACCCAAAGTTACTTAAATATGCCAATTAAAAAGGGGGGTCCTGGGAGTTTCTCTGCCAGACATTAGTCCTGGTTACAAGAGACTTACCCAGAGTCTTTAGCTCACTATCTTTCACAGAGATGAAATATCCCAAACATCTTAGTCTTTGTCCTGCCCAGGGGCAGTCCAGCACCGAAATGCTAGGCAATTCTCCTCTGAACAAGAGTACCAACAGAAACCCCAGACACGTGTTTCGGTCTGGTTGGACCTCATCAGTAGGATGGATCTGTGCCTCTCTAAGAATAGTGAGCAAGGGGTCCACGTCTGGATTCCCCTAGTAACTTACGGTGAGACCCAAAGTTACTTAAATATGCTAATTAAAAAGGGGGGTCGGGGGAGTCCCTCTGCCAGACATTAGTCCTGCTTACAAGAGACTTACCCAGAGTCTTTAGCTCACTATCTTTCACAGAGAAGAAATATCCCAAACATATCAGTCTTTGTCCTGCCCAGGGGCAGTCCAGCACCGAAATGCTAGGCAATTCTCCTCTGAACAAGAGTACCAACAGAAACCCCAGACACGTGTTTCGGTCTCGTTGGACCTCATCAGTAGGGTGGATCTGTGCCTCTCTAAGAATAGTGAGCAAGGGGTCCACGTTTGGATTCCCCTAGTAACTTAGGGTGAGACCCAAAGTTACTTAAATATGCTAATTAAAAAGAGGGGTCCGGGGAGTCCCTCTGCCAGACATTAGTCCTGGTTACAAGAGACTTACCCAGAGTCTTTAGCTCACTATCTTTCACAGAGAAGAAATATCCTAAACATATCAGTCTTTGTCCTGCCCAGGGGCAGTCCAGCACCGAAATGCTAGGTAATTCTCTTCTGAACAAGAGTACCAAAAGAAACCCCAGACACGTGTTTCGGTCTGGTTGGACCTCATCAGTAGGGTGGATCTGTGCCTCTCTAAGAATAGTGAGCAAGGGGTCCCCGTCTGGATTCCCCTAGTAACTTAGGGTGAGACCCAAAGTTACTTAAATATGCCAATTAAAAAGGGGGGTCCTGGGAGTTTCTCTGCCAGACATTAGTCCTGGTTACAAGAGACTTACCCAGAGTCTTTAGCTCACTATCTTTCACAGAGATGAAATATCCCAAACATATTAGTCTTTGTCCTGCCCAGGGGCAGTCCAGCACCGAAATGCTAGGCAATTCTCCTCTGAACAAAAGTACCAACAGAAACCCCAGACACGTGTTTCGGTCTGGTTGGACCTCATCAGTAGGGTGGATCTGTGCCTCTCTAAGAATAGTGAGCAAGGGGTCCACGTCTGGATTCCCCTAGTAATTTAGGGTGAGACCCAATGTTACTTAAATATGCTAATTAAAAAGGGGGGTCCGGGGAGTCCCTCTGCCAGACATTAGTCCTGGTTACAAGAGACTTACCCATAGTCTTTAGCTCACTATCTTTCACAGAGAAGAAATATCCCAAACATATCAGTCTTTGTACTGCCCAGGGGAAGTCCAGCACCGAAATGCTAGGCAATTCTCCTCTGAACAAGAGTACCCACAGAAACCCCAGACACTTGTTTCGGTCTGGGTGGACCTCATCAGTAGGGTGGATCTGTGCCTCTCTAAGAATAGTGAGCAAGGGGTCCACGTCTGGATTCCCCTAGTAACTTAGGGTAAGACCCAAAGTTACTTAAATATGCTAATTAAAAAGGGGGGTCCTGGGAGTCTCTCTGCCAGACATTAGTTCTGGTTACAAGAGACTTACCCAGAGTCTTTAGCTCACTATCTTTCACAGAGAAGAAATATCCCAAACATATTAGTCTTTGTCCTGCCCAGGGGCAGTCCAGCACTGAAATGCTAGGCAATTCTCCTCTGAACAAGAGTACCAACAGAAACCCCAGACACGTGTTTCGGTCTGGTTGGACCTCATCAGTAGGATGGATCTATGCCTCTCTAAGAATAGTGAGCAAGGGGTCCACGTCTGGATTCCCTTAGTAACTTACGGTGAGACCCAAAGTTGCTTAAATATGCTAATTAAAAAGGGGGGTCCTGGGAGTCCCTCTGCCAGACATTAGTCCTGGTTACAAGAGACTTACCCAGAGTCTTTAGCTCACTATCTTTCACAGATAAGAAATATCCCAAACATATCAGTCTTTGTCCTGCCCAGGGGCAGTCCAGCACCGAAATGCTAGGCAATTCTCCTCTGAACAAGAGTACCAACAGAAACCCCAGACACGTGTTTCGGTCTGGTTGGACCTCATCAGTAGGGTGGATCTGTGCCTTTCTAAGAATAGTGAGCAAGGGGTCCACGTTTGGATTCCCCTAGTAACTTAGGGTGAGACCCAAAGTTACTTAAATATGCTAATTAAAAAGGGGGGTCCGGGGAGTCCCTCTGCCAGACATTAGTCCTGGTTACAAGAGACTTACCCAGAGTCTTTAGCTCACTATCTTTCACAGAGAAGAAATATCCTAAACATATCAGTCTTTGTCCTGCCCAGGGGCAGTCCAGCACCGAAATGCTAGGTAATTCTCCTCAGAACAAGAGTACCAAAAGAAACCCCAGACACGTGTTTCGGTCTGGTTGGACCTCATCAGTAGGGTGGATCTGTGCCTCTCTAAGAATAGTGAGCAAGGGGTCCACGTCTGGATTCACCTAGTAACTTAGGGTAAGACCCAAAGTTACTTAAATATGCTAATTAAAAATGGGGGGTCCGGGGAGTCCCTCTGCCAGACATTAGTCCTGGTTGCAAGTGACTTACCCAGAGTCTTTAGCTCACTATCTTTCACAGAGAAGAAATATCCCAAACATATCAGTCTTTGTCCTGCCCAGGGGCAGTCCAGCACCGAAATGCTAGGCAATTCTCCTCTGAACAAGAGTACCAACAAAAACCCCAGACACGTGTTTCGGTCTGGTTGGACCTCATCAGTAGGGTGGATCTGTGCCTCTCTAAGAATAGTGAGCAAGGGGTCCACGTCTGGATTCCCCTAGTAACTTAGGGTGAGACCCAATGTTACTTAAATATGCTAATTAAAAAGGGGGGTCCGGGGAGTCCCTCTGCCAGACATTAGTCCTGGTTACAAGAGATTTACCCAGAGTCTTTAGCTCACTATCTTTCACAGAGAAGAAATATCCCAAACATATCAGTCTTTGTCCTGCCCAGGGGCAGTCCAGCACCGAAATGCTAGGCAATTCTCCTCTGAACAAGATTACCAACAGAAACCCCAGACACGTGTTTCGGTCTGGTTGGACCTCATCAGTAGGGTGGATCTGTGCCTCTCTAAGAATAGTGAGCAAGGGGTCCCCGTCTGGATTCCCCTAGTAACTTAGGGTGAGACCCAAAGTTACTTAAATATGCTAATTAAAAAGGGGGGTCCTGGGAGTCTCTCTGCCAGACATTAGTTCTGGTTTCAAGAGACTTACCCAGAGTCTTTAGCTCACTATCTTTCACAGAGATGAAATATCCCAAACATATTAGTCTTTGTCCTGCCCAGGGGCAGTCCAGCACCGAAATGCTAGGCAATTCTCCTCTGAACAAGAGTACCAACAGAAACCCCAGACACGTGTTTCGGTCTGGTTGGACCTCATCAGTAGGATGGATCTATGCCTCTCTAAGAATAGTGAGCAAAGGGTCCACGTCTGGATTCCCCTAGTAACTTACGGTGAGACCCAAAGTTGCTTAAATATGCTAATTAAAAAGGGGGGTCCTGGGAGTCCCTCTGCCAGACATTAGTCCTGGTTACAAGAGACTTACCCAGAGTCTTTAGCTCACTATCTTTCACAGATAAGAAATATCCCAAACATATCAGTCTTTGTCCTGCCCAGGGGCAGTCCAGCACCAAAATGCTAGGCAATTCTCCTCTGAACAAGAGTACCAACAGAAACCCCAGACACGTGTTTCGGTCTGGTTGGACCTCATCAGTAGGGTGGATCTGTGCCTCTCTAAGAATAGTGAGCAAGGGGTCCACGTTTGGATTCCCCTAGTAACTTAGGGTGAGACCCAAAGTTACTTAAATATGCTAATTAAAAAGGGGGGTCCGGGGAGTCCCTCTGCCAGACATTAGTCCTGGTTACAAGAGACTTACCCAGAGTCTTTAGCTCACTATCTTTCACAGAGAAGAAATATCCTAAACATATCAGTCTTTGTCCTGCCCAGGGGCAGTCCAGCACCGAAATGCTAGGTAATTCTCCTCAGAACAAGAGTAGCAAAAGAAACCCCAGATACGTGTTTCGGTCTGGTTGGACCTCATCAGTAGGGTGGATCTGTGCCTCTCTAAGAATAGTGAGCAAGGGGTCCACGTCTGGATTCCCCTAGTAACTTAGGGTAAGACCCAAAGTTACTTAAATATGCTAATTAAAAAGGGGGGTCCGGGGAGTCCCTCTGCCAGACATTAGTCCTGGTTACAAGAGACTTACCCAGAGTCTTTAGCTCACTATCTTTCACAGAGAAGAAATATCCCAAACATATCAGTCTTTGTCCTGCCCAGGGGCAGTCCAGCACCGAAATGCTTGGCAATTCTCCTCTGAACAAGAGTACCAACAGAAACCCCAGACACGTGTTTCGGTCTGGTTGGACCTCATCAGTAGGGTGGATCTGTGCCTCTCTAAGAATAGTGAGCAAGGGGTCCCCGTCTGGATTCCCCTAGTAACTTAGGGTGAGACCCAAAGTTACTTAAATATGCCAATTAAAAAGGGGGGTCCTGGGAGTTTCTCTGCCAGACATTAGTCCTGGTTACAAGAGACTTACCCAGAGTCTTTAGCTCACTATCTTTCACAGAGATGAAATATCCCAAACATATTAGTCTTTGTCCTGCCCAGGGGCAGTCCAGCACCGAAATGCTAGGCAATTCTCCTCTGAACAAGAGTACCAACAGAAACCCCAGACACGTGTTTTGGTCTGGTTGGACCTCATCAGTAGGATGGATCTGTGCCTCTCTAAGAATAGTGAGCAAGGGGTCCACGTCTGGATTCCCCTAGTAACTTACGGTGAGACCCAAAGTTACTTAAATATGCTAATTAAAAAGGGGGGTCGGGGGAGTCCCTCTGCCAGACATTAGTCCTGCTTACAAGAGACTTACCCAGAGTCTTTAGCTCACTATCTTTCACAGAGAAGAAATATCCCAAACATATCAGTCTTTGTCCTGCCCAGGGGCAGTCCAGCACCGAAATGCTAGGCAATTCTCCTCTGAACAAGAGTACCAACAGAAACCCCAGACACGTGTTTCGGTCTCGTTGGACCTCATCAGTAGGGTGGATCTGTGCCTCTCTAAGAATAGTGAGCAAGGGGTCCACGTTTGGATTCCCCTAGTAACTTAGGGTGAGACCCAAAGTTACTTAAATATGCTAATTAAAAAGAGGGGTCCGGGGAGTCCCTCTGCCAGACATTAGTCCTGGTTACAAGAGACTTACCCAGAGTCTTTAGCTCACTATCTTTCACAGAGAAGAAATATCCTAAACATATCAGTCTTTGTCCTGCCCAGGGGCAGTCCAGCACCGAAATGCTAGGTAATTCTCTTCTGAACAAGAGTACCAAAAGAAACCCCAGACACGTGTTTCGGTCTGGTTGGACCTCATCAGTAGGGTGGATCTGTGCCTCTCTAAGAATAGTGAGCAAGGGGTCCCCGTCTGGATTCCCCTAGTAACTTAGGGTGAGACCCAAAGTTACTTAAATATGCCAATTAAAAAGGGGGGTCCTGGGAGTTTCTCTGCCAGACATTAGTCCTGGTTACAAGAGACTTACCCAGAGTCTTTAGCTCACTATCTTTCACAGAGATGAAATATCCCAAACATATTAGTCTTTGTCCTGCCCAGGGGCAGTCCAGCACCGAAATGCTAGGCAATTCTCCTCTGAACAAGAGTACCAACAGAAACCCCAGACACGTGTTTCGGTCTGGTTGGACCTCATCAGTAGGATGGATCTGTGCCTCTCTAAGAATAGTGAGCAAGGGGTCCACGTCTGGATTCCCCTAGTAACTTACGGTGAGACCCAAAGTTACTTAAATATGCTAATTAAAAAGGGGGGTCGGGGGAGTCCCTCTGCCAGACATTAGTCCTGCTTACAAGAGACTTACCCAGAGTCTTTAGCTCACTATCTTTCACAGAGAAGAAATATCCCAAACATATCAGTCTTTGTCCTGCCCAGGGGCAGTCCAGCACCGAAATGCTAGGCAATTCTCCTCTGAACAAGAGTACCAACAGAAACCCCAGACACGTGTTTCGGTCTCGTTGGACCTGATCAGTAGGGTGGATCTGTGCCTCTCTAAGAATAGTGAGCAAGGGGTCCACGTTTGGATTCCCCTAGTAACTTAGGGTGAGACCCAAAGTTACTTAAATATGCTAATTAAAAAGAGGGGTCCGGGGAGTCCCTCTGCCAGACATTAGTCCTGGTTACAAGAGACTTACCCAGAGTCTTTAGCTCACTATCTTTCACAGAGAAGAAATATCCTAAACATATCAGTCTTTGTCCTGCCCAGGGGCAGTCCAGCACCGAAATGCTAGGTAATTCTCTTCTGAACAAGAGTACCAAAAGAAACCCCAGACACGTGTTTCGGTCTGGTTGGACCTCATCAGTAGGGTGGATCTGTGCCTCTCTAAGAATAGTGAGCAAGGGGTCCACGTCTGGATTCCCCTAGTAACTTAGGGTAAGACCCAAAGTTACTTAAATATGCTAATTAAAAAGGGGGGTCCGGGGAGTCCCTCTGCCAGACATTAGTCCTGGTTACAAGAGACTTACCCAGAGTCTTTAGCTCACTATCTTTCACAGAGAAGAAATATCCCAAACATATCAGTCTTTGTCCTGCCCAGGGGCAGTCCAGCACCGAAATGCTAGGCAATTCTCCTCTGAACAAGAGTACCCACAAAAACCCCAGACACGTGTTTCGGTCTGGTTGGAGCTCATCAGAAGGGTGGATCTGTGCCTCTCTAAGAATAGTGAGCAAGGGGTCCACGTCTGGATTCCCCTAGTAACTTAGGGTGAGACCCAATGTTACTTAAATATGCTAATTAAAAAGGGGGGTCCGGGGAGTCCCTCTGCCAGACATTAGTCCTGGTTACAAGAGACTTACCCAGAGTCTTTAGCTCACTATCTTTCAAAGAGAAGAAATATCCCAAACATATCAGTCTTTGTCCTGCCCAGGGGAAGTCCAGCACCGAAATGCTAGGCCATTCTCCTCTGAACAAGAGTACCAACAGAAACCCCAGACACTTGTTTCGGTCTGGTTGGACCTCATCAGTAGGGTGGATCTGTGCCTCTCTAAGAATAGTGAGCAAGGGGTCCACGTCTGGATTCCCCTAGTAACTTAGGGTAAGACCCAAAGTTACTTAAATATGCTAATTAAAAAGGGGGGTCCGGGGAGTCCCTCTGCCAGACATTAGTCCTGGTTACAAGAGACTTACCCAGAGTATTTAGCTCACTATCTTTCACAGAGAAGAAATATCCCAAACATATCAGTCTTTGTCCTGCCCAGGGGCAGTCCAGCACCGAAATGCTAGGCAATTCTCCTCTGAACAAGAGTACCAACAAAAACCCCAGACACGTGTTTCGGTCTGGTTGGACCTCATCAGTAGGGTGGATCTGTGCCTCTCTAAGAATAGTGAGCAACGGGTCCACGTCTGGGTTCCCCTAGTAACTTAGGGTGAGACCCAATGTTACTTAAATATGCTAATTAAAAAGGGGGGTCCGGGGAGTCCCTCTGCCAGACATTAGTCCTGGTTACAAGAGACTTACCCAGAGTCTTTAGCTCACTATCTTTCACAGAGAAGAAATATCCCAAACATATCAGGCTTTGTCCTGCCCAGGGGCAGTCCAGCACCGAAATGCTAGGCAATTCTCCTCTGAACAAGAGTACCCACAGAAACCCCAGACACATGTTTCGGTCTGGTTGGACCTCATCAGTAGGGTGGATCTGTGCCTCTCTAAGAATAGTGAGAAAGGGGTCCCCGTCTGGATTCCCCTAGTAACTTAGGGTGAGACCCAAAGTTACTTAAATATGCTAATTAAAAAAGGGGGTCCTGGGAGTCTCTCTGCCAGACATTAGTCCTGGTTACAAGAGACTTACCCAGAGTCTTTAGCTCACTATCTTTCACAGAGATGAAATATCCCAAACATATTAGTCTTTGTCCTGCCCAGGGGCAGTCCAGCACCGAAATGCTAGGCAATTCTCATCTGAACAAGAGTACCAACAAAAACCCCAGACACGTGTTTCGGTCTGGTTGGACCTCATCAGTAGGGTGGATCTGTGCCTCTCTAAGAATAGTGAGCAAGGGGTCCACGTCTGGATTCCCCTAGTAACTTAGGGTGAGACCCAATGTTACTTAAATATGCTAATTAAAAAGGGGGGTCCGGGGAGTCCCTCTGCCAGACATTAGTCCTGGTTACAAGAGACTTACCCATAGTCTTTAGCTCACTATCTTTCACAGAGAAGAAATATCCCAAACATATCAGTCTTTGTACTGCCCAGGGGAAGTCCAGCACCGAAATGCTAGGCAATTCTCCTCTGAACAAGAGTACCAACAGAAACCCCAGACACTTGTTTCGGTCTGGTTGGACCTCATCAGTAGGGTGGATCTGTGCCTCTCTAAGAATAGTGAGCAAGGGGTCCACGTCTGGATTCCCCTAGTAACTTAGGGTAAGACCCAAAGTTACTTAAATATGCTAATTAAAAAGGGGGGTCCGGGGAGTCCCTCTGCCAGACATTAGTCCTGGTTACAAGAGACTTACCCAGAGTCTTTAGCTCACTATCTTTCACAGAGAAGAAATATCCCAAACATATCAGTCTTTGTCCTGCCCAGGGGCAGTCCAGCACCGAAATGCTAGGCAATTCTCCTCTGAACAAGAGTACCAACAAAAACCCCAGACACGTGTTTCGGTTTGGTTGGACCTCATCAGTAGGGTGGATCTGTGCATCTCTAAGAATAGTGAGCAAGGGGTCCACATCTGGGTTCCCCTAGTAACTTAGGATGAGACCCAATGTTACTTAAATATGCTAATTAAAAAGGGGGGTCCGGGGAGTTCCTCTGCCAGACATTAGTCCTGGTTACAAGAGACTTACCCAGAGTCTTTAGCTCACTATCTTTCACAGAGAAGAAATATCCCAAACATATCAGTCTTTGTCCTGCCCAGGGGCAGTCCAGCACCGAAATGCTAGGCAATTCTCCTCTGAACAAGAGTACCAACAGAAACCCCAGACACGTGTTTCGGTCTGGTTGGACCTCATCAGTAGGGTGGATCTGTGCCTCTCTAAGAATAGTGAGCAAGGGGTCCCCGTCTGGATTCCCCTAGTAACTTAGGGTGAGACCCAAAGTTACTTAAATATGCTAATTAAAAAGGGGGGTCCTGGGAGTCTCTCTGCCAGACATTAGTCCTGGTTACAAGAGACTTACCCAGAGTCTTTAGCTCACTATCTTTCACAGAGATGAAATATCCCAAACATATTAGTCTTTGTCCTGCCCAGGGGCAGTCCAGAACCGAAATTCTAGGCAATTCTCCTCTGAACAAGAGTACCAACAGAAACCCCAGACACATGTTTCGGTCTGGTTGGACCTCATCAGTAGGATGGATCTGTGCCTCTCTAAGAATAGTGAGCAAGGGGTCCACGTCTGGATTCCCCTAGTAACTTACGGTGAGACCCAAAGTTACTTAAATATGCTAATTAAAAAGGGGGGTCCTGGGAGTCCCTCTGCCAGACATTAGTCCTGGTTACAAGAGACTTACCCAGAGTCTTTAGCTCACTATCTTTCACAGATAAGAAATATCCCAAAAATATCAGTCTTTGTCCTGCCCAGGGGCAGTCCAGCACCGAAATGCTAGGCAATTCTCCTCTGAACAAGAGTACCAACAGAAACCCCAGACACGTGTTTCGGTCTGGTTGGACCTCATCAGTAGGGTGGATCTGAGCCTCTCTAAGAATAGTGAGAAAGGGGTCCACGTTTGGATTCCCCTAGTAACTTAGGGTGAGACCCAAAGTTACTTAAATATGCTAATTAAAAAGGGGGGTCCGGGGAGTCCCTCTGCCAGACATTAGTCCTGGTTACAAGAGACTTACCCAGAGTCTTTAGCTCACTATCTTTCACAGAGAAGAAATATCCTAAACATATCAGTCTTTGTCCTGCCCAGGGGCAGTCCAGCACCGAAATGCTAGGTAATTCTCCTCAGAACAAGAGTAGCAAAAGAAACCCCAGACACGTGTTTCGGTCTGGTTGGACCTCATCAGTAGGGTGGATCTGTGCCTCTCTAAGAATAGTGAGCAAGGGGTCCACGTCTGGATTCCCCTAGTAACTTAGGGTAAGACCCAAAGTTACTTAAATATGCTAATTAAAAAGGGGGGTCCGGGGAGTCCCTCTGCCAGACATTAGTCCTGGTTACAAGAGACTTACCCAGAGTCTTTAGCTCACTATCTTTCACAGAGAAGAAATATCCCAAACATATCAGTCTTTGTCCTGCCCAGGGGCAGTCCAGCACCGAAATGCTAGGTAATTCTCCTCTGAACAAGAGTACCAACAGAAACCCCAGACACGTGTTTCGGTCTGGTTGGACCTCATCAGTAGGGTGGATCTGTGCCTCTCTAAGAATAGTGAGCAAGGGGTCCCCGTCTGGATTCCCCTAGTAACTTAGGGTGAGACCCAAAGTTACTTAAATATGCTAATTAAAAAGGGGGGTCCTGGGAGTCTCTCTGCCAGACATTAGTCCTGGTTACAAGAGACTTACCCAGAGTCTTTAGCTCACTATCTTTCACAGAGATGAAATATCCCAAACATATTAGTCTTTGTCCTGCCCAGGGGCAGTCCAGCACCGAAATGCTAGGCAATTCTCCTCTGAACAAGAGTACCAACAGAAACCCCAGACACGTGTTTCGGTCTGGTTGGACCTCATCAGTAGGATGGATCTGTGCCTCTCTAAGAATAGTGAGCAAGGGGTCCACGTCTGGATTCCCCTAGTAACTTACGGTGAGACCCAAAGTTACTTAAATATGCTAATTAAAAAGGGGGGTCCTGGGAGTCCCTCTGCCAGACATTAGTCCTGGTTACAAGAGACTTACCCAGAGTCTTTAGCTCACTATCTTTCACAGAGAAGAAATATCCCAAACATATCAGT
Organism: Ambystoma mexicanum; assembly: GCF_040938575.1. Classification (NCBI taxonomy): domain Eukaryota; kingdom Metazoa; phylum Chordata; class Amphibia; order Caudata; family Ambystomatidae; genus Ambystoma; species Ambystoma mexicanum. The sequence continues at coordinate 462,129,883 of NC_090923.1, read as the reverse complement.
CTTTGTCCTGCCCAGGGGCAGTCCAGCACCGAAATGCTAGGCAATTCTCCTCTGAACAAGAGTACCAACAGAAACCCCAGACACATGTTTTGGTCTGGTTGGACCTCATCAGTAGGATGGATCTGTGCCTCTCTAAGAATAGTGAGCAAGGGGTCCACGTCTGGATTCCCCTAGTAACTTACGGTGAGACCCAAAGTTACTTAAATATGCTAATTAAAAAGGGGGGTCCTGGGAGTCCCTCTGCCAGACATTAGTCCTGGTTACAAAAGACTTACCCAGAGTCTTTAGCTCACTATCTTTCACAGATAAGAAATATCCCAAACATATCAGTCTTTGTCCTGCCCAGGGGCAGTCCAGCACCGAAATGCTAGGCAATTCTCCTCTGAACAAGAGTACCAACAGAAACCCCAGACACGTGTTTCGGTCTGGTTGGACCTCATCAGTAGGTGGATCTGTGCCTCTCTAAGAATAGTGAGCAAGGGGTCCACGTTTGGATTCCCCTAGTAACTTAGGGTGAGACCCAAAGTTACTTAAATATGCTAATTAAAAAGGGGGGTCCGGGGAGTCCCTCTGCCAGACATTAGCCCTAGTTACAAGAGACTTACCCAGAGTCTTTAGCTCACTATCTTTCACAGAGAAGAAATATCCTAAACATATCAGTCTTTGTCCTGCCCAGGGGCAGTCCAGCACCGAAATGCTAGGTAATTCTCCTCAGAACAAGAGTAGCAAAAGAAACCCCAGACACGTGTTTCGGTCTGGTTGGACCTCATCAGTAGGGTGGATCTGTGCCTCTCTAAGAATAGTGAGCAAGGGGTCCACGTCTGGATTCCCCTAGTAACTTAGGGTAAGACCCAAAGTTACTTAAATATGCTAATTAAAAAGGGGGGTCCTGGGAGTCCCTCTGCCAGACATTAGTCCTGGTTACAAGAGACTTACCCAGCGTCTTTAGCTCACTATCTTTCACAGAGAAGAAATATCCCAAACATATCAGTCTTTGTCCTGCCCAGGGGCAGTCCAGCACCGAAATGCTAGGCAATTCTCCTCTGAACAAGAGTACCAACAGAAACCCCAGACACGTGTTTCGGTCTGGTTGGACCTCATCAGTAGGGTGGATCTGTGCCTCTCTAAGAATAGTGAGCAAGGGGTCCACGTTTGGATTCCCCTAGTAATTTAGGGTGAGACCCAAAGTTACTTAAATATGCTAATTAAAAAGGGGGGTCCGGGGAGTCCCTCTGCCAGACATTAGTCCTGGTTACAAGAGACTTACCCAGAGTCTTTAGCTCACCATCTTTCACAGAGAAGAAATATGCTAAACATATCAGTCTTTGTACTGCCCAGGGGCAGTCCAGCACCGAAATGCTAGGTAATTCTCCTCAGAACAAGAGTACCAAAAGAAACCCCAGACACGTGTTTCGGTCTGGTTGGACCTCATCAGTAGGGTGGATCTGTGCCTCTCTAAGAATAGTGAGCAAGGGGTCCACGTCTGGATTCCCCTAGTAACTTAGGGTAAGACCCAAAGTTACTTAAATATGCTAATTAAAAAGGGGGGTCCGGGGAGTCCCTCTGCCAGACATTAGTCCTGATTACAAGAGACTTACCCAGAGTCTTTAGCTCACTATCTTTCACAGAGAAGAAATATCCCAAACATATCAGTCTTTGTCCTGCCCAGGGGCAGTCCAGCACCGAAATGCTAGGCAATTCTCCTCTGAACAAGAGTACCAACAAAAACCCCAGACACGTGTTTCGGTCTGGTTGGACCTCATCAGTAGGGTGGATCTGTGCCTCTCTAAGAATAGTGAGCAAGGGTTCCACATCTGGGTTCCCCTAGTAACTTAGGGTGAGACCCAATGTTACTTAAATATGCTAATTAAAAAGGGGGGTCCGGGGAGTCCCTCTGCCAGACATTAGTCCTGGTTACAAGAGACTTACCCAGAGTCTTTAGCTCACTATCTTTCACAGAGAAGAAATATCCCAAACATATCAGTCTTTGTCCTGCCCAGGGGCAGTCCAGCACCGAAATGCTAGGCAATTCTCCTCTGAACAAGAGTACCAACAGAAACCCCAGACACGTGTTTCGGTCTGGTTGGACCTCATCAGTAGGGTGGATCTGTGCCTCTCTAAGAATAGTGAGCAAGGGGTCCCCGTCTGGATTCCCCTAGTAACTTAGGGTGAGACCCAAAGTTACTTAAATATGCTAATTAAAAAGGGGGGTCCGGGGAGTCCCTCTGCCAGACATTAGTCCTGGTTACAAGAGACTTACCCAGAGTCTTTAGCACACTATCTTTCACAGAGAAGAAATATCCCAAACATATCAGTCTTTGTCCTGCCCAGGGGCAGTCCAGCACCGAAATGCTAGGCAATTCTCCTCTGAACAAGAGTACCAACAAAAACCCCAGACACGTGTTTCGGTCTGGTTGGACCTCATCAGTAGGGTGGATCTGTGCCTCTCTAAGAATAGTGAGCAAGGGGTCCACATCTGGGTTCCCCTAGTAACTTAGGGTGAGACCCAATGTTACTTAAATATGCTAATTAAAAAGGGGGGTCCGGGGAGTCCCTCTGCCAGACATTAGTCCTGGTTACAAGAGACTTACCCAGAGTCTTTAGCTCACTATCTTTCACAGAGAAGAAATATCCTAAACATATCAGTCTTTGTCCTGCCCAGGGGCAGTCCAGCACCGAAATGCTAGGTAATTCTCCTCAGAACAAGAGTAGCAAAAGAAACCCCAGACACGTGTTTCGGTCTGGTTGGACCTCATCAGTAGGGTGGATCTGTGCCTTTCTAAGAATAGTGAGCAAGGGGTCCACGTCTGGATTCCCCTAGTAACTTAGGGTAAGACCCAAAGTTACTTAAATATGCTAATTAAAAAGGGGGGTCCGGGGAGTCCCTCTGCCAGACATTAGTCCTGGTTACAAGAGACTTACCCAGAGTCTTTAGCTCACTATCTTTCACAGAGATGAAATATCCCAAACATATCAGTCTTTGTCCTGCCCAGGGGCAGTCCAGCACCGAAATGCTAGGTAATTCTCCTCTGAACAAGAGTACCAACAGAAACCCCAGACACGTGTTTCGGTCTGGTTGGACCTCATCAGTAGGGTGGATCTGTGCCTCTCTAAGAATAGTGAGCAAGGGGTCCCCGTCTGGATTCCCCTAGTAACTTAGGGTGAGACCCAAAGTTACTTAAATATGCTAATTAAAAAGGGGGGTCCTGGGAGTCTCTCTGCCAGACATTAGTCCTGGTTACAAGAGACTTACCCAGAGTCTTTAGCTCACTATCTTTCACAGATATGAAATATCCCAAACATATTAGTCTTTGTCCTGCCCAGGGGCAGTCCAGCACCGAAATGCTAGGCAATTCTCCTCTGAACAAGAGTACCAACAGAAACCCCAGACATGTGTTTCGGTCTGGTTGGACCTCATCAGTAGGATGGATCTGTGCCTCTCTAAGAATAGTGAGCAAGGGGTCCACGTCTGGATTCCCCTAGTAACTTACGGTGAGACCCAAAGTTACTTAAATATGCTAATTAAAAAGGGGGGTCCTGGGAGTCCCTCTGCCAGACATTAGTCCTGGTTACAAGAGACTTACCCAGAGTCTTTAGCTCACTATCTTTCACAGAGAAGAAATATCCTAAACATATCAGTCTTTGTCCTGCCCAGGGGCAGTCCAGCACCGAAATGCTAGGTAATTCTCCTCAGAACAAGAGTACCAAAAGAAACCCCAGACACGTGTTTCGGTCTGGTTGGACCTCATCAGTAGGGTGGATCTGTGCCTCTCTAAGAATAGTGAGCAAGGGGTCCACGTCTGGATTCCCCTAGTAACTTAGGGTAAGACCCAAAGTTACTTAAATATGCTAATTAAAAAGGGGGGTCCGGGGAGTCCCTCTGCCAGACATTAGTCCTGATTACAAGAGACTTACCCAGAGTCTTTAGCTCACTATCTTTCACAGAGAAGAAATATCCCAAACATATCAGTCTTTGTCCTGCCCAGGGGCAGTCCAGCACCGAAATGCTAGGCAATTCTCCTCTGAACAAGAGTACCAACAAAAACCCCAGACACGTGTTTCGGTCTGGTTGGACCTCATCAGTAGGGTGGATCTGTGCCTCTCTAAGAATAGTGAGCAAGGGTTCCACATCTGGGTTCCCCTAGTAACTTAGGGTGAGACCCAATGTTACTTAAATATGCTAATTAAAAAGGGGGGTCCGGGGAGTCCCTCTGCCAGACATTAGTCCTGGTTACAAGAGACTTACCCAGAGTCTTTAGCTCACTATCTTTCACAGAGAAGAAATATCCCAAACATATCAGTCTTTGTCCTGCCCAGGGGCAGTCCAGCACCGAAATGCTAGGCAATTCTCCTCTGAACAAGAGTACCAACAGAAACCCCAGACACGTGTTTCGGTCTGGTTGGACCTCATCAGTAGGGTGGATCTGTGCCTCTCTAAGAATAGTGAGCAAGGGGTCCCCGTCTGGATTCCCCTAGTAACTTAGGGTGAGACCCAAAGTTACTTAAATATGCTAATTAAAAAGGGGGGTCCGGGGAGTCCCTCTGCCAGACATTAGTCCTGGTTACAAGAGACTTACCCAGAGTCTTTAGCACACTATCTTTCACAGAGAAGAAATATCCCAAACATATCAGTCTTTGTCCTGCCCAGGGGCAGTCCAGCACCGAAATGCTAGGCAATTCTCCTCTGAACAAGAGTACCAACAAAAACCCCAGACACGTGTTTCGGTCTGGTTGGACCTCATCAGTAGGGTGGATCTGTGCCTCTCTAAGAATAGTGAGCAAGGGGTCCACATCTGGGTTCCCCTAGTAACTTAGGGTGAGACCCAATGTTACTTAAATATGCTAATTAAAAAGGGGGGTCCGGGGAGTCCCTCTGCCAGACATTAGTCCTGGTTACAAGAGACTTACCCAGAGTCTTTAGCTCACTATCTTTCACAGAGAAGAAATATCCTAAACATATCAGTCTTTGTCCTGCCCAGGGGCAGTCCAGCACCGAAATGCTAGGTAATTCTCCTCAGAACAAGAGTAGCAAAAGAAACCCCAGACACGTGTTTCGGTCTGGTTGGACCTCATCAGTAGGGTGGATCTGTGCCTTTCTAAGAATAGTGAGCAAGGGGTCCACGTCTGGATTCCCCTAGTAACTTAGGGTAAGACCCAAAGTTACTTAAATATGCTAATTAAAAAGGGGGGTCCGGGGAGTCCCTCTGCCAGACATTAGTCCTGGTTACAAGAGACTTACCCAGAGTCTTTAGCTCACTATCTTTCACAGAGATGAAATATCCCAAACATATCAGTCTTTGTCCTGCCCAGGGGCAGTCCAGCACCGAAATGCTAGGTAATTCTCCTCTGAACAAGAGTACCAACAGAAACCCCAGACACGTGTTTCGGTCTGGTTGGACCTCATCAGTAGGGTGGATCTGTGCCTCTCTAAGAATAGTGAGCAAGGGGTCCCCGTCTGGATTCCCCTAGTAACTTAGGGTGAGACCCAAAGTTACTTAAATATGCTAATTAAAAAGGGGGGTCCTGGGAGTCTCTCTGCCAGACATTAGTCCTGGTTACAAGAGACTTACCCAGAGTCTTTAGCTCACTATCTTTCACAGATATGAAATATCCCAAACATATTAGTCTTTGTCCTGCCCAGGGGCAGTCCAGCACCGAAATGCTAGGCAATTCTCCTCTGAACAAGAGTACCAACAGAAACCCCAGACATGTGTTTCGGTCTGGTTGGACCTCATCAGTAGGATGGATCTGTGCCTCTCTAAGAATAGTGAGCAAGGGGTCCACGTCTGGATTCCCCTAGTAACTTACGGTGAGACCCAAAGTTACTTAAATATGCTAATTAAAAAGGGGGGTCCTGGGAGTCCCTCTGCCAGACATTAGTCCTGGTTACAAGAGACTTACCCAGAGTCTTTAGCTCACTATCTTTCACAGAGAAGAAATATCCTAAACATATCAGTCTTTGTCCTGCCCAGGGGCAGTCCAGCACCGAAATGCTAGGCATTTCTCCTCTGAACAAGAGTACCAACAGGAACCCCAGACACGTGTTTCGGTCTGGTTGGACCTCATCAGTAGGGTGGATCTGTGCCTCTCTAAGAATAGTGAGCAAGGGGTCCATGTCTGGATTCCCCTAGTAACTTAGGGTAAGACCCAAAGTTACTTAAATATGCTAATTAAAAAGGGGGGTCCTGGGAGTCCCTCTGCCAGACATTAGTCCTGGTTACAAGAGACTTACCCAGAGTCTTTAGCTCAATATCTTTCACAGAGAAGAAATATTCCAAACATATCAGTCTTTGTCCTGCCCAGGGGCAGTCCAGCACCGAAATGCTAGGCAATTCTCCTCTGAACAAGAGTACCAACAGAAACCCCAGACACGTGTTTCGGTCTGGTTGGACCTCATCAGTAGGGTGGATCTGTGCCTCTCTAAGAATAGTGAGCAAGGGGTCCCCGTCTGGATTCCCCTAGTAACTTAGGGTGAGACCCAAAGTTACTTAAATATGCTAATTAAAAAGGGGGGTCCTGGGAGTCCCTCTGCCAGACATTAGTCCTGGTTACAAAAGACTTACCCAGAGTCTTTAGCTCACTATCTTTCACAGATAAGAAATATCCCAAACATATCAGTCTTTGTCCTGCCCAGGGGCAGTCCAGCACCGAAATGCTAGGCAATTCTCCTCTGAACAAGAGTACCAACAGAAACCCCAGACACGTGTTTCGGTCTGGTTGGACCTCATCAGTAGGTGGATCTGTGCCTCTCTAAGAATAGTGAGCAAGGGGTCCACGTTTGGATTCCCCTAGTAACTTAGGGTGAGACCCAAAGTTACTTAAATATGCTAATTAAAAAGGGGGGTCTGGGGAGTCCCTCTGCCAGACATTAGTCCTGGTTACAAGAGACTTACCCAGAGTCTTTAGCTCACTATCTTTCACAGAGAAGAAATATCCCAAACATATCAGTCTTTGTCCTGCCCAGGGGCAGTCCAGCACCGAAATGCTAGGCAATTCTCCTCTGAACAAGATTACCAACAAAAACCCCAGACACGTGTTTCGGTCTGGTTGGACCTCATCAGTAGGGTGGATCTGTGCCTCTCTAAGAATAGTGAGCAAGGGGTCCACATCTGGGTTCCCCTAGTAACGTAGGGTGAGACCCAATGTTACTTAAATATGCTAATTAAAAAGGGGGGTCCGGGGAGTCCCTCTGCCAGACATTAGTCCTGGTTACAAGAGACTTACCCAGAGTCTTTAGCTCACTATCTTTCACAGAGAAGAAATATCCCAAACATATCAGTCTTTGTCCTGCCCAGGGGCAGTCCAGCACCGAAATGCTAGGCAATTCTCCTCTGAACAAGAGTACCAACAGAAACCCCAGACACGTGTTTCGGTCTGGTTGGACCTCATCAGTAGGGTGGATCTGTGCCTCTCTAAGAATAGTGAGCAAGGGGTCCCCGTCTGGATTCCCCTAGTAACTTAGGGTGAGACCCAAAGTTACTTAAATATGCTAATTAAAAAGGGGGGTCCTGGGAGTCTCTCTGCCAGACATTAGTCCTGGTTACAAGAGACTTACCCAGAGTCTTTAGCTCACTATCTTTCACAGAGATGAAATATCCCAAACATATTAGTCTTTGTCCTGCCCAGGGGCAGTCCAGCACCGAAATGCTAGGCAATTCTCCTCTGAACAAGAGTACCAACAGAAACCCCAGACACGTGTTTCGGTCTGGTTGGACCTCATCAGTAGGGTGGATCTGTGCCTCTCTAAGAATAGTGAGCAAGGGGTCCACGTTTGGATTCCCCTAGTAACTTAGGGTGAGACCCAAAGTTACTTAAATATGCTAATTAAAAAGGGGGGTCCTGGGAGTCCCTCTGCCAGACATTAGTCCTGGTTACAAAAGACTTACCCAGAGTCTTTAGCTCACTATCTTTCACAGATAAGAAATATCCCAAACATATCAGTCTTTGTCCTGCCCAGGGGCAGTCCAGCACCGAAATGCTAGGCAATTCTCCTCTGAACAAGAGTACCAACAGAAACCCCAGACACGTGTTTCGGTCTGGTTGGACCTCATCAGTAGGTGGATCTGTGCCTCTCTAAGAATAGTGAGCAAGGGGTCCACGTTTGGATTCCCCTAGTAACTTAGGGTGAGACCCAAAGTTACTTAAATATGCTAATTAAAAAGGGGGGTCCGGGGAGTCCCTCTGCCAGACATTAGTCCTGGTTACAAGAGACTTACCCAGAGTCTTTAGCTCACTATCTTTCACAGAAAAGAAATATCCTAAACATATCAGTCTTTGTCCTGCCCAGGGGCAGTCCAGCACCGAAATGCTAGGTAATTCTCCTCAGAACAAGAGTAGCAAAAGAAACCCCAGACACGTGTTTCGGTCTGGTTGGACCTCATCAGTAGGGTGGATCTGTGCCTCTCTAAGAATAGTGAGCAAGGGGTCCACGTCTGGATTCCCCTAGTAACTTAGGGTAAGACCCAAAGTTACTTAAATATGCTAATTAAAAAGGGGGGTCCTGGGAGTCCCTCTGCCAGACATTAGTCCTGGTTACAAGAGACTTACCCAGAGTCTTTAGCTCACTATCTTTCACAGAGAAGAAATATCCCAAACATATCAGTCTTTGTCCTGCCCAGGGGCAGTCCAGCACCGAAATGCTAGGCAATTCTCCTCTGAACAAGAGTACCAACAGAAACCCCAGACACGTGTTTCGGTCTGGTTGGACCTCATCAGTAGGGTGGATCTGTGCCTCTCTAAGAATAGTGAGCAAGGGGTCCACGTTTGGATTCCCCTAGTAATTTAGGGTGAGACCCAAAGTTACTTAAATATGCTAATTAAAAAGGGGGGTCCGGGGAGTCCCTCTGCCAGACATTAGTCCTGGTTACAAGAGACTTACCCAGAGTCTTTAGCTCACTATCTTTCACAGAGAAGAAATATGCTAAACATATCAGTCTTTGTACTGCCCAGGGGCAGTCCAGCACCGAAATGCTAGGTAATTCTCCTCAGAACAAGAGTACCAAAAGAAACCCCAGACACGTGTTTCGGTCTGGTTGGACCTCATCAGTAGGGTGGATCTGTGCCTCTCTAAGAATAGTGAGCAAGGGGTCCACGTCTGGATTCCCCTAGTAACTTAGGGTAAGACCCAAAGTTACTTAAATATGCTAATTAAAAAGGGGGGTCCGGGGAGTCCCTCTGCCAGACATTAGTCCTGGTTACAAGAGACTTACCCAGAGTCTTTAGCTCACTATCTTTCACAGAGAAGAAATATCCCAAACATATCAGTCTTTGTCCTGCCCAGGGGCAGTCCAGCACCGAAATGCTAGGCAATTCTCCTCTGAACAAGAGTACCAACAAAAACCCCAGACACGTGTTTCGGTCTGGTTGGACCTCATCAGTAGGGTGGATCTGTGCCTCTCTAAGAATAGTGAGCAAGGGGTCCACGTCTGGGTTCCCCTAGTAACTTAGGGTGAGACCCAATGTTACTTAAATATGCTAATTAAAAAGGGGGGTCCAGGGAGTCCCTCTGCCAGACATTAGTCCTGGTTACAAGAGACTTACCCAGAGTCTTTAGCTCACTATCTTTCACAGATAAGAAATATCCCAAACATATCAGTCTTTGTCCTGCCCAGGGGCAGTCCAGCACCGAAATGCTAGGCAATTCTCCTCTGAACAAGAGTACCAACAGAAACCCCAGACACGTGTTTCGGTCTGGTTGGACCTCATCAGTAGGTGGATCTGTGCCTCTCTAAGAATAGTGAGCAAGGGGTCCACGTTTGGATTCCCCTAGTAACTTAGGGTGAGACCCAAAGTTACTTAAATATGCTAATTAAAAAGGGGGGTCCGGGGAGTCCCTCTGCCAGACATTAGTCCTGGTTACAAGAGACTTACCCAGAGTCTTTAGCTCACTATCTTTCACAGAGAAGAAATATCCTAAACATATCAGTCTTTGTCCTGCCCAGGGGCAGTCCAGCACCGAAATGCTAGGTAATTCTCCTCAGAACAAGAGTAGCAAAAGAAACCCCAGACACGTGTTTCGGTCTGGTTGGACCTCATCAGTAGGGTGGATCTGTGCCTTTCTAAGAATAGTGAGCAAGGGGTCCACGTCTGGATTCCCCTAGTAACTTAGGGTAAGACCCAAAGTTACTTAAATATGCTAATTAAAAAGGGGGGTCCGGGGAGTCCCTCTGCCAGACATTAGTCCTGGTTACAAGAGACTTACCGAGAGTCTTTAGCTCACTATCTTTCACAGAGAAGAAATATCCCAAACATATCAGTCTTTGTCCTGCCCAGGGGCAGTCCAGCACCGAAATGCTAGGTAATTCTCCTCTGAACAAGAGTACCAACAGAAACCCCAGACACGTCTTTCGGTCTGGTTGGACCTCATCAGTAGGGTGGATCTGTGCCTCTCTAAGAATAGTGAGCAAGGGGTCCCAGTCTGGATTCCCCTAGTAACTTAGGGTGAGACCCAAAGTTACTTAAATATGCTAATTAAAAAGGGGGGTCCTGGGAGTCTCTCTGCCAGACATTAGTCCTGGTTACAAGAGACTTACCCAGAGTCTTTAGCTCACTATCTTTCACAGATATGAAATATCCCAAACATATTAGTCTTTGTCCTGCCCAGGGGCAGTCCAGCACCGAAATGCTAGGCAATTCTCCTCTGAACAAGAGTACCAACAGAAACCCCAGACACGTGTTTCGGTCTGGTTGGACCTCATCAGTAGGGTGGATCTGTGCCTCTCTAAGAATAGTGAGCAAGGGGTCCACGTTTGGATTCCCCTAGTAACTTAGGGTGAGACCCAAAGTTACTTAAATATGCTAATTAAAAAGGGGGGTCCGGGGAGTCCCTCTGCCAGACATTAGTCCTGGTTACAAGAGACTTACCCAGAGTCTTTAGCTCACTATCTTTCACAGAGAAGAAATATCCTAAACATATCAGTCTTTGTCCTGCCCAGGGGCAGTCCAGCACTGAAATGCTAGGTAATTCTCCTCAGAACAAGAGTACCAAAAGAAACCCCAGACACGTGTTTCGGTCTGGTTGGACCTCATCAGTAGGGTGGATCTGTGCCTCTCTAAGAATAGTGAGCAAGGGGTCCACGTCTGGATTCCCCTAGTAACTTAGGGTGAGACCCAATGTTACTTAAATATGCTAATTAAAAATTGGGGTCCGGGGAGTCCCTCTGCCAGACATTAGTCCTGGTTACAAGAGACTTACCCAGAGTCTTTAGCTCACTATCTTTCACAGAGAAGAAATATCCCAAACATATCAGTCTTTGTCCTGCCCAGGGGAAGTCCAGCACCGAAATGCTAGGCAATTCTCCTCTGAACAAGAGTACCAACAGAAACCCCAGACACTTGTTTCGGTCTGGTTGGACCTCATCAGTAGGGTGGATCTGTGCCTCTCTAAGAATAGTGAGCAAGGGGTCCACGTCTGGATTCCCCTAGTAACTTAGGGTAAGACCCAAAGTTACTTAAATATGCTAATTAAAAAGGGGGGTCCGGGGAGTCCCTCTGCCAGACATTAGTCCTGGTTACAAGAGACTTACCCAGAGTCTTTAGCTCACTATCTTTCACAGAGAAGAAATATCCCAAACATATCAGTCTTTGTCCTGCCCAGGGGCAGTCCAGCACCGAAATGCTAGGCAATTCTCCTCTGAACAAGAGTACCAACAAAAACCCCAGACACGTGTTTCGGTCTGGTTGGACCTCATCAGTAGGGTGGATCTGTGCCTCTCTGAGAATAGTGAGCAACGGGTCCACGTCTGGGTTCCCCTAGTAACTTAGGGTGAGACCCAATGTTACTTAAATATGCTAATTAAAAAGGGGGTTCCGGGGAGTCCCTCTGCCAGACATTAGTCCTGGTTACAAGAGACTTACCCAGAGTCTTTAGCTCACTATCTTTCACAGAGAAGAAATATCCCAAACATATCAGGCTTTGTCCTGCCCAGGGGCAGTCCAGCACCGAAATGCTAGGCAATTCTCCTCTGAACAAGAGTACCAACAGAAACCCCAGACACGTGTTTCGGTCTGGTTGGACCTCATCAGTAGGGTGGATCTGTGCCTCTCTAAGAATAGTGAGAAAGGGGTCCCCGTCTGGATTCCCCTAGTAACTTAGGGTGAGACCCAAAGTTACTTAAATATGCTAATTAAAAAAGGGGGTCCTGGGAGTCTCTCTGCCAGACATTAGTCCTGGTTACAAGAGACTTACCCAGAGTCTTTAGCTCACTTTCTTTCACAGAGATGAAATATCCCAAACATATCAGTCTTTGTCCTGCCCAGGGGCAGTCCAGCACCGAAATGCTAGGCAATTCTCCTCAGAACAAGAGTACCAAAAGAATCCCCAGACACGTGTTTCGGTCTGGTTGGACCTCATCAGTAGGATGGATCTGTGCCTCTCTAAGAATAGTGAGCAAGGGGTCCAAGTCTGGATTCCCCTAGTAACTTAGGGTAAGACCCAAAGTTACTTAAATATACTAATTAAAAAGGGGGGTCCGGGGAGTCCCTCTGCCAGACATTAGTCCTGGTTACAAGAGACTTACCCAGAGTCTTTAGCTCACTATCTTTCACAGAGAAGAAATATCCCAAACATATCAGTCTTTGTCCTGCCCAGGGGCAGTCCAGCACCGAAATGCTAGGCAATTCTTCTCTGAACAAGAGTACCCACAAAAACCCCAGACACGTGTTTCGGTCTGGTTGGACCTCATCAGTAGGGTGGATCTGTGCCTCTCTAAGAATAGTGAGCAAGGGGTCCATGTCTGGATTCCCCTAGTAACTTAGGGTGATACCCAATGTCACTTAAATATGCTAATTAAAAAGGGGGGTCCGGGGAGTCCCTCTACCAGACATTAGTCTTGGTTACAAGAGACTTACCCAGAGTCTTTAGCTCACTATCTTTCACAGAGAAGAAATATCCCAAACATATCAGTCTTTGTCCTGCCCAGGTGAAGTCCAGCACCGAAATGCTAGGCAATTCTCCTCTGAATAAGAGTACCAACAGAAACCCCAGACACTTGTTTCGGTCTGGTTGGACTTCATCAGTAGGGTGGATCTGTGCCTCTCTAAGAATAGTGAGCACGGGGTCTACGTCTGGATTCCCCTAGTAACTTAGGGTGAGACCCAAAGTTACTTAAATATGCTAATTAAAAAAGGGGGTCCTGGGAGTCTCTCTGCCAGACATTAGTCCTGGTTACAAGAGACTTACCCAGAGTCTTTAGCTCACTATCTTTCACAGAGAAGAAATATCCCAAACATATTAGTCTTTGTCCTGCCCAGGTGAAGTCCAGCACCGAAATGCTAGGCAATTCTCCTCTGAACAAGAGTACCAACAGAAACCCCAGACACTTGTTTCGGTCTGGTTGGACTTCATCAGTAGGTTGGATCTGTGCCTCTCTAAGAATAGTGAGCAAGGGGTCCACGTCGGGATTCCCCTACTAACTTAGGTTGAGACCCAAAGTTACTTAAATATGCTAATTAGAAAGGGGGGTCCTGGGAGTCCCTATGCCAGACATTAGTCCTGGTTACAAGAGACTTACCCAGAGTCTTTAGCTCACTATCTTTCACAGAGAAGAAATATCCCAAACATATCAGTCTTTGTCCTGTCCAGAGGCAGTCCAGCACCGAAATGTTAGGCAATTCTCCTCTGAACAAGAGTACCAACAGAAACCCCAGACACGTGTTTCGGTCTGGTTGGACCTCATCAGTAGGGTGGATCTGTGCCTCTTTAAGAATAGTGAGCAAAGGGTCCACATCTGGATTCCCCTAGTAACTTAGGGTGAGACCCAAAGTTACTTAAATATGCTAATTAAAAAGGGGGGTCCTAGGAGTCCCTCTGCCAGACATTAGTCCTGGTTACAAGAGACTTACCCAAAGTCTTTAGCTCACTATCTTTCACAGAGAAGAAATATCCCAAACATATCAGTCTTTGTCCTGCCCAGGGGCAGTCCAGCACCGAAATGCTAGGTAATTCTCCTCTGAACAAGAGTACCAACAGCAACCCCAGACACGTGTTTCGGTCTGGTTGGACCTCATCAGTAGGGTGGATCTGTGCCTCTCTAAGAATCGTGAGCAAGGGGTCCACGTCTGGATTCCCCTAGTAACTTAGGGTGAGACCCAAAGTTACTTAAATATGCTAATTAAAAAGGGGGTCCTTGGAGTCCCTCTGCCAGACATTAGTTCTGGTTACTAGAGACTTACCCAGAGCCCTTAGCTCACTATCTTTCACAGAGAAGAAATATCCCAAACATATCAGTCTTTGTCCTGCCCAGGGGCAGTCCAGCACCGAAATGCTAGGTAATTCTCCTCTGAACAAGAGTACCAAGAGAAACCCCAGACACGTGTTTCGGTCTGATTGGACCTCATCAGTAGGGTGGATCTGTGCCTCTCTAAGAATAGTGAGCAAGGGGTCCACGTCTGGATTCCCCTAGTAACTTAGAATGAGACCCAAAGTTACTTAAATATGCTAATTAAAAAGGGGGGTCCGGGGAGTCTCTCTGCCAGACATTAGTCCTGGTTACAAGAGACTTACCCAGAGTCTTTAGCTCACTATCTTTCACAGAGAAGAAATATCCCAAACATATCAGTCTTTGTCCTGCCCAGGGGCAGTCCAGCACCGAAATGCTAGGCAATTCTCCTGTGAACAAGAGTACCAACAGAAACCCCAGACACGTGTTTCGGTCTGGTTGGACCTCATCAGTAGGGTGGATCTGTGCCTCTCTAAGAATAGTGAGCAAGGGGTCCACGTCTGGATTCCCCTAGTAACTTACGGTGAGACCCAAAGTTACTTATATATGCTAATTAAAAAAGGGGGTCCTGGTTACAAGAGACTTACCCAGAGTCTTTAGCTCACTATCTTTCACAGAGAAGAAATATCCCAAACATATCAGTCTTTGTCCTGCCCAGGGGCAGTCCAGCACCGAAATGCTAGGCAATTCTCCTCTTAACAAGAGTACCAACAGAAACCCCAGACACGTGTTTCGGTCTGGTTGGACCTCATCAGTAGAGTGGATCTGTGCCTCTCTAAGAATAGTGAGCAAGGGGTCCACGTCTGGATTCCCCTAGTAACTTAGGGTGAGACCCAAAGTTACTTAAATATGCTCATTAAAAAGGGGGGTCCTGGGAGTCCCTCTGCCAGATATTAGTCCTGGCTACAAGAGACTTACCCAGAGTTTTTAGCTCACTATCTTTCACAGAGAAGACATATCCCAAACATATCAGTCTTTGTCCTACCCAGGGGCAGTCCAGCACCGAAATTCTAGGCAATTCTCCTCTGAACAAGAGTACCAACAGAAACCCCAGACACGTGTTTCGGTCTGGTTGGACCTCATCAGTAGGGTGGATCTGTGCCTCTCTAAGAATAGTGAGCAAGGGGTCCACGTCTGGATTCCCCTAGTAACTTAGGGTGAGACCCAAAGTTACTTAAATATGCTAATTAAAAAGGGGGGTCCTTGGAGTCCCTCTGCCAGAGATTAGTCCTGGTTACAAGAGACTTACCCAGAGTCTTTAGCTCACTATCTTTCACAGAGAAGAAATATCCCAAACATATCAGTCTTTGTCCTGCCCAGGGGCAGTCCAGCACCGAAATGCTAGGCAATTCTCCTCTGAACAAGAGTACCAACAGAAACCCCAGACACGTGTTTCGGTCTGTTTGGACCTCATCAGTAGGGTGGATCTGTGCCTCTCTAAGAATAGTGAGCAAGGGGTCCACGTCTGGATTCCCCTAGTAACTTAGGGTGAGACCCAAAATTACTTAAATATGCTAATTAAAAAGGGGGATCCGGGGAGTCCCTCTGCCAGACATTAGTCCTGGTTACAAGAGACTTACCCAGAGTCTTTAGCTCACTATCTTTCACAGAGAAGAAATATCCCAAACATATCAGTCTTTGTCCTGCCCAGGGGCAGTCCAGCACCGAAATGCTAGGCAATTCTCCTCTGAACAAGAGTACCAACAGAAACCCCAGACACTTGTTTCGATCTGGTTGGACCTCATCAGTAGGGTGGATCTGTGCCTCTCTAAGAATAGTGAGCAAGGGGTCCACGTCTGGATTCCCCTAGTAACTTAGGGTGAGACCAAAAATTACTTAAATATGCTAATTAAAAAGTGGGGTCCTGGGAGTCCGTATGCCAGACATTAGTCCTGGTTACAAGAGACTTACCCAGAGTCTTCAGCTCACTATCTTTCACAGAGAAGAAATATCCCAAACATATCAGTCTTTGTCCTGCCCAGGGGCAGTCCAGCACCGAAATGCTAGGCAATTCTCCTCTGAACAAGAGTACCAACAGAAACCCCAGACACGTGTTTCGGTCTGGTTGGACCTCATCAGTAGGGTGGATCTGTGCCTCTCTAAGAATAGTGAGCAAGGGGTCCACGTCTGGATTCCCCTAGTAACTTAGGGTGAGACCCAAAGTTACTTAAATATGCTCATTAAAAAGGGGGGTCCGGGGAGTCCCTCTGCCAGATATTAGTCCTGGCTACAAGAGACTTACCCAGAGTCTTTAGCTCACTATCTTTCACAGAGAAGAAATATCCCAAACATATCAGTCTTTGTCCTACCCAGGGGCAGTCCAGCACCGAAATGCTAGGCAATTCTCCTCTGAACAAGAGTACCAACAGAAACCCCAGACACGTGTTTCGGTCTGGTTGGACCTCATCAGTAGGGTGGATCTGTGCCTCTCTAAGAATAGTGAGCAAGGGGTCCACGTCTGGATTCCCCTAGTAACTTAGGGTGAGACCCAAAGTTACTTAAATATGCTAATTAAAAAGGGGGGTCCTGGGAGTCCCTCTGCCAGACATTAGTCCTGGTTACAAGAGACTTACCCAGAGTCTTTAGCTCACTATCTTTCACAGAGAAGAAATATCCCAAACATATCAGTCTTTGTCCTGCCCATGGGCAGTCCAGCACCGAAATGCTAGGCAATTCTCCTCTGAACAAGAGTACTAACATAAACCCCAGACACGTGTTTCGGTCTGGTTGGACCTCATCAGTAGGGTGGATCTGTGCCTCTCTAAGAATAGTGAGCAAGGGTCCACGTCTGGATTCCCCTAGTAACTTAGGGTGAGACCCAAAGTTACTTAAATATGCTAATTAAAAGGGGGGTTACTGGGAGTCCCTCTGCCAGACATTAGTCCTGGTTACAAGAGACTTAACCAGAGTCTTTAGCTCACTATCTTTCACAGAGAAGAAATATCCCAAACATATCAGTCTTTGTCCTGCCCAGGGGCAGTCCAGCACCAAAATGCTAGGCAATTCTCCTCTGAACAAGAGTACCAACAGAAACCGCAGACACGTGTTTCGATCTGGTTGGACCTCATCAGTAGGGTGGATCTGTGCCTCTCTAAGAATAGTGAGCAAGGGGTCCCCGTCTGGATTCCCCTAGTAACTTAGGGTGAGACCCAAAGTTACTTAAATATGCTAATTAAAAAGGGGGGGTCCTAGGAGTCCCTCTGCCAGACATTAGTCCTGGTTACAAGAGACTTACCCAGAGTCTTTAGCTCACTATCTTTCACAGAGAAGAAATATCCCAAACATATCAGTCTTTGTCCTGCCCAGTGGCAGTCCAGCACCGAAATGCTAGGCAATTCTCCTCTGAACAAGAGCACCAACAGAAACCCCAGACACGTGTTTCGGTCTGGTTGGACCTCATCAGTAGGGTGGATCTGTGCCTCTCTAAGAATAGTGAGCAAGGGGTCCACGTCTGGATTCCCCTAGTAACTTAGGGTGAGACCCAAAGTTACTTAAATATGCTCATTAAAAAGGGGGGTCCGGGGAGTCACTCTGCCAGATATTATTCCTGGCTACAAGAGACTTACCCAGAGTCTTTAGCTCACTATCTTTCACAGAGAAGATATATCCCAAACATATCAGTCTTTGTCCTGCCCAGGGGCAGTCCAGCACCGAAATGCTAGGCAATTCTCCTCTGAACAAGAGTACCAACAGAAACCCCAGACAGGTGTTTCGGTCTGGTTGGACCTCATCAGTAGGGTGGATCTGTGCCTCTCTAAGAATAGTGAGCAAGGGGTCCACGTCTGGATTCCCCTAGTAACTTAGGGTGAGACCCAAAGTTACTTAAATATGCTCATTAAAAAGGGGGGTCCGGGGAGTCCCTCTGCTAGATATTAGTCCTGGCTACAAGAGACTTACCCAGAGCCTTTAGCTCACTATCTTTCACAGAGAAGAAATATCCCAAACATATCAGTCTTTGTCCTACCCAGGGGCAGTCCAGCACCGAAATGCTAGGCAATTCTCCTCTGAACAAGAGTACCAACAGAAACCCCAGAAACGTGTTTCGGTCTGGTTGGACCTCATCAGTAGGGTGGATCTGTGCCTCTCTAAGAATAGTGAGCAAGGGGTCCACGTCTGGATTCCCCTAGTAACTTAGGGTGAGACCCAAAGTTACTTAAATATGCTAATTAAAAAGGGGGTTACTGGGAGTCCCTCTGCCAGACATTAGTCCTGGTACATGAGACTTACCCAGAGTCTTTAGCTCACTATCTTTCACAGAGAAGAAATATCCCAAACATATCAGTCTTTGTCCTGCCCAGGGGCAGTCCAGCACCGAAATGCTAGGCAATTCTCCTCTGAACAAGAGTACCAACAGAAACCCCAGACACGTGTTTCGGTCTGTTTGGACCTCATCAGTAGGGTGGATCTGTGCCTCTCTAGGAATAGTGAGCAAGGGGTCCACGTCTGGATTCCCCTAGTAACTTAGGGTGAGACCCAAAGTTACTTAAATATGCTAATTAAAAAGGGGGGTCCGGGGAGTCCCTCTGCCAGACATTAGTCCTGGTTACAAGAGACTTACCCAGAGTCTTTAGCTCACTATCTTTCACAGAGAAGAAATATCCCAAACATATCAGTCTTTGTCCTGCCCAGGGGCATCCAGCACCGAAATGCTAGGCAATTCTCCTCTGAACAAGAGTACCAACAGAAACCCCAGACACGTGTTTCGATCTGGTTGGACCTCATCAGTAGGGTGGATCTGTGCCTCTCTAAGAATAGTGAGCAAGGGGTCCACGTCTGGATTCCCCTAGTAACTTAGGGTGAGACCAAAAATTACTTAAATATGCTAATTAAAAAGGGGGGTCCTGGGAGTCCGTATGCCAGACATTAGTCCTGGTTACAAGAGACTTACCCAGAGTCTTTAGCTCACTATCTTTCACAGAGAAGAAATATCCCAAACATATCAGTCTTTGTCCTGCCCAGGGGCAGTCCAGCACCGAAATGCTAGGCAATTCTCCTCTGAACAAGAGTACCAACAGAAACCCCAGACACGTGTTTCGGTCTGGTTGGACCTCATCAGTAGGGTGGATCTGTGCCTCTCTAAGAATAGTGAGCAAGGGGTCCCCGTCTGGATTCCCCTAGTAACTTAGGGTGAGACCCAAAGTTACTTAAATATGCTAATTAAAAAGGGGGGTCCTAGGAGTCCCTCTGCCAGACATTAGTCCTGGTTACAAGAGACTTACCCAGAGTCTTTAGCTCGCTATCTTTCACAGAGAAGAAATATCCCAAACATATCAGTCTTTGTCCTGCCCAGGGGCAATCCAGCACCGAAATGCTAGGCAATTCTCCTCTGAACAAGAGTACCAACAGAAACCCCAGACACGTGTTTCGGTCTGTTGGACCTCATCAGTAGGGTGGATCTGTGCCTCTCTAAGAATAGTGAGCAAGGGGTCCACGTCTGGATTCCCCTAGTAACTTAGGGTGAGACCCAACGTTACTTAAATATGCTAATTAAAAAGGGGGGTCCGGGGAGTCCCTCTGCCAGACATTAGTCCTCGTTACAAGAGACTTACCCAGAGTCTTTAGCTCACTATCTTTCACAGAGAATAAATATCCCAAACATATCAGTCTTTGTCCTGCCCAGGGGCAGTCCAGCACCAAAATGCTAGGCAATTCTCCTCTGAACAAGATTACCAACAGAAACCCCAGACATGTGTTTCGGTCTGGTTGGACCTCATCAGTAGGGTGGATCTGTGCCTCTCTAAGAATAGTGAGCAAGGGGTCCACGTCTGGATTCCCCTAGTCACTTAGGGTGAGACCCAATGTTACTTAAATATGCTAATTAAAAAGGGGGGTCCAGGGAGTCCCTCTGCCAGACATTACTTCTGGTTACAAGAGACTTACCCAGAGTCTTTAGCTCACTATCTTTCACAGAGAAGATATATCCCAAACATATCAGTCTTTGTCCTGCCCAGGGGCAGTCCAGCACCGAAATGCTAGGCAATTCTCCTGTGAACAAGAGTACCAACAGAAACCCCAGACACGTGTTTCGGTCTGGTTGGACCTCATCAGTAGGGTGGATCTGTGCCTCTCTAAGAATAGTGAGCAAGGGTCCACGTCTGGATTCCCCTAGTAACTTAGGGTGAGACCCAAAGTTACTTAAATATGCTAATTAAAAAGGGGGTTACTGGGAGTCCCTCTGCCAGACATTAGTCCTGGTACATGAGACTTACCCAGAGACTTTAGCTCACTATCTTTCACAGAGAAGAAATATCCCAAACATATCAGTCTTTGTCCTGCCCAGGGGCAGTCCAGCACCGAAATGCTAGGCAATTCTCCTCTGAACAAGAGTACCAACAGAAACCCCAGACACGTGTTTCGGTCTGTTTGGACCTCATCAGTAGGGTGGATCTGTGCCTCTCTAAGAATAGTGAGCAAGGGGTCCACGTCTGGATTCCCCTAGTAACTTAGGGTGAGACCCAAAATTACTTAAATATGCTAATTAAAAAGGGGGATCCGGGGAGTCCCTCTGCCAGACATTAGTCCTGGTTACAAGAGACTTACCCAGAGTCTTTAGCTCACTATCTTTCACAGAGAAGAAATATCCCAAACATATCAGTCTTTGTCCTGCCCAGGGGCAGTCCAGCACCGAAATGCTAGGCAATTCTCCTCTGAACAAGAGTACCAACAGAAACCCCAGACACGTGTTTCGGTCTGGTTGGACCTCATCAGTAGGGTGGATCTGTGCCTCTCTAAGAATAGTGAGCAAGGGGTCCACGTCTGGATTCCCCTAGTAACTTAGGGTGAGACCCAAAGTTACTTAAATATGCTCATTAAAAAGGGGGGTCCGGGGAGTCCCTCTGCCAGATATTAGTCCTGGCTACAAGAGACTTACCCAGAGTCTTTAGCTCACTATCTTTCACAGAGAAGAAATATCCCAAACATATCAGTCTTTGTCCTACCCAGGGGCAGTCCAGCACCGAAATGCTAGGCAATTCTCCTCTGAACAAGAGTACCAACAGAAACCCCAGACACGTGTTTCGGTCTGGTTGGACCTCATCAGTAGGGTGGATCTGTGCCTCTCTAAGAATAGTGAGCAAGGGGTCCACGTCTGGATTCCCCTAGTAACTTAGGGTGAGACCCAAAGTTACTTAAATATGCTAATTAAAAAGGGGGGTCCTGGGAGTCCCTCTGCCAGACATTAGTCCTGGTTACAAGAGACTTACCCAGAGTCTTTAGCTCACTATCTTTCACAGAGAAGAAATATCCCAAACATATCAGTCTTTGTCCTGCCCATGGGCAGTCCAGCACCGAAATGCTAGGCAATTCTCCTCTGAACAAGAGTACTAACATAAACCCCAGACACGTGTTTCGGTCTGGTTGGACCTCATCAGTAGGGTGAATCTGTGCCTCTCTAAGAATAGTGAGCAAGGGTCCACGTCTGGATTCCCCTAGTAACTTAGGGTGAGACCAAAAGTTACTTAAATATGCTAATTAAAAGGGGGGTTACTGGGAGTCCCTCTGCCAGACATTAGTCCTGGTTACAAGAGACTTAACCAGAGTCTTTAGCTCACTATCTTTCACAGAGAAGAAATATCCCAAACATATCAGTCTTTGTCCTGCCCAGGGGCAGTCCAGCACCAAAATGCTAGGCAATTCTCCTCTGAACAAGAGTACCAACAGAAACCCCAGACACGTGTTTCGGTCTGGTTGGACCTCATCAGTAGGGTGGATCTGTGCCTCTCTAAGAATAGTGAGCAAGGGGTCCACGTCTGGATTCCCCTAGTAACTTAGGGTGAGACCCAAAGTTACTTAAATATGCTAATTAAAAAGGGGGGTCCTGGGAGTCCCTCTGCCAGACATTAGTCCTGGTTACAAGAGACTTACCCAGAGTCTTTAGCTCACTATCTTTCACAGAGAAGAAATATCCCAAACATATCAGTCTTTGTCCTGCCCATGGGCAGTCCAGCACCGAAATGCTAGGCAATTCTCCTCTGAACAAGAGTACTAACATAAACCCCAGACACGTGTTTCGGTCTGGTTGGACCTCATCAGTAGGGTGAATCTGTGCCTCTCTAAGAATAGTGAGCAAGGGTCCACGTCTGGATTCCCCTAGTAACTTAGGGTGAGACCAAAAGTTACTTAAATATGCTAATTAAAAGGGGGGTTACTGGGAGTCCCTCTGCCAGACATTAGTCCTGGTTACAAGAGACTTAACCAGAGTCTTTAGCTCACTATCTTTCACAGAGAAGAAATATCCCAAACATATCAGTCTTTGTCCTGCCCAGGGGCAGTCCAGCACCAAAATGCTAGGCAATTCTCCTCTGAACAAGAGTACCAACAGAAACCCCAGACACGTGTTTCGATCTGGTTGGACCTCATCAGTAGGGTGGATCTGTGCCTCTCTAAGAATAGTGAGCAAGGGGTCCCCGTCTGGATTCCCCTAGTAACTTAGGGTGAGACCCAAAGTTACTTAAATATGCTAATTAAAAAGGGGGGGTCCTAGGAGTCCCTCTGCCAGACATTAGTCCTGGTTACAAGAGACTTACCCAGAGTCTTTAGCTCACTATCTTTCACAGAGAAGAAATATCCCAAACATATCAGTCTTTGTCCTGCCCAGGGGCAGTCCAGCACCGAAATGCTAGGCAATTCTCCTCTGAACAAGAGCACCAACAGAAACCCCAGACACGTGTTTCGGTCTGGTTGGACCTCATCAGTAGGGTGGATCTGTGCCTCTCTAAGAATAGTGAGCAAGGGGTCCACGTCTGGATTCCCCTAGTAACTTAGGGTGAGACCCAACGTTACTTAAATATGCTAACTAAAAAGGGGGGTCCGGGGAGTCCCTCTGCCAGACATTAGTCCTCGTTACAAGAGACTTACCCAGAGTCTTTAGCTCACTATCTTTCACAGAGAATAAATATCCCAAACATATCAGTCTTTGTCCTGCCCAGGGCCAGTCCAGCACCAAAATGCTAGGCAATTCTCCTCTGAACAAGATTACCAACAGAAACCCCAGACATGTGTTTCGGTCTGGTTGGACCTCATCAGTAGGGTGGATCTGTGCCTCTCTAAGAATAGTGAGCAAGGGGTCCACGTCTGGATTCCCCTAGTCACTTAGGGTGAGACCCAATGTTACTTAAATATGCTAATTAAAAAGGGGGGTCCAGGGAGTCCCTCTGCCAGACATTACTTCTGGTTACAAGAGACTTACCCAGAGTCTTTAGCTCACTATCTTTCACAAAGAAGAAATATCCCAAACATATCAGTCTTTGTCCTGCCCAGGGGCAGTCCAGCATCGAAATGCTAGGCAATTCTCCTCTGAACAAGAGTACCAACAGAAACCCCAGACACGTGTTTCGGTCTGGTTTGACCTCATCAGTAGGGTGGATCTGTGCCTCTCTAAGAATAGTGAGCAAGGGGTCCACGTCTGGATTCCCCTAGTAACTTAGGGTGAGACCCAAAGTTACTTAAATATGCTAATTAAAAGGGGGGTTATTGGGAGTCCCGCTGCCAGACATTAGTCCTGGTACAAGAGACTTACCCAGAGTCTTTAGCTCACTATCTTTCACAGAGAAGAAATATCCCAAACATATCAGTCTTTGCCCTGCCCAGGGGCAGTCCAGCACCGAAATGCTAGGCAATTCTCCTCTGAACAAGAGTACCAACATAAACCCCAGACACGTGTTTCGGTCTGGTTGGACCTCATCAGTAGGGTGGATCTGTGCCTCTCTAAGAATAGTGAGCAAGGGGTCCACGTCTGGATTCCCCTAGTAACTTAGGGTGAGACCCAAAGTTACTTAAATATGCTAATTAAAAAGGGGGGTCCTAGGAGTCCCTCTGCCAGACATTAGTCCTGGTTACAAGAGACTTACCCAGAGTCTTTAGCTCAGTATCTTTCACAGAGAAGAAATATCCCAAACATCTCAGTCTTTGTCCTGCCCAGGGGCAGTCCAGCACCGAAATGCTAGGCAATTCTCGTCTGAACAAGAGTACCAACAGAAACCCCAGACACGTGTTTCGGTCTGGTTGGACCTCATCAGTAGGGTGGATCTGTGCCTCTCTAAGAATAATGAGCTAGGGGTCCACGTCTGGATTCCCCTAGTAACTTACGGTGAGACCCAAAGTTGCTTAAATATGCTAATTAAAAAGGGGGGTCCTGGGAGTCCCTCTGCCAGACATTAGTCTTGTTTACAAGAGACTTACTCAGAGTCTTTAGCTCACTATCTTTCACAGAGAAGAAATATACCAAACATATCAGTCTTTGTCCTGCCCAGGGGCAGTCCAGCACCGAAATGCTAGCCAATTCTCCTCTGAACAAGAGTACCAACAGAAACCCCAGACACGTGTTTCGGTCTGGTTGGACCTCATCAGTAGGGTGGATCTGTGCCTCTCTAAGAATAATGTGCAAGGGGTCCAAGTTTGGATTCCCCTAGTAACTTAGGGTGAGACCCAAAGTTACTTAAATATGCTAATTAAAAAGGGGGGTCCTGGGAGTCCCTCTGCCAGACATTAGTCCTGGTTACAAGAGACTTACCCAGAGTCTTTAGCTCACTATCTTTCACAGAGAAGAAATATCCTAAACATATCAGTCTTTGTCCTGCCCAGGGGCAGTCCAGCACCGAAATGCTAGGCAATTCTCCTCTGAACAAGAGTACCAACAGAAACCCCAGACACGTGTTTCGGTCTGTTTGGACCTCATCAGTAGGGTGGATCTGTGCCTCTCTAAGAATAGTGAGCAAGGGGTCCACGTCTGGATTCCCCTAGTAACTTAGGGTGAGACCCAAAATTACTTAAATATGCTAATTAAAAAGGGGGATCCGGGGAGTCCCTCTGCCAGACATTAGTCCTGGTTACAAGAGACTTACCCAGAGTCTTTAGCTCACTATCTTTCACAGAGAAGAAATATCCCAAACATATCAGTCTTTGTCCTGCCCAGGGGCAGTCCAGCACCGAAATGCTAGGCAATTCTCCTCTGAACAAGAGTACCAACAGAAACCCCAGACACGTGTTTCGATCTGGTTGGACCTCATCAGTAGGGTGGATCTGTGCCTCTCTAAGAATAGTGAGCAAGGGGTCCACGTCTGGATTCCCCTAGTAACTTAGGGTGAGACCAAAAATTACTTAAATATGCTAATTAAAAAGTGGGGTCCTGGGAGTCCGTATGCCAGACATTAGTCCTGGTTACAAGAGACTTACCCAGAGTCTTCAGCTCACTATCTTTCACAGAGAAGAAATATCCCAAACATATCAGTCTTTGTCCTGCCCAGGGGCAGTCCAGCACCGAAATGCTAGGCAATTCTCCTCTGAACAAGAGTACCAACAGAAACCCCAGACACGTGTTTCGGTCTGGTTGGACCTCATCAGTAGGGTGGATCTGTGCCTCTCTAAGAATAGTGAGCAAGGGGTCCACGTCTGGATTCCCCTAGTAACTTAGGGTGAGACCCAAAGTTACTTAAATATGCTCATTAAAAAGGGGGGTCCGGGGAGTCCCTCTGCCAGATATTAGTCCTGGCTACAAGAGACTTACCCAGAGTCTTTAGCTCACTATCTTTCACAGAGAAGAAATATCCCAAACATATCAGTCTTTGTCCTACCCAGGGGCAGTCCAGCACCGAAATGCTAGGCAATTCTCCTCTGAGCAAGAGTACCAACAGAAACCCCAGACACGTGTTTCGGTCTGGTTGGACCTCATCAGTAGGGTGGATCTGTGCCTCTCTAAGAATAGTGAGCAAGGGGTCCACGTCTGGATTCCCCTAGTAACTTAGGGTGAGACCCAAAGTTACTTAAATATGCTAATTAAAAAGGGGGGTCCTGGGAGTCCCTCTGCCAGACATTAGTCCTGGTTACAAGAGACTTACCCAGAGTCTTTAGCTCACTATCTTTCACAGAGAAGAAATATCCCAAACATATCAGTCTTTGTCCTGCCCATGGGCAGTCCAGCACCGAAATGCTAGGCAATTCTCCTCTGAACAAGAGTACTAACATAAACCCCAGACACGTGTTTCGGTCTGGTTGGACCTCATCAGTAGGGTGGATCTGTGCCTCTCTAAGAATAGTGAGCAAGGGTCCACGTCTGGATTCCCCTAGTAACTTAGGGTGAGACCAAAAGTTACTTAAATATGCTAATTAAAAGGGGGGTTACTGGGAGTCCCTCTGCCAGACATTAGTCCTGGTTACAAGAGACTTAACCAGAGTCTTTAGCTCACTATCTTTCACAGAGAAGAAATATCCCAAACATATCAGTCTTTGTCCTGCCCAGGGGCAGTCCAGCACCAAAATGCTAGGCAATTCTCCTCTGAACAAGAGTACCAACAGAAACCCCAGACACGTGTTTCGATCTGGTTGGACCTCATCAGTAGGGTGGATCTGTGCCTCTCTAAGAATAGTGAGCAAGGGGTCCCCGTCTGGATTCCCCTAGTAACTTAGGGTGAGACCCAAAGTTACTTAAATATGCTAATTAAAAAGGGGGGGTCCTAGGAGTCCCTCTGCCAGACATTAGTCCTGGTTATAAGAGACTTACCCAGAGTCTTTAGCTCACTATCTTTCACAGAGAAGAAATATCCCAAACATATCAGTCTTTGTCCTGCCCAGGGGCAGTCCAGCACCGAAATGCTAGGCAATTCTCCTCTGAACAAGAGCACCAACAGAAACCCCAGACACGTGTTTCGGTCTGGTTGGACCTCATCAGTAGGGTGGATCTGTGCCTCTCTAAGAATAGTGAGCAAGGGGTCCACGTCTGGATTCCCCTAGTAACTTAGGGTGAGGCCCAAAGTTACTTAAATATGCTCATTAAAAAGGGGGGTCCGGGGAGTCCCTCTGCCAGATATTATTCCTGGCTACAAGAGACTTACCCAGAGTCTTTAGCTCACTATCTTTCACAGAGAAGAAATATCCCAAACATATCAGTCTTTGTCCTGCCCAGGGGCAGTCCAGCACCGAAATGCTAGGCAATTCTCCTCTGAACAAGAGTACCAACAGAAACCCCAGACAGGTGTTTCGGTCTGGTTGGACCTCATCAGTAGGGTGGATCTGTGCCTCTCTAAGAATAGTGAGCAAGGGGTCCACGTCTGGATTCCCCTAGTAACTTAGGGTGAGACCCAAAGTTACTTAAATATGCTCATTAAAAAGGGGGGTCCGGGGAGTCCCTCTGCTAGATATTAGTCCTGGCTACAAGAGACTTACCCAGAGCCTTTAGCTCACTATCTTTCACAGAGAAGAAATATCCCAAACATATCAGTCTTTGTCCTACCCAGGGGCAGTCCAGCACCGAAATGCTAGGCAATTCTCCTCTGAACAAGAGTACCAACAGAAACCCCAGAAACGTGTTTCGGTCTGGTTGGACCTCATCAGTAGGGTGGATCTGTGCCTCTCTAAGAATAGTGAGCAAGGGGTCCACGTCTGGATTCCCCTAGTAACTTAGGGTGAGACCCAAAGTTACTTAAATATGCTAATTAAAAAGGGGGTTACTGGGAGTCCCTCTGCCAGACATTAGTCCTGGTACATGAGACTTACCCAGAGTCTTTAGCTCACTATCTTTCACAGAGAAGAAATATCCCAAACATATCAGTCTTTGTCCTGCCCAGGGGCAGTCCAGCACCGAAATGCTAGGCAATTCTCCTCTGAACAAGAGTACCAACAGAAACCCCAGACACGTGTTTCGGTCTGTTTGGACCTCATCAGTAGGGTGGATCTGTGCCTCTCTAGGAATAGTGAGCAAGGGGTCCACGTCTGGATTCCCCTAGTAACTTAGGGTGAGACCCAAAGTTACTTAAATATGCTAATTAAAAAGGGGGGTCCGGGGAGTCCCTCTGCCAGACATTAGTCCTGGTTACAAGAGACTTACCCAGAGTCTTTAGCTCACTATCTTTCACAGAGAAGAAATATCCCAAACATATCAGTCTTTGTCCTGCCCAGGGGCATCCAGCACCGAAATGCTAGGCAATTCTCCTCTGAACAAGAGTACCAACAGAAACCCCAGACACGTGTTTCGATCTGGTTGGACCTCATCAGTAGGGTGGATCTGTGCCTCTCTAAGAATAGTGAGCAAGGGGTCCACGTCTGGATTCCCCTAGTAACTTAGGGTGAGACCAAAAATTACTTAAATATGCTAATTAAAAAGGGGGGTCCTGGGAGTCCGTATGCCAGACATTAGTCCTGGTTACAAGAGACTTACCCAGAGTCTTTAGCTCACTATCTTTCACAGAGAAGAAATATCCCAAACATATCAGTCTTTGTCCTGCCCATGGGCAGTCCAGCACCGAAATTCTAGGCAATTCTCCTCTGAACAAGAGTACCAACAGAAACCCCAGACACGTGTTTCGGTCTGGTTGGACCTCATCAGTAGGGTGGATCTGTGCCTCTCTAAGAATAGTGAGCAAGGGGTCCCCGTCTGGATTCCCCTAGTAACTTAGGGTGAGACCCAAAGTTACTTAAATATGCTAATTAAAAAGGGGGGTCCTAGGAGTCCCTCTGCCAGACATTAGTCCTGGTTACAAGAGACTTACCCAGAGTCTTTAGCTCGCTATCTTTCACAGAGAAGAAATATCCCAAACATATCAGTCTTTGTCCTGCCCAGGGGCAATCCAGCACCGAAATGCTAGGCAATTCTCCTCTGAACAAGAGTACCAACAGAAACCCCAGACACGTGTTTCGGTCTGTTGGACCTCATCAGTAGGGTGGATCTGTGCCTCTCTAAGAATAGTGAGCAAGGGGTCCACGTCTGGATTCCCCTAGTAACTTAGGGTGAGACCCAACGTTACTTAAATATGCTAATTAAAAAGGGGGGTCCGGGGAGTCCCTCTGCCAGACATTAGTCCTCGTTACAAGAGACTTACCCAGAGTCTTTAGCTCACTATCTTTCACAGAGAATAAATATCCCAAACATATCAGTCTTTGTCCTGCCCAGGGGCAGTCCAGCACCAAAATGCTAGGCAATTCTCCTCTGAACAAGATTACCAACAGAAACCCCAGACATGTGTTTCGGTCTGGTTGGACCTCATCAGTAGGGTGGATCTGTGCCTCTCTAAGAATAGTGAGCAAGGGGTCCACGTCTGGATTCCCCTAGTCACTTAGGGTGAGACCCAATGTTACTTAAATATGCTAATTAAAAAGGGGGGTCCAGGGATTCCCTCTGCCAGACATTACTTCTGGTTACAAGAGACTTACCCAGAGTCTTTAGCTCACTATCTTTCACAAAGAAGAAATATCCCAAACATATCAGTCTTTGTCCTGCCCAGGGGCAGTCCAGCATCGAAATGCTAGGCAATTCTCCTCTGAACAAGAGTACCAACAGAAACCCCAGACACGTGTTTCGGTCTGGTTTGACCTCATCAGTAGGGTGGATCTGTGCCTCTCTAAGAATAGTGAGCAAGGGGTCCACGTCTGGATTCCCCTAGTAACTTAGGGTGAGACCCAAAGTTACTTAAATATGCTAATTAAAAGGGGGGTTATTGGGAGTCCCGCTGCCAGACATTAGTCCTGGTACAAGAGACTTACCCAGAGTCTTTAGCTCACTATCTTTCACAGAGAAGAAATATCCCAAACATATCAGTCTTTGCCCTGCCCAGGGGCAGTCCAGCACCGAAATGCTAGGCAATTCTCCTCTGAACAAGAGTACCAACAGAAACCCCAGACACGTGTTTCGGTCTGGTTGGACCTAATCAGTAGGGTGGATCTGTGCCTCTCTAAGAATAGTGAGCAAGGGGTCCCCGTCTGGATTCCCCTAGTAACTTAGGGTGAGACCCAAAGTTACTTAAATATGCTACTTAAAAAGGGGGGTCCTAGGAGTCCCTCTGCCAGACATTAGTCCTGGTTACAAGAGACTTACCCAGAGTCTTTAGCTCACTATCTTTTAAAGAGAAGAAATATCCCAAACATATCAGTCTTTGTCCTGCCCAGGAGCAGTCCAGCACCGAAATGCTAGCCAATTCTCCTCTGAACAAGAGTACCGACAGAAACCCCAGACACGTGTTTCGGTCTGGTTGGACCTCATCAGTAGGGTGGATCTGTGCCTCTCTAAGAATAATGTGCAAGGGGTCCAAGTTTGGATTCCCCTAGTAACTTAGGGTGAGACCCAAAGTTACTTAAATATGCTAATTAAAAAGGGGGGTCCTGGGAGTCCCTCTGCCAGACATTAGTCCTGGTTACAAGAGACTTACCCAGAGTCTTTAGCTCACTATCTTTCACAGAGAAGAAATATCCTAAACATATCAGTCTTTGTCCTGCCCAGGGGCAGTCCAGCACCAAAATGCTAGGTAATTCTCCTCAGAACAAGAGTACCAAAAGAAACCCCAGACACGTGTTTCGGTCTGGTTGGACCTCATCAGTAGGGTGGATCTGTGCCTCTCTAAGAATAGTGAACAAGGGGTCCACGTCTGGATTCCCCTAGTAACTTAGGGTAAGACCCAAAGTTACTTAAATATGCTAATTAAAAAGGGGGGTCCGGGGAGTCCCTCTGCCAGACATTAGTCCTGGTTACAAGAGACTTACCCAGAGTCTTTAGCTCACTATCTTTCACAGAGAAGAAATATCCCAAACATATCAGTCTTTGTCCTGCCCAGGGGCAGTCCAGCACCGAAATGCTAGGTAATTCTCCTCTGAACAAGAGTACCAACAGCAACCCCAGACACGTGTTTCGGTCTGGTTGGACCTCATCAGTAGGGTGGATCTGTGCCTCTCTAAGAATCGTGAGCAAGGGGTCCACGTCTGGATTCCCCTAGTAACTTAGGGTGAGACCCAAAGTTACTTAAATATGCTAATTAAAAAGGGGGTCCTTGGAGTCCCTCTGCCAGACATTAGTTCTGGTTACTAGAGACTTACCCAGAGCCCTTAGCTCACTATCTTTCACAGAGAAGAAATATCCCAAACATATCAGTCTTTGTCCTGCCCAGGGGCAGTCCAGCACCGAAATGCTAGGTAATTCTCCTCTGAACAAGAGTACCAAGAGAAACCCCAGACACGTGTTTCGGTCTGATTGGACCTCATCAGTAGGGTGGATCTGTGCCTCTCTAAGAATAGTGAGCAAGGGGTCCACGTCTGGATTCCCCTAGTAACTTAGAATGAGACCCAAAGTTACTTAAATATGCTAATTAAAAAGGGGGGTCCGGGGAGTCTCTCTGCCAGACATTAGTCCTGGTTACAAGAGACTTACCCAGAGTCTTTAGCTCACTATCTTTCACAGAGAAGAAATATCCCAAACATATCAGTCTTTGTCCTGCCCAGGGGCAGTCCAGCACCGAAATGCTAGGCAATTCTCCTGTGAACAAGAGTACCAACAGAAACCCCAGACACGTGTTTCGGTCTGGTTGGACCTCATCAGTAGGGTGGATCTGTGCCTCTCTAAGAATAGTGAGCAAGGGGTCCACGTCTGGATTCCCCTAGTAACTTACGGTGAGACCCAAAGTTACTTATATATGCTAATTAAAAAAGGGGGTCCTGGTTACAAGAGACTTACCCAGAGTCTTTAGCTCACTATCTTTCACAGAGAAGAAATATCCCAAACATATCAGTCTTTGTCCTGCCCAGGGGCAGTCCAGCACCGAAATGCTAGGCAATTCTCCTCTTAACAAGAGTACCAACAGAAACCCCAGACACGTGTTTCGGTCTGGTTGGACCTCATCAGTAGAGTGGATCTGTGCCTCTCTAAGAATAGTGAGCAAGGGGTCCACGTCTGGATTCCCCTAGTAACTTAGGGTGAGACCCACAGTTACTTAAATATGCTCATTAAAAAGGGGGGTCCTGGGAGTCCCTCTGCCAGATATTAGTCCTGGCTACAAGAGACTTACCCAGAGTTTTTAGCTCACTATCTTTCACAGAGAAGAAATATCCCAAACATATCAGTCTTTGTCCTACCCAGGGGCAGTCCAGCACCGAAATTCTAGGCAATTCACCTCTGAACAAGAGTACCAACAGAAACCCCAGACACGTGTTTCGGTCTGGTTGGACCTCATCAGTAGGGTGGATCTGTGCCTCTCTAAGAATAGTGAGCAAGGGGTCCACGTCTGGATTCCCCTAGTAACTTAGGGTGAGACCCAAAGTTACTTAAATATGCTAATTAAAAAGGGGGGTCCTGGGAGTCCCTCTGCCAGAGATTAGTCCTGGTTACAAGAGACTTACCCAGAGTCTTTAGCTCACTATCTTTCACAGAGAAGATATATCCCAAACATATCAGTCTTTGTCCTGCCCAGGGGCAGTCCAGCACCGAAATGCTAGGCAATTCTCCTCTGAACAAGAGTACTAACAGAAACCCCAGACACGTGTTTCGGTCTGGTTGGACCTCATCAGTAGGGTGGATCTGTGCCTCTCTAAGAATAGTGAGCAAGGGTCCACGTCTGAATTCCCCTAGTAACTTAGGGTGAGACCCAAAGTTACTTAAATATGCTAATTAAAAAGGGGGTTACTGGGAGTCCCTCTGCCAGACATTAGTCCTGGTACATGAGACTTACCCAGAGACTTTAGCTCACTATCTTTCACAGAGAAGAAATATCCCAAACATATCAGTCTTTGTCCTGCCCAGGGGCAGTCCAGCACCGAAATGCTAGGCAATTCTCCTCTGAACAAGAGTACCAACAGAAACCCCAGACACGTGTTTCGGTCTGTTTGGACCTCATCAGTAGGGTGGATCTGTGCCTCTCTAAGAATAGTGAGCAAGGGGTCCACGTCTGGATTCCCCTAGTAACTTAGGGTGAGACCCAAAATTACTTAAATATGCCAATTAAAAAGGGGGATCCGTGGAGTCCCTCTGCCAGACATTAGTCCTGGTTACAAGAGACTTACCCAGAGTCTTTAGCTCACTATCTTTCACAGAGAAGAAATATCCCAAACATATCAGTCTTTGTCCTGCCCAGGGGCAGTCCAGCACCGAAATGCTAGGCAATTCTCCTCTGAACAAGAGTACCAACAGAAACCCCAGACACGTGTTTCGATCTGGTTGGACCTCATCAGTAGGGTGGATCTGTGCCTCTCTAAGAATAGTGAGCAAGGGGTCCACGTCTGGATTCCCCTAGTAACTTAGGGTGAGACCAAAAATTACTTAAATATGCTAATTAAAAAGTGGGGTCCTGGGAGTCCGTATGCCAGACATTAGTCCTGGTTACAAGAGACTTACCCAGAGTCTTCAGCTCACTATCTTTCACAGAGAAGAAATATCCCAAACATATCAGTCTTTGTCCTGCCCAGGGGCAGTCCAGCACCGAAATGCTAGGCAATTCTCCTCTGAACAAGAGTACCAACAGAAACCCCAGACACGTGTTTCGGTCTGGTTGGACCTCATCAGTAGGGTGGATCTGTGCCTCTCTAAGAATAGTGAGCAAGGGGTCCACGTCTGGATTCCTCTAGTAACTTAGGGTGAGACCCAAAGTTACTTAAATATGCTCATTAAAAAGGGGGGTCCGGGGAGTCCCTCTGCCAGATATTAGTCCTGGCTACAAGAGACTTACCCAGAGTCTTTAGCTCACTATCTTTCACAGAGAAGAAATATCCCAAACATATCAGTCTTTGTCCTACCCAGGGGCAGTCCAGCACCGAAATGCTAGGCAATTCTCCTCTGAACAAGAGTACCAACAGAAACCCCAGACACGTGTTTCGGTCTGGTTGGACCTCATCAGTAGGGTGGATCTGTGCCTCTCTAAGAATAGTGAGCAAGGGGTCCACGTCTGGATTCCCCTAGTAACTTAGGGTGAGACCCAAAGTTACTTAAATATGCTAATTAAAAAGGGGGGTCCTGGGAGTCCCTCTGCCAGACATTAGTCCTGGTTACAAGAGACTTACCCAGAGTCTTTAGCTCACTATCTTTCACAGAGAAGAAATATCCCAAACATATCAGTCTTTGTCCTGCCCATGGGCAGTCCAGCACCGAAATGCTAGGCAATTCTCCTCTGAACAAGAGTACTAACATAAAATCCAGACACGTGTTTCGGTCTGGTTGGACCTCATCAGTAGGGTGGATCTGTGCCTCTCTAAGAATAGTGAGCAAGGGTCCACGTCTGGATTCCCCTAGTAACTTAGGGTGAGACCCAAAGTTACTTAAATATGCTAATTAAAAGGGGGGTTACTGGGAGTCCCTCTGCCAGACATTAGTCCTGGTTACAAGAGACTTAACCAGAGTCTTTAGCTCACTATCTTTCACAGAGAAGAAATATCCCAAACATATCAGTCTTTGTCCTGCCCAGGGGCAGTCCAGCACCAAAATGCTAGGCAATTCTCCTCTGAACAAGAGTACCAACAGAAACCCCAGACACGTGTTTCGATCTGGTTGGACCTCATCAGTAGGGTGGATCTGTGCCTCTCTAAGAATAGTGAGCAAGGGGTCCCCGTCTGGATTCCCCTAGTAACTTAGGGTGAGACCCAAAGTTACTTAAATATGCTAATTAAAAAGGGGGGGTCCTAGGAGTCCCTCTGCCAGACATTAGTCCTGGTTACAAGAGACTTACCCAGAGTCTTTAGCTCACTATCTTTCACAGAGAAGAAATATCCCAAACATATCAGTCTTTGTCCTGCCCAGGGGCAGTCCAGCACCGAAATGCTAGGCAATTCTCCTCTGAACAAGAGCACCAACAGAAACCCCAGACACGTGTTTCGGTCTGGTTGGACCTCATCAGTAGGGTGGATCTGTGCCTCTCTAAGAATAGTGAGCAAGGGGTCCACGTCTGGATTCCCCTAGTAACTTAGGGTGAGACCCAAAGTTACTTAAATATGCTCATTAAAAAGGGGGGTCCGGGGAGTCCCTCTGCCAGATATTATTCCTGGCTACAAGAGACTTACCCAGAGTCTTTAGCTCACTATCTTTCACAGAGAAGAAATATCCCAAACATATCAGTCTTTGTCCTGCCCAGGGGCAGTCCAGCACCGAAATGCTAGGCAATTCTCCTCTGAACAAGAGTACCAACAGAAACCCCAGACAGGTGTTTCGGTCTGGTTGGACCTCATCAGTAGGGTGGATCTGTGCCTCTCTAAGAATAGTGAGCAAGGGGTCCACGTCTGGATTCCCCTAGTAACTTAGGGTGAGACCCAAAGTTACTTAAATATGCTCATTAAAAAGGGGGGTCCGGGGAGTCCCTCTGCTAGATATTAGTCCTGGCTACAAGAGACTTACCCAGAGCCTTTAGCTCACTATCTTTCACAGAGAAGAAATATCCCAAACATATCAGTCTTTGTCCTACCCAGGGGCAGTCCAGCACCGAAATGCTAGGCAATTCTCCTCTGAACAAGAGTACCAACAGAAACCCCAGAAACGTGTTTCGGTCTGGTTGGACCTCATCAGTAGGGTGGATCTGTGCCTCTCTAAGAATAGTGAGCAAGGGGTCCACGTCTGGATTCCCCTAGTAACTTAGGGTGAGACCCAAAGTTACTTAAATATGCTAATTAAAAAGGGGGTTACTGGGAGTCCCTCTGCCAGACATTAGTCCTGGTACATGAGACTTACCCAGAGTCTTTAGCTCACTATCTTTCACAGAGAAGAAATATCCCAAACATATCAGTCTTTGTCCTGCCCAGGGGCAGTCCAGCACCGAAATGCTAGGCAATTCTCCTCTGAACAAGAGTACCAACAGAAACCCCAGACACGTGTTTCGGTCTGTTTGGACCTCATCAGTAGGGTGGATCTGTGCCTCTCTAGGAATAGTGAGCAAGGGGTCCACGTCTGGATTCCCCTAGTAACTTAGGGTGAGACCCAAAGTTACTTAAATATGCTAATTAAAAAGGGGGGTCCGGGGAGTCCCTCTGCCAGACATTAGTCCTGGTTACAAGAGACTTACCCAGAGTCTTTAGCTCACTATCTTTCACAGAGAAGAAATATCCCAAACATATCAGTCTTTGTCCTGCCCAGGGGCATCCAGCACCGAAATGCTAGGCAATTCTCCTCTGAACAAGAGTACCAACAGAAACCCCAGACACGTGTTTCGATCTGGTTGGACCTCATCAGTAGGGTGGATCTGTGCCTCTCTAAGAATAGTGAGCAAGGGGTCCACGTCTGGATTCCCCTAGTAACTTAGGGTGAGACCAAAAATTACTTAAATATGCTAATTAAAAAGGGGGGTCCTGGGAGTCCGTATGCCAGACATTAGTCCTGGTTACAAGAGACTTACCCAGAGTCTTTAGCTCACTATCTTTCACAGAGAAGAAATATCCCAAACATATCAGTCTTTGTCCTGCCCAGGGGCAGTCCAGCACCGAAATGCTAGGCAATTCTCCTCTGAACAAGAGTACCAACAGAAACCCCAGACACGTGTTTCGGTCTGGTTGGACCTCATCAGTAGGGTGGATCTGTGCCTCTCTAAGAATAGTGAGCAAGGGGTCCCCGTCTGGATTCCCCTAGTAACTTAGGGTGAGACCCAAAGTTACTTAAATATGCTAATTAAAAAGGGGGGTCCTAGGAGTCCCTCTGCCAGACATTAGTCCTGGTTACAAGAGACTTACCCAGAGTCTTTAGCTCGCTATCTTTCACAGAGAAGAAATATCCCAAACATATCAGTCTTTGTCCTGCCCAGGGGCAATCCAGCACCGAAATGCTAGGCAATTCTCCTCTGAACAAGAGTACCAACAGAAACCCCAGACACGTGTTTCGGTCTGTTGGACCTCATCAGTAGGGTGGATCTGTGCCTCTCTAAGAATAGTGAGCAAGGGGTCCACGTCTGGATTCCCCTAGTAACTTAGGGTGAGACCCAACGTTACTTAAATATGCTAATTAAAAAGGGGGGTCCGGGGAGTCCCTCTGCCAGACATTAGTCCTCGTTACAAGAGACTTACCCAGAGTCTTTAGCTCACTATCTTTCACAGAGAATAAATATCCCAAACATATCAGTCTTTGTCCTGCCCAGGGGCAGTCCAGCACCAAAATGCTAGGCAATTCTCCTCTGAACAAGATTACCAACAGAAACCCCAGACATGTGTTTCGGTCTGGTTGGACCTCATCAGTAGGGTGGATCTGTGCCTCTCTAAGAATAGTGAGCAAGGGGTCCACGTCTGGATTCCCCTAGTCACTTAGAGTGAGACCCAATGTTACTTAAATATGCTAATTAAAAAGGGGGGTCCAGGGAGTCCCTCTGCCAGACATTACTTCTGGTTACAAGAGACTTACCCAGAGTCTTTAGCTCACTATCTTTCACAGAGAAGATATATCCCAAACATATCAGTCTTTGTCCTGCCCAGGGGCAGTCCAGCACCGAAATGCTAGGCAATTCTCCTGTGAACAAGAGTACCAACAGAAACCCCAGACACGTGTTTCGGTCTGGTTGGACCTCATCAGTAGGGTGGATCTGTGCCTCTCTAAGAATAGTGAGCAAGGGTCCACGTCTGGATTCCCCTAGTAACTTAGGGTGAGACCCAAAGTTACTTAAATATGCTAATTAAAAAGGGGGTTACTGGGAGTCCCTCTGCCAGACATTAGTCCTGGTACATGAGACTTACCCAGAGACTTTAGCTCACTATCTTTCACAGAGAAGAAATATCCCAAACATATCAGTCTTTGTCCTGCCCAGGGGCAGTCCAGCACCGAAATGCTAGGCAATTCTCCTCTGAACAAGAGTACCAACAGAAACCCCAGACACGTGTTTCGGTCTGTTTGGACCTCATCAGTAGGGTGGATCTGTGCCTCTCTAAGAATAGTGAGCAAGGGGTCCACGTCTGGATTCCCCTAGTAACTTAGGGTGAGACCCAAAATTACTTAAATATGCTAATTAAAAAGGGGGATCCGGGGAGTCCCTCTGCCAGACATTAGTCCTGGTTACAAGAGACTTACCCAGAGTCTTTAGCTCACTATCTTTCACAGAGAAGAAATATCCCAAACATATCAGTCTTTGTCCTGCCCAGGGGCAGTCCAGCACCGAAATGCTAGGCAATTCTCCTCTGAACAAGAGTACCAACAGAAACCCCAGACACGTGTTTCGATCTGGTTGGACCTCATCAGTAGGGTGGATCTGTGCCTCTCTAAGAATAGTGAGCAAGGGGTCCACGTCTGGATTCCCCTAGTAACTTAGGGTGAGACCAAAAATTACTTAAATATGCTAATTAAAAAGTGGGGTCCTGGGAGTCCGTATGCCAGACATTAGTCCTGGTTACAAGAGACTTACCCAGAGTCTTCAGCTCACTATCTTTCACAGAGAAGAAATATCCCAAACATATCAGTCTTTGTCCTGCCCAGGGGCAGTCCAGCACCGAAATGCTAGGCAATTCTCCTCTGAACAAGAGTACCAACAGAAACCCCAGACACGTGTTTCGGTCTGGTTGGACCTCATCAGTAGGGTGGATCTGTGCCTCTCTAAGAATAGTGAGCAAGGGGTCCACGTCTGGATTCCCCTAGTAACTTAGGGTGAGACCCAAAGTTACTTAAATATGCTCATTAAAATGGGGGGTCCGGGGAGTCCCTCTGCCAGATATTAGTCCTGGCTACAAGAGACTTACCCAGAGTCTTTAGCTCACTATCTTTCACAAAGAAGAAATATCCCAAACATATCAGTCTTTGTCCTACCCAGGGGCAGTCCAGCACCGAAATGCTAGGCAATTCTCCTCTGAACAAGAGTACCAACAGAAACCCCAGACACGTGTTTCGGTCTGGTTGGACCTCATCAGTAGGGTGGATCTGTGCCTCTCTAAGAATAGTGAGCAAGGGGTCCACGTCTGGATTCCCCTAGTAACTTAGGGTGAGACCCAAAGTTACTTAAATATGCTAATTAAAAAGGGGGGTCCTGGGAGTCCCTCTGCCAGACATTAGTCCTGGTTACAAGAGACTTACCCAGAGTCTTTAGCTCACTATCTTTCACAGAGAAGAAATATCCCAAACATATCAGTCTTTGTCCTGCCCATGGGCAGTCCAGCACCGAAATGCTAGGCAATTCTCCTCTGAACAAGAGTACTAACATAAACCCCAGACACGTGTTTCGGTCTGGTTGGACCTCATCA
This sequence comes from Ambystoma mexicanum, assembly GCF_040938575.1. NCBI lineage: Eukaryota > Metazoa > Chordata > Amphibia > Caudata > Ambystomatidae > Ambystoma > Ambystoma mexicanum. The sequence continues at coordinate 462,090,794 of NC_090923.1, read as the reverse complement.
GTAGGGTGGATCTGTGCCTCTCTAAGAATAGTGAGCAAGGGTCCACGTCTGGATTCCCCTAGTAACTTAGGGTGAGACCCAAAGTTACTTAAATATGCTAATTAAAAGGGGGGTTACTGGGAGTCCCTCTGCCAGACATTAGTCCTGGTTACAAGAGACTTAACCAGAGTCTTTAGCTCACTATCTTTCACAGAGAAGAAATATCCCAAACATATCAGTCTTTGTCCTGCCCAGGGGCAGTCCAGCACCAAAATGCTAGGCAATTCTCCTCTGAACAAGAGTACCAACAGAAACCCCAGACACGTGTTTCGATCTGGTTGGACCTCATCAGTAGGGTGGATCTGTGCCTCTCTAAGAATAGTGAGCAAGGGGTCCCCGTCTGGATTCCCCTAGTAACTTAGGGTGAGACCCAAAGTTACTTAAATATGCTAATTAAAAAGGGGGGGGTCCTAGGAGTCCCTCTGCCAGACATTAGTCCTGGTTACAAGAGACTTACCCAGAGTCTTTAGCTCACTATCTTTCACAGAGAAGAAATATCCCAAACATATCAGTCTTTGTCCTGCCCAGGGGCAGTCCAGCACCGAAATGCTAGGCAATTCTCCTCTGAACAAGAGCACCAACAGAAACCCCAGACACGTGTTTCGGTCTGGTTGGACCTCATCAGTAGGGTGGATCTGTGCCTCTCTAAGAATAGTGAGCAAGGGGTCCACGTCTGGATTCCCCTAGTAACTTAGGGTGAGACCCAAAGTTACTTAAATATGCTCATTAAAAAGGGGGGTCCGGGGAGTCCCTCTGCCAGATATTATTCCTGGCTACAAGAGACTTACCCAGAGTCTTTAGCTCACTATCTTTCACAGAGAAGAAATATCCCAAACATATCAGTCTTTGTCCTGCCCAGGGGCAGTCCAGCACCGAAATGCTAGGCAATTCTCCTCTGAACAAGAGTACCAACAGAAACCCCAGACAAGTGTTTCGGTCTGGTTGGACCTCATCAGTAGGGTGGATCTGTGCCTCTCTAAGAATAGTGAGCAAGGGGTCCACGTCTGGATTCCCCTAGTAACTTAGGGTGAGACCCAAAGTTACTTAAATATGCTCATTAAAAAGGGGGGTCCGGGGAGTCCCTCTGCTAGATATTAGTCCTGGCTACAAGAGACTTACCCAGAGCCTTTAGCTCACTATCTTTCACAGAGAAGAAATATCCCAAACATATCAGTCTTTGTCCTACCCAGGGGCAGTCCAGCACCGAAATGCTAGGCAATTCTCCTCTGAACAAGAGTACCAACAGAAACCCCAGAAACGTGTTTCGGTCTGGTTGGACCTCATCAGTAGGGTGGATCTGTGCCTCTCTAAGAATAGTGAGCAAGGGGTCCACGTCTGGATTCCCCTAGTAACTTAGGGTGAGACCCAAAGTTACTTAAATATGCTAATTAAAAAGGGGGTTACTGGGAGTCCCTCTGCCAGACATTAGTCCTGGTACATGAGACTTACCCAGAGTCTTTAGCTCACTATCTTTCACAGAGAAGAAATATCCCAAACATATCAGTCTTTGTCCTGCCCAGGGGCAGTCCAGCACCGAAATGCTAGGCAATTCTCCTCTGAACAAGAGTACCAACAGAAACCCCAGACACGTGTTTCGGTCTGTTTGGACCTCATCAGTAGGGTGGATCTGTGCCTCTCTAGGAATAGTGAGCAAGGGGTCCACGTCTGGATTCCCCTAGTAACTTAGGGTGAGACCCAAAGTTACTTAAATATGCTAATTAAAAAGGGGGGTCCGGGGAGTCCCTCTGCCAGACATTAGTCCTGGTTACAAGAGACTTACCCAGAGTCTTTAGCTCACTATCTTTCACAGAGAAGAAATATCCCAAACATATCAGTCTTTGTCCTGCCCAGGGGCATCCAGCACCGAAATGCTAGGCAATTCTCCTCTGAACAAGAGTACCAACAGAAACCCCAGACACGTGTTTCGATCTGGTTGGACCTCATCAGTAGGGTGGATCTGTGCCTCTCTAAGAATAGTGAGCAAGGGGTCCACGTCTGGATTCCCCTAGTAACTTAGGGTGAGACCAAAAATTACTTAAATATGCTAATTAAAAAGGGGGGTCCTGGGAGTCCGTATGCCAGACATTAGTCCTGGTTACAAGAGACTTACCCAGAGTCTTTAGCTCACTATCTTTCACAGAGAAGAAATATCCCAAACATATCAGTCTTTGTCCTACCCAGGGGCAGTCCAGCACCGAAATGCTAGGCAATTCTCCTCTGAACAAGAGTACCAACAGAAACCCCAGAAACGTGTTTCGGTCTGGTTGGACCTCATCAGTAGGGTGGATCTGTGCCTCTCTAAGAATAGTGAGCAAGGGGTCCACGTCTGGATTCCCCTAGTAACTTAGGGTGAGACCCAAAGTTACTTAAATATGCTAATTAAAAAGGGGGTTACTGGGAGTCCCTCTGCCAGACATTAGTCCTGGTACATGAGACTTACCCAGAGTCTTTAGCTCACTATCTTTCACAGAGAAGAAATATCCCAAACATATCAGTCTTTGTCCTGCCCAGGGGCAGTCCAGCACCGAAATGCTAGGCAATTCTCCTCTGAACAAGAGTACCAACAGAAACCCCAGACACGTGTTTCGGTCTGGTTGGACCTCATCAGTAGGGTGGATCTGTGCCTCTCTAAGAATAGTGAGCAAGGGGTCCCCGTCTGGATTCCCCTAGTAACTTAGGGTGAGACCCAAAGTTACTTAAATATGCTAATTAAAAAGGGGGGTCCTAGGAGTCCCTCTGCCAGACATTAGTCCTGGTTACAAGAGACTTACCCAGAGTCTTTAGCTCGCTATCTTTCACAGAGAAGAAATATCCCAAACATATCAGTCTTTGTCCTGCCCAGGGGCAATCCAGCACCGAAATGCTAGGCAATTCTCCTCTGAACAAGAGTACCAACAGAAACCCCAGACACGTGTTTCGGTCTGTTGGACCTCATCAGTAGGGTGGATCTGTGCCTCTCTAAGAATAGTGAGCAAGGGGTCCACGTCTGGATTCCCCTAGTAACTTAGGGTGAGACCCAACGTTACTTAAATATGCTAATTAAAAAGGGGGGTCCGGGGAGTCCCTCTGCCAGACATTAGTCCTCGTTACAAGAGACTTACCCAGAGTCTTTAGCTCACTATCTTTCACAGAGAATAAATATCCCAAACATATCAGTCTTTGTCCTGCCCAGGGGCAGTCCAGCACCAAAATGCTAGGCAATTCTCCTCTGAACAAGATTACCAACAGAAACCCCAGACATGTGTTTCGGTCTGGTTGGACCTCATCAGTAGGGTGGATCTGTGCCTCTCTAAGAATAGTGAGCAAGGGGTCCACGTCTGGATTCCCCTAGTCACTTAGGGTGAGACCCAATGTTACTTAAATATGCTAATTAAAAAGGGGGGTCCAGGGAGTCCCTCTGCCAGACATTACTTCTGGTTACAAGAGACTTACCCAGAGTCTTTAGCTCACTATCTTTCACAAAGAAGAAATATCCCAAACATATCAGTCTTTGTCCTGCCCAGGGGCAGTCCAGCATCGAAATGCTAGGCAATTCTCCTCTGAACAAGAGTACCAACAGAAACCCCAGACACGTGTTTCGGTCTGGTTTGACCTCATCAGTAGGGTGGATCTGTGCCTCTCTAAGAATAGTGAGCAAGGGGTCCACGTCTGGATTCCCCTAGTAACTTAGGGTGAGACCCAAAGTTACTTAAATATGCTAATTGAAAGGGGGGTTATTGGGAGTCCCGCTGCCAGACATTAGTCCTGGTACAAGAGACTTACCCAGAGTCTTTAGCTCACTATCTTTCACAGAGAAGAAATATCCCAAACATATCAGTCTTTGCCCTGCCCAGGGGCAGTCCAGCACCGAAATGCTAGGCAATTCTCCTCTGAACAAGAGTACCAACAGAAACCCCAGACACGTTTTTCGGTCTGGTTGGACCTCATCAGTAGGGTGGATCTGTGCCTCTCTAAGAATAGTGAGCAAGGGGTCCACGTCTGGATTCCCCTAGTAACTTAGGGTGAGACCCAAAGTTACTTAAATATGCTAATTAAAAAGGGGGGTCCTGGGAGTCCCTTTGCCAGACATTAGTCCTGGTTACAAGAGACTTACCCAGAGTCTTTAGCTCACTATCTTTCACAGAGAAGAAATATCCCAAACATATCAGTCTTTGTCCTGCCCAGGGGCAGTCCAGCACCGAAATGCTAGGCAATTCTCCTCTGAACAAGAGTACCAACAGAAACCCCAGACACGTGTTTCGGTCTGGTTGGACCTAATCAGTAGGGTGGATCTGTGCCTCTCTAAGAATAGTGAGCAAGGGGTCCCCGTTTGGATTCCCCTAGTAACTTAGGGTGAGACCCAAAGTTACTTAAATATGCTACTTAAAAAGGGGGTTCCTAGGAGTCCCTCTGCCAGACATTAGTCCTGGTTACAAGAGACTTACCCAGAGTCTTTAGCTCACTATCTTTCAAAGAGAAGAAATATCCCAAACATATCAGTCTTTGTCCTGCCCAGGAGCAGTCCAGCACCGAAATGCTAGGCAATTCTCCTCTGAACAAGAGTACCAACAGAAACCCCAGACACGTGTTTCGGTCTGGTTGGACCTCATCAGTAGGGTGGATCTGTGCCTCTCTAAGAATAATGAGCAAGGGGTCCACGTCTGGATTCCCCTAGTAACTTACGGTGAGACCCAAAGTTGCTTAAATATGCTAATTAAAAAGGGGGGTCCTGGGAGTCCCTCTGCCAGACATTAGTCTTGGTTACAAGAGACTTACTCAGAGTCTTTAGCTCACTATCTTTCACAGAGAAGAAATATACCAAACATATCAGTCTTTGTCCTGCCCAGGGGCAGTCCAGCACCGAAATGCTAGCCAATTCTCCTCTGAACAAGAGTACCGACAGAAACCCCAGACACGTGTTTCGGTCTGGTTGGACCTCATCAGTAGGGTGGATCTGTGCCTCTCTAAGAATAATGTGCAAGGGGTCCAAGTTTGGATTCCCCTAGTAACTTAGGGTGAGACCCAAAGTTACTTAAATATGCTAATTAAAAAGGGGGGTCCTGGGAGTCCCTCTGCCAGACATTAGTCCTGGTTACAAGAGACTTACCCAGAGTCTTTAGCTCACTATCTTTCACAGAGAAGAAATATCCTAAACATATCAGTCTTTGTCCTGCCCAGGGGCAGTCCAGCACCGAAATGCTAGGTAATTCTCCTCAGAACAAGAGTGCCAAAAGAAACCCCAGACACGTGTTTCGGTCTGGTTGGACCTCATCAGTAGGGTGGATCTGTGCCTCTCTAAGAATAGTGAGCAAGGGGTCCACGTCTGGATTCCCCTAGTAACTTAGGGTAAGACCCAAAGTTACTTAAATATGCTAATTAAAAAGGGGGGTCCGGGGAGTCCCTCTGCCAGACATTAGTCCTGGTTACAAGAGACTTACCCAGAGTCTTTAGCTCACTATCTTTCACAGAGAAGAAATATCCCAAACATATCAGTCTTTGTCCTGCCCAGGGGAAGTCCAGCACCGAAATGCTAGGCAATTCTCCTCTGAACAAGAGTACCAACAAAAACCCCAGACACGTGTTTCGGTCTGGTTGGACCTCATCAGTAGGGTGGATCTGTGCCTCTCTAAGAATAGTGAGCAAGGGGTCCACGTCTGGATTCCCCTAGTAATTTAGGGTGAGACCCAATGTTACTTAAATATGCTAATTAAAAAGGGGGGTCCGGGGAGTCCCTCTGCCAGACATTAGTCCTGGTTACAAGAGACTTACCCAGAGTCTTTAGCTCACTATCTTTCACAGAGAAGAAATATCCCAAACATATCAGTCTTTGTCCTGCCCAGGGGCATTCCAGCACCGAGATGCTAGGCAATTTTCCTCTGAACAAGAGTACCAACAGAAACCCCAGACACTTGTTTCGGTCTGGTTGGACCTCATCAGTAGGGTGGATCTGTGCCTCTCTAAGAATAGTGAGCAAGGGGTCCACGTCTGGATTCCCCTAGTAACTTAGGGTGAGACCCAAAGTTACTTAAATATGCTAATTAAAAAGGGGGGTCCGGGGAGTCCCTCTGCCAGACATTAGTCCTGGTTACAAGAGACTTACCAAGAGTCTTTAGCTCACTATCTTTCACAGAGAAGAAATATCCCAAACATATCAGTCTTTGTCCTGCCCAGGGGCAGGCAATTCTCCTCTGAACAAGAGTACCAACAGAAACCCCAGACACGTGTTTCGATCTGGTTGGACCTCATCAGTAGGGTGGATCTGTGCCTCTCTAAGAATAGTGAGCAAGGGGTCCCCGTCTGGATTCCCCTAGTAACTTAGGGTGAGACCCAAAGTTACTTAAATATGCTAATTAAAAAGGGGGGTCCTGGGAGTCCGTATGCCAGACATTAGTCCTGGTTACAAGAGACTTACCCAGAGTCTTTAGCTCGCTATCTTTCACAGAGAAGAAATATCCCAAACATATCAGTCTTTGTCCTGCCCAGGGGCAATCCAGCACCGAAATGCTAGGCAATTCTCCTCTGAACAAGAGTACCAACAGAAACCCCAGACACGTGTTTCGGTCTGTTGGACCTCATCAGTAGGGTAGATCTGTGCCTCTCTAAGAATAGTGAGCAAGGGGTCCACGTCTGGATTCCCCCAGTAACTTAGGGTGAGACCCAACGTTACTTAAATATGCTAATTAAAAAGGGGGGTCCGGGGAGTCCCTCTGCCAGACATTAGTCCTCGTTACAAGAGACTTACCCAGAGTCTTTAGCTCACTATCTTTCACAGAGAATAAATATCCCAAACATATCAGTCTTTGTCCTGCCCAGGGGCAGTCCAGCACCAAAATGCTAGGCAATTCTCCTCTGAACAAGATTACCAACAGAAACCCCAGACACGTGTTTCGGTCTGGTTGGACCTCATCAATAGGGTGGATCTGTGCCTCTCTAAGAATAGTGAGCAAGGGGTCCACGTCTGGATTCCCCTAGTCACTTAGGGTGAGACCCAATGTTACTTAAATATGCTAATTAAAAAGGGGGGTCCAGGGAGTACCTCTGCCAGACATTACTTCTGGTTACAAGAGACTTACCCAGAGTCTTTAGCTCACTATCTTTCACAAAGAAGAAATATCCCAAACATATCAGTCTTTGTCCTGCCCAGGGGCAGTCCAGCATCGAAATGCTAGGCAATTCTCCTCTGAACAAGAGTACCAACAGAAACCCCAGACACGTGTTTCGGTCTGGTTGGACCTCATCAGTAGGGTGGATCTGTGCCTCTATAAGAATAGTGAGCAAGGGGTCCACGTCTGGATTCCCCTAGTAACTTAGGGTGAGACCCAAAGTTACTTAAATATGCTAATTAAAAGGGGGGTTATTGGGAGTCCCGCTGCCAGACATTAGTCCTGGTACAAGAGACTTACCCAGAGTCTTTAGCTCACTATCTTTCACAGAGAAGAAATATCCCAAACATATCAGTCTTTGCCCTGCCCAGGGGCAGTCCAGCACCGAATTGCTAGGCAATTCTCCTCTGAACAAGAGTACCAACATAAACCCCAGACACGTGTTTCGGTCTGGTTGGACCTCATCAGTAGGGTGGATCTGTGCCTCTCTAAGAATAGTGAGCAAGGGGTCCACGTCTGGATTCCCCTAGTAACTTAGGGTGAGACCCAAAGTTACTTAAATATGCTAATTAAAAAGGGGGGTCCTAGGAGTCCCTCTGCCAGACATTAGTCCTGGTTACAAGAGACTTACCCAGAGTCTTTAGCTCAGTATCTTTCGCAGAGAAGAAATATCCCAAACATATCAGTCTTTGTCCTGCCCAGGGGCAGTCCAGCACCGAAATGCTAGGCAATTCTCCTCTGAACAAGAGTACCAACAGAAACCCCAGACACGTGTTTCGGTCTGGTTGGACCTCATCAGTAGGGTGGATCTGTGCCTCTCTAAGAATAGTGAGCAAGGGGTCCACGTCTGGATTCCCCTAGTAACTTAGGGTGAGACCCAAAGTTACTTAAATATGCTAATTAAAAAGGGGGGTCCTGGGAGTCCCTTTGCCAGACATTAGTCCTGGTTACAAGAGACTTACCCAGAGTCTTTAGCTCACTATCTTTCACAGAGAAGAAATATCCCAAACATATCAGTCTTTGTCCTGCCCAGGGGCAGTCCAGCACCGAAATGCTAGGCAATTCTCCTCTGAACAAGAGTACCAACAGAAACCCCAGACACGTGTTTCGGTCTGGTTGGACCTAATCAGTAGGGTGGATCTGTGCCTCTCTAAGAATAGTGAGCAAGGGGTCCCCGTCTGGATTCCCCTAGTAACTTAGGGTGAGACCCAAAGTTACTTAAATATGCTACTTAAAAAGGGGGGTCCTAGGAGTCCCTCTGCCAGACATTAGTCCTGGTTACAAGAGACTTACCCAGAGTCTTTAGCTCACTATCTTTCAAAGAGAAGAAATATCCCAAACATATCAGTCTTTGTCCTGCCCAGGAGCAGTCCAGCACCGAAATGCTAGGCAATTCTCCTCTGAACAAGAGTACCAACAGAAACCCCAGACACATGTTTCGGTCTGATTGGACCTCATCAGTAGGGTGGATCTGTGCCTCTCTAAGAATAATGAGCAAGGGGTCCACGTCTGGATTCCCCTAGTAACTTACGGTGAGACCCAAAGTTACTTAAATATGCTAATTAAAAAGGGGGGTCCTGGGAGTCCCTCTGCCAGACATTAGTCTTGGTTACAAGAGACTTACCCAGAGTCTTTAGCTCACTATCTTTCACAGAGAAGAAATATACCAAACATATCAGTCTTTGTCCTGCCCAGGGGCAGTCCAGCACCGAAATGCTAGGCAATTCTCCTCTGAACAAGAGTACCAACAGAAACCCCAGACACGTGTTTCGGTCTGGTTGGACCTCATCAGAAGGGTGGATCTGTGCCTCTCTAAGAATAATGAGCAAGGGGTCCAAGTTTGGATTCCCCTAGTAACTTAGGGTGAGACCCAAAGTTACTTAAATATGCTAATTAAAAAGGGGGGTCCTGGGAGTCCCTCTGCCAGACATTAGTCCTGGTTACAAGAGACTTACCCAGAGTCTTTAGCTCACTATCTTTCACAGAGAAGGAATATCCTAAATGTATCAGTCTTTGTCCTGCCCAGGGGCAGTCCAGCACCGAAATGCTAGGTAATTCTCCTCAGAACAAGAGTACCAAAAGAAACCCCAGACACCTGTTTCGGTCTGGTTGGACCTCATCAGTAGGGTGGATCTGTGCCTCTCTAAGAATAGTGAGCAAGGGGTCCACGTCTGGATTCCCCTAGTAACTTAGGGTAAGACCCAAAGTTACTTAAATATGCTAATTAAAAACGGGGGTCCGGGGAGTCCCTCTGCCAGACATTAGTCCTGGTTACAAGAGATTTACCCAGAGTCTTTAGCTCACTATCTTTCACAGAGAAGAAATATCCCAAACATATCAGTCTTTGTCCTGCCCAGGGGAAGTCCAGCACCGAAATGCTAGGCAATTCTCCTCTGAACAAGAGTACCAACAAAAACCCCAGACACGTGTTTCGGTCTGGTTGGACCTCATCAGTAGGGTGGATCTGTGCCTCTCTAAGAATAGTGAGCAAGGGGTCCACGTCTGGATTCCCCTAGTAATTTAGGGTGAGACCCAATGTTACTTAAATATGCTAATTAAAAAGGGGGGTCCGGGGAGTCCCTCTGCCAGACATTAGTCCTGGTTACAAGAGACTTACCCAGAGTCTTTAGCTCACTATCTTTCACAGAGAAGAAATATCCCAAACATATCAGTCTTTGTCCTGCCCAGGGGCAGTCCAGCACCGAGATGCTAGGCAATTCTCCTCTGAACAAGAGTACCAACAGAAACCCCAGACACTTGTTTCGGTCTGGTTGGACCTCATCAGTAGGGTGGATCTGTGCCTCTCTAAGAATAGTGAGCAAGGGGTCCACGTCTGGATTCCCCTAGTAACTTAGGGTAAGACCCAAAGTTACTTAAATATGCTAATTAAAAAGGGGGGTCCGGGGAGTCCCTCTGCCAGACATTAGTCCTGGTTACAAGAGACTTACCCAGAGTCTTTAGCTCACTATCTTTCACAGAGAAGAAATATCCCAAACATATCAGTCTTTGTCCTGCCCAGGGGCAGTCCAGCACCGAAATGCTAGGCAATTCTCCTCTGAACAAGAGTACCAACAAAAACCCCAGACACGTGTTTCGGTCTGGTTGGACCTCATCAGTAGGTTGGATCTGTGCCTCTCTAAGAATAGTGAGCAAGGGGTCCACGTCTGGGTTCCCCTAGTAACTTAGGGTGAGACCCAATGTTACTTAAATATGCTAATTAAAAAGGGGGGTCCGGGGAGTCCCTCTGCCAGACATTAGTCCTGGTTACAAGAGACTTACCCAGAGTCTTTAGCTCACTATCTTTCACAGAGAAGAAATATCCCAAACATATCAGTCTTTGTCCTGCCCAGGGGCAGTCCAGCACCGAAATGCTAGGCAATTCTCCTCTGAACAAGAGTACCAACAAAAACCCCAGACACGTGTTTCGGTCTGGTTGGACCTCATCAGTAGGGTGGATCTGTGCCTCTCTAAGAATAGTGAGCAAGGGGTCCACGTCTGGGTTCCCCTAGTAACTTAGGGTGAGACCCAATGTTACTTAAATATGCTAATTAAAAAGGGGGGTCCGGGGAGTCCCTCTGCCAGACATTAGTCCTGGTTACAAGAGACTTACCCAGAGTCTTTAGCTCACTATCTTTCACAGAGAAGAAATATCCCAAACATATCAGTCTTTGTCCTGCCCAGGGGCAGTCCAGCACCGAAATGCTAGGCAATTCTCCTCTGAACAAGAGTACCAACAGAAACCCCAGACACTTGTTTCGGTCTGGTTGGACCTCATCAGTAGGGTGGATCTGTGCCTCTCTAAGAATAGTGAGCAAGGGGTCCACGTCTGGATTCCCCTAGTAACTTAGGGTAAGACCCAAAGTTGCTTAAATATGATAATTAAAAAGGGGGGTCCGGGGAGTCCCTCTGCCAGACATTAGTCCTGGTTACAAGAGACTTACCCAGAGTCTTTAGCTCACTATCTTTCACAGAGAAGAATTATCCCAAACATATCAGTCTTTGTCCTGCCCAGGGGCAGTCCAGCACCGAAATGCTAGGCAATTCTCCTCTGAACAAGAGTACCAACAAAAACCCCAGACACGTGTTTCGGTCTGGTTGGACCTCATCAGTAGGGTGTATCTGTGCCTCTCTAAGAATAGTGAGCAAGGGGTCCAGGTCTGGATTCCCCTAGTAACTTAGGGTGAGACCCAATGTTACTTAAATATGCTAATTAAAAAGGGGGGTCCAGGGAGTCCCTCTGCCAGACATTAGTCCTGGTTACAAGAGAATTGCCCAGAGTCTTTAGCTCACTATGTTTCACAGAGAAGAAATATCCCAAACATATCAGTCTTTGTCCTGCCCAGGGGCAGTCCAGCACTGAAATGCTAGGCAATTCTCCTCTGAACAAGAGTACCAACAGAAACCCCAGACACTTGTTTCGGTCTGGTTGGACCTCATCAGTAGGGTGGATCTGTGCCTCTCTAAGAATAGTGAGCAAGGTGTCCAGGTCTGGATTCCCCTAGTAACTTAGGGTGAGACCCAAAGTTACTTAAATATGCTAATTAAAAGGGGGGTTACTGGGAGTCCCTCTGCCAGACATTAGTCCTGGTACAAGAGACTTACCCAGAGTCTTTAGCTCACTATCTTTCACAGAGAAGAAATATCCCAAACATATCAGTCTTTGTCCTGCCCACGGGCAGTCCAGCACCGAAATGCTAGGCAATTCTCCTCTGAACAAGAGTACCAACAGACACCCCAGACACGTGTTTCGGTCTGGTTAGACCTCATCAGTAGGGTGGATCTGTGCCTCTCTAAGAATAGTGAGCAAGGGGTCCACGTCTGGATTCCCCTAGTAAGTTAGGGTGAGACCCAAAGTTACTTAAATATGCTAATTAAAAAGGGGGGTCCGGGGAGTCCCTCTGCCAGACATTAGTCCTGGTTACAAGAGACTTACCCAGAGTCTTTAGCTCGCTATCTTTCATCGAGAAGAAATATCCCAAACATATCAGTCTTTGTCCTGACCAGGGGCAGTCCAGCACCGAAATGCTAGGCAATTCTCCTCTGAACAAGAGTACCAACAGAAACCCCAGACACGTGTTTCGGTCTGGTTGGACCTCATCAGTAGGGTGGATCTGTGCCTCTCTAAGAATAGTGAGCAACGGGTCCAGGTCTGGATTCCCCTAGTAACTTACGGTGAGACCCAAAGTTACTTAAATATGCTAATTAAAAAGGGGGTCCTGGGAGTCCCTCTGGCAGACATTAGTCCTGGTTACAAGAGACTTACCCATAGTCTTTAGTTCACTATCTTTCACAGAGAAGAAATATCCCAAACATATCAGTCTTTGTCCTGCCCAGGGGCAGTCCAGCACCGAAACGCTAGGCAATTCTCCTCTGAACAAGAGTACCAACAGAAACCCCAGACACGTGTTTCGGTCTGGTTGGACCTCATCAGTAGGGTGGATCTGTGCCTCTCTAAGAATAGTGAGCAAAGGGTCCACGTTTGGATTCCCCTAGTAACTTAGGGTGAGACCCAAAGTTACTTATATATGCTAATTAAAAAGGGGGGTCCTGGGAGTCCCTCTGCCAGACATTATTCCTGGTGACAAGAGACTTACCCACAGTCTTTAGCTCACTATCTTTCACAGAGAAGAAATATCCCAAACATATCAGTCTTTGTCATGCCCAGGGGCAGTACAGCACCGAAATGCTAGGTAATTCTCATCTGAACAAGAGTACCAACAGAAACCCCAGACACGTGTTTCGGTCTGGTTGGACCTCATCAGTAGGGTGGATTTGTGCCTCTCTAAGAATAGTGAGCAAGGGGTCCACGTCTGGATTCCCCTAGTAACTTAGGGTGAGACCCAAAGTTACTTAAATATGCTAATTAAAAAGGGGGGTCTTGGGAGTCCCTCTGCCAGACATTAGTCCTGGTTACAAGAGACCTACCCATAGTCTTTAGCTCACTATCTTTCACAGAGAAGAAATATCCCAAACATATCAGTCTTTGTCCTGCCCAGGGGCAGTCCAGCAGCGAAATGCTAGGCAATTCTCCTCTGAACAAGAGTACCAACAGAAACCCCAGACACATGTTTCGGTCTGGTTGGATTTCATCAGTAGGGTGGATCTGTGCCTCTCTAAGAATAGTGAGCAAGGGTCCACGTCTGGATTCCCCTAGTAACTTAGGGTGAGACCCAAAGTTACTTAAATATGCTAATTAAAAAGGGGGTTACTGGGTGTCCCTCTGCCAGACATTAGTCCTGGTACAAGAGACTTACCCAGAGTCTTTAGCTCACTATCTTTCACAGAGAAGAAATATCCCAAACATATCAGTCTTTGTCCTGCCCAGGGCCAGTCCAGCACCGAAATGCTAGGCAATTCTCCTCTGAACAAGAGTACCAAGAGAAACCCCAGACACGTGTTTCGGTCTGGTTGGACCTCATCAGTAGGATGGATCTGTGCCTCTCTAAGAATAGTGAGCAAGGGGTCCACGTCTGGATTCCCCTAGTAACTTAGGGTGAGACCCAAAGTTACTTAAATATGCTAATTAAAAAGGGGGGTCCTGGGAGTCCCTTTGCCAGACATTAGTCCTGGTTACAAGAGACTTACCCCGAGCTTTAGCTCACTATCTTTCACAGAGAAGAAATATCCCAAACATATCAGTCTTTGTCCTGCCCAGGGGCAGTCCAGCACCGAAATGCTAGGCAATTCTCCTCCGAACAAGAGTACCAACAGAAACCCCAGACACGTGTTTCGGTCTGGTTGGACCTCATCAGTAGGGTGAATCTGTGCCTCTCTAAGAATAGTGAGCAAGGGGTCCACGTCTGGATTCCCCTAGTAACTTACGGTGAGACCCAAAGTTACTTAAATATGCTAATTAAAAAGCCGGGTCCTGGGAGTCCCTCTGCCAGACATTAGTCCTGGTTACAAGAGACTTACCCAGAGTCTTTAGCTCACTATCTTTCACAGAGAAGAAATATCCCAAACATATCAGTCTTTGTCCTGCCCAGGGGCAGTCCAGCACCGAAATGCTAGGCAATTCTCCTCTGAACAAGAGTACCAATATAAACCCCAGACACGTGTTTCGGTCTGGTTGGACCTAATCAGTAGGGTGGATCTGTGCCTCTCTAAGAATAGTGAGCAAGGGTCCACGTCTGGATTCCCCTAGTAACTTAGGGTGAGACCCAAAGTTACTTAAATATGCTAATTAAAAAGGGGGGTCCAGGGAGTCCCTCTGCCAGACATTAGTCCTGGTTACAAGAGACTTGCCCAGAGTCTTTAGCTCACTATCTTTCACAGAGAAGAAATATCCCAAACATATCAGTCTTTGTCCTGCCCAGGGGCAGTCCAGCACTGAAATGCTAGGCAATTCTCCTCTGAACAAGAGTACCAACAGAAACCCCAGACACTTGTTTCGGTCTGGTTGGACCTCATCAGTAGGGTGGATCTGTGCCTCTCTAAGAATAGTGAGCAAGGTGTCCAGGTCTGGATTCCCCTAGTAACTTAGGGTGAGACCCAAAGTTACTTAAATATGCTAATTAAAAGGGGGGTTACTGGGAGTCCCTCTGCCAGACATTAGTCCTGGTACAAGAGACTTACCCAGAGTCTTTAGCTCACTATCTTTCACAGAGAAGAAATATCCCAAACATATCAGTCTTTGTCCTGCCCACGGGCAGTCCAGCACCGAAATGCTAGGCAATTCTCCTCTGAACAAGAGTACCAACAGACACCCCAGACACGTGTTTCGGTCTGGTTAGACCTCATCAGTAGGGTGGATCTCTGCCTCTCTAAGAATAGTGAGCAAGGGGTCCACGTCTGGATTCCCCTAGTAAGTTAGGGTGAGACCCAAAGTTACTTAAATATGCTAATTAAAAAGGGGGGTCCGGGGAGTCCCTCTGCCAGACATTAGTCCTGGTTACAAGAGACTTACCCAGAGTCTTTAGCTCGCTATCTTTCATCGAGAAGAAATATCCCAAACATATCAGTCTTTGTCCTGACCAGGGGCAGTCCAGCACCGAAATGCTAGGCAATTCTCCTCTGAACAAGAGTACCAACAGAAACCCCAGACACGTGTTTCGGTCTGGTTGGACCTCATCAGTAGGGTGGATCTGTGCCTCTCTAAGAATAGTGAGCAACGGGTCCAGGTCTGGATTCCCCTAGTAACTTACGGTGAGACCCAAAGTTACTTAAATATGCTAATTAAAAAGGGGGGTCCTGGGAGTCCCTCTGGCAGACATTAGTCCTGGTTACAAGAGACTTACCCATAGTCTTTAGTTCACTATCTTTCACAGAGAAGAAATATCCCAAACATATCAGTCTTTGTCCTGCCCAGGGGCAGTCCAGCACCGAAATGCTAGGCAATTCTCCTCTGAACAAGAGTACCAACAGAAACCCCAGACACGTGTTTCGGTCTGGTTGGACCTCATCAGTAGGGTGGATCTGTGCCTCTCTAAGAATAGTGAGCAAAGGGTCCACGTTTGGATTCCCCTAGTAACTTAGGGTGAGACCCAAAGTTACTTATATATGCTAATTAAAAAGGGGGGTCCTGGGAGTCCCTCTGCCAGACATTATTCCTGGTGACAAGAGACTTACCCACAGTCTTTAGCTCACTATCTTTCACAGAGAAGAAATATCCCAAACATATCAGTCTTTGTCATGCCCAGGGGCAGTACAGCACCGAAATGCTAGGCAATTCTCCTCTGAACAAGAGTACCAAGATAAACCCCAGACACGTGTTTCTGTCTGGTTGGACCTCATCAGTAGGATGGATCTGTGCCTCTCTAAGAATAGTGAGCAAGGGGCCCACGTCTGGATTCCCCTAGTAACTTAGGGTGAGACCCAAAGTTACTTAAATATGCTAATTAAAAAGGGGGGTCCTGGGAGTCCCTTTGCCAGACATTAGTCCTGGTTACAAGAGACTTACCCCGAGCTTTAGCTCACTATCTTTCACAGAGAAGAAATATCCCAAACATATCAGTCTTTGTCCTGCCCAGGGGCAGTCCAGCACCGAAATGCTAGGCAATTCTCCTCCGAACAAGAGTACCAACAGAAACCCCAGACACGTGTTTCGGTCTGGTTGGACCTCATCAGTAGGGTGAATCTGTGCCTCTCTAAGAATAGTGAGCAAGGGGTCCACGTCTAGATTCCCCTAGTAACTTACGGTGAGACCCAAAGTTACTTAAATATGCTAATTAAAAAGGCGGGTCCTGGGAGTCCCTCTGCCAGACATTAGTCCTGGTTACAAGAGACTTACCCAGAGTCTTTAGCTCACTATCTTTCACAGAGAAGAAATATCCCAAACATATCAGTCTTTGTCCTGCCCAGGGGCAGTCCAGCACCGAAATGCTAGGCAATTCTCCTCTGAACAAGAGTACCAATATAAACCCCAGACACGTGTTTCGGTCTGGTTGGACCTAATCAGTAGGGTGGAACTGTGCCTCTCTAAGAATAGTGAGCAAGGGTCCACGTCTGGATTCCCCTGGTAACTTAGGGTGAGACCCAAAGTTACTTAAATATGCTAATTAAAAAGGGGGTTACGGGGAGTCCCTCTGCCAGACATTAGTCCTGGTACAAGAGACTTACCCAGAGTCTTTAGCTCACTATCTTTCACAGAGAAGAAATATCCCAAACATATCAGTCTTTGTCCTGCCCAGGGGCAGTCCAGCACCGAAATGCTAGGCAATTCTCCTCTGAACAAGAGTACCAACAAAAACCCCAGACACGTGTTTCGGTCTGGTTGGACCTCATCAGTAGGGTGGATCTGTGCCTCTCTAAGAATAGTGAGCAAGGGGTCCACGTCTGGGTTCCCCTAGTAACTTAGGGTGAGACCCAATGTTACTTAAATATGCTAATTAAAAAGGGGGGTCCGGGGAGTCCCTCTGCCAGACATTAGTCCTGGTTATAAGAGACTTACCCAGAGTCTTTAGCTCACTATCTTTCACAGAGAAGAAATATCCCAAACATATCAGTCTTTGTCCTGCCCAGGGGCAGTCCAGCACCGAAATGCTAGGCAATTCTCCTCTGAACAAGAGTACCAATATAAACCCCAGACACGTGTTTCGGTCTGGTTGGACCTAATCAGTAGGGTGGATCTGTGCCTCTCTAAGAATAGTGAGCAAGGGTCCACGTCTGGATTCCCCTGGTAACTTAGGGTGAGACCCAAAGTTACTTAAATATGCTAATTAAAAAGGGGGTTACGGGGAGTCCCTCTGCCAGACATTAGTCCTGGTACAAGAGACTTACCCAGAGTCTTTAGCTCACTATCTTTCACAGAGAAGAAATATCCCAAACATATCAGTCTTTGTCCTGCCCAGGGGCAGTCCAGCACCGAAATGCTAGGCAATTCTCCTCTGAACAAGAGTACCAACAAAAACCCCAGACACGTGTTTCGGTCTGGTTGGACCTCATCAGTAGGGTGGATCTGTGCCTCTCTAAGAATAGTGAGCAAGGGGTCCACGTCTGGGTTCCCCTAGTAACTTAGGGTGAGACCCAATGTTACTTAAATATGCTAATTAAAAAGGGGGGTCCGGGGAGTCCCTCTGCCAGACATTAGTCCTGGTTATAAGAGACTTACCCAGAGTCTTTAGCTCACTATCTTTCACAGAGAAGAAATATCCCAAACATATCAGTCTTTGTCCTGCCCAGGGGCAGTCCAGCACCGAAATGCTAGGCAATTCTCCTCTGAACAAGAGTACCAACAGAAACCCCAGACACTTGTTTCGGTCTGGTTGGACCTCATCAGTAGGGTGGATCTGTGCCTCTCTAAGAATAGTGAGCAAGGGGTCCACGTCTGGATTCCCCTAGTAACTTAGGGTAAGACCCAAAGTTGCTTAAATATGCTAATTAAAAAGGGGGGTCCGGGGAGTCCCTCTGCCAGACATTAGTCCTGGTTACAAGAGACTTACCCAGAGTCTTTAGCTCACTATCTTTCAAAGAGAAGAAATATCCCAAACATATCAGTCTTTGTCCTGCCCAGGGGCAGTCCAGCACCGAAATGCTAGGCAATTCTCCTCTGAACAAGAGTACCAACAAAAACCCCAGACACGTGTTTCGGTCTGGTTGGACCTCATCAGTAGGGTGGATCTGTGCCTCTCTAAGAATAGTGAGCAAGGGGTCCACGTCTGGGTTCCCCTAGTAACTTAGGGTGAGACCCAATGTTACTTAAATATGCTAATTAAAAAGGGGGGTCCGGGAAGTCCCTCTGCCAGACATTAGTCCTGGTTACAAGAGACTTACCCAGAGTCTTTAGCTCACTATCTTTCACAGAGAAGAAATATCCCAAACATATCAGTCTTTGTCCTGCCCAGGGGCAGTCCAGCACCGAAATGCTAGGCAATTCTCCTCTGAACAAGAGTACCAACAGAAACCCCAGACACTTGTTTCGGTCTGGTTGGACCTCATCAGTAGGGTGGATCTGTGCCTCTCTAAGAATAGTGAGCAAGGGGTCCACGTCTGGATTCCCCTAGTAACTTAGGGTGAGACCCAATGTTACTTAAATATGCTAATTAAAAAGGGGGGTCCGGGGAGTCCCTCTGCCAGACATTAGTCCTGGTTACAAGAGACTTACCCAGAGTCTTTAGCTCACTATCTTTCACAGAGAAGAAATATCCCAAACATATCAGTCTTTGTCCTGCCCAGGGGCAGACCAGCACCGAAATGCTAATCAATTCTTCTCTGAACAAGAGTACCAACAGAAACCCCAGACACTTGTTTCGGTCTGGTTGGACCTCATCAGTAGGGTGGATCTGTGCCTCTCTAAGAATAGTGAGCAAGGTGTCCAGGTCTGGATTCCCCTATAACTTAGGGTGAGACCCAAAGTTACTTAAATATGCTAATTAAAAGGGGGGTTACTGGGAGTCCCTCTGCCAGACATTAGTCCTGGTACAAGAGACTTACCCAGAGTATTTAGCTCACTATCTTTCACAGAGAAGAAATATCCCAAACATATCAGTCTTTGTCCTGCCCAGGGACAGTCCAGCACCGAAATGCTAGGCAATTCTCCTCTGAACAAGAGTACCAACAGACACCCCAGACACGTGTTTCGGTCTGGTTAGACCTCATCAGTAGGGTGGATCTGTGCCTCTCTAAGAATAGTGAGCAAGGGGTCCACGTCTGGATTCCCCTAGTAAGTTAGGGTGAGACCCAAAGTTACTTAAATATGCTAATTAAAAAGGGGGGTCCGGGGAGTCCCTCTGCCAGACATTAGTCCTGGTTACAAGAGACTTACCCAGAGTCTTTAGCTCACTATCTTTCATCGAGAAGAAATATCCCAAACATATCAGTGTTTGTCCTGACCAGGGGCAGTCCAGCACCGAAATGCTAGGCAATTCTCCTCTGAACAAGAGTACCAACAGAAACCCCAGACACGTGTTTCGGTCTGGTTGGACCTCATCAGTAGGGTGGATCTGTGCCTCTCTAAGAATAGTGAGCAAGGGGTCCAGGTCTGGATTCCCCTAGTAACTTACGGTGAGACCCAAAGTTACTTAAATATGCTAATTAAAAAGGGGGGTCCTGGGAGTCCCTCTGTCAGACATTAGTCCTGGTTACAAGAGACTTACCCATAGTCTTTAGCTCACTATCTTTCACAGAGAAGAAATATCCCAAACATATCAGTCTTTGTCCTGCCCAGGGGCAGTCCAGCACCGAAAAGCTAGGCAATTCTCCTCTGAACAAGAGTACCAACAGAAACCCCAGACACGTGTTTCGGTCTGGTTGGACCTCATCAGTAGGGTGGATCTGTGCCTCTCTAAGAATAGTGAGCAAAGGGTCCACGTTTGGATTCCCCTAGTAACTTAGGGTGAGACCCAAAGTTACTTATATATGCTAATTAAAAAGGGGAGTCCTGGGAGTCCCTCTGCCAGACATTATTCCTGGTGACAAGAGACTTACCCACAGTCTTTAGCTCACTATCTTTCACAGAGAAGAAATATCCCAAACATATCAGTCTTTGTCATGCCCAGGGGCAGTACAGCACCTAAATGCTAGGTAATTCTCCTCTGAACAAGAGTACCAACAGAAACCCCAGACACGTGTTTCGGTCTGGTTGGACCTCATCAGTAGGGTGGATTTGTGCTTCTCTAAGAATAGTGAGCAAGGAGTCCACGTCTGGATTCCCCTAGTAACTTAGGGTGAGACCCAAAGTTACTTTAATATGCTAATTAAAAAGGGGGTCCGGGGAGTCCCTCTGCCAGACATTAGTCCTGGTTACAAGAGACCTACCCATAGTCTTTAGCTCACTATCTTTCACAGAGAAGAAATATCCCAAACATATCAGTCTTTGTCCTGCCCAGGAGCAGTCCAGCACCGAAATGCTAGGCAATTCTCCTCTGAACAAGAGTACCAACAGAAACCCCAGACACATGTTTCGGTCTGGTTGGATTTCATCAGTAGGGTGGATCTGTGCCTCTCTAAGAATAGTGAGCAAGGGTCCACGTCTGGATTCCCCTAGTAACTTAGGGTGAGACCCAAAGTTACTTAAATATGCTAATTAAAAAGGGGGTTACTGGGAGTCCCTCTGCCAGACATTAGTCCTGGTACAAGAGACTTACCCAGAGTCTTTAGCTCACTATCTTTCACAGAGAAGAAATATCCCAAACATATCAGTCTTTGTCCTGCCCAGGGCCAGTCCAGCACCGAAATGCTAGGCAATTCTCCTCTGAACAAGAGTACCAAGAGAAACCCCAGACACGTGTTTCGGTCTGGTTGGACCTCATCAGTAGGGTGGATCTATGCCTCTCTAAGAATAGTGAGCAAGGGGTCCACGTCTGGATTCCCCTAGTAACTTAGGGTGAGACCCAAAGTTACTTAAATATGCTAATTAAAAAGGGGGGTCCTGGGAGTCCCTTTGCCAGACATTAGTCCTGGTTACAAGAGACTTACCCAGAGCTTTAGCTCACTATCTTTCACAGAGAAGAAATATCCCAAACATATCAGTCTTTGTCCTGCCCAGGGGCAGTCCAGCACCGAAATGCTAGGTAATTCTCCTCTGAACAAGAGTACCAACAAAAACCCCAGACACGTGTTTCGGTCTGGTTGGACCTCATCAGTAGGGTGGATCTGTGCCTCTCTAAGAATAGTGAGCAAGGGGTCCACGTCTGGGTTCCCCTAGTAACTTAGGGTGAGACCCAATGTTACTTAAATATGCTAATTAAAAAGGGGGGTCCGGGGAGTCCCTCTGCCAGACATTAGTCCTGGTTACAAGAGACTTACCCAGAGTCTTTAGCTCACTATCTTTCACAGAGAAGAAATATCCCAAACATATCAGTCTTTGTCCTGCCCAGGGGCAGTCCAGCACCGAAATGCTAGGCAATTCTCCTCTGAACAAGAGTACCAACAGAAACCCCAGACACTTGTTTCGGTCTGGTTGGACCTCATCAGTAGGGTGGATCTGTGCCTCTCTAAGAATAGTGAGCAAGGGGTCCACGTCTGGATTCCCCTAGTAACTTAGGGTAAGACCCAAAGTTGCTTAAATATGCTAATTAAAAAGGGGGGTCCGGGGAGTCCCTCTGCCAGACATTAGTCCTGGTTACAAGAGACTTACCCAGAGTCTTTAGCTCACTATCTTTCAAAGAGAAGAAATATCCCAAACATATCAGTCTTTGTCCTGCCCAGGGGCAGTCCAGCACCGAAATGCTAGGCAATTCTCCTCTGAACAAGAGTACCAACAAAAACCCCAGACATGTGTTTCGGTCTGGTTGGACCTCATCAGTAGGGTGTATCTGTGCCTCTCTAAGAATAGTGAGCAAGGGGTCCACGTCTGGATTCCCCTAATAACTTAGGGTGAGACCCAATGTTACTTAAATATGCTAATTAAAAAGGGGGGTCCGGGGAGTCCCTCTGCCAGACATTAGTCCTGGTTACAAGAGACTTACCCAGAGTCTTTAGCTCACTATCTTTCACAGAGAAGAAATATCCCAAACATATCAGTCTTTGTCCTGCCCAGGGGCAGTCCAGCACCGAAATGCTAGGCAATTCTTCTCTGAACAAGAGTACCAACAGAAACCCCAGACACTTGTTTCGGTCTGGTTGGACCTCATCAGTAGGGTGGATCTGTGCCTCTCTAAGAATAGTGAGCAAGGTGTCCAGGTCTGGATTCCCCTATAACTTAGGGTGAGACCCAAAGTTACTTAAATATGCTAATTAAAAGGGGGGTTACTGGGAGTCCCTCTGCCAGACATTAGTCCTGGTACAAGAGACTTACCCAGAGTATTTAGCTCACTATCTTTCACAGAGAAGAAATATCCCAAACATATCAGTCTTTGTCCTGCCCAGGGGCAGTCCAGCACCGAAATGCTAGGCAATTCTCCTCTGAACAAGAGTACCAACAGACACCCCAGACACGTGTTTCGGTCTGGTTAGACCTCATCAGTAGGGTGGATCTGTGCCTCTCTAAGAATAGTGAGCAAGGGGTCCACGTCTGGATTCCCCTAGTAAGTTAGGGTGAGACCCAAAGTTACTTAAATATGCTAATTAAAAAGGGGGGTCCGGGGAGTCCCTCTGCCAGACATTAGTCCTGGTTACAAGAGACTTACCCAGAGTCTTTAGCTCACTATCTTTCATCGAGAAGAAATATCCCAAACATATCAGTCTTTGTCCTGACCAGGGGCAGTCCAGCACCGAAATGCTAGGCAATTCTCCTCTGAACAAGAGTACCAACAGAAACCCCAGACACGTGTTTCGGTCTGGTTGGACCTCATCAGTAGGGTGGATCTGTGCCTCTCTAAGAATAGTGAGCAAGGGGTCCAGGTCTGGATTCCCCTAGTAACTTACGGTGAGACCCAAAGTTACTTAAATATGCTAATTAAAAAGGGGGGTCCTGGGAGTCCCTCTGTCAGACATTAGTCCTGGTTACAAGAGACTTACCCATAGTCTTTAGCTCACTATCTTTCACAGAGAAGAAATATCCCAAACATATCAGTCTTTGTCCTGCCCAGGGGCAGTCCAGCACCGAAAAGCTAGGCAATTCTCCTCTGAACAAGAGTACCAACAGAAACCCCAGACACGTGTTTCGGTCTGGTTGGACCTCATCAGTAGGGTGGATCTGTGCCTCTCTAAGAATAGTGAGCAAAGGGTCCACGTTTGGATTCCCCTAGTAACTTAGGGTGAGACCCAAAGTTACTTATATATGCTAATTAAAAAGGGGGGTCCTGGGAGTCCCTCTGCCAGACATTATTCCTGGTGACAAGAGACTTACCCACAGTCTTTAGCTCACTATCTTTCACAGAGAAGAAATATCCCAAACATATCAGTCTTTGTCATGCCCAGGGGCAGTACAGCACCGAAATGCTAGGTAATTCTCCTCTGAACAAGAGTACCAACAGAAACCCCAGACACGTGTTTCGGTCTGGTTGGACCTCATCAGTAGGGTGGATTTGTGCTTCTCTAAGAATAGTGAGCAAGGGGTCCACGTCTGGATTCCCCTAGTAACTTAGGGTGAGACCCAAAGTTACTTTAATATGCTAATTAAAAAGGGGGGTCCGGGGAGTCCCTCTGCCAGACATTAGTCCTGGTTACAAGAGACCTACCCATAGTCTTTAGCTCACTATCTTTCACAGAGAAGAAATATCCCAAACATATCAGTCTTTGTCCTGCCCAGGAGCAGTCCAGCACCGAAATGCTAGGCAATTCTGCTCTGAACAAGAGTACCAACAGAAACCCCAGACACATGTTTCGGTCTGGTTGGATTTCATCAGTAGGGTGGATCTGTGCCTCTCTAAGAATAGTGAGCAAGGGTCCACGTCTGGATTCCCCTAGTAACTTAGGGTGAGACCCAAAGATACTTAAATATGCTAATTAAAAAGGGGGTTACTGGGAGTCCCTCTGCCAGACATTAGTCCTGGTACAAGAGACTTACCCAGAGTCTTTAGCTCACTATCTTTCACAGAGAAGAAATATCCCAAACATATCAGTCTTTGTCCTGCCCAGGGCCAGTCCAGCACCGAAATGCTAGGCAATTCTCCTCTGAACAAGAGTACCAAGAGAAACCCCAGACACGTGTTTCGGTCTGGTTGGACCTCATCAGTAGGGTGGATCTGTGCCTCTCTAAGAATAGTGAGCAAGGGGTCCACGTCTGGATTCCCCTAGTAACTTAGGGTGAGACCCAAAGTTACTTAAATATGCTAATTAAAAAGGGGGGTCCTGGGAGTCCCTTTGCCAGACATTAGTCCTGGTTACAAGAGACTTACCCAGAGTTTTAGCTCACTATCTTTCACAGAGAAGAAATATCCCAAACATATCAGTCTTTGTCCTGCCCAGGGGCATTCCAGCACCGAAATGCTAGGTAATTCTCCTCTGAACAAGAGTACCAAGAGAAACCCCAGACACGTGTTTCAGTCTGGTTGGACCTCATCAGTAGGGTGGATCTGTGCCTCTCTAAGAATAGTGAGCAAGGGGTCCACGTCTGGATTCCCCTAGTAACTTAGGGTGAGACCCAAAGTTACTTAAATATGCTAATTAAAAAGGGGGGTCCTGGGAGTCCCTCTGCCAGACATTAGTCCTGGTTACAAGAGACTTACCCAGAGTCTTTAGCTCACTATCTTTCACAGACAAGAAATATCCCAAACATATCAGTCTTTGTCCTGCCCAGGGCCAGTCCAGCACCGAAATGCTAGGCAATTCTCCTCTGAACAAGAGTACCAAGAGAAACCCCAGACACGTGTTTCGGTCTGGTTGGACCTCATCAGTAGGGTGGATCTGTGCCTCTCTAAGAATAGTGAGCAAGGGGTCCACGTCTGGATTCCCCTAGTAACTTAGGGTGAGACCCAAAGTTACTTAAATATGCTAATTAAAAAGGGGGGTCCAGGGAGTCCCTTTGCCAGACATTAGTCCTGGTTACAAGAGACTTACCCAGAGTTTTAGCTCACTATCTTTCACAGAGAAGAAATATCCCAAACATATCAGTCTTTGTCCTGCCCAGGGGCATTCCAGCACCGAAATGCTAGGTAATTCTCCTCTGAACAAGAGTACCAAGAGAAACCCCAGACACGTGTTTCGGTCTGGTTGGACCTCATCAGTAGGGTGGATCTGTGCCTCTCTAAGAATAGTGAGCAAGGGGTCCACGTCTGGATTCCCCTAGTAACTTAGGGTGAGACCCAAAGTTACTTAAATATGCTAATTACAAAGGGGGGTCCTGGGAGTCCCTCTGCCAGACATTAGTCCTGGTTACAAGAGACTTACCCAGAGTCTTTAGCTCACTATCTTTCACAGAGAAGAAATATCCCAAACATATCAATCTTTGTCCTGCCCAGGGGCAGTCCAGCACCGAAATGCTAGGCAATTCTCCTCTGAACAAGAGTACCAATATAAACCCCAGACACGTGTTTCGGTCTGGTTGGACCTCATCAGTAGGGTGGATCTGTGCCTCTCTAAGAATAGTGAGCAAGGGGTCCACGTCTGGATTCCCCTTGTAACTTAGGGTGAGACCCAAAGTTACTTAAATATGCTAATTAAAAAGGGGGGTCCTGGGAGTCCCTCTGCCAGACATTAGTCCTGGTTACAAGAGACTTACCCAGAGTCTTTAGCTCACTATCTTTCACAGACAAGAAATATCCCAAACATATCAGTCTTTCTCCTGCCCAGGAGCAGTCCAGCACTGAAATGCTAGGCAATTCTCCTCTGAACAAGAGTACCAATATAAACCCCAGACACGTGTTTCGGTCTGGTTGGATTTCATCAGTAGGGTGGATCTGTGCCTCTCTAAGAATAGTGAGCAAGGGTCCACGTCTGGATTACCCTAGTAACTTAGGGTGAGACCCAAAGTTACTTAAATATGCTAATTAAAAAGGGGGTTACGGGGAGTCCCTCTGCCAGACATTAGTCCTGGTACAAGAGACTTACCCAGAGTCTTTAGCTCACTATCTTTCACAGAGAAGAAATATCCCAAACATATCAGTCTTTGTCCTGCCGAGGGCCAGTCCAGCACCGAAATGCTAGGCAATTCTCCTCTGAACAAGAGTACCAAGAGAAACCCCAGACACGTGTTTCGGTCTGGTTGGACCTCATCAGTAGGGTGGATCTGTGCCTCTCTAAGAATAGTGAGCAAGGGGTCCACGTCTGGATTCCCCTAGTAACTTAGGGTGAGACCCAAAGTTACTTAAATATGCTAATTAAAAAGGGGGGTCCTGGGAGTCCCTTTGCCAGACATTAGTCCTGGTTACAAGAGACTTACCCAGAGTCTTTAGCTCACTATCTTTCACAGAGAAGAAATATCCCAAACATATCAGTCTTTGTCCTGCCCAGGGGCAGTCCAGCACCGAAATGCTAGGTAATTCTCCTCTGAACAAGAGTACCAACAGAAACCCCAGACACGTGTTTCGGTCTGGTTGGACCTCATCAGTAGGGTGGATCTGTGCCTCTCTAAGAATAGTGAGCAAGGGGTCCACGTCTGGATTCCCCTAGTAACTTAGGGTGAGACCCAAAGTTACTTAAATATGCTAATTACAAAGGGGGGTCCTGGAAGTCCCTCTGCCAGACATTAGTCCTGGTTACAAGAGACTTACCCAGAGTCTTTAGCTCACTATCTTTCACAGAGAAGAAATATCCCAAACATATCAGTCTTTGTCCTGCCCAGGGGCAGTCCAGCACCGAAATGCTAGGCAATTCTCCTCTGAACAAGAGTACCAATATAAACCCCAGACACGTGTTTCGGTCTGGTTGGACCTCATCAGTAGGGTGGATCTGTGCCTCTCTAAGAATAGTGAGCAAGGGGTCCACGTCTGGATTCCCCTTGTAACTTAGGGTGAGACCCAAAGTTACTTAAATATGCTAATTACAAAGGGGGGTCCTGGGAGTCCCTCTGCCAGACATTAGTCCTGGTTACAAGAGACTTACCCAGAGTTTTTAGCTCACTATCTTTCACAGAGAAGAAATATCCCAAACATATCAGTCTTTGTCCTGCCCAGGGGCAGTCCAGCACCGAAATGCTAGGCAATTCTCCTCTGAACAAGAGTCCCAATATAAACCCCAGACACGTGTTTCGGTCTGGTTGGATTTCATCAGTAGGGTGGATCTGTGCCTCTCTAAGAATAGTGAGCAAGGGTCCACGTCTGGATTCCCCTAGTAACTTAGGGTGAGACCCAAAGTTACTTAAATATGCTAATTACAAAGGGGGGGTCCTGGGAGTCCCTCTGCCAGACATTAGTCCTGGTTACAAGAGACTTACCCAGAGTCTTTAGCTCACTATCTTTCACAGAGAAGAAATATCCCAAACATATCAGTCTTTGTCCTGCCCAGGGGCAGTCCAGCACCGAAATGCTAGGCAATTCTCCTCTGAACAAGAGTACCAAGAGAAACCCCAGACACGTGTTTCGGTCTGGTTGGACCTCATCAGTAGGGTGGATCTGTGCCTCTCTAAGAATAGTGAGCAAGGGGTCCACGTCTGGATTCCCCTAGTAACTTACGGTGAGACCCAAAGTTACTTAAATATGCTAATTAAAAAGGGGGGTCCTGGGAGTCCCTTTGCCAGACATTAGTCCTGGTTACAAGAGACGTACCCAGAGTCTTTAGCTCACTATCTTTCACAGAGAAGAAATATCCCAAACATATCAGTCTTTGTCCTGCCCAGGGGCAGTCCAGCACCAAAATGCTAGGTAATTCTCCTCTGAACAAGAGTACCAACAGAAACCCCAGACACGTGTTTCGGTCTGGTTGGACCTCATCAGTAGGGTGGATCTGTGCCTCTCTAAGAAT
The DNA here is from genome assembly GCF_040938575.1 of Ambystoma mexicanum. Classification (NCBI taxonomy): domain Eukaryota; kingdom Metazoa; phylum Chordata; class Amphibia; order Caudata; family Ambystomatidae; genus Ambystoma; species Ambystoma mexicanum. The sequence goes on along the minus strand of NC_090923.1, from coordinate 462,063,012 downwards.
AGTGAGCAAGGGGTCCACGTCTGGATTCCCCTAGTAACTTAGGGTGAGACCCAAAGTTACTTAAATATGCTAATTACAAAGGGGGGTCCTGGTTACAAGAGACTTAGCCAGAGTCTTTAGCTCACTATCTTTCACAGAGAAGAAATATCCCAAACATATCAGTCTTTGTCCTGCCCAGGGGCAGTCCAGCACCGAAATGCTAGGCAATTCTCCTCTGAACAAGAGTACCAACAGACACCCCAGACACGTGTTTCGGTCTGGTTACTGGGAGTCCCTCTGCCAGACATTAGTCCTGGTACAAGAGACTTACCCAGAGTATTTAGCTCACTATCTTTCACAGAGAAGAAATATCCCAAACATATCAGTCTTTGTCCTGCCCAGGGGCAGTCCAGCACCGAAATGCTAGGCAATTCTCCTCTGAACAAGAGTACCAACAGACACCCCAGACACGTGTTTCGGTCTGGTTAGACCTCATCAGTAGGGTGGATCTGTGCCTCTCTAAGAATAGTGAGCAAGGGGTCCACGTCTGGATTCCCCTAGTAAGTTAGGGTGAGACCCAAAGTTACTTAAATATGCTAATTAAAAAGGGGGGTCCGGGGAGTCCCTCTGCCAGACATTAGTCCTGGTTACAAGAGACTTACCCAGAGTCTTTAGCTCACTATCTTTCATCGAGAAGAAATATCCCAAACATATCAGTCTTTGTCCTGACCAGGGGCAGTCCAGCACCGAAATGCTAGGCAATTCTCCTCTGAACAAGAGTACCAACAGAAACCCCAGACACGTGTTTCGGTCTGGTTGGACCTCATCAGTAGGGTGGATCTGTGCCTCTCTAAGAATAGTGAGCAAGGGGTCCAGGTCTGGATTCCCCTAGTAACTTACGGTGAGACCCAAAGTTACTTAAATATGCTAATTAAAAAGGGGGGTCCTGGGAGTCCCTCTGTCAGACATTAGTCCTGGTTACAAGAGACTTACCCATAGTCTTTAGCTCACTATCTTTCACAGAGAAGAAATATCCCAAACATATCAGTCTTTGTCCTGCCCAGGGGCAGTCCAGCACCGAAAAGCTAGGCAATTCTCCTCTGAACAAGAGTACCAACAGAAACCCCAGACACGTGTTTCGGTCTGGTTGGACCTCATCAGTAGGGTGGATCTGTGCCTCTCTAAGAATAGTGAGCAAAGGGTCCACGTTTGGATTCCCCTAGTAACTTAGGGTGAGACCCAAAGTTACTTATATATGCTAATTAAAAAGGGGGGTCCTGGGGGTCCCTCTGCCAGACATTATTCCTGGTGACAAGAGACTTACCCACAGTCTTTAGCTCACTATCTTTCACAGAGAAGAAATATCCCAAACATATCAGTCTTTGTCATGCCCAGGGGCAGTACAGCACCGAAATGCTAGGTAATTCTCCTCTGAACAAGAGTACCAACAGAAACCCCAGACACGTGTTTCGGTCTGGTTGGACCTCATCAGTAGGGTGGATTTGTGCTTCTCTAAGAATAGTGAGCAAGGGGTCCACGTCTGGATTCCCCTAGTAACTTAGGGAGAGACCCAAAGTTACTTTAATATGCTAATTAAAAAGGGGGGTCCGGGGAGTCCCTCTGCCAGACATTAGTCCTGGTTACAAGAGACCTACCCATAGTCTTTAGCTCACTATCTTTCACAGAGAAGAAATATCCCAAACATATCAGTCTTTGTCCTGCCCAGGAGCAGTCCAGCACCGAAATGCTAGGCAATTCTCCTCTGAACAAGAGTACCAACAGAAACCCCAGACACATGTTTCGGTCTGGTTGGATTTCATCAGTAGGGTGGATCTGTGCCTCTCTAAGAAGAGTGAGCAAGGGTCCACGTCTGGATTCCCCTAGTAACTTAGGGTGAGACCCAAAGATACTTAAATATGCTAATTAAAAAGGGGGTTACTGGGAGTCCCTCTGCCAGACATTAGTCCTGGTACAAGAGACTTACCCAGAGTCTTTAGCTCACTATCTTTCACAGAGAAGAAATATCCCAAACATATCAGTCTTTGTCCTGCCCAGGGCCAGTCCAGCACCGAAATGCTAGGCAATTCTCCTCTGAACAAGAGTACCAAGAGAAACCCCAGACACGTGTTTCGGTCTGGTTGGACCTCATCAGTAGGGTGGATCTGTGCCTCTCTAAGAATAGTGAGCAAGGGGTCCACGTCTGGATTCCCCTAGTAACTTAGGGTGAGACCCAAAGTTACTTAAATATGCTAATTAAAAAGGGGGGTCCTGGGAGTCCCTTTGCCAGACATTAGTCCTGGTTACAAGAGACTTACCCAGAGTTTTAGCTCACTATCTTTCACAGAGAAGAAATATCCCAAACATATCAGTCTTTGTCCTGCCCAGGGGCAGTCCAGCACCGAAATGCTAGGTAATTCTCCTCTGAACAAGAGTACCAAGAGAAACCCCAGACACGTGTTTCGGTCTGGTTGGACCTCATCAGTAGGGTGGATCTGTGCCTCTCTAAGAATAGTGAGCAAGGGGTCCACGTCTGGATTCCCCTAGTAACTTAGGGTGAGACCCAAAGTTACTTAAATATGCTAATTACAAAGGGGGGTCCTGGAAGTCCCTCTGCCAGACATTAGTCCTGGTTACAAGAGACTTACCCAGAGTCTTTAGCTCACTATCTTTCACAGAGAGGAAATATCCCAAACATATCAGTCTTTGTCCTGCCCAGGGGCAGTCCAGCACCGAAATGCTAGGTAATTCTCCTCTGAACAAGAGTACCAATATAAACCCCAGACACGTGTTTCGGTCTGGTTGGACCTCATCAGTAGGGTGGATCTGTGCCTCTCTAAGAATAGTGAGCAAGGGGTCCACGTCTGGATTCCCCTTGTAACTTAGGGTGAGACCCAAAGTTACTTAAATATGCTAATTAAAAAGGGGGGTCCTGGGAGTCCCTCTGCCAGACATTAGTCCTGGTTACCAGAGACTTACCCAGAGTCTTTAGCTCACTATCTTTCACAGACAAGAAATATCCCAAACATATCAGTCTTTGTCCTGCCCAGGGGCAGTCCAGCACCGAAATGCTAGGCAATTCTCCTCTGAACAAGAGTACCAATATAAACCCCAGACACGTGTTTCGGTCTGGTTGGATTTCATCAGTAGGGTGGATCTGTGCCTCTCTAAGAATAGTGAGCAAGGGTCCACGTCTGGATTACCCTAGTAACTTAGGGTGAGACCCAAAGTTACTTAAATATGCTAATTAAAAAGGGGGGTCCTGGGAGTCCCTTTGCCAGACATTAGTCCTGGTTACAAGAGACTTACCCAGAGTCTTTAGCTCACTATCTTTCACAGAGAAGAAATATCCCAAACATATCAGTCTTTGTCCTGCCCAGGGGCAGTCCAGCACCGAAATGCTAGGTAATTCTCCTCTGAACAAGAGTACCAACAGAAACCCCAGACACGTGTTTCGGTCTGGTTGGACCTCATCAGTAGGGTGGATCTGTGCCTCTCTAAGAATAGTGAGCAAGGGGTCCACGTCTGGATTCCCCTAGTAACTTAGGGTGAGACCCAAAGTTACTTAAATATGCTAATTACAAAGGGGGGTCCTGGAAGTCCCTCTGCCAGACATTAGTCCTGGTTACAAGAGACTTACCCAGAGTCTTTAGCTCACTATCTTTCACAGAGAAGAAATATCCCAAACATATCAGTCTTTGTCCTGCCCAGGGGCAGTCCAGCACCGAAATGCTAGGCAATTCTCCTCTGAACAAGAGTACCAATATAAACCCCAGACACGTGTTTCGGTCTGGTTGGACCTCATCAGTAGGGTGGATCTGTGCCTCTCTAAGAATAGTGAGCAAGGGGTCCACGTCTGGATTCCCCTTGTAACTTAGGGTGAGACCCAAAGTTACTTAAATATGCTAATTACAAAGGGGGGTCCTGGGAGTCCCTCTGCCAGACATTAGTCCTGGTTACAAGAGACTTACCCAGAGTTTTTAGCTCACTATCTTTCACAGAGAAGAAATATCCCAAACATATCAGTCTTTGTCCTGCCCAGGGGCAGTCCAGCACCGAAATGCTAGGCAATTCTCCTCTGAACAAGAGTCCCAATATAAACCCCAGACACGTGTTTCGGTCTGGTTGGATTTCATCAGTAGGGTGGATCTGTGCCTCTCTAAGAATAGTGAGCAAGGGTCCACGTCTGGATTCCCCTAGTAACTTAGGGTGAGACCCAAAGTTACTTAAATATGCTAATTACAAAGGGGGGGTCCTGGGAGTCCCTCTGCCAGACATTAGTCCTGGTTACAAGAGACTTACCCAGAGTCTTTAGCTCACTATCTTTCACAGAGAAGAAATATCCCAAACATATCAGTCTTTGTCCTGCCCAGGGGCAGTCCAGCACCGAAATGCTAGGCAATTCTCCTCTGAACAAGAGTACCAAGAGAAACCCCAGACACGTGTTTCGGTCTGGTTGGACCTCATCAGTAGGGTGGATCTGTGCCTCTCTAAGAATAGTGAGCAAGGGGTCCACGTCTGGATTCCCCTAGTAACTTACGGTGAGACCCAAAGTTACTTAAATATGCTAATTAAAAAGGGGGGTCCTGGGAGTCCCTTTGCCAGACATTAGTCCTGGTTACAAGAGACGTACCCAGAGTCTTTAGCTCACTATCTTTCACAGAGAAGAAATATCCCAAACATATCAGTCTTTGTCCTGCCCAGGGGCAGTCCAGCACCAAAATGCTAGGTAATTCTCCTCTGAACAAGAGTACCAACAGAAACCCCAGACACGTGTTTTGGTCTGGTTGGACCTCATCAGTAGGGTGGATCTGTGCCTCTCTAAGAATAGTGAGCAAGGGGTCCACGTCTGGATTCCCCTAGTAACTTAGGGTGAGACCCAAAGTTACTTAAATATGCTAATTACAAAGGGGGGTCCTGGTTACAAGAGACTTAGCCAGAGTCTTTAGCTCACTATCTTTCACAGAGAAGAAATATCCCAAACATATCAGTCTTTGTCCTGCCCAGGGGCAGTCCAGCACCGAAATGCTAGGCAATTCTCCTCTGAACAAGAGTACCAATATAAACCCCAGACACGTGTTTCGGTCTGGTTGGACCTCATCAGTAGGGTGGATCTGTGCCTCTCTAAGAATAGTGAGCAAGGGGTCCACGTCTGGATTCCCCTTGTAACTTAGGGTGAGACCAAAGTTACTTAAATATGCTAATTACAAAGGGGGGTCCTGGGAGTCCCTCTGCCAGACATTAGTCCTGGTTACAAGAGACTTACCCAGAGTCTTTAGCTCACTATCTTTCACAGAGAAGAAATATCCCAAACATATCAGTCTTTGTCCTGCCCAGGGGCAGTCCAGCACCGAAATGCTAGGCAATTCTCCTCTGAACAAGAGTACCAAGAGAAACCCCAGACACGTGTTTCGGTCTGGTTTGACTTCATCAGTAGGGTGGATCTGTGCCTCTCTAAGAATAGTGAGCAAGGGGTCCACGTCTGGATTCACCTAGTACCTTAGGATGAGACCCAAAGTTACTTAAATATGCTAATTAAAAAGGGGGTCCTGGGAGTCCCTTTGCCAGACATTAGTCCTGGTTACAAGAGACTTACCCAGAGCTTTAGCTCACTATCTTTCACAGAGAAGAAATATCCCAAACATATCAGTCTTTGTCCTGCCCAGGGGCAGTCCAGCACCGAAATGCTAGGCAATTCTCCTCCGAACAAGAGTACCAACAAAAACCCCAGACACGTGTTTCGGTCTGGTTGGACCTCATCAGTAGGGTGAATCTGTGCCTCTCTAAGAATAGTGAGCAAGGGGTCCACGTCTGGATTCCCCTAGTAACTTACGGTGAGACCCAAAGTTACTTAAATATGCTAATTAAAAAGGCGGGTCCTGGGAGTCCCTCTGCCAGACATTAGTCCTGGTTACAAGAGACTTACCCAGAGTCTTTAGCTCACTATCTTTCACAGAGAAGAAATATCCCAAACATATCAGTCTTTGTCCTGCCCAGGGGCAGTCCAGCACCGAAATGCTAGGTAATTCTCCTCTGAACAAGAGTACCAACAGAAACCCCAGACACGTGTTTCGGTCTGGTTGGACCTCATCAGTAGGGTGGATCTGTGCCTCTCTAAGAATAGTGAGCAAGGGGTCCACGTCTGGATTCCCCTAGTAACTTAGGGTGAGACCCAAAGTTACTTAAATATGCTAATTAAAAAGGGGGGTCCGGGGAGTCCCTCTGCCAGACATTAGTCCTGGTTACAAGAGACTTACCCAGAGTCTTTAGCTCACTATCTTTCACAGAGAAGAAATATCCCAAACATATCAGTCTTTGTCCTGCCCAGGGGCAGTCCAGCACCGAAATGCTAGGCAATTCTCCTCTGAACAAGAGTACCAACAGAAACCCCAGACAGGCGTTTCGGTCTGGTTGGACCTCATCAGTAGGGTGGATCTGTGCCTCTCTAAGAATAGTGAGCAAGGGGTCCACGTCTGGATTCCCCTAGTAACTTAGGGTGAGACTCAAAATTACTTAAATATGCTAATTAAAAAGGAGGTCCTGGGAGTCCGTCTGCCAGACATTAGTCCTGGTTACAAGAGACTTACCCAGAGTCTTTAGCTCACTATCTTTCACAGAGAAGAAATATCCCAAACATATCAGTCTTTGTCCTGCTCAGGGGCAGTCCAGCACCGAAATGCTAGGTAATTCTCCTCTGAACAAGAGTACCAACAGAAACCCCAGACACGTGTTTCGGTCTGGTTGGACCTCATCAGTAGGGTGGATCTGTGCCTCTCTAAGAATAGTGAGCAAGGGGTCCACGTCTGGATTCCCCTAGTAACTTAGGGTGAGACCCAAAGTTACTTAAATATGCTAATTACAAAGGGGGGTCCTGGAAGTCCCTCTGCCAGACATTAGTCCTGGTTACAAGAGACTTACCCAGAGTCTTTAGCTCACTATCTTTCACAGAGAAGAAATATCCCAAACATATCAGTCTTTGTCCTGCCCAGGGGCAGTCCAGCACCGAAATGCTAGGTAATTCTCCTCTGAACAAGAGTACCAATATAAACCCCAGACACGTGTTTCGGTCTGGTTGGACCTCATCAGTAGGGTGGATCTGTGCCTCTCTAAGAATAGTGAGCAAGGGGTCCACGTCTGGATTCCCCTTGTAACTTAGGGTGAGACCCAAAGTTACTTAAATATGCTAATTACAAAGGGGGGTCCTGGGAGTCCCTCTGCCAGACATTAGTCCTGGTTACAAGAGACTTACCCAGAGTTTTTAGCTCACTATCTTTCACAGAGAAGAAATATCCCAAACATATCAGTCTTTGTCCTGCCCAGGGGCAGTCCAGCACCGAAATGCTAGGCAATTCTCCTCTGAACAAGAGTCCCAATATAAACCCCAGAAACGTGTTTCGGTCTGGTTGGATTTCATCAGTAGGGTGGATCTGTGCCTCTCTAAGAATAGTGAGCAAGGGTCCACGTCTGGATTCCCCTAGTAACTTAGGGTGAGACCCAAAGTTACTTAAATATGCTAATTACAAAGGGGGGGTCCTGGGAGTCCCTCTGCCAGACATTAGTCCTGGTTACAAGAGACTTACCCAGAGTCTTTAGCTCACTATCTTTCACAGAGAAGAAATATCCCAAACATATCAGTCTTTGTCCTGCCCAGGGGCAGTCCAGCACCGAAATGCTAGGCAATTCTCCTCTGAACAAGAGTACCAAGAGAAACCCCAGACACGTGTTTCGGTCTGGTTGGACCTCATCAGTAGGGTGGATCTGTGCCTCTCTAAGAATAGTGAGCAAGGGGTCCACGTCTGGATTCACCTAGTAACTTACGGTGAGACCCAAAGTTACTTAAATATGCTAATTAAAAAGGGGGGTCCTGGGAGTCCCTTTGCCAGACATTAGTCCTGGTTACAAGAGACGTACCCAGAGTCTTTAGCTCACTATCTTTCACAGAGAAGAAATATCCCAAACATATCAGTCTTTGTCCTGCCCAGGGGCAGTCCAGCACCAAAATGCTAGGTAATTTTCCTCTGAACAAGAGTACCAACAGAAACCCCAGACACGTGTTTCGGTCTGGTTGGACCTCATCAGTAGGGTGGATCTGTGCCTCTCTAAGAATAGTGAGCAAGGGGTCCACGTCTGGATTCCCCTAGTAACTTAGGGTGAGACCCAAAGTTACTTAAATATGCTAATTACAAAGGGGGGTCCTGGTTACAAGAGACTTAGCCAGAGTCTTTAGCTCACTATCTTTCACAGAGAAGAAATATCCCAAACATATCAGTCTTTGTCCTGCCCAGGGGCAGTCCAGCACCGAAATGCTAGGCAATTCTCCTCTGAACAAGAGTACCAATATAAACCCCAGACACGTGTTTCGGTCTGGTTGGACCTCATCAGTAGGGTGGATCTGTGCCTCTCTAAGAATAGTGAGCAAGGGGTCCACGTCTGGATTCCCCTTGTAACTTAGGGTGAGACCAAAGTTACTTAAATATGCTAATTACAAAGGGGGGTCCTGGGAGTCCCTCTGCCAGACATTAGTCCTGGTTACAAGAGACTTACCCAGAGTCTTTAGCTCACTATCTTTCACAGAGAAGAAATATCCCAAACATATCAGTCTTTGTCCTGCCCAGGGGCAGTCCAGCACCGAAATGCTAGGCAATTCTCCTCTGAACAAGAGTACCAATATAAACCCCAGACACATGTTTCGGTCTGGTTGGATTTCATCAGTAGGGTGGATCTGTGCCTCTCTAAGAATAGTGAGCAAGGGTCCACGTCTGGATTCCCCTAGTAACTTAGGGTGAGACCCAAAGTTACTTAAATATGCTAATTAAAAAGGGGGTTACTGGGAGTCCCTCTGCCAGACATTAGTCCTGGTACAAGAGACTTACCCAGAGTCTTTAGCTCACTATCTTTCACAGAGAAGAAATATCCCAAACATATCAGTCTTTGTCCTGCCGAGGGCCAGTCCAGCACCGAAATGCTAGGCAATTCTCCTCTGAACAAGAGTACCAAGAGAAACCCATAGCTCTCAACCTTTTGAGACTGCTTGGAGGGTGAGAGCCTGGGTTGGACACCGGAGGCGGCGCCCAGGGGCAGAGGAAGTGACGTCACAGGAAGTGACATCACAGGAAGTGACATCACAGGAAGTGACATCACAGGAAGTGACATCACAGGAAGTGACATCACAGGAAGGTGTGCACAGAAAATACCACTATTAACTTACTACACTGCTGCAAAACAGGGCTCTTTTGCATGCAACCATTGTACCAAGTACATGCAGTTAAAAAAACAATACACATGTTCTCTCTGTACAGTTTATTTTTTTCCCCCAGAAGCAAACCTGCCTGCAAAATAAATGTAGAACTTTCACAAGAAACCAACTGTGCTCACATGATGTTTAAACTTGAAATAGTGGAACAGAGGCAGTACATCAATCTGGAGACTAAAGCCTCAATTTGGTCAGTTTGCAATTCAAATACCTTAGTTCTTATGCTTCAGGTTGTATGCTCGTGTAGCCTTTTTGGCTAGCTCTATCAAATCATCATTTGGCTTCAATCTGTGGCAAGGTTGTGAGGCTTCATTGGTGTGTAATTTTACTCGTATAATTGACGATAGTGTTCTGGACAGATCTAAGCTGCTTCTAAATTCAGTTTTGTTCTTTCTTATCATGGAGAACACCCTTTCTTCCTGAGCATTTGAATGAGGCAAAATTAAAATTAGCAGTGCCAGTTTACAAAGATGAGGGAAGAGTTTTAATTTAGTAAACCTTGCCCAGATTGTGTCCATCCTTTCAGGTGGCTCATCAATGTCTTTATTTGATGAATCCCAGGGAATTTCGTCATCAGCCAAAAGCTGATACTCCACAAACTCATCGTGAAGGAGATATCTGTCAGAATTCTTAAAAAGGTGGTTGTACCTATCTAAAAAGTATTCAACAGACTCAAAGGAAACCATTTCCCTCCTTGTCACATCAACAAACCTTGCATGCTTTAGGAGGGCCTCATTAAATGGCAGTTTTTGCAAAGCATAGGATGCTGCTGCTTCATAGAACTTCCGACATGCTGCAAAAAAAACCACAGTTTGTCTTTGCGTGATATCACCACCTTCGAACAGTTTTGACAGGGAAGATCGTGTTAATGCCCCAATGAATAAGCGGTCATCACTTTGCTGGTTTTTTGGGTCCTGATATGCAACGCCTACTGGGGAATCGGCTGCTTTAATTACAGAAATCAAAACAAAACGGGAAAAAATCTTGTTGACAAAAGAACACATAGTGTGAAAAAGTAGATGAACCGTAGGCTCTTCTCGCTGTAGAAATGTATTGGTCTGCTCAAAAATTGGCAGTACTTGTGAAAAGAAAAGCAGGAATATTTCAGTCATTGGATCACTGAATCGATCTTTCAAACGCTGAAACTTCCCATTTGCAAGATCCTTTGACATAAAATAGCTTTTTAGTGCTGGATACTGCTGGTAAATTCGTGACACTGCTTTACCTAAAGTGAGCCACCTTGTGCCAACATGCTTCACCAAGTCTCTATATGTAATGTCCGTAAAATCACAAAACTCATTATATTCCCCTTTACGCTGAGTGCTTTTATCGAAGTAGTAAAAAACATCAACTACAAAGTCTTCAACATCAAATTTGGTTTCACTGCAGAAAGCAGTTGCAGCATGGCAGGCTGTATTATGTACAATGTGACAACCACAACCGTGGAAAAAAAGACCAGGAGCCTTAGCCTTTGCCATGGGCATTATCCCATTAAACCTCCCCATGTTCACAGATGCGTTATCTGTAACAAATCCCACACAATTGTCCCAGGGTATATTGTTTGTAACTAAAACTTCATCTATTTTTGAGAATATGGCTTTGGCAGTGCCTGCCTCTTTCCCTTTGGTTATCCCCATATCCAGAAACTGTGTTGTAACTCTTTCTTTATCTAGGTCGAAAAGACGCACTGTTATGGGGTTAGGTTTTTGCAAACTGTTATCCCCAGAACCATCACTTGCTAAACAGTATGGATTTTCCTGCATGTGTTTTACCAGATCAGCCTTTAGCGTGATGGCTAATGCATCATTGAGAACGCATGTTGTTTTTGTGGCGCCACAACTGAAGTTCTGAGCAATTTGGGAATCTGGAAACATAGCCCTCATTAAGGGTGTGAAGTGGTCTGCTGCGGCTAGGGGGAGATTGTGGTGGACCAGAAAATTGACCATCTTCACCTCTGCAACAGTAACTGATTTGTCCGCAGAGGTTTTAAATTGAGACGATAAAGAGGGCTGTTTTCCTTTAACTTTAGAAAGTTCAATGTGCAAAGCACGGTTCTTGTGCCTCACAAGATCCCTTCTGCCCATATGACGGATGCACACGTCTTTGCTACAAATAGTACAGTAGAAATAATAAGGTGATTTAGAGGGCTTAACAAAATCAAAGATTCTACACCAGTCATGTTTGAACCTGCAGTTGTACTTATGTGACCCCTCTAATTTTCTAGTAGCAGCTTCCCTTGCCTTTTCTTGCACAGTGCAGTCATCCAAGTCTACAGTGCCTGGTTCCTCTACCGGCTGATTCCCCATAGCTGCCTCAGTGATTCTTTCAGTTGTGCTTGCAGTGTCCAACTCACTCGCCGTCAACTGTGGCAATAAATCTGTACTGGCACGTAATACTTTTGCTGGATACATTTCTCCTACACTCCCAGTTTCAGAATCTGTCATGATTGCCTCGGTCAGTATATCTGCCCTGACATTTCCGGTCTTTCTTTGGTTTAGTCCTCTATAACTGCCTCCTGTGATCCTTTCTCCTAACTGTGGGTTCTCTGGCTCACTCATCACGACCTGGGGTAATATATCTGTAACACCAACAAGGTAAAAAAAAAAAAAAAACAATTTCAATGTGTCATGTATCAGCAGACCGATGTCGGCTTTTGACTAAGAAAAAACACTCAGTGAAACCTCTTGAAAAAAAAACATTTTACAAAGTAATATAAAATTGTAAAATTGTAATTTAAAAACAAAAAGCGGACAGCAGGCAAGTTTGAATCACAATAAGCATGGCTGTTTGTTTTTGTCCGAAGGAAGGTTACTACCATTACATAAATCATAACTGTGCTTACAGGTGGGAGGATCAAGATAATAGTCCAGCTTGGCATGAGATTAAAATGAAGCCACTATATTAAAACAAATCGTACTAAATAGAGGAGAACTGACTTTATAAAAAATTGCAAGGAAAAAAAAATCAAAATGAGCAAAGTGAAAAAGGCTACACTGAAACTAAAATAAATTTAAAAAACACTAATGTCAGAGAAAAAAAATGTTTCCTTCTTACTTGTTGATACTGCAGAGTTCCTGGGGATTCGTGTCACAAACCTATCCATTTTAAGCTCACTAAGAAAAAAAGGGAAAGCAGACAGATGAAACACTGATTCTCTAGTGTGGGCTATTGAAAACCATGATCCCTAAGCACAGCTCATTGGAGCACCTAGCCTTGTAATCAGTCAAAAGTGTTGTGTATATAAGGGACCACCAAATAGAGGTCCCACCTAGAGCACAATCTGGTCCCCAGTTCTTCCCAGAGCCCATCCCACTACTCAACCCAGTCTATCGCACTGCCTAGGGCTTAGCTCAGCCCCGCCTGGATCCCAACACACTCAAAGGCCAGTCATACATGGGCATATAACAGAAAAAGCTGGCTAATGTTACAATTGATACAAATGGCTATGAACATACCATGACTATTGGCTTTGACCACTAATATTCCTTTGTGAGCTTTAAAAACACCTGCTAGTTAGGAAGCCATTTCTATTTTTGGATGTGAAGTGTGCAATTAAATGTGCACATCACGTAAACTGGTAATTCACGGAGTCATTCATAAACAGTATGCTGCCCTGCCTCTGATGCCACTCACCAGGCTATGTTGTTGTCCTGTTTAGAAGCTGAAGCAGCTCTGCGTCTAGTTGGTTATCAGCTCTGGTGCACACTCCCTCTGCGTTCTCACTGGCCTCAGCCCTGCTTCCTCCACTGGTTGGGGACTAGAATCTGGTCTGTACAGTGCTATTCGTGCCCCTCAAAAAATTGATATTCTTGTTAATGTATGGCACTTAAACACATACTCTTATTGCTCAACATATTTCTATGATGACGTATATAATCTAAAGCTAATTATGAAAGGCATTTTTACAAATAATGTATTAGTGAAGCACATGAAAGGCAAAGGGGAACCTTAATAAATATATATATCAACTAAACTTGTGAAGATGTGGTCTGTGGCTTAAATTGTCAACATCCCAGTTCCACCATTTAACCAAAGTGTGTGATCCTGGGCAGATCTGCAGCTCTGTGTTTTACTCTGAAAGTGTTTGACTGCAGAGCATATGTTAAAATATCATGCTGTTATTTAAAAAAGGCCTGACTATAGAGTTGCTCCATATATAACAATCGTGCAATTTAGGTATTTTTAACCACAAAGTTATTTGCCAATTGGCTTACTTATGGCAACGTATTCTAAAGTCTACTTCCATGGTGCCTCCATGTAGCAAAAACGGATGCAAAGCCCTTTTCTGTAAAGTCACTTCTGTTGGTGCAATGCATATACAAATTAAGAGGTTTATATGAATTTTGCCCCATAGAGCATGGACAGAGCTCTAATAGATGAGTTCCCTGCATCTGTAATGATTTGAAGTTTTCTTTTTTTGTTGTGTGTCAAAATGCCATGTTGTTCCGTTTTTATAATTGTGGTGGTAGACAGGCACAGTCCTGCCGCTCCTATGCAGTCTACCCACGACAGAGAAATAATCTATAACACAGGATGAAGGGCAACAGTGACAGCAAAAACTCTTATTGCCTGAGAGCATGTATTAATTATCATTGGCATGATGTACTCAAACTGAGGTCATGGCCTGCAAAACAGAAGTATTGATTTTGGCAGAGGGTTATAATTTAATGGTTCTGTACTCCAACTAAGATGCTCTCACGCACTAGTAAACCGATTCAACAATTAAATTATTAAAAGCTGAGGATGGCAGTCACGGGTGGGCAATAGAAAAGAAACGTTACAGTAAATTTACATTTTGCAGTTATAATAAAGCAATTACAAGTCCTGGATTCAAATTATGTCAAACATCGAATTCAATATGCAAAGTATTGGAGCGTCGGGTTAGGATGGATCGTTATGATCTCACCATTCCATGCGGCAGAGAACAATATCGGAAAGCAATGACTGCTGCAAAGGAAATAACTTCAAAATGCCAAACAACTAAGTGTACAAAATAATAAAAGATAGACAGGTGGACTGAAACTTCTGCGGGTTACTTAGAGAAGTGGAATTCCCAGTCCCAGAACAGTTGTGCTCAATTCAAACCATTCACCGAGTGATTGCCGTCAGAGGGTAGATGGAAGCATAGTGCAACATGTGACAAGGTGCTGTTGTGGGTGAGGCATTGCAATAGTCTAAGTGACTGGTAACTAAGGCTCCTATTTCAACTTTACACTTGCACAGGACATGAATGGACAAAATGGTCTCTACCACTTTAAGGGAGAACGTTTGTTGTCCTAGAGTCTCTCCAAAAGAGAACAATCATTATGGTTTAGAAAGCTAAGCTGTCCTGTCCTTGAACTTTTTCTCAAAATGAAAATCACTTAAAAAAATATATGCCCAATATTGTTTCTGAATAATTGATAAGAACATGCATAATTGAACAGATACTAAAAGAACTATCCTTCGGCCTGTTGTCACTCTCCCATCTCAGCACTGGTGGAACATTTCGGGAATCGAGAAGGGAACACAGTCACAGAACGGGCACTTACTTCTGCTGATCGCACTTCCGCGTCGCAATTTGCGCCAAAGTGATTGTTTCCACATGAGTTATTGCAATACTAGTATGTTTTATTTTTTGTCATTGCAGTGAATTTTTTGAAACGTGAAATATCCTAAATAATTTTTTGGTCACAGAATGTTGGCAAGTTACGTAGGGGGGCTGACAGCACTTTTTATTTACCTGGAGGCTGGCTTTTCCTGAAGTAATGATCCTCGCCTCCACGACGGAATTCAAAGGCGGCAACGGGTTCGGTGGATCCGAGGCTGCAGCAGGCAGGCACTGCCACTCGGAAACAAGGTCTGTCTCAGGCCGAAAAAGCTTGCAGGATGCACGTCGCACTCAGAGTAACCAAACGACTTTCCCGCGCACTGGCTCAACATGCCAGATGCCTGCGCCCAGAGCCAGCAGCACGCATGCGCAGTGCTACTGAGTCTCGTCAGGTGGGGGAAGGCGGGTGAAAGCCAGGAGCTGGCGGGTGGGCGGGTGTGTAGATGCTTTTGGCGGGTGTCACCCGCCAAAAGCGGGTGAGTTGAGAGCTATGGAAACCCCAGACACGTGTTTCGGTCTGGTTTGACTTCATCAGTAGGGTGGATCTGTGCCTCTCTAAGAATAGTGAGCAAGGGGTCCACGTCTGGATTCACCTAGTACCTTAGGGTGAGACCCAAAGTTACTTAAATATGCTAATTAAAAAGGGGGTCCTGGGAGTCCCTTTGCCAGACATTAGTCCTGGTTACAAGAGACTTACCCAGAGCTTTAGCTCACTATCTTTTACAGAGAAGAAATATCCCAAACATATCAGTCTTTGTCCTGCCCAGGGGCAGTCCAGCACCGAAATGCTAGGCAATTCTCCTCCGAACAAGAGTACCAACAAAAACCCCAGACACGTGTTTCGGTCTGGTTGGACCTCATCAGTAGGGTGAATCTGTGCCTCTCTAAGAATAGTGAGCAAGGGGTCCACGTCTGGATTCCCCTAATAACTTACGGTGAGACCCAAAGTTACTTAAATATGCTAATTAAAAAGGCGGGTCCTGGGAGTCCCTCTGCCAGACATTAGTCCTGGTTACAAGAGACTTACCCAGAGTCTTTAGCTCACTATCTTTCACAGAGAAGAAATATCCCAAACATATCAGTCTTTGTCCTGCCCAGGGGCAGTCCAGCACCGAAATGCTAGGTAATTCTCCTCTGAACAAGAGTACCAACAGAAACCCCAGACACGTGTTTCGGTCTGGTTGGACCTCATCAGTAGGGTGGATCTGTGCCTCTCTAAGAATAGTGAGCAAGGGGTCCACGTCTGGATTCCCCTAGTAACTTAGGGTGAGACCCAAAGTTACTTAAATATGCTAATTAAAAAGGGGGGTCCGGGGAGTCCCTCTGCCAGACATTAGTCCTGGTTACAAGAGACTTACCCAGAGTCTTTAGCTCACTATCTTTCACAGACAAGAAATATCCCAAACATATCAGTCTTTGTCCTGCCCAGGGGCAGTCCAGCACCGAAATGCTAGGCAATTCTCCTCTGAACAAGAGTACCAATATAAACCCCAGACACGTGTTTCGGTCTGGTTGGATTTCATCAGTAGGGTGGATCTGTGCCTCTCTAAGAATAGTGAGCAAGGGTCCACGTCTGGATTACCCTAGTAACTTAGGGTGAGACCCAAAGTTACTTAAATATGCTAATTAAAAAGGGGGTTACGGGGAGTCCCTCTGCCAGACATTAGTCCTGGTACAAGAGACTTACCCAGAGTCTTTAGCTCACTATCTTTCACAGAGAAGAAATATCCCAAACATATCAGTCTTTGTCCTGCCGAGGGCCAGTCCAGCACCGAAATGCTAGGCAATTCTCCTCTGAACAAGAGTACCAAGAGAAACCCCAGACACGTGTTTCGGTCTGGTTGGACCTCATCAGTAGGGTGGATCTGTGCCTCTCTAAGAATAGTGAGCAAGGGGTCCACGTCTGGATTCCCCTAGTAACTTAGGGTGAGACCCAAAGTTACTTAAATATGCTAATTAAAAAGGGGGGTCCTGGGAGTCCCTTTGCCAGACATTAGTCCTGGTTACAAGAGACTTACCCAGAGTCTTTAGCTCACTATCTTTCACAGAGAAGAAATATCCCAAACATATCAGTCTTTGTCCTGCCCAGGGGCAGTCCAGCACCGAAATGCTAGGTAATTCTCCTCTGAACAAGAGTACCAACAGAAACCCCAGACACGTGTTTCGGTCTGGTTGGACCTCATCAGTAGGGTGGATCTGTGCCTCTCTAAGAATAGTGAGCAAGGGGTCCACGTCTGGATTCCCCTAGTAACTTAGGGTGAGACCCAAAGTTACTTAAATATGCTAATTACAAAGGGGGGTCCTGGAAGTCCCTCTGCCAGACATTAGTCCTGGTTACAAGAGACTTACCCAGAGTCTTTAGCTCACTATCTTTCACAGAGAAGAAATATCCCAAACATATCAGTCTTTGTCCTGCCCAGGGGCAGTCCAGCACCGAAATGCTAGGCAATTCTCCTCTGAACAAGAGTACCAATATAAACCCCAGACACGTGTTTCGGTCTGGTTGGACCTCATCAGTAGGGTGGATCTGTGCCTCTCTAAGAATAGTGAGCAAGGGGTCCACGTCTGGATTCCCCTTGTAACTTAGGGTGAGACCCAAAGTTACTTAAATATGCTAATTACAAAGGGGGGTCCTGGGAGTCCCTCTGCCAGACATTAGTCCTGGTTACAAGAGACTTACCCAGAGTTTTTAGCTCACTATCTTTCACAGAGAAGAAATATCCCAAACATATCAGTCTTTGTCCTGCCCAGGGGCAGTCCAGCACCGAAATGCTAGGCAATTCTCCTCTGAACAAGAGTCCCAATATAAACCCCAGACACGTGTTTCGGTCTGGTTGGATTTCATCAGTAGGGTGGATCTGTGCCTCTCTAAGAATAGTGAGCAAGGGTCCACGTCTGGATTCCCCTAGTAACTTAGGGTGAGACCCAAAGTTACTTAAATATGCTAATTACAAAGGGGGGGTCCTGGGAGTCCCTCTGCCAGACATTAGTCCTGGTTACAAGAGACTTACCCAGAGTCTTTAGCTCACTATCTTTCACAGAGAAGAAATATCCCAAACATATCAGTCTTTGTCCTGCCCAGGGGCAGTCCAGCACCGAAATGCTAGGCAATTCTCCTCTGAACAAGAGTACCAAGAGAAACCCCAGACACGTGTTTCGGTCTGGTTGGACCTCATCAGTAGGGTGGATCTGTGCCTCTCTAAGAATAGTGAGCAAGGGGTCCACGTCTGGATTCCCCTAGTAACTTACGGTGAGACCCAAAGTTACTTAAATATGCTAATTAAAAAGGGGGGTCCTGGGAGTCCCTTTGCCAGACATTAGTCCTGGTTACAAGAGACGTACCCAGAGTCTTTAGCTCACTATCTTTCACAGAGAAGAAATATCCCAAACATATCAGTCTTTGTCCTGCCCAGGGGCAGTCCAGCACCAAAATGCTAGGTAATTCTCCTCTGAACAAGAGTACCAACAGAAACCCCAGACACGTGTTTCGGTCTGGTTGGACCTCATCAGTAGGGTGGATCTGTGCCTCTCTAAGAATAGTGAGCAAGGGGTCCACGTCTGGATTCCCCTAGTAACTTAGGGTGAGACCCAAAGTTACTTAAATATGCTAATTACAAAGGGGGGTCCTGGTTACAAGAGACTTAGCCAGAGTCTTTAGCTCACTATCTTTCACAGAGAAGAAATATCCCAAACATATCAGTCTTTGTCCTGCCCAGGGGCAGTCCAGCACCGAAATGCTAGGCAATTCTCCTCTGAACAAGAGTACCAATATAAACCCCAGACACGTGTTTCGGTCTGGTTGGACCTCATCAGTAGGGTGGATCTGTGCCTCTCTAAGAATAGTGAGCAAGGGGTCCACGTCTGGATTCCCCTTGTAACTTAGGGTGAGACCAAAGTTACTTAAATATGCTAATTACAAAGGGGGGTCCTGGGAGTCCCTCTGCCAGACATTAGTCCTGGTTACAAGAGACTTACCCAGAGTCTTTAGCTCACTATCTTTCACAGAGAAGAAATATCCCAAACATATCAGTCTTTGTCCTGCCCAGGGGCAGTCCAGCACCGAAATGCTAGGCAATTCTCCTCTGAACAAGAGTACCAATATAAACCCCAGACACATGTTTCGGTCTGGTTGGATTTCATCAGTAGGGTGGATCTGTGCCTCTCTAAGAATAGTGAGCAAGGGTCCACGTCTGGATTCCCCTAGTAACTTAGGGTGAGACCCAAAGTTACTTAAATATGCTAATTAAAAAGGGGGTTACTGGGAGTCCCTCTGCCAGACATTAGTCCTGGTACAAGAGACTTACCCAGAGTCTTTAGCTCACTATCTTTCACAGAGAAGAAATATCCCAAACATATCAGTCTTTGTCCTGCCGAGGGCCAGTCCAGCACCGAAATGCTAGGCAATTCTCCTCTGAACAAGAGTACCAAGAGAAACCCCAGACACGTGTTTCGGTCTGGTTTGACTTCATCAGTAGGGTGGATCTGTGCCTCTCTAAGAATAGTGAGCAAGGGGTCCACGTCTGGATTCACCTAGTACCTTAGGGTGAGACCCAAAGTTACTTAAATATGCTAATTAAAAAGGGGGTCCTGGGAGTCCCTTTGCCAGACATTAGTCCTGGTTACAAGAGACTTACCCAGAGCTTTAGCTCACTATCTTTCACAGAGAAGAAATATCCCAAACATATCAGTCTTTGTCCTGCCCAGGGGCAGTCCAGCACCGAAATGCTAGGCAATTCTCCTCCGAACAAGAGTACCAACAAAAACCCCAGACACGTGTTTCGGTCTGGTTGGACCTCATCAGTAGGGTGAATCTGTGCCTCTCTAAGAATAGTGAGCAAGGGGTCCACGTCTGGATTCCCCTAGTAACTTACGGTGAGACCCAAAGTTACTTAAATATGCTAATTAAAAAGGCGGGTCCTGGGAGTCCCTCTGCCAGACATTAGTCCTGGTTACAAGAGACTTACCCAGAGTCTTTAGCTCACTATCTTTCACAGAGAAGAAATATCCCAAACATATCAGTCTTTGTCCTGCCCAGGGGCAGTCCAGCACCGAAATGCTAGGTAATTCTCCTCTGAACAAGAGTACCAACAGAAACCCCAGACACGTGTTTCGGTCTGGTTGGACCTCATCAGTAGGGTGGATCTGTGCCTCTCTAAGAATAGTGAGCAAGGGGTCCACGTCTGGATTCCCCTAGTAACTTAGGGTGAGACCCAAAGTTACTTAAATATGCTAATTAAAAAGGGGGGTCGGGGGAGTCCCTCTGCCAGACATTAGTCCTGGTTACAAGAGACTTACCCAGAGTCTTTAGCTCACTATCTTTCACAGAGAAGAAATATCCCAAACATATCAGTCTTTGTCCTGCCCAGGGGCAGTCCAGCACCGAAATGCTAGGCAATTCTCCTCTGAACAAGAGTACCAACAGAAACCCCAGACAGGCGTTTCGGTCTGGTTGGACTTCATCAGTAGGGTGGATCTGTGCCTCTCTAAGAATAGTGAGCAAGGGGTCCACGTCTGGATTCCCCTAGTAACTTAGGGTGAGACTCAAAATTACTTAAATATGCTAATTAAAAAGGAGGTCCTGGGAGTCCGTCTGCCAGACATTAGTCCTGGTTACAAGAGACTTACCCAGAGTCTTTAGCTCACTATCTTTCACAGAGAAGAAATATCCCAAACATATCAGTCTTTGTCCTGCCCAGGGGCAGTCCAGCACCGAAATGCTAGGTAATTCTCCTCTGAACAAGAGTACCAACAGAAACCCCAGACACGTGTTTCGGTCTGGTTGGACCTCATCAGTAGGGTGGATCTGTGCCTCTCTAAGAATAGTGAGCAAGGGGTCCACGTCTGGATTCCCCTAGTAACTTAGGGTGAGACCCAAAGTTACTTAAATATGCTAATTACAAAGGGGGGTCCTGGAAGTCCCTCTGCCAGACATTAGTCCTGGTTACAAGAGACTTACCCAGAGTCTTTAGCTCACTATCTTTCACAGAGAAGAAATATCCCAAACATATCAGTCTTTGTCCTGCCCAGGGGCAGTCCAGCACCGAAATGCTAGGTAATTCTCCTCTGAACAAGAGTACCAATATAAACCCCAGACACGTGTTTCGGTCTGGTTGGACCTCATCAGTAGGGTGGATCTGTGCCTCTCTAAGAATAGTGAGCAAGGGGTCCACGTCTGGATTCCCCTTGTAACTTAGGGTGAGACCCAAAGTTACTTAAATATGCTAATTACAAAGGGGGGTCCTGGGAGTCCCTCTGCCAGACATTAGTCCTGGTTACAAGAGACTTACCCAGAGTTTTTAGCTCACTATCTTTCACAGAGAAGAAATATCCCAAACATATCAGTCTTTGTCCTGCCCAGGGGCAGTCCAGCACCGAAATGCTAGGCAATTCTCCTCTGAACAAGAGTCCCAATATAAACCCCAGACACGTGTTTCGGTCTGGTTGGATTTCATCAGTAGGGTGGATCTGTGCCTCTCTAAGAATAGTGAGCAAGGGTCCACGTCTGGATTCCCCTAGTAACTTAGGGTGAGACCCAAAGTTACTTAAATATGCTAATTACAAAGGGGGGGTCCTGGGAGTCCCTCTGCCAGACATTAGTCCTGGTTACAAGAGACTTACCCAGAGTCTTTAGCTCACTATCTTTCACAGAGAAGAAATATCCCAAACATATCAGTCTTTGTCCTGCCCAGGGGCAGTCCAGCACCGAAATGCTAGGCAATTCTCCTCTGAACAAGAGTACCAAGAGAAACCCCAGACACGTGTTTCGGTCTGGTTGGACCTCATCAGTAGGGTGGATCTGTGCCTCTCTAAGAATAGTGAGCAAGGGGTCCACGTCTGGATTCACCTAGTAACTTACGGTGAGACCCAAAGTTACTTAAATATGCTAATTAAAAAGGGGGGTCCTGGGAGTCCCTTTGCCAGACATTAGTCCTGGTTACAAGAGACGTACCCAGAGTCTTTAGCTCACTATCTTTCACAGAGAAGAAATATCCCAAACATATCAGTCTTTGTCCTGCCCAGGGGCAGTCCAGCACCAAAATGCTAGGTAATTCTCCTCTGAACAAGAGTACCAACAGAAACCCCAGACACGTGTTTCGGTCTGGTTGGACCTCATCAGTAGGGTGGATCTGTGCCTCTCTAAGAATAGTGAGCAAGGGGTCCACGTCTGGATTCCCCTAGTAACTTAGGGTGAGACCCAAAGTTACTTAAATATGCTAATTACAAAGGGGGGTCCTGGTTACAAGAGACTTAGCCAGAGTCTTTAGCTCACTATCTTTCACAGAGAAGAAATATCCCAAACATATCAATCTTTGTCCTGCCCAGGGGCAGTCCAGCACCGAAATGCTAGGCAATTCTCCTCTGAACAAGAGTACCAATATAAACCCCAGACACGTGTTTCAGTCTGGTTGGACCTCATCAGTAGGGTGGATCTGTGCCTCTCTAAGAATAGTGAGCAAGGGGTCCACGTCTGGATTCCCCTTGTAACTTAGGGTGAGACCAAAGTTACTTAAATATGCTAATTACAAAGGGGGGTCCTGGGAGTCCCTCTGCCAGACATTAGTCCTGGTTACAAGAGACTTACCCAGAGTCTTTAGCTCACTATCTTTCACAGAGAAGAAATATCCCAAACATATCAGTCTTTGTCCTGCCCAGGGGCAGTCCAGCACCGAAATGCTAGGCAATTCTCCTCTGAACAAGAGTACCAATATAAACCCCAGACACATGTTTCGGTCTGGTTGGATTTCATCAGTAGGGTGGATCTGTGCCTCTCTAAGAATAGTGAGCAAGGGTCCACGTCTGGATTCCCCTAGTAACTTAGGGTGAGACCCAAAGTTACTTAAATATGCTAATTAAAAAGGGGGTTACTGGGAGTCCCTCTGCCAGACATTAGTCCTGGTACAAGAGACTTACCCAGAGCTTTAGCTCACTATCTTTCACAGAGAAGAAATATCCCAAACATATCAGTCTTTGTCCTGCCCAGGGGCAGTCCAGCACCGAAATGCTAGGCAATTCTCCTCCGAACAAGAGTACCAACAAAAACCCCAGACACGTGTTTCGGTCTGGTTGGACCTCATCAGTAGGGTGAATCTGTGCCTCTCTAAGAATAGTGAGCAAGGGGTCCACGTCTGGATTCCCCTAGTAACTTACGGTGAGACCCAAAGTTACTTAAATATGCTAATTAAAAAGGCGGGTCCTGGGAGTCCCTCTGCCAGACATTAGTCCTGGTTACAAGAGACTTACCCAGAGTCTTTAGCTCACTATCTTTCACAGAGAAGAAATATCCCAAACATATCAGTCTTTGTCCTGCCCAGGGGCAGTCCAGCACCGAAATGCTAGGTAATTCTCCTCTGAACAAGAGTACCAACAGAAACCCCAGACACGTGTTTCGGTCTGGTTGGACCTCATCATTAGGGTGGATCTGTGCCTCTCTAAGAATAGTGAGCAAGGGGTCCACGTCTGGATTCCCCTAGTAACTTAGGGTGAGACCCAAAGTTACTTAAATATGCTAATTAAAAAGGGGGGTCCGGGGAGTCCCTCTGCCAGACATTAGTCCTGGTTACAAGAGACTTACCCAGAGTCTTTAGCTCACTATCTTTCACAGAGAAGAAATATCCCAAACATATCAGTCTTTGTCCTGCCCAGGGGCAGTCCAGCACCGAAATGCTAGGCAATTCTCCTCTGAACAAGAGTACCAACAGAAACCCCAGACAGGCGTTTCGGTCTGGTTGGACCTCATCAGTAGGGTGGATCTGTGCCTCTCTAAGAATAGTGAGCAAGGGGTCCACGTCTGGATTCCCCTAGTAACTTAGGGTGAGACTCAAAATTACTTAAATATGCTAATTAAAAAGGAGGTCCTGGGAGTCCGTCTGCCAGACATTAGTCCTGGTTACAAGAGACTTACCCAGAGTCTTTAGCTCACTATCTTTCACAGAGAAGAAATATCCCAAACATATCAGTCGTTGTCCTGCCCAGGGGCAGTCCAGCACCGAAATGCTAGGTAATTCTCCTCTGAACAAGAGTACCAACAGAAACCCCAGACACGTGTTTCGGTCTGGTTGGACCTCATCAGTAGGGTGGATCTGTGCCTCTCTAAGAATAGTGAGCAAGGGGTCCACGTCTGGATTCCCCTAGTAACTTAGGGTGAGACCCAAAGTTACTTAAATATGCTAATTACAAAGGGGGGTCCTGGAAGTCCCTCTGCCAGACATTAGTCCTGGTTACAAGAGACTTACCCAGAGTCTTTAGCTCACTATCTTTCACAGAGAAGAAATATCCCAAACATATCAGTCTTTGTCCTGCCCAGGGGCAGTCCAGCACCGAAATGCTAGGTAATTCTCCTCTGAACAAGAGTACCAATATAAACCCCAGACACGTGTTTCGGTCTGGTTGGACCTCATCAGTAGGGTGGATCTGTGCCTCTCTAAGAATAGTGAGCAAGGGGTCCACGTCTGGATTCCCCTTGTAACTTAGGGTGAGACCCAAAGTTACTTAAATATGCTAATTACAAAGGGGGGTCCTGGGAGTCCCTCTGCCAGACATTAGTCCTGGTTACAAGAGACTTACCCAGAGTTTTTAGCTCACTATCTTTCACAGAGAAGAAATATCCCAAACATATCAGTCTTTGTCCTGCCCAGGGGCAGTCCAGCACCGAAATGCTAGGCAATTCTCCTCTGAACAAGAGTCCCAATATAAACCCCAGACACGTGTTTCGGTCTGGTTGGATTTCATCAGTAGGGTGGATCTGTGCCTCTCTAAGAATAGTGAGCAAGGGTCCACGTCTGGATTCCCCTAGTAACTTAGGGTGAGACCCAAAGTTACTTAAATATGCTAATTACAAAGGGGGGGTCCTGGGAGTCCCTCTGCCAGACATTAGTCCTGGTTACAAGAGACTTACCCAGAGTCTTTAGCTCACTATCTTTCACAGAGAAGAAATATCCCAAACATATCAGTCTTTGTCCTGCCCAGGGGCAGTCCAGCACCGAAATGCTAGGCAATTCTCCTCTGAACAAGAGTACCAAGAGAAACCCCAGACACGTGTTTCGGTCTGGTTGGACCTCATCAGTAGGGTGGATCTGTGCCTCTCTAAGAATAGTGAGCAAGGGGTCCACGTCTGGATTCCCCTAGTAACTTACGGTGAGACCCAAAGTTACTTAAATATGCTAATTAAAAAGGGGGGTCCTGGGAGTCCCTTTGCCAGACATTAGTCCTGGTTACAAGAGACGTACCCAGAGTCTTTAGCTCACTATCTTTCACAGAGAAGAAATATCCCAAACATATCAGTCTTTGTCCTGCCCAGGGGCAGTCCAGCACCAAAATGCTAGGTAATTCTCCTCTGAACAAGAGTACCAACAGAAACCCCAGACACGTGTTTCGGTCTGGTTGGACCTCATCAGTAGGGTGGATCTGTGCCTCTCTAAGAATAGTGAGCAAGGGGTCCACGTCTGGATTCCCCTAGTAACTTAGGGTGAGACCCAAAGTTACTTAAATATGCTAATTACAAAGGGGGGTCCTGGTTACAAGAGACTTAGCCAGAGTCTTTAGCTCACTATCTTTCACAGAGAAGAAATATCCCAAACATATCAGTCTTTGTCCTGCCCAGGGGCAGTCCAGCACCGAAATGCTAGGCAATTCTCCTCTGAACAAGAGTACCAATATAAACCCCAGACACGTGTTTCGGTCTGGTTGGACCTCATCAGTAGGGTGGATCTGTGCCTCTCTAAGAATAGTGAGCAAGGGGTCCACGTCTGGATTCCCCTTGTAACTTAGGGTGAGACCAAAGTTACTTAAATATGCTAATTACAAAGGGGGGTCCTGGGAGTCCCTCTGCCAGACATTAGTCCTGGTTACAAGAGACTTACCCAGAGTCTTTAGCTCACTATCTTTCACAGAGAAGAAATATCCCAAACATATCAGTCTTTGTCCTGCCCAGGGGCAGTCCAGCACCGAAATGCTAGGCAATTCTCCTCTGAACAAGAGTACCAATATAAACCCCAGACACGTGTTTCGGTCTGGTTGGATTTCATCAGTAGGGTGGATCTGTGCCTCTCTAAGAATAGTGAGCAAGGGTCCACGTCTGGATTCCCCTAGTAACTTAGGGTGAGACCCAAAGTTACTTAAATATGCTAATTAAAAAGGGGGTTACTGGGAGTCCCTCTGCCAGACATTAGTCCTGGTACAAGAGACTTACCCAGAGTCTTTAGCTCACTATCTTTCACAGAGAAGAAATATCCCAAACATATCAGTCTTTGTCCTGCCGAGGGCCAGTCCAGCACCGAAATGCTAGGCAATTCTCCTCTGAACAAGAGTACCAAGAGAAACCCCAGACACGTGTTTCGGTCTGGTTTGACTTCATCAGTAGGGTGGATCTGTGCCTCTCTAAGAATAGTGAGCAAGGGGTCCACGTCTGGATTCACCTAGTACCTTAGGGTGAGACCCAAAGTTACTTAAATATGCTAATTAAAAAGGGGGGTCCTGGGAGTCCCTTTGCCAGACATTAGTCCTGGTTACAAGAGACTTACCCAGAGCTTTAGCTCACTATCTTTCACAGAGAAGAAATATCCCAAACATATCAGTCTTTGTCCTGCCCAGGGGCAGTCCAGCACCGAAATGCTAGGCAATTCTCCTCCGAACAAGAGTACCAACAAAAACCCCAGACACGTGTTTCGGTCTGGTTGGACCTCATCAGTAGGGTGAATCTGTGCCTCTCTAAGAATAGTGAGCAAGGGGTCCACGTCTGGATTCCCCTAGTAACTTACGGTGAGACCCAAAGTTACTTAAATATGCTAATTAAAAAGGCGGGTCCTGGGAGTCCCTCTGCCAGACATTAGTCCTGGTTACAAGAGACTTACCCAGAGTCTTTAGCTCACTATCTTTCACAGAGAAGAAATATCCCAAACATATCAGTCTTTGTCCTGCCCAGGGGCAGTCCAGCACCGAAATGCTAGGTAATTCTCCTCTGAACATGAGTACCAACAGAAACCCCAGACACGTGTTTCGGTCTGGTTGGACCTCATCAGTAGGGTGGATCTGTGCCTCTCTAAGAATAGTGAGCAAGGGGTCCACGTCTGGATTCCCCTAGTAACTTAGGGTGAGACCCAAAGTTACTTAAATATGCTAATTAAAAAGGGGGGTCCGGGGAGTCCCTCTGCCAGACATTAGTCCTGGTTACAAGAGACTTACCCAGAGTCTTTAGCTCACTATCTTTCACAGAGAAGAAATATCCCAAACATATCAGTCTTTGTCCTGCCCAGGGGCAGTCCAGCACCGAAATGCTAGGCAATTCTCCTCTGAACAAGAGTACCAACAGAAACCCCAGACAGGCGTTTCGGTCTGGTTGGACCTCATCAGTAGGGTGGATCTGTGCCTCTCTAAGAATAGTGAGCAAGGGGTCCACGTCTGGATTCCCCTAGTAACTTAGGGTGAGACTCAAAATTACTTAAATATGCTAATTAAAAAGGAGGTCCTGGGAGTCCGTCTGCCAGACATTAGTCCTGGTTACAAGAGACTTACCCAGAGTCTTTAGCTCACTATCTTTCACAGAGAAGAAATATCCCAAACATATCAGTCTTTGTCCTGCCCAGGGGCAGTCCAGCACCGAAATGCTAGGTAATTCTCCTCTGAACAAGAGTACCAACAGAAACCCCAGACACGTGTTTCGGTCTGGTTGGACCTCATCAGTAGGGTGGATCTGTGCCTCTCTAAGAATAGTGAGCAAGGGGTCCACGTCTGGATTCCCCTAGTAACTTAGGGTGAGACCCAAAGTTACTTAAATATGCTAATTACAAAGGGGGGTCCTGGAAGTCCCTCTGCCAGACATTAGTCCTGGTTACAAGAGACTTACCCAGAGTCTTTAGCTCACTATCTTTCACAGAGAAGAAATATCCCAAACATATCAGTCTTTGTCCTGCCCAGGGGCAGTCCAGCACCGAAATGCTAGGCAATTCTCCTCTGAACAAGAGTACCAATATAAACCCCAGACACGTGTTTCAGTCTGGTTGGACCTCATCAGTAGGGTGGCTTTGTGCCTCTCTAAGAATAGTGAGCAAGGGGTCCACGTCTGGATTCCCCTTGTAACTTAGGGTGAGACCCAAATTTACTTAAATATGCTAATTACAAAGGGGGGTCCTGGGAGTCCCTCTGCCAGACATTAGTCCTGGTTACAAGAGACTTACCCAGAGTCTTTAGCTCACTATCTTTCACAGAGAAGAAATATCCCAAACATATCAGTCTTTGTCCTGCCCAGGGGCAGTCCAGAACCGAAATGCTAGGCAATTCTCCTCTGAACAAGAGTCCCAATATAAACCCCAGACAGGTGTTTCGGTCTGGTTGGATTTCATCAGTAGGGTGGATCTGTGCCTCTCTAAGAATAGTGAGCAAGGGTCCACGTCTGGATTCCCCTAGTAACTTAGGGTGAGACCCAAAGTTACTTAAATATGCTAATTACAAAGGGGGGGTCCTGGGAGTCCCTCTGCCAGACATTAGTCCTGGTTACAAGAGACTTACCCAGAGTCTTTAGCTCACTATCTTTCACAGAGAAGAAATATCCCAAACATATCAGTCTTTGTCCTGCCCAGGGGCAGTCCAACACCGAAATGCTAGGCAATTCTCCTCTGAACAAGAGTACCAAGAGAAACCCCAGACACGTGTTTCGGTCTGGTTGGACCTCATCAGTAGGGTGGATCTGTGCCTCTCTAAGAATAGTGAGCAAGGGGTCCACGTCTGGATTCCCCTAGTAACTTAGGGTGAGACCCAAAGTTACTTAAATATGCTAATTAAAAAGGGGGGTCCTGGGAGTCCCTTTGCCAGACATTAGTCCTGGTTACAAGAGACGTACCCAGAGTCTTTAGCTCACTATCTTTCACAGAGAAGAAATATCCCAAACATATCAGTCTTTGTCCTGCCCAGGGGCAGTCCAGCACCAAAATGCTAGGTAATTCTCCTCTGAACAAGAGTACCAACAGAAACCCCAGACACGTGTTTCGGTCTGGTTGGACCTCATCAGTAGGGTGGATCTGTGCCTCTCTAAGAATAGTGAGCAAGGGGTCCACGTCTGGATTCCCCTAGTAACTTAGGGTGAGACCCAAAGTTACTTAAATATGCTAATTACAAAGGGGGGTCCTGGGAGTCCCTCTGCCAGACATTAGTCCTGGTTACAAGAGACTTAGCCAGAGTCTTTAGCTCACTATCTTTCACAGAGAAGAAATATCCCAAACATATCAGTCTTTGTCCTGCCCAGGGGCAGTCCAGCACCGAAATGCTAGGCAATTCTCCTCTGAACAAGAGTACCAATATAAACCCCAGACACGTGTTTCGGTCTGGTTGGACCTCATCAGTAGGGTGGATCTGTGCCTCTCTAAGAATAGTGAGCAAGGGGTCCACGTCTGGATTCCCCTTGTAACTTAGGGTGAGACCAAAGTTACTTAAATATGCTAATTACAAAGGGGGGTCCTGGGAGTCCCTCTGCCAGACATTAGTCCTGGTTACAAGAGACTTACCCAGAGTCTTTAGCTCACTATCTTTCACAGAGAAGAAATATCCCAAACATATCAGTCTTTGTCCTGCCCAGGGGCAGTCCAGCACCGAAATGCTAGGCAATTCTCCTCTGAACAAGAGTACCAATATAAACCCCAGACACGTGTTTCGGTCTGGTTGGATTTCATCAGTAGGGTGGATCTGTGCCTCTCTAAGAATAGTGAGCAAGGGTCCACGTCTGGATTCCCCTAGTAACTTAGGGTGAGACCCACAGTTACTTAAATATGCTAATTAAAAAGGGGGTTACTGGGAGTCCCTCTGCCAGACATTAGTCCTGGTACAAGAGACTTACCCAGAGTCTTTAGCTCACTATCTTTCACAGAGAAGAAATATCCCAAACATATCAGTCTTTGTCCTGCCGAGGGCCAGTCCAGCACCGAAATGCTAGGCAATTCTCCTCTGAACAAGAGTACCAAGAGAAACCCCAGACACGTGTTTCGGTCTGGTTTGACTTCATCAGTAGGGTGGATCTGTGCCTCTCTAAGAATAGTGAGCAAGGGGTCCACGTCTGGATTCACCTAGTACCTTAGGGTGAGACCCAAAGTTACTTAAATATGCTAATTAAAAAGGGGGGTCCTGGGAGTCCCTTTGCCAGACATTAGTCCTGGTTACAAGAGACTTACCCAGAGCTGTAGCTCACTATCTTTCACAGAGAAGAAATATCCCAAACATATCAGTCTTTGTCCTGCCCAGGGGCAGTCCAGCACCGAAATGCTAGGCAATTCTCCTCCGAACAAGAGTACCAACAAAAACCCCAGACACGTGTTTCGGTCTGGTTGGACCTCATCAGTAGGGTGAATCTGTGCCTCTCTAAGAATAGTGAGCAAGGGGTCCACGTCTGGATTCCCCTAGTAACTTACGGTGAGACCCAAAGTTACTTAAATATGCTAATTAAAAAGGCGGGTCCTGGGAGTCCCTCTGCCAGACATTAGTCCTGGTTACAAGAGACTTACCCAGAGTCTTTAGCTCACTATCTTTCACAGAGAAGAAATATCCCAAACATATCAGTCTTTGTCCTGCCCAGGGGCAGTCCAGCACCGAAATGCTAGGTAATTCTCCTCTGACCAAGAGTACCAACAGAAACCCCAGACACGTGTTTCGGTCTGGTTGGACCTCATCAGTAGGGTGGATCTGTGCCTCTCTAAGAATAGTGAGCAAGGGGTCCACGTCTGGATTCCCCTAGTAACTTAGGGTGAGACCCAAAGTTACTTAAATATGCTAATTAAAAAGGGGGGTCCGGGGAGTCCCTCTGCCAGACATTAGTCCTGGTTACAAGAGACTTACCCAGAGTCTTTAGCTCACTATCTTTCACAGAGAAGAAATATCCCAAACATATCAGTCTTTGTTCTGCCCAGGGGCAGTCCAGCACCGAAATGCTAGGCAATTCTCCTCTGAACAAGAGTACCAACAGAAACCCCAGACAGGCGTTTCGGTCTGGTTGGACCTCATCAGTAGGGTGGATCTGTGCCTCTCTAAGAATAGTCAGCAAGGGGTCCACGTCTGGATTCTCCTAGTAACTTAGGGTGAGACTCAAAATTACTTAAATATGCTAATTAAAAAGGAGGTCCTGGGAGTCCATCTGCCAGACATTAGTCCTGGTTACAAGAGACTTACCCAGAGTCTTTAGCTCACTATCTTTCACAGAGAAGAAATATCCCAAACATATCAGTCTTTGTCCTGCCCAGGGGCAGTCCAGCACCGAAATGCTAGGCAATTCTCCTCTGAACAAGAGTACCAATATAAACCCCAGACACGTGTTTCGGTCTGGTTGGACCTCATCAGTAGGGTGGATCTGTGCCTCTCTAAGAATAGTGAGCAAGGGGTCCACGTCTGGATTCCCCTTGTAACTTAGGGTGAGACCCAAAGTTACTTAAATATGCTAATTAAAAAGGGGGTCCTGGGAGTCCCTCTGCCAGACATTAGTCCTGGTTACAAGAGACTTACCCAGAGTCTTTAGCTCACTATCTTTCACAGAGAAGAAATATCCCAAACATATCAGTCTTTGTCCTGCTCAGGGGCAGTCCAGCACCGAAATGCTAGGCAATTCTCCTCTGAACAAGAGTACCAACAGAAACCCCAGACACTTGTTTCGGTCTGGTTGGACCTCATCGGTAGGGTGGTTCTGTGCCTCTCTAAGAATAGTGAGCAAGGGGTCCACGTCTGGATTCCCCTAGTAACTTAGGGTGAGACCCAAAGTTACTTAAATATGCTAATTAAAAGGGGGGTTACTGGGAGTCCCTCTGCCAGACATTAGTCCTGGTACAAGAGACTTACCCAGAGTCTTTAGCTCACTATCTTTCACAGAGAAGAAATATCCCAAACATATCAGTCTTTGTCCTGCCCAGGGGCAGTCCAGCACCGAAACGCTAGGCAATTCTCCTCTGAACAAGAGTACCATCAAAAACCCCAGACATGTGTTTCAGTCTGGTTGGCCCTCATCAGTAGGGTGGATCTGTGCCTCTCTAAGAATAGTGAGCAAGGGGTCCATGTCTGGATTCCCCTAGTAACTTAGGGTGAGACCCAAAGTTACTTAAATATGCTAATTAAAAAGGGGGGTCCTGGGAGTCCCTCTGCCAGACATTAGTCCTGGTTACAAGAGACTTACCCAGAGTCTTTAGCTCACTATCTTTCACAGAGAAGAAATATCCCAAACATATCAGTCTTTGTCCTGCCCAGGGGCAGTCCAGCACCGAAATGCTAGGCAATTCTCCTCTGAACAAGAGTACCAACAGAAACCCCAGACACGTTTTTCAGTCTGGTTGGACCTCATCAGTAGGGTGGATCTGTGCCTCTCTAAGAATAGTGAGCAAGGGGTCCACATCTGGATTTCCCTAGTAACTTAGGGTGAGACCCAAAGTTATTTAAATATGCTAATTAAAAAGGGGGGTCCTGGGAGTCCCTCTGCCAGGCATTAGTCCTGGTTACAAGAGACTTACCCATAGTCTTTAGCTCACTATCTTTCACAGAGAAGAAATATCCCAAACATATCAGTCTTTGTCCTGCCCAGGGGCAGTCCAGCACCGAAATGCTAGGCAATTCTCCTCTGAACAAGAGTACCAACAGAAACCCCACACATGTGTTCCGGTCTGGTTGGACCTCATCAGTAGGGTGGATCTGTGCCTCTCTAAGAATAGTGAGCAAGGGGTCCACGTCTGGATTCCCCTAGTAACTTAGGGTGAGACCCAAAGTTACTTAAATATGCTAATTAAAAAGGGGGGTCCTGGGAGTCCCTCTGCCAGACATTAGTCCTGGTTACAAGAGACTTACCCAGAGTCTTTAGCTCACTATCTTTCACAGAGAAGAAATATCCCAAACATATCAGTCTTTGTCCTGCCCTAGGCAGTCCAGCACCGAAATGCTAGGCATTTCTCCTCTGAACAAGAGTACCAACAGAAACCCCAGACACGTGTTTCGGTCTGGTTGGACCTCATCAGTAGGGTGGATCTGTGCCTCTCTAAGAATAGTGAGCAAGGGGTCCACGTCTGGATTCCCCTAGTAACGTACGGTGAGACACAAAGTTACTTAAATATGCTAATTAAAAAGGGGGGTCTTGGGAGTCCCTCTCCCAGACATTAGTCCTGGTTACAAGAGACTTACCCAGAGTCTTTAGCTCACTATCTTTCACAGAGAAGAAATATCCCAAACATATCAGTCTTTGTCCTGCCCAGGGGCAGTCCAGCACCGAAATGCTAGGCAATTCTCCTCTGAACACGAGTACCAACAGGAACCCCAGAGACGTGTTTCGGTCTGGTTGGACCTCATCAGTAGGGTAGATCTGTGCCTCTCTAAGAATAGTGAGCAAGGGGTCCACGTCTGGATTCCCCTAGTAACTTAGGGTGAGACCCAAAGTTACTTAAATATGCAAATTAAAAAGGGAGGTCCGGGGAGTCCCTCTGCCAGACATTAGTCCTGGTTACAAGAGACTTACCCAGAGTCTTTAGCTCACTATCTTTCACAGAGAAGAAATATCCCAAACATATCAGTCTTTGTCCTGCCCAGGGGCAGTCCAGCACCGAAATGCTAGGCAATTCTCCTCTGAACAAGAGTACCAATATAAACCCCAGACACGTGTTTCGGTCTGGTTGGATTTCATCAGTAGGGTGGATCTGTGCCTCTCTAAGAATAGTGAGCAAGGGTCCACGTCTGGATTACCCTAGTAACTTAGGGTGAGACCCAAAGTTACTTAAATATGCTAATTAAAAAGGGGGGTCCTGGGAGTCCCTTTGCCAGACATTAGTCCTGGTTACAAGAGACTTACCCAGAGTCTTTAGCTCACTATCTTTCACAGAGAAGAAATATCCCAAACATATCAGTCTTTGTCCTGCCCAGGGGCAGTCCAGCACCGAAATGCTAGGTAATTCTCCTCTGAACAAGAGTACCAACAGAAACCCCAGACACGTGTTTCGGTCTGGTTGGACCTCATCAGTAGGGTGGATCTGTGCCTCTCTAAGAATAGTGAGCAAGGGGTCCACGTCTGGATTCCCCTAGTAACTTAGGGTGAGACCCAAAGTTACTTAAATATGCTAATTACAAAGGGGGGTCCTGGAAGTCCCTCTGCCAGACATTAGTCCTGGTTACAAGAGACTTACCCAGAGTCTTTAGCTCACTATCTTTCACAGAGAAGAAATATCCCAAACATATCAGTCTTTGTCCTGCCCAGGGGCAGTCCAGCACCGAAATGCTAGGCAATTCTCCTCTGAACAAGAGTACCAATATAAACCCCAGACACGTGTTTCGGTCTGGTTGGACCTCATCAGTAGGGTGGATCTGTGCCTCTCTAAGAATAGTGAGCAAGGGGTCCACGTCTGGATTCCCCTTGTAACTTAGGGTGAGACCCAAAGTTACTTAAATATGCTAATTACAAAGGGGGGTCCTGGGAGTCCCTCTGCCAGACATTAGTCCTGGTTACAAGAGACTTACCCAGAGTTTTTAGCTCACTATCTTTCACAGAGAAGAAATATCCCAAACATATCAGTCTTTGTCCTGCCCAGGGGCAGTCCAGCACCGAAATGCTAGGCAATTCTCCTCTGAACAAGAGTCCCAATATAAACCCCAGACACGTGTTTCGGTCTGGTTGGATTTCATCAGTAGGGTGGATCTGTGCCTCTCTAAGAATAGTGAGCAAGGGTCCACGTCTGGATTCCCCTAGTAACTTAGGGTGAGACCCAAAGTTACTTAAATATGCTAATTACAAAGGGGGGGTCCTGGGAGTCCCTCTGCCAGACATTAGTCCTGGTTACAAGAGACTTACCCAGAGTCTTTAGCTCACTATCTTTCACAGAGAAGAAATATCCCAAACATATCAGTCTTTGTCCTGCCCAGGGGCAGTCCAGCACCGAAATGCTAGGCAATTCTCCTCTGAACAAGAGTACCAAGAGAAACCCCAGACACGTGTTTCGGTCTGGTTGGACCTCATCAGTAGGGTGGATCTGTGCCTCTCTAAGAATAGTGAGCAAGGGGTCCACGTCTGGATTCCCCTAGTAACTTACGGTGAGACCCAAAGTTACTTAAATATGCTAATTAAAAAGGGGGGTCCTGGGAGTCCCTTTGCCAGACATTAGTCCTGGTTACAAGAGACGTACCCAGAGTCTTTAGCTCACTATCTTTCACAGAGAAGAAATATCCCAAACATATCAGTCTTTGTCCTGCCCAGGGGCAGTCCAGCACCAAAATGCTAGGTAATTCTCCTCTGAACAAGAGTACCAACAGAAACCCCAGACACGTGTTTTGGTCTGGTTGGACCTCATCAGTAGGGTGGATCTGTGCCTCTCTAAGAATAGTGAGCAAGGGGTCCACGTCTGGATTCCCCTAGTAACTTAGGGTGAGACCCAAAGTTACTTAAATATGCTAATTACAAAGGGGGGTCCTGGTTACAAGAGACTTAGCCAGAGTCTTTAGCTCACTATCTTTCACAGAGAAGAAATATCCCAAACATATCAGTCTTTGTCCTGCCCAGGGGCAGTCCAGCACCGAAATGCTAGGCAATTCTCCTCTGAACAAGAGTACCAATATAAACCCCAGACACATGTTTCGGTCTGGTTGGATTTCATCAGTAGGGTGGATCTGTGCCTCTCTAAGAATAGTGAGCAAGGGTCCACGTCTGGATTCCCCTAGTAACTTAGGGTGAGACCCAAAGTTACTTAAATATGCTAATTAAAAAGGGGGTTACTGGGAGTCCCTCTGCCAGACATTAGTCCTGGTACAAGAGACTTACCCAGAGTCTTTAGCTCACTATCTTTCA
Organism: Ambystoma mexicanum; assembly: GCF_040938575.1. Classification (NCBI taxonomy): domain Eukaryota; kingdom Metazoa; phylum Chordata; class Amphibia; order Caudata; family Ambystomatidae; genus Ambystoma; species Ambystoma mexicanum. Next base: position 462,027,420 of record NC_090923.1, on the reverse strand, counting down.
CAGAGAAGAAATATCCCAAACATATCAGTCTTTGTCCTGCCGAGGGCCAGTCCAGCACCGAAATGCTAGGCAATTCTCCTCTGAACAAGAGTACCAAGAGAAACCCCAGACACGTGTTTCGGTCTGGTTTGACTTCATCAGTAGGGTGGATCTGTGCCTCTCTAAGAATAGTGAGCAAGGGGTCCACGTCTGGATTCACCTAGTACCTTAGGATGAGACCCAAAGTTACTTAAATATGCTAATTAAAAAGGGGGTCCTGGGAGTCCCTTTGCCAGACATTAGTCCTGGTTACAAGAGACTTACCCAGAGCTTTAGCTCACTATCTTTCACAGAGAAGAAATATCCCAAACATATCAGTCTTTGTCCTGCCCAGGGGCAGTCCAGCACCGAAATGCTAGGCAATTCTCCTCCGAACAAGAGTACCAACAAAAACCCCAGACACGTGTTTCGGTCTGGTTGGACCTCATCAGTAGGGTGAATCTGTGCCTCTCTAAGAATAGTGAGCAAGGGGTCCACGTCTGGATTCCCCTAGTAACTTACGGTGAGACCCAAAGTTACTTAAATATGCTAATTAAAAAGGCGGGTCCTGGGAGTCCCTCTGCCAGACATTAGTCCTGGTTACAAGAGACATACCCAGAGTCTTTAGCTCACTATCTTTCACAGAGAAGAAATATCCCAAACATATCAGTCTTTGTCCTGCCCAGGGGCAGTCCAGCACCGAAATGCTAGGTAATTCTCCTCTGAACAAGAGTACCAACAGAAACCCCAGACACGTGTTTCGGTCTGGTTGGACCTCATCAGTAGGGTGGATCTGTGCCTCTCTAAGAATAGTGAGCAAGGGGTCCACGTCTGGATTCCCCTAGTAACTTAGGGTGAGACCCAAAGTTACTTAAATATGCTAATTAAAAAGGGGGGTCCGGGGAGTCCCTCTGCCAGACATTAGTCCTGGTTACAAGAGACTTACCCAGAGTCTTTAGCTCACTATCTTTCACAGAGAAGAAATATCCCAAACATATCAGTCTTTGTCCTGCCCAGGGGCAGTCCAGCACCGAAATGCTAGGCAATTCTCCTCTGAACAAGAGTACCAACAGAAACCCCAGACAGGCGTTTCGGTCTGGTTGGACCTCATCAGTAGGGTGGATCTGTGCCTCTCTAAGAATAGTGAGCAAGGGGTCCACGTCTGGATTCCCCTAGTAACTTAGGGTGAGACTCAAAATTACTTAAATATGCTAATTAAAAAGGAGGTCCTGGGAGTCCGTCTGCCAGACATTAGTCCTGGTTACAAGAGACTTACCCAGAGTCTTTAGCTCACTATCTTTCACAGAGAAGAAATATCCCAAACATATCAGTCTTTGTCCTGCTCAGGGGCAGTCCAGCACCGAAATGCTAGGTAATTCTCCTCTGAACAAGAGTACCAACAGAAACCCCAGACACGTGTTTCGGTCTGGTTGGACCTCATCAGTAGGGTGGATCTGTGCCTCTCTAAGAATAGTGAGCAAGGGGTCCACGTCTGGATTCCCCTAGTAACTTAGGGTGAGACCCAAAGTTACTTAAATATGCTAATTACAAAGGGGGGTCCTGGAAGTCCCTCTGCCAGACATTAGTCCTGGTTACAAGAGACTTACCCAGAGTCTTTAGCTCACTATCTTTCACAGAGAAGAAATATCCCAAACATATCAGTCTTTGTCCTGCCCAGGGGCAGTCCAGCACCGAAATGCTAGGTAATTCTCCTCTGAACAAGAGTACCAATATAAACCCCAGACACGTGTTTCGGTCTGGTTGGACCTCATCAGTAGGGTGGATCTGTGCCTCTCTAAGAATAGTGAGCAAGGGGTCCACGTCTGGATTCCCCTTGTAACTTAGGGTGAGACCCAAAGTTACTTAAATATGCTAATTACAAAGGGGGGTCCTGGGAGTCCCTCTGCCAGACATTAGTCCTGGTTACAAGAGACTTACCCAGAGTTTTTAGCTCACTATCTTTCACAGAGAAGAAATATCCCAAACATATCAGTCTTTGTCCTGCCCAGGGGCAGTCCAGCACCGAAATGCTAGGCAATTCTCCTCTGAACAAGAGTCCCAATATAAACCCCAGACACGTGTTTCGGTCTGGTTGGATTTCATCAGTAGGGTGGATCTGTGCCTCTCTAAGAATAGTGAGCAAGGGTCCACGTCTGGATTCCCCTAGTAACTTAGGGTGAGACCCAAAGTTACTTAAATATGCTAATTACAAAGGGGGGGTCCTGGGAGTCCCTCTGCCAGACATTAGTCCTGGTTACAAGAGACTTACCCAGAGTCTTTAGCTCACTATCTTTCACAGAGAAGAAATATCCCAAACATATCAGTCTTTGTCCTGCCCAGGGGCAGTCCAGCACCGAAATGCTAGGCAATTCTCCTCTGAACAAGAGTACCAAGAGAAACCCCAGACACGTGTTTCGGTCTGGTTGGACCTCATCAGTAGGGTGGATCTGTGCCTCTCTAAGAATAGTGAGCAAGGGGTCCACGTCTGGATTCACCTAGTAACTTACGGTGAGACCCAAAGTTACTTAAATATGCTAATTAAAAAGGGGGGTCCTGGGAGTCCCTTTGCCAGACATTAGTCCTGGTTACAAGAGACGTACCCAGAGTCTTTAGCTCACTATCTTTCACAGAGAAGAAATATCCCAAACATATCAGTCTTTGTCCTGCCCAGGGGCAGTCCAGCACCAAAATGCTAGGTAATTTTCCTCTGAACAAGAGTACCAACAGAAACCCCAGACACGTGTTTCGGTCTGGTTGGACCTCATCAGTAGGGTGGATCTGTGCCTCTCTAAGAATAGTGAGCAAGGGGTCCACGTCTGGATTCCCCTAGTAACTTAGGGTGAGACCCAAAGTTACTTAAATATGCTAATTACAAAGGGGGGTCCTGGTTACAAGAGACTTAGCCAGAGTCTTTAGCTCACTATCTTTCACAGAGAAGAAATATCCCAAACATATCAGTCTTTGTCCTGCCCAGGGGCAGTCCAGCACCGAAATGCTAGGCAATTCTCCTCTGAACAAGAGTACCAATATAAACCCCAGACACGTGTTTCGGTCTGGTTGGACCTCATCAGTAGGGTGGATCTGTGCCTCTCTAAGAATAGTGAGCAAGGGGTCCACGTCTGGATTCCCCTTGTAACTTAGGGTGAGACCAAAGTTACTTAAATATGCTAATTACAAAGGGGGGTCCTGGGAGTCCCTCTGCCAGACATTAGTCCTGGTTACAAGAGACTTACCCAGAGTCTTTAGCTCACTATCTTTCACAGAGAAGAAATATCCCAAACATATCAGTCTTTGTCCTGCCCAGGGGCAGTCCAGCACCGAAATGCTAGGCAATTCTCCTCTGAACAAGAGTACCAATATAAACCCCAGACACATGTTTCGGTCTGGTTGGATTTCATCAGTAGGGTGGATCTGTGCCTCTCTAAGAATAGTGAGCAAGGGTCCACGTCTGGATTCCCCTAGTAACTTAGGGTGAGACCCAAAGTTACTTAAATATGCTAATTAAAAAGGGGGTTACTGGGAGTCCCTCTGCCAGACATTAGTCCTGGTACAAGAGACTTACCCAGAGTCTTTAGCTCACTATCTTTCACAGAGAAGAAATATCCCAAACATATCAGTCTTTGTCCTGCCGAGGGCCAGTCCAGCACCGAAATGCTAGGCAATTCTCCTCTGAACAAGAGTACCAAGAGAAACCCCAGACACGTGTTTCGGTCTGGTTTGACTTCATCAGTAGGGTGGATCTGTGCCTCTCTAAGAATAGTGAGCAAGGGGTCCACGTCTGGATTCACCTAGTACCTTAGGGTGAGACCCAAAGTTACTTAAATATGCTAATTAAAAAGGGGGTCCTGGGAGTCCCTTTGCCAGACATTAGTCCTGGTTACAAGAGACTTACCCAGAGCTTTAGCTCACTATCTTTCACAGAGAAGAAATATCCCAAACATATCAGTCTTTGTCCTGCCCAGGGGCAGTCCAGCACCGAAATGCTAGGCAATTCTCCTCCGAACAAGAGTACCAACAAAAACCCCAGACACGTGTTTCGGTCTGGTTGGACCTCATCAGTAGGGTGAATCTGTGCCTCTCTAAGAATAGTGAGCAAGGGGTCCACGTCTGGATTCCCCTAATAACTTACGGTGAGACCCAAAGTTACTTAAATATGCTAATTAAAAAGGCGGGTCCTGGGAGTCCCTCTGCCAGACATTAGTCCTGGTTACAAGAGACTTACCCAGAGTCTTTAGCTCACTATCTTTCACAGAGAAGAAATATCCCAAACATATCAGTCTTTGTCCTGCCCAGGGGCAGTCCAGCACCGAAATGCTAGGTAATTCTCCTCTGAACAAGAGTACCAACAGAAACCCCAGACACGTGTTTCGGTCTGGTTGGACCTCATCAGTAGGGTGGATCTGTGCCTCTCTAAGAATAGTGAGCAAGGGGTCCACGTCTGGATTCCCCTAGTAACTTAGGGTGAGACCCAAAGTTACTTAAATATGCTAATTAAAAAGGGGGGTCCGGGGAGTCCCTCTGCCAGACATTAGTCCTGGTTACAAGAGACTTACCCAGAGTCTTTAGCTCACTATCTTTCACAGACAAGAAATATCCCAAACATATCAGTCTTTGTCCTGCCCAGGGGCAGTCCAGCACCGAAATGCTAGGCAATTCTCCTCTGAACAAGAGTACCAATATAAACCCCAGACACGTGTTTCGGTCTGGTTGGATTTCATCAGTAGGGTGGATCTGTGCCTCTCTAAGAATAGTGAGCAAGGGTCCACGTCTGGATTACCCTAGTAACTTAGGGTGAGACCCAAAGTTACTTAAATATGCTAATTAAAAAGGGGGTTACGGGGAGTCCCTCTGCCAGACATTAGTCCTGGTACAAGAGACTTACCCAGAGTCTTTAGCTCACTATCTTTCACAGAGAAGAAATATCCCAAACATATCAGTCTTTGTCCTGCCGAGGGCCAGTCCAGCACCGAAATGCTAGGCAATTCTCCTCTGAACAAGAGTACCAAGAGAAACCCCAGACACGTGTTTCGGTCTGGTTGGACCTCATCAGTAGGGTGGATCTGTGCCTCTCTAAGAATAGTGAGCAAGGGGTCCACGTCTGGATTCCCCTAGTAACTTAGGGTGAGACCCAAAGTTACTTAAATATGCTAATTAAAAAGGGGGGTCCTGGGAGTCCCTTTGCCAGACATTAGTCCTGGTTACAAGAGACTTACCCAGAGTCTTTAGCTCACTATCTTTCACAGAGAAGAAATATCCCAAACATATCAGTCTTTGTCCTGCCCAGGGGCAGTCCAGCACCGAAATGCTAGGTAATTCTCCTCTGAACAAGAGTACCAACAGAAACCCCAGACACGTGTTTCGGTCTGGTTGGACCTCATCAGTAGGGTGGATCTGTGCCTCTCTAAGAATAGTGAGCAAGGGGTCCACGTCTGGATTCCCCTAGTAACTTAGGGTGAGACCCAAAGTTACTTAAATATGCTAATTACAAAGGGGGGTCCTGGAAGTCCCTCTGCCAGACATTAGTCCTGGTTACAAGAGACTTACCCAGAGTCTTTAGCTCACTATCTTTCACAGAGAAGAAATATCCCAAACATATCAGTCTTTGTCCTGCCCAGGGGCAGTCCAGCACCGAAATGCTAGGCAATTCTCCTCTGAACAAGAGTACCAATATAAACCCCAGACACGTGTTTCGGTCTGGTTGGACCTCATCAGTAGGGTGGATCTGTGCCTCTCTAAGAATAGTGAGCAAGGGGTCCACGTCTGGATTCCCCTTGTAACTTAGGGTGAGACCCAAAGTTACTTAAATATGCTAATTACAAAGGGGGGTCCTGGGAGTCCCTCTGCCAGACATTAGTCCTGGTTACAAGAGACTTACCCAGAGTTTTTAGCTCACTATCTTTCACAGAGAAGAAATATCCCAAACATATCAGTCTTTGTCCTGCCCAGGGGCAGTCCAGCACCGAAATGCTAGGCAATTCTCCTCTGAACAAGAGTCCCAATATAAACCCCAGACACGTGTTTCGGTCTGGTTGGATTTCATCAGTAGGGTGGATCTGTGCCTCTCTAAGAATAGTGAGCAAGGGTCCACGTCTGGATTCCCCTAGTAACTTAGGGTGAGACCCAAAGTTACTTAAATATGCTAATTACAAAGGGGGGGTCCTGGGAGTCCCTCTGCCAGACATTAGTCCTGGTTACAAGAGACTTACCCAGAGTCTTTAGCTCACTATCTTTCACAGAGAAGAAATATCCCAAACATATCAGTCTTTGTCCTGCCCAGGGGCAGTCCAGCACCGAAATGCTAGGCAATTCTCCTCTGAACAAGAGTACCAAGAGAAACCCCAGACACGTGTTTCGGTCTGGTTGGACCTCATCAGTAGGGTGGATCTGTGCCTCTCTAAGAATAGTGAGCAAGGGGTCCACGTCTGGATTCCCCTAGTAACTTACGGTGAGACCCAAAGTTACTTAAATATGCTAATTAAAAAGGGGGGTCCTGGGAGTCCCTTTGCCAGACATTAGTCCTGGTTACAAGAGACGTACCCAGAGTCTTTAGCTCACTATCTTTCACAGAGAAGAAATATCCCAAACATATCAGTCTTTGTCCTGCCCAGGGGCAGTCCAGCACCAAAATGCTAGGTAATTCTCCTCTGAACAAGAGTACCAACAGAAACCCCAGACACGTGTTTCGGTCTGGTTGGACCTCATCAGTAGGGTGGATCTGTGCCTCTCTAAGAATAGTGAGCAAGGGGTCCACGTCTGGATTCCCCTAGTAACTTAGGGTGAGACCCAAAGTTACTTAAATATGCTAATTACAAAGGGGGGTCCTGGTTACAAGAGACTTAGCCAGAGTCTTTAGCTCACTATCTTTCACAGAGAAGAAATATCCCAAACATATCAGTCTTTGTCCTGCCCAGGGGCAGTCCAGCACCGAAATGCTAGGCAATTCTCCTCTGAACAAGAGTACCAATATAAACCCCAGACACGTGTTTCGGTCTGGTTGGACCTCATCAGTAGGGTGGATCTGTGCCTCTCTAAGAATAGTGAGCAAGGGGTCCACGTCTGGATTCCCCTTGTAACTTAGGGTGAGACCAAAGTTACTTAAATATGCTAATTACAAAGGGGGGTCCTGGGAGTCCCTCTGCCAGACATTAGTCCTGGTTACAAGAGACTTACCCAGAGTCTTTAGCTCACTATCTTTCACAGAGAAGAAATATCCCAAACATATCAGTCTTTGTCCTGCCCAGGGGCAGTCCAGCACCGAAATGCTAGGCAATTCTCCTCTGAACAAGAGTACCAATATAAACCCCAGACACATGTTTCGGTCTGGTTGGATTTCATCAGTAGGGTGGATCTGTGCCTCTCTAAGAATAGTGAGCAAGGGTCCACGTCTGGATTCCCCTAGTAACTTAGGGTGAGACCCAAAGTTACTTAAATATGCTAATTAAAAAGGGGGTTACTGGGAGTCCCTCTGCCAGACATTAGTCCTGGTACAAGAGACTTACCCAGAGTCTTTAGCTCACTATCTTTCACAGAGAAGAAATATCCCAAACATATCAGTCTTTGTCCTGCCGAGGGCCAGTCCAGCACCGAAATGCTAGGCAATTCTCCTCTGAACAAGAGTACCAAGAGAAACCCCAGACACGTGTTTCGGTCTGGTTTGACTTCATCAGTAGGGTGGATCTGTGCCTCTCTAAGAATAGTGAGCAAGGGGTCCACGTCTGGATTCACCTAGTACCTTAGGGTGAGACCCAAAGTTACTTAAATATGCTAATTAAAAAGGGGGTCCTGGGAGTCCCTTTGCCAGACATTAGTCCTGGTTACAAGAGACTTACCCAGAGCTTTAGCTCACTATCTTTCACAGAGAAGAAATATCCCAAACGTATCAGTCTTTGTCCTGCCCAGGGGCAGTCCAGCACCGAAATGCTAGGCAATTCTCCTCCGAACAAGAGTACCAACAAAAACCCCAGACACGTGTTTCGGTCTGGTTGGACCTCATCAGTAGGGTGAATCTGTGCCTCTCTAAGAATAGTGAGCAAGGGGTCCACGTCTGGATTCCCCTAGTAACTTACGGTGAGACCCAAAGTTACTTAAATATGCTAATTAAAAAGGCGGGTCCTGGGAGTCCCTCTGCCAGACATTAGTCCTGGTTACAAGAGACTTACCCAGAGTCTTTAGCTCACTATCTTTCACAGAGAAGAAATATCCCAAACATATCAGTCTTTGTCCTGCCCAGGGGCAGTCCAGCACCGAAATGCTAGGTAATTCTCCTCTGAACAAGAGTACCAACAGAAACCCCAGACACGTGTTTCGGTCTGGTTGGACCTCATCAGTAGGGTGGATCTGTGCCTCTCTAAGAATAGTGAGCAAGGGGTCCACGTCTGGATTCCCCTAGTAACTTAGGGTGAGACCCAAAGTTACTTAAATATGCTAATTAAAAAGGGGGGTCGGGGGAGTCCCTCTGCCAGACATTAGTCCTGGTTACAAGAGACTTACCCAGAGTCTTTAGCTCACTATCTTTCACAGAGAAGAAATATCCCAAACATATCAGTCTTTGTCCTGCCCAGGGGCAGTCCAGCACCGAAATGCTAGGCAATTCTCCTCTGAACAAGAGTACCAACAGAAACCCCAGACAGGCGTTTCGGTCTGGTTGGACTTCATCAGTAGGGTGGATCTGTGCCTCTCTAAGAATAGTGAGCAAGGGGTCCACGTCTGGATTCCCCTAGTAACTTAGGGTGAGACTCAAAATTACTTAAATATGCTAATTAAAAAGGAGGTCCTGGGAGTCCGTCTGCCAGACATTAGTCCTGGTTACAAGAGACTTACCCAGAGTCTTTAGCTCACTATCTTTCACAGAGAAGAAATATCCCAAACATATCAGTCTTTGTCCTGCCCAGGGGCAGTCCAGCACCGAAATGCTAGGTAATTCTCCTCTGAACAAGAGTACCAACAGAAACCCCAGACACGTGTTTCGGTCTGGTTGGACCTCATCAGTAGGGTGGATCTGTGCCTCTCTAAGAATAGTGAGCAAGGGGTCCACGTCTGGATTCCCCTAGTAACTTAGGGTGAGACCCAAAGTTACTTAAATATGCTAATTACAAAGGGGGGTCCTGGAAGTCCCTCTGCCAGACATTAGTCCTGGTTACAAGAGACTTACCCAGAGTCTTTAGCTCACTATCTTTCACAGAGAAGAAATATCCCAAACATATCAGTCTTTGTCCTGCCCAGGGGCAGTCCAGCACCGAAATGCTAGGTAATTCTCCTCTGAACAAGAGTACCAATATAAACCCCAGACACGTGTTTCGGTCTGGTTGGACCTCATCAGTAGGGTGGATCTGTGCCTCTCTAAGAATAGTGAGCAAGGGGTCCACGTCTGGATTCCCCTTGTAACTTAGGGTGAGACCCAAAGTTACTTAAATATGCTAATTACAAAGGGGGGTCCTGGGAGTCCCTCTGCCAGACATTAGTCCTGGTTACAAGAGACTTACCCAGAGTTTTTAGCTCACTATCTTTCACAGAGAAGAAATATCCCAAACATATCAGTCTTTGTCCTGCCCAGGGGCAGTCCAGCACCGAAATGCTAGGCAATTCTCCTCTGAACAAGAGTCCCAATATAAACCCCAGACACGTGTTTCGGTCTGGTTGGATTTCATCAGTAGGGTGGATCTGTGCCTCTCTAAGAATAGTGAGCAAGGGTCCACGTCTGGATTCCCCTAGTAACTTAGGGTGAGACCCAAAGTTACTTAAATATGCTAATTACAAAGGGGGGGTCCTGGGAGTCCCTCTGCCAGACATTAGTCCTGGTTACAAGAGACTTACCCAGAGTCTTTAGCTCACTATCTTTCACAGAGAAGAAATATCCCAAACATATCAGTCTTTGTCCTGCCCAGGGGCAGTCCAGCACCGAAATGCTAGGCAATTCTCCTCTGAACAAGAGTACCAAGAGAAACCCCAGACACGTGTTTCGGTCTGGTTCGACCTCATCAGTAGGGTGGATCTGTGCCTCTCTAAGAATAGTGAGCAAGGGGTCCACGTCTGGATTCACCTAGTAACTTACGGTGAGACCCAAAGTTACTTAAATATGCTAATTAAAAAGGGGGGTCCTGGGAGTCCCTTTGCCAGACATTAGTCCTGGTTACAAGAGACGTACCCAGAGTCTTTAGCTCACTATCTTTCACAGAGAAGAAATATCCCAAACATATCAGTCTTTGTCCTGCCCAGGGGCAGTCCAGCACCAAAATGCTAGGTAATTCTCCTCTGAACAAGAGTACCAACAGAAACCCCAGACACGTGTTTCGGTCTGGTTGGACCTCATCAGTAGGGTGGATCTGTGCCTCTCTAAGAATAGTGAGCAAGGGGTCCACGTCTGGATTCCCCTAGTAACTTAGGGTGAGACCCAAAGTTACTTAAATATGCTAATTACAAAGGGGGGTCCTGGTTACAAGAGACTTAGCCAGAGTCTTTAGCTCACTATCTTTCACAGAGAAGAAATATCCCAAACATATCAATCTTTGTCCTGCCCAGGGGCAGTCCAGCACCGAAATGCTAGGCAATTCTCCTCTGAACAAGAGTACCAATATAAACCCCAGACACGTGTTTCAGTCTGGTTGGACCTCATCAGTAGGGTGGATCTGTGCCTCTCTAAGAATAGTGAGCAAGGGGTCCACGTCTGGATTCCCCTTGTAACTTAGGGTGAGACCAAAGTTACTTAAATATGCTAATTACAAAGGGGGGTCCTGGGAGTCCCTCTGCCAGACATTAGTCCTGGTTACAAGAGACTTACCCAGAGTCTTTAGCTCACTATCTTTCACAGAGAAGAAATATCCCAAACATATCAGTCTTTGTCCTGCCCAGGGGCAGTCCAGCACCGAAATGCTAGGCAATTCTCCTCTGAACAAGAGTACCAATATAAACCCCAGACACATGTTTCGGTCTGGTTGGATTTCATCAGTAGGGTGGATCTGTGCCTCTCTAAGAATAGTGAGCAAGGGTCCACGTCTGGATTCCCCTAGTAACTTAGGGTGAGACCCAAAGTTACTTAAATATGCTAATTAAAAAGGGGGTTACTGGGAGTCCCTCTGCCAGACATTAGTCCTGGTACAAGAGACTTACCCAGAGCTTTAGCTCACTATCTTTCACAGAGAAGAAATATCCCAAACATATCAGTCTTTGTCCTGCCCAGGGGCAGTCCAGCACCGAAATGCTAGGCAATTCTCCTCCGAACAAGAGTACCAACAAAAACCCCAGACACATGTTTCGGTCTGGTTGGACCTCATCAGTAGGGTGAATCTGTGCCTCTCTAAGAATAGTGAGCAAGGGGTCCACGTCTGGATTCCCCTAGTAACTTACGGTGAGACCCAAAGTTACTTAAATATGCTAATTAAAAAGGCGGGTCCTGGGAGTCCCTCTGCCAGACATTAGTCCTGGTTACAAGAGACTTACCCAGAGTCTTTAGCTCACTATCTTTCACAGAGAAGAAATATCCCAAACATATCAGTCTTTGTCCTGCCCAGGGGCAGTCCAGCACCGAAATGCTAGGTAATTCTCCTCTGAACAAGAGTACCAACAGAAACCCCAGACACGTGTTTCGGTCTGGTTGGACCTCATCAGTAGGGTGGATCTGTGCCTCTCTAAGAATAGTGAGCAAGGGGTCCACGTCTGGATTCCCCTAGTAACTTAGGGTGAGACCCAAAGTTACTTAAATATGCTAATTAAAAAGGGGGGTCCGGGGAGTCCCTCTGCCAGACATTAGTCCTGGTTACAAGAGACTTACCCAGAGTCTTTAGCTCACTATCTTTCACAGAGAAGAAATATCCCAAACATATCAGTCTTTGTCCTGCCCAGGGGCAGTCCAGCACCGAAATGCTAGGCAATTCTCCTCTGAACAAGAGTACCAACAGAAACCCCAGACAGGCGTTTCGGTCTGGTTGGACCTCATCAGTAGGGTGGATCTGTGCCTCTCTAAGAATAGTGAGCAAGGGGTCCACGTCTGGATTCCCCTAGTAACTTAGGGTGAGACTCAAAATTACTTAAATATGCTAATTAAAAAGGAGGTCCTGGGAGTCCGTCTGCCAGACATTAGTCCTGGTTACAAGAGACTTACCCAGAGTCTTTAGCTCACTATCTTTCACAGAGAAGAAATATCCCAAACATATCAGTCGTTGTCCTGCCCAGGGGCAGTCCAGCACCGAAATGCTAGGTAATTCTCCTCTGAACAAGAGTACCAACAGAAACCCCAGACACGTGTTTCGGTCTGGTTGGACCTCATCAGTAGGGTGGATCTGTGCCTCTCTAAGAATAGTGAGCAAGGGGTCCACGTCTGGATTCCCCTAGTAACTTAGGGTGAGACCCAAAGTTACTTAAATATGCTAATTACAAAGGGGGGTCCTGGAAGTCCCTCTGCCAGACATTAGTCCTGGTTACAAGAGACTTACCCAGAGTCTTTAGCTCACTATCTTTCACAGAGAAGAAATATCCCAAACATATCAGTCTTTGTCCTGCCCAGGGGCAGTCCAGCACCGAAATGCTAGGTAATTCTCCTCTGAACAAGAGTACCAATATAAACCCCAGACACGTGTTTCGGTCTGGTTGGACCTCATCAGTAGGGTGGATCTGTGCCTCTCTAAGAATAGTGAGCAAGGGGTCCACGTCTGGATTCCCCTTGTAACTTAGGGTGAGACCCAAAGTTACTTAAATATGCTAATTACAAAGGGGGGTCCTGGGAGTCCCTCTGCCAGACATTAGTCCTGGTTACAAGAGACTTACCCAGAGTTTTTAGCTCACTATCTTTCACAGAGAAGAAATATCCCAAACATATCAGTCTTTGTCCTGCCCAGGGGCAGTCCAGCACCGAAATGCTAGGCAATTCTCCTCTGAACAAGAGTCCCAATATAAACCCCAGACACGTGTTTCGGTCTGGTTGGATTTCATCAGTAGGGTGGATCTGTGCCTCTCTAAGAATAGTGAGCAAGGGTCCACGTCTGGATTCCCCTAGTAACTTAGGGTGAGACCCAAAGTTACTTAAATATGCTAATTACAAAGGGGGGGTCCTGGGAGTCCCTCTGCCAGACATTAGTCCTGGTTACAAGAGACTTACCCAGAGTCTTTAGCTCACTATCTTTCACAGAGAAGAAATATCCCAAACATATCAGTCTTTGTCCTGCCCAGGGGCAGTCCAGCACCGAAATGCTAGGCAATTCTCCTCTGAACAAGAGTACCAAGAGAAACCCCAGACACGTGTTTCGGTCTGGTTGGACCTCATCAGTAGGGTGGATCTGTGCCTCTCTAAGAATAGTGAGCAAGGGGTCCACGTCTGGATTCCCCTAGTAACTTACGGTGAGACCCAAAGTTACTTAAATATGCTAATTAAAAAGGGGGGTCCTGGGAGTCCCTTTGCCAGACATTAGTCCTGGTTACAAGAGACGTACCCAGAGTCTTTAGCTCACTATCTTTCACAGAGAAGAAATATCCCAAACATATCAGTCTTTGTCCTGCCCAGGGGCAGTCCAGCACCAAAATGCTAGGTAATTCTCCTCTGAACAAGAGTACCAACAGAAACCCCAGACACGTGTTTCGGTCTGGTTGGACCTCATCAGTAGGGTGGATCTGTGCCTCTCTAAGAATAGTGAGCAAGGGGTCCACGTCTGGATTCCCCTAGTAACTTAGGGTGAGACCCAAAGTTACTTAAATATGCTAATTACAAAGGGGGGTCCTGGTTACAAGAGACTTAGCCAGAGTCTTTAGCTCACTATCTTTCACAGAGAAGAAATATCCCAAACATATCAGTCTTTGTCCTGCCCAGGGGCAGTCCAGCACCGAAATGCTAGGCAATTCTCCTCTGAACAAGAGTACCAATATAAACCCCAGACACGTGTTTCGGTCTGGTTGGACCTCATCAGTAGGGTGGATCTGTGCCTCTCTAAGAATAGTGAGCAAGGGGTCCACGTCTGGATTCCCCTTGTAACTTAGGGTGAGACCAAAGTTACTTAAATATGCTAATTACAAAGGGGGGTCCTGGGAGTCCCTCTGCCAGACATTAGTCCTGGTTACAAGAGACTTACCCAGAGTCTTTAGCTCACTATCTTTCACAGAGAAGAAATATCCCAAACATATCAGTCTTTGTCCTGCCCAGGGGCAGTCCAGCACCGAAATGCTAGGCAATTCTCCTCTGAACAAGAGTACCAATATAAACCCCAGACACGTGTTTCGGTCTGGTTGGATTTCATCAGTAGGGTGGATCTGTGCCTCTCTAAGAATAGTGAGCAAGGGTCCACGTCTGGATTCCCCTAGTAACTTAGGGTGAGACCCAAAGTTACTTAAATATGCTAATTAAAAAGGGGGTTACTGGGAGTCCCTCTGCCAGACATTAGTCCTGGTACAAGAGACTTACCCAGAGTCTTTAGCTCACTATCTTTCACAGAGAAGAAATATCCCAAACATATCAGTCTTTGTCCTGCCGAGGGCCAGTCCAGCACCGAAATGCTAGGCAATTCTCCTCTGAACAAGAGTACCAAGAGAAACCCCAGACACGTGTTTCGGTCTGGTTTGACTTCATCAGTAGGGTGGATCTGTGCCTCTCTAAGAATAGTGAGCAAGGGGTCCACGTCTGGATTCACCTAGTACCTTAGGGTGAGACCCAAAGTTACTTAAATATGCTAATTAAAAAGGGGGGTCCTGGGAGTCCCTTTGCCAGACATTAGTCCTGGTTACAAGAGACTTACCCAGAGCTTTAGCTCACTATCTTTCACAGAGAAGAAATATCCCAAACATATCAGTCTTTGTCCTGCCCAGGGGCAGTCCAGCACCGAAATGCTAGGCAATTCTCCTCCGAACAAGAGTACCAACAAAAACCCCAGACACGTGTTTCGGTCTGGTTGGACCTCATCAGTAGGGTGAATCTGTGCCTCTCTAAGAATAGTGAGCAAGGGGTCCACGTCTGGATTCCCCTAGTAACTTACGGTGAGACCCAAAGTTACTTAAATATGCTAATTAAAAAGGCGGGTCCTGGGAGTCCCTCTGCCAGACATTAGTCCTGGTTACAAGAGACTTACCCAGAGTCTTTAGCTCACTATCTTTCACAGAGAAGAAATATCCCAAACATATCAGTCTTTGTCCTGCCCAGGGGCAGTCCAGCACCGAAATGCTAGGTAATTCTCCTCTGAACAAGAGTACCAACAGAAACCCCAGACACGTGTTTCGGTCTGGTTGGACCTCATCAGTAGGGTGGATCTGTGCCTCTCTAAGAATAGTGAGCAAGGGGTCCACGTCTGGATTCCCCTAGTAACTTAGGGTGAGACCCAAAGTTACTTAAATATGCTAATTAAAAAGGGGGGTCCGGGGAGTCCCTCTGCCAGACATTAGTCCTGGTTACAAGAGACTTACCCAGAGTCTTTAGCTCACTATCTTTCACAGAGAAGAAATATCCCAAACATATCAGTCTTTGTCCTGCCCAGGGGCAGTCCAGCACCGAAATGCTAGGCAATTCTCCTCTGAACAAGAGTACCAACAGAAACCCCAGACAGGCGTTTCGGTCTGGTTGGACCTCATCAGTAGGGTGGATCTGTGCCTCGCTAAGAATAGTGAGCAAGGGGTCCACGTCTGGATTCCCCTAGTAACTTAGGGTGAGACTCAAAATTACTTAAATATGCTAATTAAAAAGGAGGTCCTGGGAGTCCGTCTGCCAGACATTAGTCCTGGTTACAAGAGACTTACCCAGAGTCTTTAGCTCACTATCTTTCACAGAGAAGAAATATCCCAAACATATCAGTCTTTGTCCTGCCCAGGGGCAGTCCAGCACCGAAATGCTAGGTAATTCTCCTCTGAACAAGAGTACCAACAGAAACCCCAGACACGTGTTTCGGTCTGGTTGGACCTCATCAGTAGGGTGGATCTGTGCCTCTCTAAGAATAGTGAGCAAGGGGTCCACGTCTGGATTCCCCTAGTAACTTAGGGTGAGACCCAAAGTTACTTAAATATGCTAATTACAAAGGGGGGTCCTGGAAGTCCCTCTGCCAGACATTAGTCCTGGTTACAAGAGACTTACCCAGAGTCTTTAGCTCACTATCTTTCACAGAGAAGAAATATCCCAAACATATCAGTCTTTGTCCTGCCCAGGGGCAGTCCAGCACCGAAATGCTAGGCAATTCTCCTCTGAACAAGAGTACCAATATAAACCCCAGACACGTGTTTCAGTCTGGTTGGACCTCATCAGTAGGGTGGCTTTGTGCCTCTCTAAGAATAGTGAGCAAGGGGTCCACGTCTGGATTCCCCTTGTAACTTAGGGTGAGACCCAAATTTACTTAAATATGCTAATTACAAAGGGGGGTCCTGGGAGTCCCTCTGCCAGACATTAGTCCTGGTTACAAGAGACTTACCCAGAGTCTTTAGCTCACTATCTTTCACAGAGAAGAAATATCCCAAACATATCAGTCTTTGTCCTGCCCAGGGGCAGTCCAGAACCGAAATGCTAGGCAATTCTCCTCTGAACAAGAGTCCCAATATAAACCCCAGACAGGTGTTTCGGTCTGGTTGGATTTCATCAGTAGGGTGGATCTGTGCCTCTCTAAGAATAGTGAGCAAGGGTCCACGTCTGGATTCCCCTAGTAACTTAGGGTGAGACCCAAAGTTACTTAAATATGCTAATTACAAAGGGGGGGTCCTGGGAGTCCCTCTGCCAGACATTAGTCCTGGTTACAAGAGACTTACCCAGAGTCTTTAGCTCACTATCTTTCACAGAGAAGAAATATCCCAAACATATCAGTCTTTGTCCTGCCCAGGGGCAGTCCAGCACCAAAATGCTAGGTAATTCTCCTCTGAACAAGAGTACCAACAGAAACCCCAGACACGTGTTTCGGTCTGGTTGGACCTCATCAGTAGGGTGGATCTGTGCCTCTCTAAGAATAGTGAGCAAGGGGTCCACGTCTGGATTCCCCTAGTAACTTAGGGTGAGACCCAAAGTTACTTAAATATGCTAATTACAAAGGGGGGTCCTGGGAGTCCCTCTGCCAGACATTAGTCCTGGTTACAAGAGACTTAGCCAGAGTCTTTAGCTCACTATCTTTCACAGAGAAGAAATATCCCAAACATATCAGTCTTTGTCCTGCCCAGGGGCAGTCCAGCACCGAAATGCTAGGCAATTCTCCTCTGAACAAGAGTACCAATATAAACCCCAGACACGTGTTTCGGTCTGGTTGGACCTCATCAGTAGGGTGGATCTGTGCCTCTCTAAGAATAGTGAGCAAGGGGTCCACGTCTGGATTCCCCTTGTAACTTAGGGTGAGACCAAAGTTACTTAAATATGCTAATTACAAAGGGGGGTCCTGGGAGTCCCTCTGCCAGACATTAGTCCTGGTTACAAGAGACTTACCCAGAGTCTTTAGCTCACTATCTTTCACAGAGAAGAAATATCCCAAACATATCAGTCTTTGTCCTGCCCAGGGGCAGTCCAGCACCGAAATGCTAGGCAATTCTCCTCTGAACAAGAGTACCAATATAAACCCCAGACACGTGTTTCGGTCTGGTTGGATTTCATCAGTAGGGTGGATCTGTGCCTCTCTAAGAATAGTGAGCAAGGGTCCACGTCTGGATTCCCCTAGTAACTTAGGGTGAGACCCAAAGTTACTTAAATATGCTAATTAAAAAGGGGGTTACTGGGAGTCCCTCTGCCAGACATTAGTCCTGGTACAAGAGACTTACCCAGAGTCTTTAGCTCACTATCTTTCACAGAGAAGAAATATCCCAAACATATCAGTCTTTGTCCTGCCGAGGGCCAGTCCAGCACCGAAATGCTAGGCAATTCTCCTCTGAACAAGAGTAGCAATATAAACCCCAGACACGTGTTTCGGTCTGGTTGGACCTCATCAGTAGGGTGGATCTGTGCCTCTCTAAGAATAGTGAGCAAGGGGTCCACGTCTGGATTCCCCTTGTAACTTAGGGTGAGACCCAAAGTTACTTAAATATGCTAATTAAAAAGGGGGTCCTGGGAGTCCCTCTGCCAGACATTAGTCCTGGTTACAAGAGACTTACCCAGAGTCTTTAGCTCACTATCTTTCACAGAGAAGAAATATCCCAAACATATCAGTCTTTGTCCTGCTCAGGGGCAGTCCAGCACCGAAATGCTAGGCAATTCTCCTCTGAACAAGAGTACCAACAGAAACCCCAGACACTTGTTTCGGTCTGGTTGGACCTCATCGGTAGGGTGGTTCTGTGCCTCTCTAAGAATAGTGAGCAAGGGGTCCACGTCTGGATTCCCCTAGTAACTTAGGGTGAGACCCAAAGTTACTTAAATATGCTAATTAAAAGGGGGGTTACTGGGAGTCCCTCTGCCAGACATTAGTCCTGGTACAAGAGACTTACCCAGAGTCTTTAGCTCACTATCTTTCACAGAGAAGAAATATCCCAAACATATCAGTCTTTGTCCTGCCCAGGGGCAGTCCAGCACCGAAACGCTAGGCAATTCTCCTCTGAACAAGAGTACCAACAAAAACCCCAGACATGTGTTTCAGTCTGGTTGGCCCTCATCAGTAGGGTGGATCTGTGCCTCTCTAAGAATAGTGAGCAAGGGGTCCATGTCTGGATTCCCCTAGTAACTTAGGGTGAGACCCAAAGTTACTTAAATATGCTAATTAAAAAGGGGGGTCCTGGGAGTCCCTCTGCCAGACATTAGTCCTGGTTACAAGAGACTTACCCAGAGTCTTTAGCTCACTATCTTTCACAGAGAAGAAATATCCCAAACATATCAGTCTTTGTCCTGCCCAGGGGCAGTCCAGCACCGAAATGCTAGGCAATTCTCCTCTGAACAAGAGTACCAACAGAAACCCCAGACACGTTTTTCAGTCTGGTTGGACCTCATCAGTAGGGTGGATCTGTGCCTCTCTAAGAATAGTGAGCAAGGGGTCCACATCTGGATTTCCCTAGTAACTTAGGGTGAGACCCAAAGTTATTTAAATATGCTAATTAAAAAGGGGGGTCCTGGGAGTCCCTCTGCCAGGCATTAGTCCTGGTTACAAGAGACTTACCCATAGTCTTTAGCTCACTATCTTTCACAGAGAAGAAATATCCCAAACATATCAGTCTTTGTCCTGCCCAGGGGCAGTCCAGCACCGAAATGCTAGGCAATTCTCCTCTGAACAAGAGTACCAACAGAAACCCCACACATGTGTTCCGGTCTGGTTGGACCTCATCAGTAGGGTGGATCTGTGCCTCTCTAAGAATAGTGAGCAAGGGGTCCACGTCTGGATTCCCCTAGTAACTTAGGGTGAGACCCAAAGTTACTTAAATATGCTAATTAAAAAGGGGGGTCCTGGGAGTCCCTCTGCCAGACATTAGTCCTGGTTACAAGAGACTTACCCAGAGTCTTTAGCTCACTATCTTTCACAGAGAAGAAATATCCCAAACATATCAGTCTTTGTCCTGCCCTAGGCAGTCCAGCACCGAAATGCTAGGCATTTCTCCTCTGAACAAGAGTACCAACAGAAACCCCAGACACGTGTTTCGGTCTGGTTGGACCTCATCAGTAGGGTGGATCTGTGCCTCTCTAAGAATAGTGAGCAAGGGGTCCACGTCTGGATTCCCCTAGTAACTTACGGTGAGACACAAAGTTACTTAAATATGCTAATTAAAAAGGGGGGTCTTGGGAGTCCCTCTCCCAGACATTAGTCCTGGTTACAAGAGACTTACCCAGAGTCTTTAGCTCACTATCTTTCACAGAGAAGAAATATCCCAAACATATCAGTCTTTGTCCTGCCCAGGGGCAGTCCAGCACCGAAATGCTAGGCAATTCTCCTCTGAACACGAGTACCAACAGGAACCCCAGAGACGTGTTTCGGTCTGGTTGGACCTCATCAGTAGGGTAGATCTGTGCCTCTCTAAGAATAGTGAGCAAGGGGTCCACGTCTGGATTCCCCTAGTAACTTAGGGTGAGACCCAAAGTTACTTAAATATGCAAATTAAAAAGGGAGGTCCGGGGAGTCCCTCTGCCAGACATTAGTCCTGGTTACAAGAGACTTACCCAGAGTCTTTAGCTCACTATCTTTCACAGAGAAGAAATATCCCAAACATATCAGTCTTTGTCCTGCCCAGGGGCAGTCCAGCACCGAAATGCTAGGCAATTCTCCTCGGAACAAGAGTACCAATAGAAACCCCAGACACGTGTTTCGGTCTGGTTGGACCTCATCAGTAGGGTGGATCTGTGCCTCTCTAAGAATAGTGAGCAAGGGGTCCACGTCTGGATTCCCCTAGTAACTTAGGGTGAGACCCAAAGTTACTTAAATATGCTAATTAAAAAGGGGGTCCTGGGAGTCCCTCTGCCAGACAATAGTCCTGGTTACAAGAGACTTACCCCGAGTCTTTAGCTCACTATCTTTCACAGAGAAGAAATATCCCAAACATATCAGTCTTTGTCCTGCCCGGGGCAGTCCAGCACCAAAATGCTAGGCAATTCTCCTCTGAACAAGAGTACCAACAGAAACCCCAGACACGTGTTTCGGTCTGGTTGGACCTCATCAGTAGGGTGGATCTGTGCCTCTCTAAGAATAGTGAGCAAGGGGTCCACGTTTGGATTCCCCTAGTAACTTAGGGTGAGACCCAAAGTTACTTAAATATGCTAATTACAAAGGGGGGTCCTGGGAGTCCCTCTGCCAGACATTAGTCCTGGTTACAAGAGACTTACCCAGAGTCTTTAGCTCACTATCTTTCACAGAGAAGAAATATCCCAAACATATCAGTCTTTGTCCTGCCCAGGGGCAGTCCAGCACCGAAATGCTAGGCAATTCTCCTCTGAACAAGAGTACCAATATAAACCCCAGACACGTGTTTCGGTCTGGTTGGACCTCATCAGTAGGGTGGATCTGTGCCTCTCTAAGAATAGTGAGCAAGGGGTCCACGTCTGGATTCCCCTTGTAACTTAGGGTGAGACCAAAAGTTACTTAAATATGCTAATTACAAAGGGGGGTCCTGGGAGTCCCTCTGCCAGACATTAGTCCTGATTACAAGAGACTTACCCAGAGTCTTTAGCTCACTATCTTTCACAGAGAAGAAATATCCCAAACATATCAGTCTTTGTCCTGCCCAGGGGCAGTCCAGCACCGAAATGCTAGGCAATTCTCCTCTGAACAAGAGTACCAATATAAACCCCAGACACGTGTTTCGGTCTGGTTGGATTTCATCAGTAGGGTGGATCTGTGCCTTTCTAAGAATAGTGAGCAAGGGTCCACGTCTGGATTCCCCTAGTAACTTAGGGTGAGACCCAAAGTTACTTAAATATGCTAATTAAAAAGGGGGTTACTGGGAGTCCCTCTGCCAGACATTAGTCCTGGTACAAGAGACTTACCCAGAGTCTTTAGCTCACTATCTTTCACAGAGAAGAAATATCCCAAACATATCAGTCTTTGTCCTGCCCAGGGGCAGTCCAGCACCGAAATGCTAGGCAATTCTCCTCCGAACAAGAGTACCAACAGAAACCCCAGACACGTGTTTCGGTCTGGTTGGACCTCATCAGTAGGGTGAATCTGTGCCTCTCTAAGAATAGTGAGCAAGGGGTCCACGTCTGGATTCCCCTAGTAACTTACGGTGAGACCAAAAGTTACTTAAATATGCTAATTACAAAGGGGGGTCCTGGGAGTCCCTCTGCCAGACATTAGTCCTGGTTACAAGAGACTTACCCAGAGTCTTTAGCTCACTATCTTTCACAGAGAAGAAATATCCCAAACATATCAATCTTTGTCCTGCCCAGGGGCAGTCCAGCACCGAAATGCTAGGCAATTCTCCTCTGAACAAGAGTACCAACAGAAACCCCACACATGTGTTCCGGTCTGGTTGGACCTCATCAGTAGGGTGGATCTGTGCCTCTCTAAGAATAGTGAGCAAGGGGTCCACGTCTGGATTCCCCTAGTAACTTACGGTGAGACCCAAAGTTACTTAAATATGCTAATTAAAAAGGGAGATCCTGGGAGTCCTCTGCCAGACATTAGTGCTGGTTACAAGAGACTTACCCAGAGTCTTTAGCTCACTATCTTTCACAGAGAAGAAATATCCCAAACATATCAGTCTTTGTCCTGCCCTAGGCAGTCCAGCACCGAAATGCTAGGCATTTCTCCTCTGAACAAGAGTACCAACAGAAACCCCAGACACGTGTTTCGGTCTGGTTGGACCTCATCAGTAGGGTGGATCTGTGCCTCTCTAAGAATAGTGAGCAAGGGGTCCACGTCTGGATTCCCCTAGTAACTTACGGTGAGACACAAAGTTACTTAAATATGCTAATTAAAAAGGGGGGTCTTGGGAGTCCCTCTCCCAGACATTAGTCCTGGTTACAAGAGACTTACCCAGAGTCTTTAGCTCACTATCTTTCACAGAGAAGAAATATCCACAACATATCAGTCTTTGTCCTGCCCAGGGGCAGTCCAGCACCGAAATGCTAGGCAATTCTCCTCTGAACACGAGTACCAACAGGAACCCCAGAGACGTGTTTCGGTCTGGTTGGACCTCATCAGTAGGGTAGATCTGTGCCTCTCTAAGAATAGTGAGCAAGGGGTCCATGTCTGGATTCCCCTAGTAACTTAGGGTGAGACCCAATGTTACTTAAATATGCTAATTAAAAAGGGGGGTCCTGGGAGTCCCTCTGCCAGACATTAGTCCTGGTTACAAGAGACTTACCCAGAGTCTTTAGCTCACTATCTTTCACAGAGAAGAAATATCCCAAACATATCAGTCTTTGTCCTGCCCAGGGGCAGTCCAGCACCAAAATTCTAGGTAATTCTCCTCTGAACAAGAGTACCAATAGAAACCCCAGACACGTGTTTCGGTCTGGTTGGACCTCATCAGTAGGGTGGATCTGTGCCTCTCTAAGAATAGTGAGCAAGGGGTCCACGTCTGGATTCCCCTAGTAACTTAGGGTGAGACCCAAAGTTACTTAAATATGCTAATTAAAAAGGGGGTCCTGGGAGTCCCTCTGCCAGACAATAGTCCTGGTTACAAGAGACTTACCCAGAGTCTTTAGCTCACTATCTTTCACAGAGAAGAAATATCCCAAACATATCAGTCTTTGTCCTGCCCGGGGCAGTCCAGCACCGAAATGCTAGGCAATTCTCCTCTGAACAAGAGTACCAACAGAAACCCAAGACACGTGTTTCGGTCTAGTTGGACCTCATCAGTAGGGTGGATCTGTGCCTCTCTAAGAATAGTGAGCAAGGGGTCCACGTTTGGATTCCCCTAGTAACTTAGGGTGAGACCCAAAGTTACTTAAATATGCTAATTACAAAGGGGGGTCCTGGGAGTCCCTCTGCCAGACATTAGTCCTGGTTACAAGAGACTTACCCAGAGTCTTTAGCTCACTATCTTTCACAGAGAAGAAATATCCCAAACATATCAGTCTTTGTCCTGCCCAGGGGCAGTCCAGCACCGAAATGCTAGGCAATTCTCCTCTGAACAAGAGTACCAAGAGAAACCCCAGACACGTGTTTCGGTCTGGTTGGACCTCATCAGTAGGGTGGATCTGTGCCTCTCTAAGAATAGTGAGCAAGGGGTCCACGTCTGGATTCCCCTTGTAACTTAGGGTGAGACCAAAAGTTACTTAAATATGCTAATTGCAAAGGGGGGTCCTGGGAGTCCCTCTGCCAGACATTAGTCCTGGTTACAAGAGACTTACCCAGAGTCTTTAGCTCACTATCTTTCACAGAGAAGAAATATCCCAAACATATCAGTCTTTGTCCTGCCCAGGGGCAGTCCAGCACCGAAATGCTAGGCAATTCTCCTCTGAACAAGAGTACCAATATAAACCCCAGACACGTGTTTCAGTCTGGTTGGATTTCATCAGTAGGGTGGATCTGTGCCTCTCTAAGAATAGTGAGCAAGGGTCCACGTCTGGATTCCCCTAGTAACTTAGGGTGAGACCCAAAGTTACTTAAATATGCTAATTAAAAAGGGGGTTACTGCTAGTCCCTCTGCCAGACATTAGTCCTGGTACAAGAGACTTACCCAGAGTCTTTAGCTCACTATCTTTCACAGAGAAGAAATATCCCAAACATATCAGTCTTTGTCCTGCCCAGGGGCAGTCCAGCACCGAAATGCTAGGCAATTCTCCTCCGAACAAGAGTACCAACAGAAACCCCAGACACGTGTTTCGGTCTGGTTGGACCTCATCAGTAGGGTGAATCTGTGCCTCTCTAAGAATAGTGAGCAAGGGGTCCACGTCTGGATTCCCCTAGTAACTTACGGTGAGACCAAAAGTTACTTAAATATGCTAATTACAAAGGGGGGTCCTGGGAGTCCCTCTGCCAGACATTAGTCCTGGTTACAAGAGACTTACCCAGAGTCTTTAGCTCACTATCTTTCACAGAGAAGAAATATCCCAAACATATCAGTCTTTGTCCTGCCCAGGGGCAGTCCAGCACCGAAATGCTAGGCTATTCTCCTCTGAACAAGAGTACCAATATAAACCCCAGACACGTGTTTCGGTCTGGTTGGATTTCATCAGTAGGGTGGATCTGTGCCTCTCTAAGAATAGTGAGCAAGGGTCCACGTCTGGATTCCCCTAGTAACTTAGGGTGAGACCCAAAGTTACTTAAATATGCTAATTAAAAAGGGGGTTACTGGGAGTCCCTCTGCCAGACATTAGTCCTGGTACAAGAGACTTACCCAGAGTCTTTAGCTCACTATCTTTCACAGAGAAGAAATATCCCAAACATATCAGTCTTTGTCCTGCCCGGGGCAGTCCAGCACCGAAATGCTAGGCAATTCTCCTCTGAACAAGAGTACCAACAGAAACCCCAGACACGTGTTTCGGTCTGGTTGGACCTCATCAGTAGGATGGATCTGTGCCTCTCTAAGAATAGTGAGCAAGGGGTCCACGTTTGGATTCCCCTAGTAACTTAGGGTGAGACCCAAAGTTACTTAAATATGCTAATTACAAAGGGGGGTCCTGGGAGTCCCTCTGCCAGACATTAGTCCTGGTTACAAGAGACTTACCCAGAGTCTTTAGCTCACTATCTTTCACAGAGAAGAAATATCCCAAACATATCAGTCTTTGTCCTGCCCAGGGGCAGTCCAGCACCGAAATGCTAGGCAATTCTCCTCTGAACAAGAGTACCAATATAAACCCCAGACACGTGTTTCGGTCTGGTTGGACCTCATCAGTAGGGTGGATCTGTGCCTCTCTAAGAATAGTGAGCAAGGGGTCCACGTCTGGATTCCCCTTGTAACTTAGGGTGAGACCAAAAGTTACTTAAATATGCTAATTACAAAGGGGGGTCCTGGGAGTCCCTCTGCCAGACATTAGTCCTGGTTACAAGAGACTTACCCAGAGTCTTTAGCTCACTATCTTTCACAGAGAAGAAATATCCCAAACATATCAGTCTTTGTCCTGCCCAGGGGCAGTCCAGCACCGAAATGCTAGGCAATTCTCCTCTGAACAAGAGTACCAATATAAACCCCAGACACGTGTTTCGGTCTGGTTGGATTTCATCAGTAGGGTGGATCTGTGCCTCTCTAAGAATAGTGAGCAAGGGTCCACGTCTGGATTCCCCTAGTAACTTAGGGTGAGACCCAAAGTTACTTAAATATGCTAATTAAAAAGGGGGTTACTGGGAGTCCCTCTGCCAGACATTAGTCCTGGTACAAGAGACTTACCCAGAGTCTTTAGCTCACTATCTTTCACAGAGAAGAAATATCCCAAACATATCAGTCTTTGTCCTGCCCAGGGGCAGTCCAGCACCGAAATGCTAGGCAATTCTCCTCCGAACAAGAGTACCAACAGAAACCCCAGACACGTGTTTCGGTCTGGTTGGACCTCATCAGTAGGGTGAATCTGTGCCTCTCTAAGAATAGTGAGCAAGGGGTCCACGTCTGGATTCCCCTAGTAACTTAGGGTGAGACCAAAAGTTACTTAAATATGCTAATTACAAAGGGGGGTCCTGGGAGTCCCTCTGCCAGACATTAGTCCTGGTTACAAGAGACTTACCCAGAGTCTTTAGCTCACTATCTTTCACAGAGAAGAAATATCCCAAACATATCAGTCTTTGTCCTGCCCAGGGGCAGTCCAGCACCGAAATGCTAGGCAATTCTCCTCTGAACAAGAGTACCAACAGAAACCCCACACATGTGTTCCGGTCTGGTTGGACCTCATCAGTAGGGTGGATCTGTGCCTCTCTAAGAATAGTGAGCAAGGGGTCCACGTCTGGATTCCCCTAGTAACTTAGGGTGAGACCCAAAGTTACTTAAATATGCTAATTAAAAAGGGGGGTCCTGGGAGTCCCTCTGCCAGACATTAGTCCTGGTTACAAGAGACTTACCCAGAGTCTTTAGCTCACTATCTTTCACAGAGAAGAAATATCCCAAACATATCAGTCTTTGTCCTGCCCTAGGCAGTCCAGCACCGAAATGCTAGGCATTTCTCCTCTGAACAAGAGTACCAACAGAAACCCCAGACACGTGTTTCGGTCTGGTTGGACCTCATCAGTAAGGTGGATCTGTGCCTCTCTAAGAATAGTGAGCAAGGGGTCCACGTCTGGATTCCCCTAGTAACTTACGGTGAGAGACAAAGTTACTTAAATATGCTAATTAAAAAGGGGGGTCTTGGGAGTCCCTCTCCCAGACATTAGTCCTGGTTACAAGAGACTTACCCAGAGTCTTTAGCTCACTATCTTTCACAGAGAAGAAATATCCACAACATATCAGTCTTTGTCCTGCCCAGGGGCAGTCCAGCACCGAAATGCTAGGCAATTCTCCTCTGAACACGAGTACCAACAGGAACCCCAGAGACGTGTTTCGGTCTGGTTGGACCTCATCAGTAGGGTAGATCTGTGCCTCTATAAGAATAGTGAGCAAGGGGTCCATGTCTGGATTCCCCTTTTAACTTAGGGTGAGACCCAATGTTACTTAAATATGCTAATTAAAAAGGGGGGTCCGGGGAGTCCCTCTGCCAGACATTAGTCCTGGTTACAAGAGACTTACCCAGAGTCTTTAGCTCACTATCTTTCACAGAGAAGAAATATCCCAAACATATCAGTCTTTGTCCTGCCCAGGGGCAGTCCAGCACCGAAATGCTAGGCAATTCTCCTCGGAACAAGAGTACCAATAGAAACCCCAGACACGTGTTTCAGTCTGGTTGGACCTCATCAGTAGGGTGGATCTGTGCCTCTCTAAGAATAGTGAGCAAGGGGTCCACGTCTGGATTCCCCTAGTAATTTAGGGTGAGACCCAAAGTTACTTAAATATGCTAATTAAAAAGGGGGTCCTGGGAGTCCCTCTGCCAGACAATAGTCCTGGTTACAAGAGACTTACCCAGAGTCTTTAGCTCACTATCTTTCACAGAGAAGAAATATCCCAAACATATCAGTCTTTGTCCTGCCCGGGGCAGTCCAGCACCGAAATGCTAGGCAATTCTCCTCTGAACAAGAGTACCAACAGAAACCCCAGACACGTGTTTCGGTCTGGTTGGACCTCATCAGTAGGGTGGATCTGTGCCTCTCTAAGAATAGTGAGCAAGGGGTCCACGTTTGGATTCCCCTAGTAATTTAGGGTGAGACCCAAAGTTACTTAAATATGCTAATTACAAAGGGGGGTCCTGGGAGTCCCTCTGCCAGACATTAGTCCTGGTTACAAGAGACTTACCCAGAGTCTTTAGCTCACTATCTTTCACAGAGAAGAAATATCCCAAACATATCAGTCTTTGTCCTGCCCAGGGGCAGTCCAGCACCGAAATGCTAGGCAATTCTCCTCTGAACAAGAGTACCAATATAAACCCCAGACACGTGTTTCGGTCTGGTTGGATTTCATCAGTATGGTGGATCTGTGCCTCTCTAAGAATAGTGAGCAAGGGTCCACGTCTGGATTCCCCTAGTAACTTAGGTTGAGACCCAAAGTTACTTAAATATGCTAATTAAAAAGGGGGTTACTGCTAGTCCCTCTGCCAGACATTAGTCCTGGTACAAGAGACTTACCCAGAGTCTTTAGCTCACTATCTTTCACAGAGAAGAAATATCCCAAACATATCAGTCTTTGTCCTGCCCAGGGGCAGTCCAGCACCGAAATGCTAGGCAATTCTCCTCTGAACAAGAGTACCAATATAAACCCCAGACACGTGTTTCGGTCTGGTTGGATTTCATCAGTAGGGTGGATCTGTGCCTCTCTAAGAATAGTGAGCAAGGGTCCACGTCTGGATTCCCCTAGTAACTTAGGGTGAGACCCAAAGTTACTTAAATATGCTAATTAAAAAGGGGGTTACTGGGAGTCCCTCTGCCAGACATTAGTCCTGGTACAAGAGACTTACCCAGAGTCTTTAGCTCACTATCTTTCACAGAGAAGAAATATCCCAAACATATCAGTCTTTGTCCTGCCCAGGGGCAGTCCAGCACCGAAATGCTAGGCAAATCTCCTCTGAACAAGAGTACCAACAGAAACCCCAGACAGGCGTTTCGGTCTGGTTGGACCTCATCAGTAGGGTGGATCTGTGCCTCTCTAAGAATAGTGAGCAAGGGGTCCACGTCTGGATTCCCCTAGTAACTTAGGGTGAGACCCAAAGTTACTTAAATATGCTAATTAAAAGGGGGGTTACTGGGAGTCCCTCTGTCAGACATTAGTCCTGGTACAAGAGACTTACCCAGAGTCTTTAGCTCACTATCTTTCACAGAGAAGAAATATCCCAAACATATCAGTCTTTGTCCTGCCCAGGGGCAGTCCAGCACCGAAACGCTATGCAATTCTCCTCTGAACAAGAGTACCAACAAAAACCCCAGACATGTGTTTCAGTCTGGTTGGACCTCATCAGTAGGGTGGATCTGTGCCTCTCTAAGAATAGTGAGCAAGGGGTCCATGTCAGGATTCCCCTAGTAACTTAGGGTGAGACCCAAAGTTACTTAAATATGCTAATTAAAAAGGGGGGTCCTGGTAGTCCCTCTGCCAGACATTAGTCCTGGTTACAAGAGACTTACCCAGAGTCTTTAGCTCACTATCTTTCACAGAGAAGAAATATCCCAAACATATCAGTCTTTGTCCTGCCCAGGGGCAGTCCAGCACCGAAATGCTAGGCAATTCTCCTCTGAACAAGAGTACCAACAGAAACCCCAGACACGTGTTTCAGTCTGGTTGGACCTCATCAGTAGGGTGGATCTGTGCCTCTCTAAGAATAGTGAGCAATTGGTCCACATCTGGATTTCCCTAGTAACTTAGGGTGAGACCCAAAGTTATTTAAATATGCTAATTAAAAAGGGGGGTCCTGGGAGTCCCTCTGCCAGGCATTAGTCCTGGTTAAAAGAGACTTACCCATAGTCTTTAGCTCACTATCTTTCACAGAGAAGAAATATCCCAAACATACCAGTCTTTGTCCTGCCCAGGGGCAGTCCAGCACCGAAATGCTAGGCAATTCTCCTCTGAACAAGAGTACCAACAGAAACCCCAGACACTTGTTTCGGTCTGGTTGGACCTCATCGGTAGGGTGGTTCTGTGCCTCTCTAAGAATAGTGAGCAAGGGGTCCACGTCTGGATTCCCCTAGTAACTTAGGGTGAGACCCAAAGTTACTTAAATATGCTAATTAAAAGGGGGGTTACTGGGAGTCCCTCTGCCAGACATTAGTCCTGGTACAAGAGACTTACCCAGAGTCTTTAGCTCACTATCTTTCACAGAGAAGAAATATCCCAAACATATCAGTCTTTGTCCTGCCCAGGGGCAGTCCAGCACCGAAACGCTATGCAATTCTCCTCTGAACAAGAGTACCAACAAAAACCCCAGACATGTGTTTCAGTCTGGTTGGACCTCATCAGTAGGGTGGATCTGTGCCTCTCTAAGAATAGTGAGCAAGGGGTCCATGTCAGGATTCCCCTAGTAACTTAGGGTGAGACCCAAAGTTACTTAAATATGCTAATTAAAAAGGGGGGTCATGGTAGTCCCTCTGCCAGACATTAGTCCTGGTTACAAGAGACTTACCCAGAGTCTTTAGCTCACTATCTTTCACAGAGAAGAAATATCCCAAACATATCAGTCTTTGTCCTGCCCAGGGGCAGTCCAGCACCGAAATGCTAGGCAATTCTCCTCTGAACAAGAGTACCAACAGAAACCCCAGACACGTGTTTCAGTCTGGTTGGACCTCATCAGTAGGGTGGATCTGTGCCTCTCTAAGAATAGTGAGCAATTGGTCCACATCTGGATTTCCCTAGTAACTTAGGGTGAGACCCAAAGTTATTTAAATATGCTAATTAAAAAGGGGGGTCCTGGGAGTACCTCTGCCAGGCATTAGTCCTGGTTACAAGAGACTTACCCATAGTCTTTAGCTCACTATCTTTCACAGAGAAGAAATATCCCAAACATACCAGTCTTTGTCCTGCCCAGGGGCAGTCCAGGACCGAAATGCTAGGCAATTCTCCTCTGAACAAGAGTACCAACAGAAACCCCACACATGTGTTTCGGTCTGGTTGGACCTCATCAGTAGGTTGGATCTGTGCCTCTCTAAGAATAGTGAGCAAGGGGTCCACGTCTGGATTCCCCTAGTAATTTAGGGTGAGACCCAAAGTTACTTAAATATGCTAATTAAAAAGGGGGGTCCTGAGAGTCCCTCTGCCAGACATTAGTCCTGGTTACAAGAGACTTACCCAGAGTCTTTAGCTCACTATCTTTCACAGAGAAGAAATATCCCAAACATATCAGTCTTTGTCCTGCCCTAGGCAGTCCAGCACCGAAATGCTAGGCATTTCTCCTCTGAACAAGAGTACCAACAGAAACCCCAGACACGTGTTTCGGTCTGGTTGGACCTCATCAGTAGGGTGGATCTGTGCCTCTCTAAGAATAGTGAGCAAGGGGTCCACGTCTGGATTCCCCTAGTAACTTACGGTGAGACACAAAGTTACTTAAATATGCTAATTGAAAAGGGGGGTCCTGGGAGTCCCTCTCCCAGACATTAGTCCTGGTTACAAGAGACTTACCCAGAGTCTTTAGCTCACTATCTTTCACAGAGAAGAAATATCCCAAACATATCAGTCTTTGTCCTGCCCAG
Organism: Ambystoma mexicanum; assembly: GCF_040938575.1. Taxonomy (NCBI): domain Eukaryota; kingdom Metazoa; phylum Chordata; class Amphibia; order Caudata; family Ambystomatidae; genus Ambystoma; species Ambystoma mexicanum. The sequence goes on along the minus strand of NC_090923.1, from coordinate 461,996,431 downwards.
GGGCAGTCCAGCACCGAAATGCTAGGCAATTCTCCTCTGAATACGAGTACCAACAGGAACCCCAGAGACGTGTTTCGGTCTGGTTGGACCTCATCAGTAGGGTAGATCTGTGCCTCTCTAAGAATAGTGAGCAAGGGGTCCATGTCTGGATTCCCCTAGTAACTTAGGGTGAGACCCAATGTTACTTAAATATGCTAATTAAAAAGGGGGTTCCGGGGAGTCCCTCTGCCAGACATTAGTCCTGGTTACAAGAGACTTACCCAGAGTCTTTAGCTCACTATCTTTCACAGAGAAGAAATATCCCAAACATATGAGTCTTTGTCCTGCCCAGGGGCAGTCCAGCACCGAAATGCTAGGCAATTCTCCTCTGAACAAGAGTACCAACAGAAACCCCAGAAATGTGTTTTGGTCTGGTTGGACATCATCAGTACGGTGGATCTGTGCCTCTCTAAGAATAGTGAGCAAGGGGTCCACGTCTGGATTCCCCTAGTAACTTAGGGTGAGACCCAAAGTTACTTAAATATGCTAATTAAAAAGGGGGTCCTGGGAGTCCCTCTGCCAGACATTAGTCCTGTTTACAAGAGACTTACCCAGAGTCTTTAGCTCACTATCTTTCACAGAGAAGAAATATCCCAAACATATCAGTATTTGCCCTGCCCAGGGGCAGTCCGGCACCGAAATGTTAGGCAATTCTCCTCTGAACAAGAGTACCAACAGAAACCCCAGACACGTGTTTCGGTCTGGTTGGACCTCATCAGTAGGGTGGATCTGTGCCTCTCTAAGAATAGTGAGCAAGGGGTCCACGTCTGGATTCCCCTAGTAACTTACGGTGAGACCCAAAGTTACTTAAATATGCTAATTAAAAAGGGGGTCCTGGGAGTCCCTTTGCCAGACATTAGTCCTGGTTACAAGAAACTTACCCAGAGCCTTTAGCTCACTATCTTTCACCGAGAAGAAATATCCCAAACATATCAGTCTTTGTCCTGCCCAGGGGCAGTCCAGCACCGAAATGCTAGGCAATTCTCCTCTGAACAAGAATACCAACAGAAACCCCAGAAACGTGTTTCGGTCTGGTTGAACCTCATCAATAGGGTGGATCTGTGCCTCTCTAAGAATAATGAGCAAGGGATCCACGTCTGGATTCCCCTAGTAACTTAGGGTGAGACCAAAGTTACTTAAATATGCTAATTAAAAAGGGGGGTCCGGGGAGTCCCTCTGCCAGACATTAGTCCTGGTTACAAGAGACTTACCCAGAGTCTTTAGTTCGCTATCTTTCACAGAGAAGAAATATCCCAAACATATCAGTCTTTGTCCTACCCAGGGGCAGTCCAGCACCAAAATGCTAGGCAATTCTCCTCTGAACAAGAGTACCAACAGAAACCCCAGACACGTGTTTCAGTCTGGTTGGACCTCATCAGTAGGGTGGATCTGTGCCTCTCTAAGAATAGTGAGCAAGGGGTCCACGTCTGGATTCCCCTAGTAACTTAGGGTGAGACCCAAAATTACTTAAATATGCTAATTAAAAAGGGGGTTCCTGGGAGTCCCTCTGCCAGACATTAGTCCTGGTTACAAGAGACTTACCCAGAGTATTTAGCTCACTATCTTTCACAGAGAAGAAATATCCCAAACATATCAGTCTTTGTCCTGCCCAGGGGCAGTCCAGCACCGAAATGCTAGGCAATTCTCCTCTGAACAAGAGTACCAACAAAAACCCCAGACACGTGTTTCGGTCTGGTTGGACCTCATCAGTAGGGTAGATCTGTGCCTCTCTAAGAATAGTGAGCAAGGGGTCCATGTCTGGATTCCCCTAGTAACTTAGGGTGAGACCCAAAGTTAATTAAATATGCTAATTAAAAAGGGGGGTACTGGGAGTCCCTCTGCCAGACATTAGTCCTGGTTACAAGAGACTTACCCAGAGTCTTTAGCTCACTATCTTTCACAGAGAAGAACTATCCCAAACATATCAGTCTTTGTCCTGCCCAGGGGCAGTCCAGCACCGAAATGCTAGGCAATTCTCCTCTCAACAAGAGTACCAACAGAAACCCCAGACACATGTTTCGGTCTGGTTGGACCTCATCAGTAGGGTGGATCTGTGCCTCTCTAAGAATAGTGAGCAAGGGGTCCACGTCTGGATTCCCCTAGTAACTTAGGGTGAGACCCAAAGTTACTTAAATATGCTAATTAAAAAGGGGGGGTCCGGGGAGTCCCTCTGCCCGACATTAGTCCTGGTTACAAGAGACTTACCCAGAGTCTTTAGCTCACTATCTTTTACAGAGAAGAAATATCCCAAACATATCAATCTTTGTTCTGACCAGGGGCAGTCCAGCACCGAAATGCTAGGCAATTCTCCTCTGAACAAGAGTACCAACAGAAACCGCAGACACGTGTTTCGGTCTGGTTGAACCTCATCAGTAGGGTGGATCTGTGCCTATCTAAGAATAATGAGCAAGGGATCCACGTCAGGATTCCCCTAGTAACTTAGGGTGAGACCCAAAGTTACTTAAATATGCTAATTAAAAAGGGGGGCCCGGGGAGTCCCTCTGCCAGACATTAGTCCTGGTTACAAGAGACTTACCCAGAGTCTTTAGCTCACTATCTTTCACAGAGAAGAAATATCCCAAACATATCAGTCTTTGTCCTGCCCAGGGGCAGTCCAGCACCAAAATGCTAGGCAATTCTCCTCTGAACAGGAGTACCAACAGAAACCCCAGACACGTGTTTCGGTCTGGTTGGACCTCATCAGTAGGGTGGATCTGTGCCTCTCTAAGAATAGGGAGCAAGGGGTCCACGTCTGGATTCCACTAGTAACTTAGGGTGAAACCCAAAATTACTTAAATATGCTAATTAAAAAGGGGGGTCCTGGGAGTCCGTCTGCCAGACATTAGTCCTGGTTACAAGAGATTTACCCAGAGTCTTTAGCTCACTATCTTTCACAGAGAAGAAATATCCCAAACATATCAGTCTTTGTCCTGCCCATGGGCAGTCCAGCACCGAAATGCTAGGCAATTCTCCTCTGAACAAGAGTACCAACAGAAACCCCAGACACGTTTTTCGGTCTGGTTGGACCTCATCAGTAGGGTGGATCTGTGCCTCTCTGAGAATAGTGAGCAAGGGGTCCACGTCTGGATTCCCCTAGTAATTTATGGTGAGACTCAAAGTTACTTAAATATGCTAATTAAAAAGGGGGTTACTGGGAGTCCCTCTGCCAGACATTAGTCCTGGTACAAGAGACTTACCAAGAGACTTTAGCTCACTATCCTTCACAGAGAAGAAATATCCCAAACATATCAGTCTTTGTCCTGCCCAGGGGCAGTCCAGCACCGAAATGCTAGGCAATTCTCCTCTGAACAAGAGTACCAACAGAAACCCCAGACACGTGTTTCGGTCTGGTTGGACCTCATCAGTAGGGTGGATCTGTGCCTCTCTAAGAATAGTGAGCAAGGGGTCCACGTCTGGATTCCCCTAGTAACTTAGGGTGAGACCCAAAGTTACTTAAATATGCTAATTAAAAAGGGGGGGTCCGGGGAGTCCCTCTGCCCGACATTAGTCCTGGTTACAAGAGACTTACCCAGAGTCTTTAGCTCACTATCTTTTACAGAGAAGAAATATCCCAAACATATCAATCTTTGTTCTGACCAGGGGCAGTCCAGCACCGAAATGCTAGGCAATTCTCCTCTGAACAAGAGTACCAACAGAAACCGCAGACACGTGTTTCGGTCTGGTTGAACCTCATCAGTAGGGTGGATCTGTGCCTATCTAAGAATAATGAGCAAGGGATCCACGTCAGGATTCCCCTAGTAACTTAGGGTGAGACCCAAAGTTACTTAAATATGCTAATTAAAAAGGGGGGCCCGGGGAGTCCCTCTGCCAGACATTAGTCCTGGTTACAAGAGACTTACCCAGAGTCTTTAGCTCACTATCTTTCACAGAGAAGAAATATCCCAAACATATCAGTCTTTGTCCTGCCCAGGGGCAGTCCAGCACCAAAATGCTAGGCAATTCTCCTCTGAACAGGAGTACCAACAGAAACCCCAGACACGTGTTTCGGTCTGGTTGGACCTCATCAGTAGGGTGGATCTGTGCCTCTCTAAGAATAGGGAGCAAGGGGTCCACGTCTGGATTCCACTAGTAACTTAGGGTGAAACCCAAAATTACTTAAATATGCTAATTAAAAAGGGGGGTCCTGGGAGTCCGTCTGCCAGACATTAGTCCTGGTTACAAGAGACTTACCCAGAGTCTTTAGCTCACTATCTTTCACAGAGAAGAAATATCCCAAACATATCAGTCTTTGTCCTGCCCATGGGCAGTCCAGCACCGAAATGCTAGGCAATTCTCCTCTGAACAAGAGTACCAACAGAAACCCCAGACACGTTTTTCGGTCTGGTTGGACCTCATCAGTAGGGTGGATCTGTGCCTCTCTGAGAATAGTGAGCAAGGGGTCCACGTCTGGATTCCCCTAGTAATTTATGGTGAGACTCAAAGTTACTTAAATATGCTAATTAAAAAGGGGGTTACTGGGAGTCCCTCTGCCAGACATTAGTCCTGGTACAAGAGACTTACCAAGAGACTTTAGCTCACTATCCTTCACAGAGAAGAAATATCCCAAACATATCAGTCTTTGTCCTGCCCAGGGGCAGTCCAGCACCGAAATGCTAGGCAATTCTCCTCTGAACAAGAGTACCAACAGAAACCCCAGACACGTGTTTCGGTCTGGTTGGACCTCATCAGTAGGGTGGATCTGTGCCTCTCTAAGAATAGTGAGCAAGGGGTCCACGTCTGGATTCCCCTAGTAACTTAGGGTGAGACCCAAAGTTACTTAAATATGCTAATTAAAAAGGGGGGTTCGGGGAGTCCCTCTGCCAGACATTAGTCCTGGTTACAAGAGACTTACCCAGAGTCTTTAGCTCACTATCTTTCACAGAGAAGAAATATCCCAAACATATCAGTCTTTGTCCTGCCCAGGGGCAGTCCAGGACCGAAATGCTAGGCAATTTTCCTCTGAATAAGAGTACCCACAGAAACCCCAGACACGTGTTTCGGTCTGGTTGGACCTCATCAGTAGGGTGGATCTGTGCCTCTCTAAGAATAGTGAGCAAGGGGTCCACGTCTGGATTCCCCTAGTAACTTAGGGTGAGACCCAAAGTTACTTAAATATGCTAATTAAAAAGGGGGGTCCTGGGAGTCCCTCTGCCAGACATTAGTCCTGGTTACAAGAGACTGATCCAGAATCTTTAGCTCACTATCTTTCACAGAGAAGAAATATCCCAAACATATCAGTCTTTGTCCTGCCCAGGGGGAGTCCAGCACCGAAATGCTAGGCAATTCTCCTCTGAACAAGAGTACCAACAGAAACCCCAGACACGTGTTTCGGTCTGGTTGGACCTCATCAGTAGGGTGGATCTGTGCCTCTCTAAGAATAGTGAGCAAGGGGTCCACGTCTGGATTCCCCTAGTAACTTACGGTGAGACACAAAGTTACTTAAATATGCTAATTAAAAAGGGGGGTCCGGGGAGTCCCTCTGCCAGACATTAGTCCTGGTTACAAGAGACTTACCCAGAGTCTTTAGCTCACTATCTTTCACAGAGAAGAAATATCCCAAACATATCAATCTTTGTTCTGACCAGGGGCAGTCCAGCACCGAAATGCTAGGCAATTCTCCTCTGAACAAGAGTACCAACAGAAACCCCAGACACGTGTTTCGGTCTGGTTGAACCTCATCAGTAGGGTGGATCTGTGCCTATCTAAGAATAATGAGCAAGGAATCCACGTCTGGATTCCCCTAGTAACTTAGGGTGAGACCCAAAGTTACTTAAATATGCTAATTAAAAAGGGGGGCCCGGCGAGTCCCTCTGCCAGACATTAGTCCTGGTTACAAGAGACTTACCCAGAGTCTTTAGCTTACTATCTTTCACAGAGAAGAAATATCCCAAACATATCAGTCTTTGTCCTGCCCAGGGGCAGTCCAGCACCAAAATGCTAGGCAATTCTCCTCTGAACAGGAGTACCAACAGAAACCCCAGACACGTGTTTCGGTCTGGTTGGACCTCATCAGTAGGGTGGATCCGTGCCTCTCTAAGAATAGTGAGCAAGGGGTCCACGTCTGGATTCCCCTAGTAACTTAGGGTGAGACCCAAAGTTAATTAAATATGCTAATTAAAAAGGGGGGTACTGGGAGTCCCTCTGCCAGACATTAGTCCTGGTTACAAGAGACTTACCCAGAGTCTTTAGCTCACTATCTTTCACAGAGAAGAACTATCCCAAACATATCAGTCTTTGTCCTGCCCAGGAGCAGTCCAGCACCGAAATGCTAGGCAATTCTCCTCTGAACAAGAGTACCAACAGAAACCCCAGACACATGTTTCGGTCTGGTTGGACCTCATCAGTAGGGTGGATCTGTGCCTCTCTAAGAATAGTGAGCAAGGGGTCCACGTCTGGATTCCCCTAGTAACTTAGGGTGAGACCCAAAGTTACTTAAATATGCTAATTAAAAAGGGGGGGTCCGGGGAGTCCCTCTGCCCGACATTAGTCCTGGTTACAAGAGACTTACCCAGAGTCTTTAGCTCACTATCTTTCACAGAGAAGAAATATCCCAAACATATCAATCTTTGTTCTGACCAGGGGCAGTCCAGCACCGAAATGCTAGGCAATTCTCCTCTGAACAAGAGTACCAACAGAAACCGCAGACAGGTGTTTCGGTCTGGTTGAACCTCATCAGTAGGGTAGATCTGTGCCTATCTAAGAATAATGAGCAAGGGATCCACGTCAGGATTCCCCTAGTAACTTAGGGTGAGACCCAAAGTTACTTAAATATGCTAATTAAAAAGGGGGGCCCGGGGAGTCCCTCTGCCAGACATTAGTCCTGGTTACAAGAGACTTACCCAGAGTCTTTAGCTCACTATCTTTCACAGAGAAGAAATATCCCAAACATATCAGTCTTTGTCCTGCCCAGGGGCAGTCCAGCACCAAAATGCTAGGCAATTCTCCTCTGAACAGGAGTACCAACAGAAACCCCAGACACGTGTTTCGGTCTGGTTGGACCTCATCAGTAGGGTGGATCTGTGCCTCTCTAAGAATAGTGAGCAAGGGGTCCACATCTGGATTCCCCTAGTAACTTAGGGTGAGACCCAAAATTACTTAAATATGCTAATTAAAAAGGGGGGTCCTGGGAGTCCGTCTGCCAGACATTAGTCCTGGTTACAAGAGACTTACCCAGAGTCTTTAGCTCACTATCTTTCACAGAGAAGAAATATCCCAAACATATCAGTCTTTGTCCTGCCCAGGGGCAGTCCAGCACCGAAATGCTAGGCAATTCTCCTCTGAACAAGAGTACCAACAGAAACCCCAGACACGTTTTTCGGTCTGGTTGGACCTCATCAGTAGGGTGGATCTGTGCCTCTCTGAGAATAGTGAGCAAGGGGTCCACGTCTGGATTCCCCTAGTAACTTAGGGTGAGACTCAAAGTTACTTAAATATGCTAATTAAAAAGGGGGTTACTGGGAGTCCCTCTGCCAGACATTAGTCCTGGTACAAGAGACTTACCAAGAGACTTTAGCTCACTATCCTTCACAGAGAAGAAATATCCCAAACATATCAGTCTTTGTCCTGCCCAGGGGCAGTCCAGCACCGAAATGCTAGGCAATTCTCCTCTGAACAAGAGTACCAACAGAAACCCCAGACACGTGTTTCGGTCTGGTTGGACCTCATCAGTAGGGTGGATCTGTGCCTCTCTAAGAATAGTGAGCAAGGGGTCCACGTCTGGATTCCCCTAGTAACTTAGGGTGAGACCCAAAGTTAATTAAATATGCTAATTAAAAAGGGGGGTACTGGGAGTCCCTCTGCCAGACATTAGTCCTGGTTACAAGAGACTTACCCAGAGTCTTTAGCTCACTATCTTTCACAGAGAAGAACTATCCCAAACATATCAGTCTTTGTCCTGCCCAGGAGCAGTCCAGCACCGAAATGCTAGGCAATTCTCCTCTGAACAAGAGTACCAACAGAAACCCCAGACACATGTTTCGGTCTGGTTGGACCTCATCAGTAGGGTGGATCTGTGCCTCTCTAAGAATAGTGAGTAAGGGGTCCACGTCTGGATTCCCCTAGTAACTTAGGGTGAGACCCAAAGTTACTTAAATATGCTAATTAAAAAGGGGGGGTCCGGGGAGTCCCTCTGCCTGACATTAGTCCTGGTTACAAGAGACTTACCCAGAGTCTTTAGCTCACTATCTTTCACAGAGAAGAAATATCCCAAACATATCAATCTTTTTTCTGACCAGGGGCAGTCCAGCACCGAAATGCTAGGCAATTCTCCTCTGAACAAGAGTACCAACAGAAACCGCAGACACGTGTTTCGGTCTGGTTGAACCTCATCAGTAGGGTAGATCTGTGCCTATCTAAGAATAATGAGCAAGGGATCCACGTCAGGATTCCCCTAGTAACTTAGGGTGAGACCCAAAGTTACTTAAATATGCTAATTAAAAAGGGGGGCCCGGGGAGTCCCTCTGCCAGACATTAGTCCTAGTTACAAGAGACTTACCCAGAGTCTTTAGCTCACTATCTTTCACAGAGAAGAAATATCCCAAACATATCAGTCTTTGTCCTGCCCAGGGGCAGTCCAGCACCAAAATGCTAGGCAATTCTCCTCTGAACAGGAGTACCAACAGAAACCCCAGACACGTGTTTCGGTCTGGTTGGACCTCATCAGTAGGGTGGATCTGTGCCTCTCTAAGAATAGTGAGCAAGGGGTCCACATCTGGATTCCCCTAGTAACTTAGGGTGAGACCCAAAATTACTTAAATATGCTAATTAAAAAGGGGGGTCCTGGGAGTCCGTCTGCCAGACATTAGTCCTGGTTACAAGAGACTTACCCAGAGTCTTTAGCTCACTATCTTTCACAGAGAAGAAATATCCCAAACATATCAGTCTTTGTCCTGCCCAGGGGCAGTCCAGCACCGAAATGCTAGGCAATTCTCCTCTGAACAAGAGTACCAACAGAAACCCCAGACACGTTTTTCGGTCTGGTTGGACCTCATCAGTAGGGTGGATCTGTGCCTCTCTGAGAATAGTGAGCAAGGGGTCCACGTCTGGATTCCCCTAGTAACTTAGGGTGAGACTCAAAGTTACTTAAATATGCTAATTAAAAAGGGGGTTACTGGGAGTCCCTCTGCCAGACATTAATCCTGGTACAAGAGACTTACCAAGAGACTTTAGCTCACTATCCTTCACAGAGAAGAAATATCCCAAACATATCAGTCTTTGTCCTGCCCAGGGGCAGTCCAGCACCGAAATGCTAGGCAATTCTCCTCTGAACAAGAGTACCAACAGAAACCCCAGACACGTGTTTCGGTCTGGTTGGACCTCATCAGTAGGGTGGATCTGTGCCTCTCTAAGAATAGTGAGCAAGGGGTCCACGTCTGGATTCCCCTAGTAACTTAGGGTGAGACCCAAAGTTACTTAAATATGCTAATTAAAAAGGGGGTTTCGGGGAGTCCCTCTGCAGACATTAGTCCTGGTTACAAGAGACTTACCCAGAGTCTTTAGCTCACTATCTTTCACAGAGAAGAAATATCCCAAACATATCAGTCTTTGTCCTGCCCAGGGGCAGTCCAGCACCGAAATGCTAGGCAATTTTCCTCTGAATAAGAGTACCCACAGAAACCCCAGACACGTGTTTCGGTCTGGTTGGACCTCATCAGTAGGGTGGATCTGTGCCTCTCTAAGAATAGTGAGCAAGGGGTCCACGTCTGGATTCCCCTAGTAACTTAGGGTGAGACCCAAAGTTACTTAAATATGCTAATTAAAAAGGGGGGTCCTGGGAGTCCCTCTGCCAGACATTAGTCCTGGTTACAAGAGACTGATCCAGAATCTTTAGCTCACTATCTTTCACAGAGAAGAAATATCCCAAACATATCAGTCTTTGTCCTGCCCAGGGGGAGTCCAGCACCGAAATGCTAGGCAATTCTCCTCTGAACAAGAGTACCAACAGAAACCCCAGACACGTGTTTCGGTCTGGTTGGACCTCATCAGTAGGGTGGATCTGTGCCTCTCTAAGAATAGTGAGCAAGGGGTCCACGTCTGGATTCCCCTAGTAACTTAGGGTGAGACCCAAAGTTACTTAAATATGCTAATTAAAAAGGGGGGTCCGGGGAGTCCCTCTGCCAGACATTAGTCCTGGTTACAAGAGACTTACCCAGAGTCTTTAGCTCACTATCTTTCACAGAGAAGAAATATCCCAAACATATCAATCTTTGTTCTGACCAGGGGCAGTCCAGCACCGAAATGCTAGGCAATTCTCCTCTGAACAAGAGTACCAACAGAAACCCCAGACACGTGTTTCGGTCTGGTTGAACCTCATCAGTAGGGTGGATCTGTGCCTATCTAAGAATAATGAGCAAGAAATCCACGTCTGGATTCCCCTAGTAACTTAGGGTGAGACCCAAAGGTACTTAAATATGCTAATTAAAAAGGGGGGCCCGGGGAGTCCCTCTGCCAGACATTAGTCCTGGTTACAAGAGACTTACCCAGAGTCTTTAGCTTACTATCTTTCACAGAGAAGAAATATCCCAAACATATCAGTCTTTGTCCTGCCCAGGGGCAGTCCAGCACCGAAATGCTAGGCAATTCTCCTCTGAACAAGAGTACCAACAGAAACCCCAGACACGTGTTTCGGTCTGGGTGGACCTCATCAGTAGGGTGGATCTGTGCCTCTCTAAGAATAGTGAGCAAGGGGTCCACGTCTGGATGCCCCTAGTAACTTACGGTGAGACCCAAAGTTACTTAAATATGCAAATTAAAAAGGGGGGTCCGGGGAGTCCTTCTGCCAGACATTAGTCCTGGTTACAAGAGACTTACCCAGAGTCTTTAGCTCACTATCTTTCACAGAGAAGAAATATCCCAAACATATCAGTCTTTGTCCTTCCCAGGGGCAGTCCAGCACCGAAATGCTAGGCAATTCTCCTCGGAACAAGAGTACCAATAGAAACCCCAGACACGTGTTTCGGTCTAGTTGGACCTCATCAGTAGGGTGGATCTGTGCCTCTCTAAGAATAGTGAGCAAGGGGTCCACGTCTGGATTCCCCTAGTAACTTAGGGTGAGACCCAAAGTTACTTAAATATGCTAATTAAAAAGGGGGTTACTGGGAGTCCCTCTGCCAGACATTAGTCCTGGTATAAGAGACTTACCCAGAGTCTTTAGCTCACTAGCTTTCACAGAGAAGAAATATCCCAAACATATCAGTCTTTGTCCTGCCCGGGGCAGTCCAGCACCGAAATGCTAGGCAATTCTCCTCTGAACAAGAGTACCAACAGAAACCCCAGACACGTGTTTCGGTCTGGTTGGACCTCATCAGTAGGGTGGATCTGTGCCTCTCTAAGAATAGTGAGCAAGGGTTCCCCGTCTGGATTCCCCTAGTAACTTAGGGTGAGACCCAAAGTTACTTAAATATGGTAATTAAAAAGGGGGGTCCTAGGAGTCCCTCTGCCAGACATTAGTCCTGGTTACAAGAGACTTACCCAGAGTCTTTAGCTCACTATCTTTCATAGAGAAGAAATATCCCAAACATATCAGTCTTTGTTCTGACCAGGGGCAGTGCAGCACCAAAATGCTAGGCAATTCTCCTCTGAACAAGAGTACCAACAGAAACCCCAGAAATATGTTTCGGTCTGGTTGGACCTCATCAGTAGGGTGGATCTGTGCCTCTATAAGAATAGTGAGCAAGGGGTCCACGTCTGGATTCCACTAGTAACTTAGGGTGAGACCCAAAGTTACTTAAATATGCTAATTAAAAAGGGGGATCCTGGGAGTCCTCTGCCAGACATTAGTCCTGGTTACAAGAGACTTACCCAGAGTCTTTAGCTCACTATCTTTCACAGAGAAGAAATATCCCAAACATATCAGTCTTTGTTCTAACTAGGGGCAGTCCAGCACCGAAATGCTAGGCAATTCTCCTCTTAACAAGAGTACCAACAGAAACCCCAGAAATGTGTTTTGGTCTGGTTGGACCTCATCAGTACGGTGGATCTGTGCCTCTCTAAGAATAGTGAGCAAGGGGTCCACGTCTGGATTCCCCTAGTAACTTAGGGTGAGACCCAAAGTTACTTAAATATGCTAATTAAAAAGGGGGTCCTGGGAGTCCCTCTGCCAGACATTAGTCCTGGTTACAAGAGACTTACCCAGAGTCATTAGCTCACTATCTTTCACAAAGAAGAAATATCCCAAACATAGCATTCTTTGTCCTGCCCAGGGGCAGTCCAGCACCAAAATGCTAGGCAATTCTCCTCTGAACAAGAGTACCAACAGAAACCCCAGACACGTGTTTCGGTCTGGTTGGACCTCATCAGTAGGGTGGATCTGTGCCTCTCTAAGACTAGTGAGCAAGGGGTCCACGTCTGGATTCCCCTAGTAACTTAGGGTGAGACCCAAAATTACTTAAATATGCTAATTAAAAAGGGGGTTCCTGGGAGTCCCTCTGCCAGACATTAGTCTTGGTTACAAGAGACTTACCCAGAGTATTTAGCTCACTATCTTTCACAGAGAAGAAATATCCCAAACATATCAGTCTTTGTCCTGCCCAGGGGCAGTCCAGCACCGAAATGCTAGGCAATTCTCCTCTGAACAAGAGTACCAACAGAAACCCCAGATACGTGTTTCGGTCTGGTTGGACCTCATCAGTAGGGTAGATCTGTGCCTCTCTAAGAATAGTGAGCAAGGGGTCCACGTCTGGATTCCCCTAGTAACTTAGGGTGAGACCCAAAGTTACTTAAATATGCTAATTAAAAAGGGGGGTACTGGGAGTCCCTCTGCCAGACATTAGTCCTGGTTACAAGAGACTTACCCAGAGTCTTTAGCTCACTATCTTTCACAGAGAAGAACTATCCCAAACATATCAGTCTTTGTCCTGCCCAGGGACAGTCCAGCACCGAAATGCTAGGCAATTCTCCTCTGAACAAGAGTACCAACAGAAACCCCAGACACATGTTTCGGTCGGGTTCGACCTCATCAGTAGGGTGGATCTGTGCCTCTCTAAGAATAGTGAGCAAGGGGTCCACGTCTGGATTCCCCTAGTAACTTAGGGTGAGACCCAAAGTTACTTAAATATGCTAATTAAAAAGGGGGGTCCGGGGAGTCCCTCTGCCAGACATTAGTCCTGGTTGCAAGAGACTTACCCAGAGTCTTTAGCTCACTATCTTTCACAGAGAAGAAATATCCCAAACATATCAATCTTTGTTCTGACCAGGGGCAGTCCAGCACCAAAATGCTACGCAATTCTCCTCTGAACAAGAGTACCAACAGAAACCCCAGACATGTGTTTCGGTCTGGTTGAACCTCATCAGTAGGGTGGATCTGTGCCTATCTAAGAATAATGAGCAAGGGATCCACGTCTGGATTCCCCTAGTAACTTAGGGTGAGACCCAAAGTTACTTAAATATGCTAATTAAAAACGGGGGCCCGGGGAGTCCCTCTGCCAGACATTAGTCCTGGTTACAAGAGACTTACCCAGAGTCTTTAGCGCACTATCTTTCACAGAGAAGAAATATCCCAAACATATCAGTCTTTGTCCTGCCCAGGGGCAGTCCAGCACCAAAATGCTAGGGAATTCTCCTCTGAACAAGAGTACCAACAGAAACCCCAGACACGTGTTTCGGTCTGGTTGGACCTCATCAGTAGGGTGGATCTGTGCCTCTCTAAGAATAGTGAGCAAGGGGTCCATGTCTGGATTCAACTAGTAACTTAGGGTGAGACCCAAAATTACTTAAATATGCTAATTAAAAAGGGGGGTCCTGGGAGTCCGTCTGCCAGACATTAGTCCTGGTTACAAGAGACTTACCCAGAGTCTTTAGCTCACTATCTTTCACAGAGAAGAAATATCCCAAACATATCAGTCTTTGTCCTGCCCAGGAGCAGTCCAGCACCGAAATGCTAGGCAATTCTCCTCTGAACAAGAGTACCAACAGAAACCCCAGACACGTTTTTCGGTCTGGTTGGACCTCATCAGTAGGGTGGATCTGTGCCTCTCTAAGAATAGTGAGCAAGGGGTCCACGTCTGGATTCCCCTAGTAACTTAGGGTGAGACTCAAAGTTACTTAAATATGCTAATTAAAAAGGGGGTTACTGGGAGTCCCTCTGCCAGACATTAGTCCTGGTACAAGAGACTTACCAAGTGTCTTTAGCTCACTATCCTTCACAGAGAAGAAATATCCCAAACATATCAGTCTTTGTCCTGCCCAGGGGCAGTCCAGCACCGAAATGCTAGGCAATTCTCCTCTGAACAAGAGTACCAACAGAAACCCCAGACATGTGTTTCGGTCTGGTTGGACCTCATCAGTAGGGTGGATCTGTGCCTCTCTAAGAATAGTGAGCAAGGGGTCCACGTCTGGATTCCCCTAGTAACTTAGGGTGAGACCCAAAGTTACTTAAATATGCTAATTAAAAAGGGGGGTTCAGGGAGTCCCTCTGCCAGACATTAGTCCTGGTTACAAGAGACTTACCCAGAGTCTTTAGCTCACTATCTTTCACAGAGAAGAAATATCCCAAACATATCAGTCTTTGTCCTGCCCAGGGGCAGTCCAGCACCGAAATGCTAGGCAATTCTCCTCTGAATAAGAGTACCCACAGAAACCCCAGACACATGTTTCGGTCTGGTTGGACCTCATCAGTAGGGTGGATCTGTGCCTCTCTAAGAATAGTGAGCAAGGGGTCCACGTCTGGATTCCCCTAGTAACTTAGGGTGAGACCCAACGTTACTTAAATATGCTAATTAAAAAGGGGGGGGTCCTGGGAGTCCCTCTGCCAGACATTAGTCCTGGTTACAAGAGACTTTCCCAGAGTCTTTAGCTCACTATCTTTCACAGAGAAGAAATATACCAAACATATCAGTCTTTGTCCTGCCAAGGGCAGTCAAGCACCGAAATGCTAGGTAATTCTCCTCTGAACAAGAGTACCAACAGAAACCCCAGACACGTGTTTCGGTCTGGTTGGACCTCATCAGTAGGGTGGATCTGTGCCTCTCTAAGAATAGTGAGCAAGGGGTCCACGTCTGGATTCCCCTAGTAACTTAGGGTGAGACCCACAGTTACTTAAATAAGCTAATTAAAAAGGGGGGTCCTGGGAGTCCCTCTGCCAGACATTAGTCCTGGTTACAAGAGACTTATCCAGAATCTTTAGCTCACTATCTTTCACAGAGAAGAAATATACCAAAAATATCAGTCTTTGTCCTGCCCAGGGGGAGTCCAGCACCGAAATGCTAGGCAATTCTCCTCTGAACAAGAGTACCAACAGAAACCCCAGACACGTGTTTCGGTCTGGTTGGACCTCATCAGTAGGGTGGATCTGTGCCTCTCTAAGAATAGTGAGCAAGGGGTCCACGTTTGGATTCCCCTAGTAACTTAGGGTGAGACCCAAAGTTACTTAAATATGCTAATTAAAAAGGGGGGGTCCAGGGAGTCCCTCTGCCAGACATTAGTCCTGGTTACAGGAGACTTACCCAGAGTCTTTAGCTCACTATCTTTCACAGAGAAGAAATATCCCAAACATATCAGTCTTTGTCCTGCCCAGGTGCAGTCCAGCACCGAAATTCTAGGTAATTCTCCTCTGAACAAGAGTACCAACAGAAACCCCAGACACTTGTTTCGGTCTGGTTGGACCTCATCAGTAGGGTGGATCTGTGCCTGTCTAAGAATAGTGAGCAAGGGTTCCCCGTCTGGATTCCCCTAGTAACTTAGGGTGAGACCCAAAATTACTTAAATATGCTAATTAAAAAGGGGGTCCTGTGAGTCCCTTTGCCAGACATTAGTCCTGGTTACAAGAGACTTACTCAGAGTCTTTAGCTCACTATCTTTCACATAGAAGAAATATCCCAAACATATCAGTCTTTGTCCTGCCCAGAGGCAGTCCAGCACCGAAATGCTAGGCAATTCTCCTCTGAAGAAGAGTACCAACAGAAACCCCAGACACGTGTTTCGGTCTGGTTGGACCTCATCAGTAGGGTGGATCTGTGCCTCTCTAAGAATAGTGAGCAAGGGGTCCCCGTCTAGATTCCTCTAGTAACTTAGGGTGAGACCCAAAGTTACTTAAATATGCTAATTAAAAAGGGGGGTCCTAGAAGTCCCTCTGCCAGACATTAGTCCTGGTTACAAGAGACTTACCCAGAGTCTTTAGCTCACTATCTTTCACAAAGAAGAAATATCCCAAACATATCAGTCTTTGTCCTGCCCAGGGGCAGTCCAGCACCGAAATTCTAGGCAATTCTCCTCTAAACAAGAGTACCAACAGAAACCCCAGACACGTGTTTCAGTCTGGTTGGACCTCATCAGTAGAGTGGATCTGTGCCTCTCTAAGAATAGTGAGCAAGGGGTCCACGTCTGGATTCCCCTAGTAACTTAGGGTGAGACCCAAAGTTACTTAAATATGCTAATTAAAAAGGGGGGTCCTGGGAGTCCCTCTGCCGGACATTAGTCCTGGTTACAAGAGACTTACCCAGAGGCTTTAGCTCACTAGCTTTCACAGAGAAGAAATATCCCAAACATATCAGTCTTTGTCCTGCCCAGGGGCAGTCCAACACCGAAATGCTAGGCAATTCTCCTCTGAACAAGAGTACCAACAGAAACCCCAGACACGTGTTTCGGTCTGGTTGGACCTCATCAGTAGGGTGGATCTGTGCCTCTCTAAGAATACTGAGCAAGGGGTCCACGTCTGTATTCCCCTAGTAACTTAGGGTGAGACCCAAAGATACTTAAATATGCTAATTAAAAAGGGGGGTCCTGGGAGTCCCTCTGCCGGACATTAGTCCTGGTTACAAGAGACTTACCCAGAGTCTTTAGCTCACTATCTTTCACAGAGAAGAAATATCCCAAACATATCAGTCAATGTCCTGCCCAGGGGCAGTCCAGCACCGAAATGCTAGGCAATTCTCCTCTAAACAAGAGTACCAAAAGAAACCCCAGACACGTGTTTCGGTCTGGTTGGACCTCATCAGTAGGGTGGATCTGTATCTCTCTAAGAATAGTGAGCAAGGGGTCCATGTCTGGATTCCCCTAGTAACTTAGGGTGAGCCCCAACGTTACTTAAATATGCTAATTAAAAAGGGGGGTCCTTGGAGTCATTCTGCCAGACATTAGTCCTGGTTACAAGAGACTTATCCAGAGTCTTTAGCTCACTATCTTTCACAGAGAAGAAATATCCCAAACATATCAGTCTTTGTCCTGCCCAGGGGCAGTCCAGCACCAAAATGCTAGGCAATTCTCCTCTGAACAAGAGTACCAAAAGAAACCCCAGACACGTGTTTCGGTCTGGTTGGACCTCATCAGTAGGGTGGATCTGTGCCTCTCTAAGAATAGTGAGCAAGGGGTCCACTTCTGGATTCCCCTAGTAACTTAGGGTGAGACCCAAAGTTACTTAAATATGCTAATTAAAAAGGGGGGTCCTTGGAGTCATTCTGCCAGACATTAGTCCTGGTTACAAGAGACTTATCCAGAGTCTTTAGCTCACTATCTTTCACAGAGAAGAAATATCCCAAACATATCAGTCTTTGTCCTGCCCAGGGGCAGTCCAGCACCAAAATGCTAGGCAATTCTCCTCTGAACAAGAGTACCAACAGAAACCCCAGACACGTGTTTCGGTCTGGTTGGACCTCATCAGTAGGGTGGATCTGTGCCTCTCTAAGAATAGTGAGCAAGGGGTCCACTTCTGGATTCCCCTAGTAACTTAGGGTGAGACCCAAAGTTACTTAAATATGCTAATTAAAAAGGGGGGTCGTTGGAGTCCCTCTGCCAGACATTAGTCCTGGTTACAAGAGACTTACCCAGAGTCTTTAGCTCACTATCTTTCACCGAGAAGAAATATCCCAAACATATCAGTCTTTGTCCTGCCCAGGGGCAGTCCAGCACCGAAATGCTAGGCAATTCTCCTCTGAACAAGAGTACCAACAGAAACCCCAGACACGTGTTTCGGTCTGGTTGAACCTCATCAATAGGGTGGATCTGTGCCTCTCTAAGAATAATGAGCAAGGGATCCACGTCTGGATTCCCCTAGTAACTTAGGGTGAGACCCAAAGTTACTTAAATATGCTAATTAAAAAGGGGGGTCGTTGGAGTCCCTCTGCCAGACATTAGTCCTGGTTACAAGAGACTTACCCATAGTCTTTAGCTCACTATGTTTCACCAAGAAGAAATATCCCAAACATATCAGTCTTTGTCCTGCCCAGGGGCAGTCCAGCACCGAAATGCTAGGCAATTCTCCTCTGAACAAGAGTACCAACAGAAACACAGACACGTGTTTCGGTCTGGTTGAACCTCATCAATAGGGTGGATCTGTGCCTCTCTAAGCATAATGAGCAAGGGATCCACGTCTGGATTCCCCTAGTAACTTAGGGTGAGACCAAAGTTACTTAAATATGCTAATTAAAAAGGGGGGTCCGGGGAGTCCCTCTGCCAGACATTAGTCCTGGTTACAAGAGACTTACCCAGAGTCTTTAGCTCGCTATCTTTCACAGAGAAGAAATATCCCAAACATATCAGTCTTTGTCCTGCCCAGGGGCAGTCCAGCACCAAAATGCTAGGCAATTCTCCTCTGAACAAGAGTACCAACAGAAACCCCAGACACGTGTTTCGGTCTGGTTGGACCTCATCAGTAGGGTGGATCTGTACCTCTCTAAGAATAGTGAGCAAGAGGTCCACGTCTGGATTCCCCTAGTAACTTAGGGTGAGACCCAAAATTACTTAAATATGCTAATTAAAAAGGAGGGTCCTGGGAGTCCCTCTGCCAGACATTAGTCCTGGTTTCAAGAGACTTACCCAGAGTATTTAGCTCACTATCTTTCACAGAGAAGAACTATCCCAAACATATCAGTCTTTGTCCTGCCCAGGGGCAGTCCAGCACCGAAATGCTAGGCAATTCTCCTCTGAACAAGAGTACCAACAGAAACCCCAGACACATGTTTCGGTCTGGTTGGACCTCATCAGTAGGGTGGATCTGTGCCTCTCTAAGAATAGTGAGCAAGGGGTCCACGTCTGGATTCCCCTAGTAACTTAGGGTGAGACCCAAAGTTACTTAAATATGCTAATTAAAAAGGGGGGTCCGGGGAGTCCCTCTGCCAGACATTAGTCCTGGTTACAAGAGACTTACCCAGAGTCTTTAGCTCACTATCTTTCACAGAGAAGAAATATCCCAAACATATCAATCTTTGTTCTGACCAGGGGCAGTCCAGCACCGAAATGCTAGGCAATTCTCCTCTGAACAAGAGTACCAACAGAAACCCCAGACACGTGTTTCGGTCTGGTTGAACCTCATCAGTAGGGTGGATCTGTGCCTATCTAAGAATAATGAGCAAGGGATCCACGTCTGGATTCCCCTAGTAACTTAGGGTGAGACCCAAAGTTACTTAAATATGCTAATTAAAAAGGGGGGCCCGGGGAGTCCCTCTGCCAGACATTAGTCCTGGTTACAAGAGACTTACCCAGAGTCTTTAGCTCACTATCTTTCACAGAGAAGAAATATCCCAAACATATCAGCCTTTGTCCTGCCCAGGGGCAGTCCAGCACCAAAACGCTAGGCAATTCTCCTCTGAACAAGAGTACCAACAGAAACCCCAGACACGTGTTTCGGTCTGGTTGGACCTCATCAGTAGGGTGGATCTGTGCCTCTCTAAGAATAGTGAGCAAGGGGTCCACGTCTGGATTCCCCTAGTAACTTAGGGTGAGACCCAAAGTTACTTAAATATGCTAATTAAAAAGGGGGTTACTGGGAGTCCCTCTGCCAGACATTAGTCCTGGTACAAGAGACTTACCCAGAGTCTTTAGCTCACTATCTTTCACAGAGAAGAAATATCCCAAACATATCAGTCTTTGTCCTGCCCAGGGGCAGTCCAGCACGGAAATGCTAGGCAATTCTCCTCTAAACAAGAGAACCAACAGAAACCCCAGACACGTGTTTCGGTCTAGTTGGACCTCATCAGTAGGGTGGATTTGTGCCTCTCTATGAATAGTGAGCAAGGGGTCCACGTCTGGATTCCCCTAGTAATTTAGGGTGAGACCCAAAGTTACTTAAATATGCTAATTAAAAAGGGGGGTACTGTGAGTCCCTCTGCCAGACATTAGTCCTGGTTACAAGAGACTTACCCAGAGTCTTTAGCTCACTATCTTTCACAGAGAAGAACTATCCCAAACATATCAGTCTTTGTCCTGCCCAGGGGCAGTCCAGCACCGAAATGCTAGGCAATTCTCCTCTTAACAAGAGTACCAACAGAAACCCCAGACACATGTTTCGGTCTGGTTGGACCTCATCAGTAGGGTGGATCTGTGCCTCTCTAAGAATAGTGAGCAAGGGGTCCACGTCTGGATTCCCCTAGTAACTTAGGGTGAGACCCAAAGTTACTTAAATATGCTAATTAAAAAGGGGGTTTCGGGGAGTCCCTCTGCAGACATTAGTCCTGGTTACAAGAGACTTACCCAGAGTCTTTAGCTCACTATCTTTCACAGAGAAGAAATATCCCAAACATATCAGTCTTTGTCCTGCCCAGGGGCAGTCCAGCACCGAAATGCTAGGCAATTTTCCTCTGAATAAGAGTACCCACAGAAACCCCAGACACGTGTTTCGGTCTGGTTGGACCTCATCAGTAGGGTGGATCTGTGCCTCTCTAAGAATAGTGAGCAAGGGGTCCACGTCTGGATTCCCCTAGTAACTTAGGGTGAGACCCAAAGTTACTTAAATATGCTAATTAAAAAGGGGGGTCCTGGGAGTCCCTCTGCCAGACATTAGTCCTGGTTACAAGAGACTGATCCAGAATCTTTAGCTCACTATCTTTCACAGAGAACAAATATCCCAAACATATCAGTCTTTGTCCTGCCCAGGGGGAGTCCAGCACCGAAATGCTAGGCAATTCTCCTCTGAACAAGAGTACCAACAGAAACCCCAGACACGTGTTTCGGTCTGGTTGGACCTCATCAGTAGGGTGGATCTGTGCCTCTCTAAGAATAGTGAGCAAGGGGTCCACGTCTGGATTCCCCTAGTAACTTAGGGTGAGACCCAAAGTTACTTAAATATGCTAATTAAAAAGGGGGGTCCGGGGAGTCCCTCTGCCAGACATTAGTCCTGGTTACAAGAGACTTACCCAGAGTCTTTAGCTCACTATCTTTCACAGAGAAGAAATATCCCAAACATATCAATCTTTGTTCTGACCAGGGGCAGTCCAGCACCGAAATGCTAGGCAATTCTCCTCTGAACAAGAGTACCAACAGAAACCCCAGACACGTGTTTCGGTCTGGTTGAACCTCATCAGTAGGGTGGATCTGTGCCTATCTAAGAATAATGAGCAAGAAATCCACGTCTGGATTCCCCTAGTAACTTACGGTGAGACCCAAAGTTACTTAAATATGCAAATTAAAAAGGGGGGTCCGGGGAGTCCTTCTGCCAGACATTAGTCCTGGTTACAAGAGACTTACCCAGAGTCTTTAGCTCACTATCTTTCACAGAGAAGAAATATCCCAAACATATCAGTCTTTGTCCTGCCCAGGGGCAGTCCAGCACCGAAATGCTAGGCAATTCTCCTCGGAACAAGAGTACCAATAGAAACCCCAGACACGTGTTTCGGTCTAGTTGGACCTCATCAGTAGGGTGGATCTGTGCCTCTCTAAGAATAGTGAGCAAGGGGTCCACGTCTGGATTCCCCTAGTAACTTAGGGTGAGACCCAAAGTTACTTAAATATGCTAATTAAAAAGGGGGTTACTGGGAGTCCCTCTGCCAGACATTAGTCCTGGTATAAGAGACTTACCCAGAGTCTTTAGCTCACTAGCTTTCACAGAGAAGAAATATCCCAAACATATCAGTCTTTGTCCTGCCCGGGGCAGTCCAGCACCGAAATGCTAGGCAATTCTCCTCTGAACAAGAGTACCAACAGAAACCCCAGACACGTGTTTCGGTCTGGTTGGACCTCATCAGTAGGGTGGATCTGTGCCTCTCTAAGAATAGTGAGCAAGGGTTCCCCATCTGGATTCCCCTAGTAACTTAGGGTGAGACCCAAAGTTACTTAAATATGGTAATTAAAAAGGGGGGTCCTAGGAGTCCCTCTGCCAGACATTAGTCCTGGTTACAAGAGACTTACCCAGAGTCTTTAGCTCACTATCTTTCATAGAGAAGAAATATCCCAAACATATCAGTCTTTGTTCTGACCAGGGGCAGTGCAGCACCAAAATGCTAGGCAATTCTCCTCTGAACAAGAGTACCAACAGAAACCCCAGAAATATGTTTCGGTCTGGTTGGACCTCATCAGTAGGGTGGATCTGTGCCTCTATAAGAATAGTGAGCAAGGGGTCCACGTCTGGATTCCACTAGTAACTTAGGGTGAGACCCAAAGTTACTTAAATATGCTAATTAAAAAGGGGGATCCTGGGAGTCCTCTGCCAGACATTAGTCCTGGTTACAAGAGACTTACCCAGAGTCTTTAGCTCACTATCTT
Organism: Ambystoma mexicanum; assembly: GCF_040938575.1. Lineage (NCBI taxonomy): Eukaryota > Metazoa > Chordata > Amphibia > Caudata > Ambystomatidae > Ambystoma > Ambystoma mexicanum. The sequence continues at coordinate 461,973,985 of NC_090923.1, read as the reverse complement.
TCACAGAGAAGAAATATCCCAAACATATCAGTCTTTGTTCTAACTAGGGGCAGTCCAGCACCGAAATGCTAGGCAATTCTCCTCTTAACAAGAGTACCAACAGAAACCCCAGAAATGTGTTTTGGTCTGGTTGGACCTCATCAGTACGGTGGATCTGTGCCTCTCTAAGAATAGTGAGCAAGGGGTCCACGTCTGGATTCCCCTAGTAACTTAGGGTGAGACCCAAAGTTACTTAAATATGCTAATTAAAAAGGGGGTCCTGGGAGTCCCTCTGCCAGACATTAGTCCTGGTTACAAGAGACTTACCCAGAGTCATTAGCTCACTATCTTTCACAAAGAAGAAATATCCCAAACATAGCATTCTTTGTCCTGCCCAGGGGCAGTCCAGCACCAAAATGCTAGGCAATTCTCCTCTGAACAAGAGTACCAACAGAAACCCCAGACACGTGTTTCGGTCTGGTTGGACCTCATCAGTAGGGTGGATCTGTGCCTCTCTAAGACTAGTGAGCAAGGGGTCCACGTCTGGATTCCCCTAGTAACTTAGGGTGAGACCCAAAATTACTTAAATATGCTAATTAAAAAGGGGGTTCCTGGGAGTCCCTCTGCCAGACATTAGTCTTGGTTACAAGAGACTTACCCAGAGTATTTAGCTCACTATCTTTCACAGAGAAGAAATATCCCAAACATATCAGTCTTTGTCCTGCCCAGGGGCAGTCCAGCACCGAAATGCTAGGCAATTCTCCTCTGAACAAGAGTACCAACAGAAACCCCAGACACGTGTTTCGGTCTGGTTGGACCTCATCAGTAGGGTAGATCTGTGCCTCTCTAAGAATAGTGAGCAAGGGGTCCACGTCTGGATTCCCCTAGTAACTTAGGGTGAGACCCAAAGTTACTTAAATATGCTAATTAAAAAGGGGGGTACTGGGAGTCCCTCTGCCAGACATTAGTCCTGGTTACAAGAGACTTACCCAGAGTCTTTAGCTCACTATCTTTCACAGAGAAGAACTATCCCAAACATATCAGTCTTTGTCCTGCCCAGGGACAGTCCAGCACCGAAATGCTAGGCAATTCTCCTCTGAACAAGAGTACCAACAGAAACCCCAGACACATGTTTCGGTCGGGTTCGACCTCATCAGTAGGGTGGATCTGTGCCTCTCTAAGAATAGTGAGCAAGGGGTCCACGTCTGGATTCCCCTAGTAACTTAGGGTGAGACCCAAAGTTACTTAAATATGCTAATTAAAAAGGGGGGTCCGGGGAGTCCCTCTGCCAGACATTAGTCCTGGTTGCAAGAGACTTACCCAGAGTCTTTAGCTCACTATCTTTCACAGAGAAGAAATATCCCAAACATATCAATCTTTGTTCTGACCAGGGGCAGTCCAGCACCAAAATGCTACGCAATTCTCCTCTGAAGAAGAGTACCAACAGAAACCCCAGACATGTGTTTCGGTCTGGTTGAACCTCATCAGTAGGGTGGATCTGTGCCTATCTAAGAATAATGAGCAAGGGATCCACGTCTGGATTCCCCTAGTAACTTAGGGTGAGACCCAAAGTTACTTAAATATGCTAATTAAAAACGGGGGCCCGGGGAGTCCCTCTGCCAGACATTAGTCCTGGTTACAAGAGACTTACCCAGAGTCTTTAGCGCACTATCTTTCACAGAGAAGAAATATCCCAAACATATCAGTCTTTGTCCTGCCCAGGGGCAGTCCAGCACCAAAATGCTAGGGAATTCTCCTCTGAACAAGAGTACCAACAGAAACCCCAGACACGTGTTTCGGTCTGGTTGGACCTCATCAGTAGGGTGGATCTGTGCCTCTCTAAGAATAGTGAGCAAGGGGTCCATGTCTGGATTCAACTAGTAACTTAGGGTGAGACCCAAAATTACTTAAATATGCTAATTAAAAAGGGGGGTCCTGGGAGTCCGTCTGCCAGACATTAGTCCTGGTTACAAGAGACTTACCCAGAGTCTTTAGCTCACTATCTTTCACAGAGAAGAAATATCCCAAACATATCAGTCTTTGTCCTGCCCAGGAGCAGTCCAGCACCGAAATGCTAGGCAATTCTCCTCTGAACAAGAGTACCAACAGAAGCCCCAGACACGTTTTTCGGTCTGGTTGGACCTCATCAGTAGGGTGGATCTGTGCCTCTCTAAGAATAGTGAGCAAGGGGTCCACGTCTGGATTCCCCTAGTAACTTAGGGTGAGACTCAAAGTTACTTAAATATGCTAATTAAAAAGGGGGTTACTGGGAGTCCCTCTGCCAGACATTAGTCCTGGTACAAGAGACTTACCAAGTGTCTTTAGCTCACTATCCTTCACAGAGAAGAAATATCCCAAACATATCAGTCTTTGTCCTGCCCAGGGGCAGTCCAGCACCGAAATGCTAGGCAATTCTCCTCTGAACAAGAGTACCAACAGAAACCCCAGACATGTGTTTCGGTCTGGTTGGACCTCATCAGTAGGGTGGATCTGTGCCTCTCTAAGAATAGTGAGCAAGGGGTCCACGTCTGGATTCCCCTAGTAACTTAGGGTGAGACCCAAAGTTACTTAAATATGCTAATTAAAAAGGGGGGTTCAGGGAGTCCCTCTGCCAGACATTAGTCCTGGTTACAAGAGACTTACCCAGAGTCTTTAGCTCACTATCTTTCACAGAGAAGAAATATCCCAAACATATCAGTCTTTGTCCTGCCCAGGGGCAGTCCAGCACCGAAATGCTAGGCAATTCTCCTCTGAATAAGAGTACCCACAGAAACCCCAGACACATGTTTCGGTCTGGTTGGACCTCATCAGTAGGGTGGATCTGTGCCTCTCTAAGAATAGTGAGCAAGGGGTCCACGTCTGGATTCCCCTAGTAACTTAGGGTGAGACCCAACGTTACTTAAATATGCTAATTAAAAAGGGGGGGGTCCTGGGAGTCCCTCTGCCAGACATTAGTCCTGGTTACAAGAGACTTTCCCAGAGTCTTTAGCTCACTATCTTTCACAGAGAAGAAATATACCAAACATATCAGTCTTTGTCCTGCCAAGGGCAGTCAAGCACCGAAATGCTAGGTAATTCTCCTCTGAACAAGAGTACCAACAGAAACCCCAGACACGTGTTTCGGTCTGGTTGGACCTCATCAGTAGGGTGGATCTGTGCCTCTCTAAGAATAGTGAGCAAGGGGTCCACGTCTGGATTCCCCTAGTAACTTAGGGTGAGACCCACAGTTACTTAAATAAGCTAATTAAAAAGGGGGGTCCTGGGAGTCCCTCTGCCAGACATTAGTCCTGGTTACAAGAGACTTATCCAGAATCTTTAGCTCACTATCTTTCACAGAGAAGAAATATACCAAAAATATCAGTCTTTGTCCTGCCCAGGGGGAGTCCAGCACCGAAATGCTAGGCAATTCTCCTCTGAACAAGAGTACCAACAGAAACCCCAGACACGTGTTTCGGTCTGGTTGGACCTCATCAGTAGGGTGGATCTGTGCCTCTCTAAGAATAGTGAGCAAGGGGTCCACGTTTGGATTCCCCTAGTAACTTAGGGTGAGACCCAAAGTTACTTAAATATGCTAATTAAAAAGGGGGGGGTCCAGGGAGTCCCTCTGCCAGACATTAGTCCTGGTTACAGGAGACTTACCCAGAGTCTTTAGCTCACTATCTTTCACAGAGAAGAAATATCCCAAACATATCAGTCTTTGTCCTGCCCAGGGGCAGTCCAGCACCGAAATTCTAGGTAATTCTCCTCTGAACAAGAGTACCAACAGAAACCCCAGACGCTTGTTTCGGTCTGGTTGGACCTCATCAGTAGGGTGGATCTGTGCCTCTCTAAGAATAGTGAGCAAGGGTTCCCCGTCTGGATTCCCCTAGTAACTTAGGGTGAGACCCAAAATTACTTAAATATGCTAATTAAAAAGGGGGTCCTGTGAGTCCCTTTGCCAGACATTAGTCCTGGTTACAAGAGACTTACTCAGAGTCTTTAGCTCACTATCTTTCACAGAGAAGAAATATCCCAAACATATCAGTCTTTGTCCTGCCCAGAGGCAGTCCAGCACCGAAATGCTAGGCAATTCTCCTCTGAAGAAGAGTACCAACAGAAACCCCAGACACGTGTTTCGGTCTGGTTGGACCTCATCAGTAGGGTGGATCTGTGCCTCTCTAAGAATAGTGAGCAAGGGGTCCCCGTCTAGATTCCTCTAGTAACTTAGGGTGAGACCCAAAGTTACTTAAATATGCTAATTAAAAAGGGGGGTCCTAGAAGTCCCTCTGCCAGACATTAGTCCTGGTTACAAGAGACTTACCCAGAGTCTTTAGCTCACTATCTTTCACAAAGAAGAAATATCCCAAACATATCAGTCTTTGTCCTGCCCAGGGGCAGTCCAGCACCGAAATGCTAGGCAATTCTCCTCTAAACAAGAGTACCAACAGAAACCCCAGACACGTGTTTCAGTCTGGTTGGACCTCATCAGTAGAGTGGATCTGTGCCTCTCTAAGAATAGTGAGCAAGGGGTCCACGTCTGGATTCCCCTAGTAACTTAGGGTGAGACCCAAAGTTACTTAAATATGCTAATTAAAAAGGGGGGTCCTGGGAGTCCCTCTGCCGGACATTAGTCCTGGTTACAAGAGACTTACCCAGAGGCTTTAGCTCACTAGCTTTCACAGAGAAGAAATATCCCAAACATATCAGTCTTTGTCCTGCCCAGGGGCAGTCCAACACCGAAATGCTAGGCAATTCTCCTCTGAACAAGAGTACCAACAGAAACCCCAGACACGTGTTTCGGTCTGGTTGGACCTCATCAGTAGGGTGGATCTGTGCCTCTCTAAGAATACTGAGCAAGGGGTCCACGTCTGTATTCCCCTAGTAACTTAGGGTGAGACCCAAAGATACTTAAATATGCTAATTAAAAAGGGGGGTCCTTGGAGTCCCTCTGCCAGACATTAGTTCTGGTTACAAGAGACTTACCCAGAGTCTTTAGCTCACTATCTTTCACAGAGAAGAAATATCCCAAACATATCAGTCAATGTCCTGCCCAGGGGCAGTCCAGCACCGAAATGCTAGGCAATTCTCCTCTAAACAAGAGTACCAAAAGAAACCCCAGACACGTGTTTCGGTCTGGTTGGACCTCATCAGTAGGGTGGATCTGTATCTCTCTAAGAATAGTGAGCAAGGGGTCCATGTCTGGATTCCCCTAGTAACTTAGGGTGAGCCCCAACGTTACTTAAATATGCTAATTAAAAAGGGGGGTCCTTGGAGTCATTCTGCCAGACATTAGTCCTGGTTACAAGAGACTTATCCAGAGTCTTTAGCTCACTATCTTTCACAGAGAAGAAATATCCCAAACATATCAGTCTTTGTCCTGCCCAGGGGCAGTCCAGCACCAAAATGCTAGGCAATTCTCCTCTGAACAAGAGTACCAAAAGAAACCCCAGACACGTGTTTCGGTCTGGTTGGACCTCATCAGTAGGGTGGATCTGTGCCTCTCTAAGAATAGTGAGCAAGGGGTCCACTTCTGGATTCCCCTAGTAACTTAGGGTGAGACCCAAAGTTACTTAAATATGCTAATTAAAAAGGGGGGTCCTTGGAGTCATTCTGCCAGACATTAGTCCTGGTTACAAGAGACTTATCCAGAGTCTTTAGCTCACTATCTTTCACAGAGAAGAAATATCCCAAACATATCAGTCTTTGTCCTGCCCAGGGGCAGTCCAGCACCAAAATGCTAGGCAATTCTCCTCTGAACAAGAGTACCAACAGAAACCCCAGACACGTGTTTCGGTCTGGTTGGACCTCATCAGTAGGGTGGATCTGTGCCTCTCTAAGAATAGTGAGCAAGGGGTCCACTTCTGGATTCCCCTAGTAACTTAGGGTGAGACCCAAAGTTACTTAAATATGCTAATTAAAAAGGGGGGTCGTTGGAGTCCCTCTGCCAGACATTAGTCCTGGTTACAAGAGACTTACCCAGAGTCTTTAGCTCACTATCTTTCACCGAGAAGAAATATCCCAAACATATCAGTCTTTGTCCTGCCCAGGGGCAGTCCAGCACCGAAATGCTAGGCAATTCTCCTCTGAACAAGAGTACCAACAGAAACCCCAGACACGTGTTTCGGTCTGGTTGAACCTCATCAATAGGGTGGATCTGTGCCTCTCTAAGAATAATGAGCAAGGGATCCACGTCTGGATTCCCCTAGTAACTTAGGGTGAGACCCAAAGTTACTTAAATATGCTAATTAAAAAGGGGGGTCGTTGGAGTCCCTCTGCCAGACATTAGTCCTGGTTACAAGAGACTTACCCATAGTCTTTAGCTCACTATGTTTCACCAAGAAGAAATATCCCAAACATATCAGTCTTTGTCCTGCCCAGGGGCAGTCCAGCACCGAAATGCTAGGCAATTCTCCTCTGAACAAGAGTACCAACAGAAACACAGACACGTGTTTCGGTCTGGTTGAACCTCATCAATAGGGTGGATCTGTGCCTCTCTAAGCATAATGAGCAAGGGATCCACGTCTGGATTCCCCTAGTAACTTAGGGTGAGACCAAAGTTACTTAAATATGCTAATTAAAAAGGGGGGTCCGGGGAGTCCCTCTGCCAGACATTAGTCCTGGTTACAAGAGACTTACCCAGAGTCTTTAGCTCGCTATCTTTCACAGAGAAGAAATATCCCAAACATATCAGTCTTTGTCCTGCCCAGGGGCAGTCCAGCACCAAAATGCTAGGCAATTCTCCTCTGAACAAGAGTACCAACAGAAACCCCAGACACGTGTTTCGGTCTGGTTGGACCTCATCAGTAGGGTGGATCTGTACCTCTCTAAGAATAGTGAGCAAGAGGTCCACGTCTGGATTCCCCTAGTAACTTAGGGTGAGACCCAAAATTACTTAAATATGCTAATTAAAAAGGAGGGTCCTGGGAGTCCCTCTGCCAGACATTAGTCCTGGTTTCAAGAGACTTACCCAGAGTATTTAGCTCACTATCTTTCACAGAGAAGAAATATCCCAAACATATCAGTCTTTGTCCTGCCCAGGGGCAGTCCAGCACCGAAATGCTAGGCAATTCTCCTCTGAACAAGAGTACCAACAGAAACCCCAGACACGTGTTTCGGTCTGGTTGGACCTCATCAGTAGGGTAGATCTGTGCCTCTCTAAGAATAGTGAGCAAGGGGTCCACGTCTGGATTCCCCTAGTAACTTAGGGTGAGACCCAAAGTTACTTAAATATGCTAATTAAAAAGGGGGGTACTGGGAGTCCCTCTGCCAGACATTAGTCCTGGTTACAAGAGACTTACCCAGAGTCTTTAGCTCACTATCTTTCACAGAGAAGAACTATCCCAAACATATCAGTCTTTGTCCTGCCCAGGGGCAGTCCAGCACCGAAATGCTAGGCAATTCTCCTCTGAACAAGAGTACCAACAGAAACCCCAGACACGTGTTTCGGTCTGGTTGAACCTCATCAGTAGGGTGGATCTGTGCCTATCTAAGAATAATGAGCAAGGGATCCACGTCTGGATTCCCCTAGTAACTTAGGGTGAGACCCAAAGTTACTTAAATATGCTAATTAAAAAGGGGGGCCCGGGGAGTCCCTCTGCCAGACATTAGTCCTGGTTACAAGAGACTTACCCAGAGTCTTTAGCTCACTATCTTTCACAGAGAAGAAATATCCCAAACATATCAGCCTTTGTCCTGCCCAGGGGCAGTCCAGCACCAAAACGCTAGGCAATTCTCCTCTGAACAAGAGTACCAACAGAAACCCCAGACACGTGTTTCGGTCTGGTTGGACCTCATCAGTAGGGTGGATCTGTGCCTCTCTAAGAATAGTGAGCAAGGGGTCCACGTCTGGATTCCCCTAGTAACTTAGGGTGAGACCCAAAGTTACTTAAATATGCTAATTAAAAAGGGGGTTACTGGGAGTCCCTCTGCCAGACATTAGTCCTGGTACAAGAGACTTACCCAGAGTCTTTAGCTCACTATCTTTCACAGAGAAGAAATATCCCAAACATATCAGTCTTTGTCCTGCCCAGGGGCAGTCCAGCACGGAAATGCTAGGCAATTCTCCTCTAAACAAGAGAACCAACAGAAACCCCAGACACGTGTTTCGGTCTAGTTGGACCTCATCAGTAGGGTGGATTTGTGCCTCTCTATGAATAGTGAGCAAGGGGTCCACGTCTGGATTCCCCTAGTAATTTAGGGTGAGACCCAAAGTTACTTAAATATGCTAATTAAAAAGGGGGGTCCTGGGAGTCCGTATGCCAGACATTAGTCCTGGTTACAAGAGACTTACCCAGAGTCTTTAGCTCACTATCTTTCACAGAGAAGAAATATCCCAAACATATCAGTCTTTGTCCTGCCCAGGGGCAGTCCAGCACCGAAATGCTAGGCAATTCTCCTCTTAACAAGAGTACCAACAGAAACCCCAGACACATGTTTCGGTCTGGTTGGACCTCATCAGTAGGGTGGATCTGTGCCTCTCTAAGAATAGTGAGCAAGGGGTCCACGTCTGGATTCCCCTAGTAACTTAGGGTGAGACCCAAAGTTACTTAAATATGCTAATTAAAAAGGGGGGTCGGGGAGTCCCTCTGCCAGACATTAGTCCTGGTTACAAGAGACTTACCCAGAGTCTTTAGCTCACTATCTTTCATAGAGAAGAAATATCCCAAACATATCAGTCTTTGTTCTGACCAGGGGCAGTCCAGCACCAAAATGCTAGGCAATTCTCCTCTGAACAAGAGTACCAACAGAAACCCCAGAAATGTGTTTCGGTCTGGTTGGACCTCATCAGTAGGGTGGATCTGTGCCTCTCTAAGAATAGTGAGCAAGGGGTCCACGTCTGGATTCCCCTAGTAACTTAGGGTGAGACCCAAAGTTACTTAAATATGCTAATTAAAAAGAGGGGTCCTGGGAGTCCCTCTGCCAGACATTAGTCCTGGTTACAAGAGACTTACCCAGAGTCTTTAGCTCACTATCTTTCACAGAGAAGAAATATCCCAAACATATCAGTCTTTGTCCTGCCCAGGGGCAGTCCAGCACCGAAATGCTAGGCAATTCTCCTCTGAACAAGAGTACCAACAGAAACCCCAGACACGTGTTTCGGTCTGGTTGGACCTCATCAGTAGGGTAGATCTGTGCCTCTCTAAGAATAGTGAGCAAGGGGTCCACGTCTGGATTCCCCTAGTAACTTAGGGTGAGACCCAAAGTTACTTAAATATGCTAATTAAAAAGGGGGGTACTGGGAGTCCCTCTGCCAGACATTAGTCCTGGTTACAAGAGACTTACCCAGAGTCTTTAGCTCACTATCTTTCACAGAGAAGAACTATCCCAAACATATCAGTCTTTGTCCTGCCCAGGGGCAGTACAGCACCGAAATGCTAGGCAATTCTCCTCTGAACAAGAGTACCAACAGAAACCCCAGACACGTGTTTCGGTCTGGTTGAACCTCATCAGTAGGGTGGATCTGTGCCTATCTAAGAATAATGAGCAAGGGATCCACGTCTGGATTCCCCTAGTAACTTAGGGTGAGACCCAAAGTTACTTAAATATGCTAATTAAAAAGGGGGGCCCGGGGAGTCCCTCTGCCAGACATTAGTCCTGGTTACAAGAGACTTACCCAGAGTCTTTAGCTCACTATCTTTCACAGAGAAGAAATATCCCAAACATATCAGCCTTTGTCCTGCCCAGGGGCAGTCCAGCACCAAAACGCTAGGCAATTCTCCTCTGAACAAGAGTACCAACAGAAACCCCAGACACGTGTTTCGGTCTGGTTGGACCTCATCAGTAGGGTGGATCTGTGCCTCTCTAAGAATAGTGAGCAAGGGGTCCACGTCTGGATTCCCCTAGTAACTTAGGGTGAGACCCAAAGTTACTTAAATATGCTAATTAAAAAGGGGGTTACTGGGAGTCCCTCTGCCAGACATTAGTCCTGGTACAAGAGACTTACCCAGAGTCTTTAGCTCACTATCTTTCACAGAGAAGAAATATCCCAAACATATCAGTCTTTGTCCTGCCCAGGGGCAGTCCAGCACGGAAATGCTAGGCAATTCTCCTCTAAACAAGAGAACCAACAGAAACCCCAGACACGTGTTTCGGTCTAGTTGGACCTCATCAGTAGGGTGGATTTGTGCCTCTCTATGAATAGTGAGCAAGGGGTCCACGTCTGGATTCCCCTAGTAATTTAGGGTGAGACCCAAAGTTACTTAAATATGCTAATTAAAAAGGGGGGTACTGTGAGTCCCTCTGCCAGACATTAGTCCTGGTTACAAGAGACTTACCCAGAGTCTTTAGCTCACTATCTTTCACAGAGAAGAACTATCCCAAACATATCAGTCTTTGTCCTGCCCAGGGGCAGTCCAGCACCGAAATGCTAGGCCATTCTCCTCTTAACAAGAGTACCAACAGAAACCCCAGACACATGTTTCGGTCTGGTTGGACCTCATCAGTAGGGTGGATCTGTGCCTCTCTAAGAATAGTGAGCAAGGGGTCCACGTCTGGATTCCCCTAGTAACTTAGGGTGAGACCCAAAGTTACTTAAATATGCTAATTAAAAAGGGGGGTCGGGGAGTCCCTCTGCCAGACATTAGTCCTGGTTACAAGAGACTTACCCAGAGTCTTTAGCTCACTATCTTTCATAGAGAAGAAATATCCCAAACATATCAGTCTTTGTTCTGACCAGGGGCAGTCCAGCACCAAAATGCTAGGCAATTCTCCTCTGAACAAGAGTACCAACAGAAACCCCAGAAATGTGTTTCGGTCTGGTTGGACCTCATCAGTAGGGTGGATCTGTGCCTCTCTAAGAATAGTGAGCAAGGGGTCCACGTCTGGATTCCCCTAGTAACTTAGGGTGAGACCCAAAGTTACTTAAATATGCTAATTAAAAAGAGGGGTCCTGGGAGTCCCTCTGCCAGACATTAGTCCTGGTTACAAGAGACTTACCCAGAGTCTTTAGCTCACTATCTTTCACAGAGAAGAAATATCCCAAACATATCAGTCTTTGTCCTGCCCAGGGGCAGTCCAGCACCAAAATGCTAGGCAATTCTCCTCTGAACAAGAGTACCAACAGAAACCCCAGACACGTGTTTCGATCTGGTTGGACCTCATCAGTAGGGTGGATCTGTGCCTCTCTAAGAATAGTGAGCAAGGGGTCCACTTCTGGATTCCCCTAGTAACTTAGGGTGAGACCCAAAGTTACTTAAATATGCTAATTAAAAAGGGGGGTCGTTGGAGTCCCTCTGCCAGACATTAGTCCTGGTTACAAGAGACTTACCCAGAGTCTTTAGCTCACTATCTTTCACCGAGAAGAAATATCCCAAACATATCAGTCTTTGTCCTGCCCAGGGGCAGTCCAGCACCGAAATGCTAGGCAATTCTCCTCTGAACAAGAGTACCAACAGAAACCCCAGACACGTGTTTCGGTCTGGTTGGACCTCATCAGTAGGGTAGATCTGTGCCTCTCTAAGAATAGTGAGCAAGGGGTCCACGTCTGGATTCCCCTAGTAACTTAGGGTGAGACCCAAAGTTACTTAAATATGCTAATTAAAAAGGGGGGTACTGGGAGTCCCTCTGCCAGACATTAGTCCTGGTTACAAGAGACTTACCTAGAGTCTTTAGCTCACTATCTTTCACAGAGAAGAACTATCCCAAACATATCAGTCTTTGTCCTGCCCAGGGGCAGTCCAGCACCGAAATGCTAGGCAATTCTCCTCTGAACAAGAGTACCAACAGAAACCCCAGACACATGTTTCGGTCTGGTTGGACCTCATCAGTAGGGTGGATCTGTGCCTCTCTAAGAATAGTGAGCAAGGGGTCCACGTCTGGATTCCCCTAGTAACTTAGGGTGAGACCCAAAGTTACTTAAATATGCTAATTAAAAAGGGGGGTACTGGGAGTCCCTCTGCCAGACATTAGTCCTGGTTACAAGAGACTTACCCAGAGTCTTTAGCTCACTATCTTTCACAGAGAAGAACTATCCCAAACATATCAGTCTTTGTCCTGCCCAGGGGCAGTCCAGCACCGAAATGCTAGGCAATTCTCCTCTGAACAAGAGTACCAACAGAAACCCCAGACACGTGTTTCGGTCTGGTTGAACCTCATCAGTAGGGTGGATCTGTGCCTATCTAAGAATAATGAGCAAGGGATCCACGTCTGGATTCCCCTAGTAACTTAGGGTGAGACCCAAAGTTACTTAAATATGCTAATTAAAAAGGGGGGTCCGGGGAGTCCCTCTGCCAGACATTAGTCCTGGTTACAAGAGACTTACCCAGAGTCTTTAGCTCACTATCTTTCACAGAGAAGAAATATCCCAAACATATCAATCTTTGTTCTGACCAGGGGCAGTCCAGCACCGAAATGCTAGGCAATTCTCCTCTGAACAAGAGTACCAACAGAAACCCCAGACACGTGTTTCGTCTGGTTGAACCTCATCAGTAGGGTGGATCTGTGCCTATCTAAGAATAATGAGCAAGGGATCCACGTCTGGATTCCCCTAGTAACTTAGGGTGAGACCCAAAGTTACTTAAATATGCTAATTAAAAAGGGGGGCCCGGGGAGTCCCTCTGCCAGACATTAGTCCTGGTTACAAGAGACTTACCCAGAGTCTTTAGCTCACTATCTTTCACAGAGAAGAAATATCCCAAACATATCAGCCTTTGTCCTGCCCAGGGGCAGTCCAGCACCAAAACGCTAGGCAATTCTCCTCTGAACAAGAGTACCAACAGAAACCTCAGACACGTGTTTCGGTCTGGTTGGACCTCATCAGTAGGGTGGATCTGTGCCTCTCTAAGAATAGTGAGCAAGGGGTCCACGTCTGGATTCCCCTAGTAACTTAGGGTGAGACCCAAAGTTACTTAAATATGCTAATTAAAAAGGGGGTTACTGGGAGTCCCTCTGCCAGACATTAGTCCTGGTACAAGAGACTTACCCAGAGTCTTTAGCTCACTATCTTTCACAGAGAAGAAATATCCCAAACATATCAGTCTTTGTCCTGCCCAGGGGCAGTCCAGCACGGAAATGCTAGGCAATTCTCCTCTAAACAAGAGAACCAACAGAAACCCCAGACACGTGTTTCGGTCTAGTTGGACCTCATCAGTAGGGTGGATTTGTGCCTCTCTATGAATAGTGAGCAAGGGGTCCACGTCTGGATTCCCCTAGTAATTTAGGGTGAGACCCAAAGTTACTTAAATATGCTAATTAAAAAGGGGGGTACTGTGAGTCCCTCTGCCAGACATTAGTCCTGGTTACAAGAGACTTACCCAGAGTCTTTAGCTCACTATCTTTCACAGAGAAGAACTATCCCAAACATATCAGTCTTTGTCCTGCCCAGGGGCAGTCCAGCACCGAAATGCTAGGCAATTCTCCTCTTAACAAGAGTACCAACAGAAACCCCAGACACATGTTTCGGTCTGGTTGGACCTCATCAGTAGGGTGGATCTGTGCCTCTCTAAGAATAGTGAGCAAGGGGTCCACGTCTGGATTCCCCTAGTAACTTAGGGTGAGACCCAAAGTTACTTAAATATGCTAATTAAAAAGGGGGTTTCGGGGAGTCCCTCTGCAGACATTAGTCCTGGTTACAAGAGACTTACCCAGAGTCTTTAGCTCACTATCTTTCACAGAGAAGAAATATCCCAAACATATCAGTCTTTGTCCTGCCCAGGGGCAGTCCAGCACCGAAATGCTAGGCAATTTTCCTCTGAATAAGAGTACCCACAGAAACCCCAGACACGTGTTTCGGTCTGGTTGGACCTCATCAGTAGGGTGGATCTGTGCCTCTCTAAGAATAGTGAGCAAGGGGTCCACGTCTGGATTCCCCTAGTAACTTAGGGTGAGACCCAAAGTTACTTAAATATGCTAATTAAAAAGGGGGGTCCTGGGAGTCCCTCTGCCAGACATTAGTCCTGGTTACAAGAGACTGATCCAGAATCTTTAGCTCACTATCTTTCACAGAGAACAAATATCCCAAACATATCAGTCTTTGTCCTGCCCAGGGGGAGTCCAGCACCGAAATGCTAGGCAATTCTCCTCTGAACAAGAGTACCAACAGAAACCCCAGACACGTGTTTCGGTCTGGTTGGACCTCATCAGTAGGGTGGATCTGTGCCTCTCTAAGAATAGTGAGCAAGGGGTCCACGTCTGGATTCCCCTAGTAACTTAGGGTGAGACCCAAAGTTACTTAAATATGCTAATTAAAAAGGGGGGTCCGGGGAGTCCCTCTGCCAGACATTAGTCCTGGTTACAAGAGACTTACCCAGAGTCTTTAGCTCACTATCTTTCACAGAGAAGAAATATCCCAAACATATCAATCTTTGTTCTGACCAGGGGCAGTCCAGCACCGAAATGCTAGGCAATTCTCCTCTGAACAAGAGTACCAACAGAAACCCCAGACACGTGTTTCGGTCTGGTTGAACCTCATCAGTAGGGTGGATCTGTGCCTATCTAAGAATAATGAGCAAGAAATCCACGTCTGGATTCCCCTAGTAACTTACGGTGAGACCCAAAGTTACTTAAATATGCAAATTAAAAAGGGGGGTCCGGGGAGTCCTTCTGCCAGACATTAGTCCTGGTTACAAGAGACTTACCCAGAGTCTTTAGCTCACTATCTTTCACAGAGAAGAAATATCCCAAACATATCAGTCTTTGTCCTGCCCAGGGGCAGTCCAGCACCGAAATGCTAGGCAATTCTCCTCGGAACAAGAGTACCAATAGAAACCCCAGACACGTGTTTCGGTCTAGTTGGACCTCATCAGTAGGGTGGATCTGTGCCTCTCTAAGAATAGTGAGCAAGGGGTCCACGTCTGGATTCCCCTAGTAACTTAGGGTGAGACCCAAAGTTACTTAAATATGCTAATTAAAAAGGGGGTTACTGGGAGTCCCTCTGCCAGACATTAGTCCTGGTATAAGAGACTTACCCAGAGTCTTTAGCTCACTAGCTTTCACAGAGAAGAAATATCCCAAACATATCAGTCTTTGTCCTGCCCGGGGCAGTCCAGCACCGAAATGCTAGGCAATTCTCCTCTGAACAAGAGTACCAACAGAAACCCCAGACACGTGTTTCGGTCTGGTTGGACCTCATCAGTAGGGTGGATCTGTGCCTCTCTAAGAATAGTGAGCAAGGGTTCCCCGTCTGGATTCCCCTAGTAACTTAGGGTGAGACCCAAAGTTACTTAAATATGGTAATTAAAAAGGGGGGTCCTAGGAGTCCCTCTGCCAGACATTAGTCCTGGTTACAAGAGACTTACCCAGAGTCTTTAGCTCACTATCTTTCATAGAGAAGAAATATCCCAAACATATCAGTCTTTGTTCTGACCAGGGGCAGTGCAGCACCAAAATGCTAGGCAATTCTCCTCTGAACAAGAGTACCAACAGAAACCCCAGAAATATGTTTCGGTCTGGTTGGACCTCATCAGTAGGGTGGATCTGTGCCTCTATAAGAATAGTGAGCAAGGGGTCCACGTCTGGATTCCACTAGTAACTTAGGGTGAGACCCAAAGTTACTTAAATATGCTAATTAAAAAGGGGGATCCTGGGAGTCCTCTGCCAGACATTAGTCCTGGTTACAAGAGACTTACCCAGAGTCTTTAGCTCACTATCTTTCACAGAGAAGAAATATCCCAAACATATCAGTCTTTGTTCTAACTAGGGGCAGTCCAGCACCGAAATGCTAGGCAATTCTCCTCTTAACAAGAGTACCAACAGAAACCCCAGAAATGTGTTTTGGTCTGGTTGGACCTCATCAGTACGGTGGATCTGTGCCTCTCTAAGAATAGTGAGCAAGGGGTCCACGTCTGGATTCCCCTAGTAACTTAGGGTGAGACCCAAAGTTACTTAAATATGCTAATTAAAAAGGGGGTCCTGGGAGTCCCTCTGCCAGACATTAGTCCTGGTTACAAGAGACTTACCCAGAGTCATTAGCTCACTATCTTTCACAAAGAAGAAATATCCCAAACATAGCATTCTTTGTCCTGCCCAGGGGCAGTCCAGCACCAAAATGCTAGGCAATTCTCCTCTGAACAAGAGTACCAACAGAAACCCCAGACACGTGTTTCGGTCTGGTTGGACCTCATCAGTAGGGTGGATCTGTGCCTCTCTAAGACTAGTGAGCAAGGGGTCCACGTCTGGATTCCCCTAGTAACTTAGGGTGAGACCCAAAATTACTTAAATATGCTAATTAAAAAGGGGGTTCCTGGGAGTCCCTCTGCCAGACATTAGTCTTGGTTACAAGAGACTTACCCAGAGTATTTAGCTCACTATCTTTCACAGAGAAGAAATATCCCAAACATATCAGTCTTTGTCCTGCCCAGGGGCAGTCCAGCACCGAAATGCTAGGCAATTCTCCTCTGAACAAGAGTACCAACAGAAACCCCAGACACGTGTTTCGGTCTGGTTGGACCTCATCAGTAGGGTAGATCTGTGCCTCTCTAAGAATAGTGAGCAAGGGGTCCACGTCTGGATTCCCCTAGTAACTTAGGGTGAGACCCAAAGTTACTTAAATATGCTAATTAAAAAGGGGGGTACTGGGAGTCCCTCTGCCAGACATTAGTCCTGGTTACAAGAGACTTACCCAGAGTCTTTAGCTCACTATCTTTCACAGAGAAGAACTATCCCAAACATATCAGTCTTTGTCCTGCCCAGGGACAGTCCAGCACCGAAATGCTAGGCAATTCTCCTCTGAACAAGAGTACCAACAGAAACCCCAGACACATGTTTCGGTCGGGTTCGACCTCATCAGTAGGGTGGATCTGTGCCTCTCTAAGAATAGTGAGCAAGGGGTCCACGTCTGGATTCCCCTAGTAACTTAGGGTGAGACCCAAAGTTACTTAAATATGCTAATTAAAAAGGGGGGTCCGGGGAGTCCCTCTGCCAGACATTAGTCCTGGTTGCAAGAGACTTACCCAGAGTCTTTAGCTCACTATCTTTCACAGAGAAGAAATATCCCAAACATATCAATCTTTGTTCTGACCAGGGGCAGTCCAGCACCAAAATGCTACGCAATTCTCCTCTGAACAAGAGTACCAACAGAAACCCCAGACATGTGTTTCGGTCTGGTTGAACCTCATCAGTAGGGTGGATCTGTGCCTATCTAAGAATAATGAGCAAGGGATCCACGTCTGGATTCCCCTAGTAACTTAGGGTGAGACCCAAAGTTACTTAAATATGCTAATTAAAAACGGGGGCCCGGGGAGTCCCTCTGCCAGACATTAGTCCTGGTTACAAGAGACTTACCCAGAGTCTTTAGCGCACTATCTTTCACAGAGAAGAAATATCCCAAACATATCAGTCTTTGTCCTGCCCAGGGGCAGTCCAGCACCAAAATGCTAGGGAATTCTCCTCTGAACAAGAGTACCAACAGAAACCCCAGACACGTGTTTCGGTCTGGTTGGACCTCATCAGTAGGGTGGATCTGTGCCTCTCTAAGAATAGTGAGCAAGGGGTCCATGTCTGGATTCAACTAGTAACTTAGGGTGAGACCCAAAATTACTTAAATATGCTAATTAAAAAGGGGGGTCCTGGGAGTCCGTCTGCCAGACATTAGTCCTGGTTACAAGAGACTTACCCAGAGTCTTTAGCTCACTATCTTTCACAGAGAAGAAATATCCCAAACATATCAGTCTTTGTCCTGCCCAGGAGCAGTCCAGCACCGAAATGCTAGGCAATTCTCCTCTGAACAAGAGTACCAACAGAAACCCCAGACACGTTTTTCGGTCTGGTTGGACCTCATCAGTAGGGTGGATCTGTGCCTCTCTAAGAATAGTGAGCAAGGGGTCCACGTCTGGATTCCCCTAGTAACTTAGGGTGAGACTCAAAGTTACTTAAATATGCTAATTAAAAAGGGGGTTACTGGGAGTCCCTCTGCCAGACATTAGTCCTGGTACAAGAGACTTACCAAGTGTCTTTAGCTCACTATCCTTCACAGAGAAGAAATATCCCAAACATATCAGTCTTTGTCCTGCCCAGGGGCAGTCCAGCACCGAAATGCTAGGCAATTCTCCTCTGAACAAGAGTACCAACAGAAACCCCAGACATGTGTTTCGGTCTGGTTGGACCTCATCAGTAGGGTGGATCTGTGCCTCTCTAAGAATAGTGAGCAAGGGGTCCACGTCTGGATTCCCCTAGTAACTTAGGGTGAGACCCAAAGTTACTTAAATATGCTAATTAAAAAGGGGGGTTCAGGGAGTCCCTCTGCCAGACATTAGTCCTGGTTACAAGAGACTTACCCAGAGTCTTTAGCTCACTATCTTTCACAGAGAAGAAATATCCCAAACATATCAGTCTTTGTCCTGCCCAGGGGCAGTCCAGCACCGAAATGCTAGGCAATTCTCCTCTGAATAAGAGTACCCACAGAAACCCCAGACACATGTTTCGGTCTGGTTGGACCTCATCAGTAGGGTGGATCTGTGCCTCTCTAAGAATAGTGAGCAAGGGGTCCACGTCTGGATTCCCCTAGTAACTTAGGGTGAGACCCAACGTTACTTAAATATGCTAATTAAAAAGGGGGGGGTCCTGGGAGTCCCTCTGCCAGACATTAGTCCTGGTTACAAGAGACTTTCCCAGAGTCTTTAGCTCACTATCTTTCACAGAGAAGAAATATACCAAACATATCAGTCTTTGTCCTGCCAAGGGCAGTCAAGCACCGAAATGCTAGGTAATTCTCCTCTGAACAAGAGTACCAACAGAAACCCCAGACACGTGTTTCGGTCTGGTTGGACCTCATCAGTAGGGTGGATCTGTGCCTCTCTAAGAATAGTGAGCAAGGGGTCCACGTCTGGATTCCCCTAGTAACTTAGGGTGAGACCCACAGTTACTTAAATAAGCTAATTAAAAAGGGGGGTCCTGGGAGTCCCTCTGCCAGACATTAGTCCTGGTTACAAGAGACTTATCCAGAATCTTTAGCTCACTATCTTTCACAGAGAAGAAATATACCAAAAATATCAGTCTTTGTCCTGCCCAGGGGGAGTCCAGCACCGAAATGCTAGGCAATTCTCCTCTGAACAAGAGTACCAACAGAAACCCCAGACACGTGTTTCGGTCTGGTTGGACCTCATCAGTAGGGTGGATCTGTGCCTCTCTAAGAATAGTGAGCAAGGGGTCCACGTTTGGATTCCCCTAGTAACTTAGGGTGAGACCCAAAGTTACTTAAATATGCTAATTAAAAAGGGGGGGTCCAGGGAGTCCCTCTGCCAGACATTAGTCCTGGTTACAGGAGACTTACCCAGAGTCTTTAGCTCACTATCTTTCACAGAGAAGAAATATCCCAAACATATCAGTCTTTGTCCTGCCCAGGGGCAGTCCAGCACCGAAATTCTAGGTAATTCTCCTCTGAACAAGAGTACCAACAGAAACCCCAGACGCTTGTTTCGGTCTGGTTGGACCTCATCAGTAGGGTGGATCTGTGCCTCTCTAAGAATAGTGAGCAAGGGTTCCCCGTCTGGATTCCCCTAGTAACTTAGGGTGAGACCCAAAATTACTTAAATATGCTAATTAAAAAGGGGGTCCTGTGAGTCCCTTTGCCAGACATTAGTCCTGGTTACAAGAGACTTACTCAGAGTCTTTAGCTCACTATCTTTCACAGAGAAGAAATATCCCAAACATATCAGTCTTTGTCCTGCCCAGAGGCAGTCCAGCACCGAAATGCTAGGCAATTCTCCTCTGAAGAAGAGTACCAACAGAAACCCCAGACACGTGTTTCGGTCTGGTTGGACCTCATCAGTAGGGTGGATCTGTGCCTCTCTAAGAATAGTGAGCAAGGGGTCCCCGTCTAGATTCCTCTAGTAACTTAGGGTGAGACCCAAAGTTACTTAAATATGCTAATTAAAAAGGGGGGTCCTAGAAGTCCCTCTGCCAGACATTAGTCCTGGTTACAAGAGACTTACCCAGAGTCTTTAGCTCACTATCTTTCACAAAGAAGAAATATCCCAAACATATCAGTCTTTGTCCTGCCCAGGGGCAGTCCAGCACCGAAATGCTAGGCAATTCTCCTCTAAACAAGAGTACCAACAGAAACCCCAGACACGTGTTTCAGTCTGGTTGGACCTCATCAGTAGAGTGGATCTGTGCCTCTCTAAGAATAGTGAGCAAGGGGTCCACGTCTGGATTCCCCTAGTAACTTAGGGTGAGACCCAAAGTTACTTAAATATGCTAATTAAAAAGGGGGGTCCTGGGAGTCCCTCTGCCGGACATTAGTCCTGGTTACAAGAGACTTACCCAGAGGCTTTAGCTCACTAGCTTTCACAGAGAAGAAATATCCCAAACATATCAGTCTTTGTCCTGCCCAGGGGCAGTCCAACACCGAAATGCTAGGCAATTCTCCTCTGAACAAGAGTACCAACAGAAACCCCAGACACGTGTTTCGGTCTGGTTGGACCTCATCAGTAGGGTGGATCTGTGCCTCTCTAAGAATACTGAGCAAGGGGTCCACGTCTGTATTCCCCTAGTAACTTAGGGTGAGACCCAAAGATACTTAAATATGCTAATTAAAAAGGGGGGTCCTTGGAGTCCCTCTGCCAGACATTAGTTCTGGTTACAAGAGACTTACCCAGAGTCTTTAGCTCACTATCTTTCACAGAGAAGAAATATCCCAAACATATCAGTCAATGTCCTGCCCAGGGGCAGTCCAGCACCGAAATGCTAGGCAATTCTCCTCTAAACAAGAGTACCAAAAGAAACCCCAGACACGTGTTTCGGTCTGGTTGGACCTCATCAGTAGGGTGGATCTGTATCTCTCTAAGAATAGTGAGCAAGGGGTCCATGTCTGGATTCCCCTAGTAACTTAGGGTGAGCCCCAACGTTACTTAAATATGCTAATTAAAAAGGGGGGTCCTTGGAGTCATTCTGCCAGACATTAGTCCTGGTTACAAGAGACTTATCCAGAGTCTTTAGCTCACTATCTTTCACAGAGAAGAAATATCCCAAACATATCAGTCTTTGTCCTGCCCAGGGGCAGTCCAGCACCAAAATGCTAGGCAATTCTCCTCTGAACAAGAGTACCAAAAGAAACCCCAGACACGTGTTTCGGTCTGGTTGGACCTCATCAGTAGGGTGGATCTGTGCCTCTCTAAGAATAGTGAGCAAGGGGTCCACTTCTGGATTCCCCTAGTAACTTAGGGTGAGACCCAAAGTTACTTAAATATGCTAATTAAAAAGGGGGGTCCTTGGAGTCATTCTGCCAGACATTAGTCCTGGTTACAAGAGACTTATCCAGAGTCTTTAGCTCACTATCTTTCACAGAGAAGAAATATCCCAAACATATCAGTCTTTGTCCTGCCCAGGGGCAGTCCAGCACCAAAATGCTAGGCAATTCTCCTCTGAACAAGAGTACCAACAGAAACCCCAGACACGTGTTTCGGTCTGGTTGGACCTCATCAGTAGGGTGGATCTGTGCCTCTCTAAGAATAGTGAGCAAGGGGTCCACTTCTGGATTCCCCTAGTAACTTAGGGTGAGACCCAAAGTTACTTAAATATGCTAATTAAAAAGGGGGGTCGTTGGAGTCCCTCTGCCAGACATTAGTCCTGGTTACAAGAGACTTACCCAGAGTCTTTAGCTCACTATCTTTCACCGAGAAGAAATATCCCAAACATATCAGTCTTTGTCCTGCCCAGGGGCAGTCCAGCACCGAAATGCTAGGCAATTCTCCTCTGAACAAGAGTACCAACAGAAACCCCAGACACGTGTTTCGGTCTGGTTGAACCTCATCAATAGGGTGGATCTGTGCCTCTCTAAGAATAATGAGCAAGGGATCCACGTCTGGATTCCCCTAGTAACTTAGGGTGAGACCCAAAGTTACTTAAATATGCTAATTAAAAAGGGGGGTCGTTGGAGTCCCTCTGCCAGACATTAGTCCTGGTTACAAGAGACTTACCCATAGTCTTTAGCTCACTATGTTTCACCAAGAAGAAATATCCCAAACATATCAGTCTTTGTCCTGCCCAGGGGCAGTCCAGCACCGAAATGCTAGGCAATTCTCCTCTGAACAAGAGTACCAACAGAAACACAGACACGTGTTTCGGTCTGGTTGAACCTCATCAATAGGGTGGATCTGTGCCTCTCTAAGCATAATGAGCAAGGGATCCACGTCTGGATTCCCCTAGTAACTTAGGGTGAGACCAAAGTTACTTAAATATGCTAATTAAAAAGGGGGGTCCGGGGAGTCCCTCTGCCAGACATTAGTCCTGGTTACAAGAGACTTACCCAGAGTCTTTAGCTCGCTATCTTTCACAGAGAAGAAATATCCCAAACATATCAGTCTTTGTCCTGCCCAGGGGCAGTCCAGCACCAAAATGCTAGGCAATTCTCCTCTGAACAAGAGTACCAACAGAAACCCCAGACACGTGTTTCGGTCTGGTTGGACCTCATCAGTAGGGTGGATCTGTACCTCTCTAAGAATAGTGAGCAAGAGGTCCACGTCTGGATTCCCCTAGTAACTTAGGGTGAGACCCAAAATTACTTAAATATGCTAATTAAAAAGGAGGGTCCTGGGAGTCCCTCTGCCAGACATTAGTCCTGGTTTCAAGAGACTTACCCAGAGTATTTAGCTCACTATCTTTCACAGAGAAGAAATATCCCAAACATATCAGTCTTTGTCCTGCCCAGGGGCAGTCCAGCACCGAAATGCTAGGCAATTCTCCTCTGAACAAGAGTACCAACAGAAACCCCAGACACGTGTTTCGGTCTGGTTGGACCTCATCAGTAGGTTAGATCTGTGCCTCTCTAAGAATAGTGAGCAAGGGGTCCACGTCTGGATTCCCCTAGTAACTTAGGGTGAGACCCAAAGTTACTTAAATATGCTAATTAAAAAGGGGGGTACTGGGAGTCCCTCTGCCAGACATTAGTCCTGGTTACAAGAGACTTACCCAGAGTCTTTAGCTCACTATCTTTCACAGAGAAGAACTATCCCAAACATATCAGTCTTTGTCCTGCCCAGGGGCAGTCCAGCACCGAAATGCTAGGCAATTCTCCTCTGAACAAGAGTACCAACAGAAACCCCAGACACGTGTTTCGGTCTGGTTGAACCTCATCAGTAGGGTGGATCTGTGCCTATCTAAGAATAATGAGCAAGGGATCCACGTCTGGATTCCCCTAGTAACTTAGGGTGAGACCCAAAGTTACTTAAATATGCTAATTAAAAAGGGGGGCCCGGGGAGTCCCTCTGCCAGACATTAGTCCTGGTTACAAGAGACTTACCCAGAGTCTTTAGCTCACTATCTTTCACAGAGAAGAAATATCCCAAACATATCAGCCTTTGTCCTGCCCAGGGGCAGTCCAGCACCAAAACGCTAGGCAATTCTCCTCTGAACAAGAGTACCAACAGAAACCCCAGACACGTGTTTCGGTCTGGTTGGACCTCATCAGTAGGGTGGATCTGTGCCTCTCTAAGAATAGTGAGCAAGGGGTCCACGTCTGGATTCCCCTAGTAACTTAGGGTGAGACCCAAAGTTACTTAAATATGCTAATTAAAAAGGGGGTTACTGGGAGTCCCTCTGCCAGACATTAGTCCTGGTACAAGAGACTTACCCAGAGTCTTTAGCTCACTATCTTTCACAGAGAAGAAATATCCCAAACATATCAGTCTTTGTCCTGCCCAGGGGCAGTCCAGCACGGAAATGCTAGGCAATTCTCCTCTAAACAAGAGAACCAACAGAAACCCCAGACACGTGTTTCGGTCTAGTTGGACCTCATCAGTAGGGTGGATTTGTGCCTCTCTATGAATAGTGAGCAAGGGGTCCACGTCTGGATTCCCCTAGTAATTTAGGGTGAGACCCAAAGTTACTTAAATATGCTAATTAAAAAGGGGGGTACTGTGAGTCCCTCTGCCAGACATTAGTCCTGGTTACAAGAGACTTACCCAGAGTCTTTAGCTCACTATCTTTCACAGAGAAGAACTATCCCAAACATATCAGTCTTTGTCCTGCCCAGGGGCAGTCCAGCACCGAAATGCTAGGCAATTCTCCTCTTAACAAGAGTACCAACAGAAACCCCAGACACATGTTTCGGTCTGGTTGGACCTCATCAGTAGGGTGGATCTGTGCCTCTCTAAGAATAGTGAGCAAGGGGTCCACGTCTGGATTCCCCTAGTAACTTAGGGTGAGACCCAAAGTTACTTAAATATGCTAATTAAAAAGGGGGGTCGGGGAGTCCCTCTGCCAGACATTAGTCCTGGTTACAAGAGACTTACCCAGAGTCTTTAGCTCACTATCTTTCATAGAGAAGAAATATCCCAAACATATCAGTCTTTGTTCTGACCAGGGGCAGTCCAGCACCAAAATGCTAGGCAATTCTCCTCTGAACAAGAGTACCAACAGAAACCCCAGAAATGTGTTTCGGTCTGGTTGGACCTCATCAGTAGGGTGGATCTGTGCCTCTCTAAGAATAGTGAGCAAGGGGTCCACGTCTGGATTCCCCTAGTAACTTAGGGTGAGACCCAAAGTTACTTAAATATGCTAATTAAAAAGAGGGGTCCTGGGAGTCCCTCTGCCAGACATTAGTCCTGGTTACAAGAGACTTACCCAGAGTCTTTAGCTCACTATCTTTCACAGAGAAGAAATATCCCAAACATATCAGTCTTTGTCCTGCCCAGGGGCAGTCCAGCACCAAAATGCTAGGCAATTCTCCTCTGAACAAGAGTACCAACAGAAACCCCAGACACGTGTTTCGGTCTGGTTGGACCTCATCAGTAGGGTGGATCTGTGCCTCTCTAAGAATAGTGAGCAAGGGGTCCACTTCTGGATTCCCCTAGTAACTTAGGGTGAGACCCAAAGTTACTTAAATATGCTAATTAAAAAGGGGGGTCGTTGGAGTCCCTCTGCCAGACATTAGTCCTGGTTACAAGAGACTTACCCAGAGTCTTTAGCTCACTATCTTTCACCGAGAAGAAATATCCCAAACATATCAGTCTTTGTCCTGCCCAGGGGCAGTCCAGCACCAAAATGCTAGGCAATTCTCCTCTGAACAAGAGTACCAACAGAAACCCCAGACACGTGTTTCGGTCTGGTTGAACCTCATCAATAGGGTGGATCTGTGCCTCTCTAAGAATAATGAGCAAGGGATCCACGTCTGGATTCCCCTAGTAACTTAGGGTGAAACCCAAAGTTACTTAAATATGCTAATTAAAAAGGGGGGTCGTTGGAGTCCCTCTGCCAGACATTAGTCCTGGTTACAAGAGACTTACCCATAGTCTTTAGCTCACTATGTTTCACCAAGAAGAAATATCCCAAACATATCAGTCTTTGTCCTGCCCAGGGGCAGTCCAGCACCGAAATGCTAGGCAATTCTCCTCTGAACAAGAGTACCAACAGAAACCCAGACACGTGTTTCGGTCTGGTTGAACCTCATCAATAGGGTGGATCTGTGCCTCTCTAAGGATAATGAGCAAGGGATCCACGTCTGGATTCCCCTAGTAATTTAGGGTGAGACCAAAGTTACTTAAATATGCTAATTAAAAAGGGGGGTCCGGGGAGTCCCTCTGCCAGACATTAGTCCTGGTTACAAGAGACTTACCCAGAGTCTTTAGCTCGCTATCTTTCACAGAGAAGAAATATCCCAAACATATCAGTCTTTGTCCTGCCCAGGGGCAGTCCAGCACCAAAATGCTAGGCAATTCTCCTCTGAACAAGAGTACCAACAGAAACCCCAGACACGTGTTTCGGTCTGGTTGGACCTCATCAGTAGGGTGGATCTGTACCTCTCTAAGAATAGTGAGCAAGAGGTCCACGTCTGGATTCCTCTAGTAACTTAGGGTGAGACCCAAAATTACTTAAATATGCTAATTAAAAAGGGGGGTCCTGGGAGTCCCTCTGCCAGACATTAGTCCTGGTTACAAGAGACTTACCCAGAGTATTTAGCTCACTATCTTTCACAGAGAAGAAATATCCCAAACATATCAGTCTTTGTCCTGCCCAGGGGCAGTCCAGCACCGAAATGCTAGGCAATTCTCCTCTGAACAAGAGTACCAACAGAAACCCCAGACATGTGTTTCGGTCTGGTTGGACCTCATCAGTAGGGTAGATCTGTGCCTCTCTAAGAATAGTGAGCAAGGGGTCCACGTCTGGATTCCCCTAGTAACTTAGGGTGAGACCCAAAGTTACTTAAATATGCTAATTAAAAAGGGGGGTACTGGGAGTCCCTCTGCCAGACATTAGTCGTGGTTACAAGAGACTTACCCAGAGTCTTTAGCTCAATATCTTTCACAGAGAAGAACTATCCCAAACATATCAGTCTTTGTCCTGCCCAGGGGCAGTCCAGCACCGAAATGCTAGGCAATTCTCCTCTGAACAAGAGTACCAACAGAAACCCTAGACACATGTTTCGGTCTGGTTGGACCTCATCAGTAGGGTGGATCTGTGCCTCTCTAAGAATAGTGAGCAAGGGGTCCACGTCTGGATTCCCCTAGTAACTTAGGGTGAGACCCAAAGTTACTTAAATATGCTAATTAAAAAGGGGGGTCCGGGGAGTCCCTCTGCCAGACATTAGTCCTGGTTACAAGAGACTTACCCAGAGTCTTTAGCTCACTATCTTTCACAGAGAAGAAATATCCCAAACATATCAATCTTTGTTCTGACCAGGGGCAGTCCAGCACCGAAATGCTAGGCAATTCTCCTCTGAACAAGAGTACCAACAGAAACCCCAGACACGTGTTTCGGTCTGGTTGAACCTCATCAGTAGGGTGGATCTGTGCCTATCTAAGAATAATGAGCAAGGGATCCACGTCTGGATTCCCCTAGTAACTTAGGGTGAGACCCAAAGTTACTTAAATATGCTAATTAAAAAAGGGGGCCCGGGGAGTCCCTCTGCCAGACATTAGTCCTGGTTACAAGAGACTTACCCAGAGTCTTTAGCTCACTATCTTTCACAGAGAAGAAATATCCCAAACATATCAGCCTTTGTCCTGCCCAGGGGCAGTCCAGCACCAAAACACTAGGCAATTCTCCTCTGAACAAGAGTACCAACAGAAACCCCAGACACGTGTTTCGGTTTGGTTGGACCTCATCAGTAGGGTGGATCTGTGCCTCTCTAAGAATAGTGAGCAAGGGGTCCACGTCTGGATTCCCCTAGTAACTTAGGGTGAGACCCAAAGTTACTTAAATATGCTAATTAAAAAGGGGGTTACTGGGAGTCCCTCTGCCAGACATTAGTCCTGGTACAAGAGACTTACCCAGAGTCTTTAGCTCACTATCTTTCACAGAGAAGAAATATCCCAAACATATCAGTCTTTGTCCTGCCCAGGGGCAGTCCAGCACCGAAATGCTAGGCAATTCTCCTCTGAACAAGAGTACCAACAGAAACCCCAGACATGTGTTTCGGTCTGGTTGGACCTCATCAGTAGGGTAGATCTGTGCCTCTCTAAGAATAGTGAGCAAGGGGTCCACGTCTGGATTCCCCTAGTAACTTAGGGTGAGACCCAAAGTTACTTAAATATGCTAATTAAAAAGGGGGGTACTGGGAGTCCCTCTGCCAGACATTAGTCGTGGTTACAAGAGACTTACCCAGAGTCTTTAGCTCAATATCTTTCACAGAGAAGAACTATCCCAAACATATCAGTCTTTGTCCTGCCCAGGGGCAGTCCAGCACCGGAATGCTAGGCAATTCTCCTCTGAACAAGAGTACCAACAGAAACCCTAGACACATGTTTCGGTCTGGTTGGACCTCATCAGTAGGGTGGATCTGTGCCTCTCTAAGAATAGTGAGCAAGGGGTCCACGTCTGGATTCCCCTAGTAACTTAGGGTGAGACCCAAAGTTACTTAAATATGCTAATTAAAAAGGGGGGTCCGGGGAGTCCCTCTGCCAGACATTAGTCCTGGTTACAAGAGACTTACCCAGAGTCTTTAGCTCACTATCTTTCACAGAGAAGAAATATCCCAAACATATCAATCTTTGTTCTGACCAGGGGCAGTCCAGCACCGAAATGCTAGGCAATTCTCCTCTGAACAAGAGTACCAACAGAAACCCCAGACACGTGTTTCGGTCTGGTTGAACCTCATCAGTAGGGTGGATCTGTGCCTATCTAAGAATAATGAGCAAGGGATCCACGTCTGGATTCCCCTAGTAACTTAGGGTGAGACCCAAAGTTACTTAAATATGCTAATTAAAAAAGGGGGCCCGGGGAGTCCCTCTGCCAGACATTAGTCCTGGTTACAAGAGACTTACCCAGAGTCTTTAGCTCACTATCTTTCACAGAGAAGAAATATCCCAAACATATCAGCCTTTGTCCTGCCCAGGGGCAGTCCAGCACCAAAACGCTAGGCAATTCTCCTCTGAACAAGAGTACCAACAGAAACCCCAGACACGTGTTTCGGTCTGGTTGGACCTCATCAGTAGGGTGGATCTGTGCCTCTCTAAGAATAGTGAGCAAGGGGTCCACGTCTGGATTCCCCTAGTAACTTAGGGTGAGACCCAAAGTTACTTAAATATGCTAATTAAAAAGGGGGTTACTGGGAGTCCCTCTGCCAGACATTAGTCCTGGTACAAGAGACTTACCCAGAGTCTTTAGCTCACTATCTTTCACAGAGAAGAAATATCCCAAACATATCAGTCTTTGTCCTGCCCAGGGGCAGTACAGCACCGAAATGCTAGGCAATTCTCCTCTGAACAAGAGAACCAACAGAAACCCCAGACACGTGTTTCGGTCTAGTTGGACCTCATCAGTAGGGTGGATCTGTACCTCTCTAAGAATAGTGAGAAAGGGGTCCACGTCTGGATTCCCCTAGTAACTTAGGGTGAGACCCAAAGTTACTTAAATATGCTAATTAAAAAGGGGGGTCCTGGGAGTCCCTTTGCCAGACATTAGTCCTGGTTATAAGAGACTTACCCAGAATATTTAGCTCACCATCTTTCACAGAGAAGAAATATCCCAAACATATCAGTCTTTGTCCTGCCCAGGGGCAGTCCAGCACCGAAATGCTAGGCAATTCTCCTCTGAACAAGAGTACCAACAGAAACCCCAGACACGTGTTTCGGTCTGGTTGGACCTCATCAGTAGGGTGGATCAGTGCCTCTCTAAGAATAGTGAGCAAGGGGTCCACTTCTGGACTCCCCGAGTAACTTAGGGTGAGACCCAAAGTTACTTAAATATGCTAATTAAAAAAGGGGGTCCTGGGAGTCCCTCTGCCAGACATTAGTCCTGGTTACAAGAGACTTACCCAGAGTCTTTAGCTCACTATCTTTCACAGAGAAGAAATATCCCAAACATATCAGTCTTTGTCCTGCCCAGGGGCAGTCCAGCACCGAAATGCTAGGCAATTCTCCTCTGAACAAGAGTACCAACAGAAACCCCAGACACGTGTTTCGGTCTGGTTGGACCTCATCAGTAGGGTGGATCTGTGCCTCTCTAAGAATAGTGAGCAAGGGGTCCACGTCTGGATTCCCCTAGTAACTTAGCGTGAGACCCAAAGTTACTTAAATATGCTAATTAAAAAGGGGAGTCCTGACAGTCCCTCTGCCAGACAATAGTCCTGGTTACAAGAGACTTACCCAGAGTCTTTAGCTCTCTATCTTTCACAGAGAAGACATATCCCAAACATATCAGGCTTTGTCCTGCCCAGGGGCAGTCCAGCACCGAAATGCTAGGCAATTCTCCTCTGAACAAGAGTACCAACAGAAACCCCAGACACGTGTTTCGGTCTGGTTGGACCTCATCAATAGGGTGGATCTGTGGCTCTCTAAGAATAGTGAGCAAGGGATCCCCGTCTGGATTCCCCTAGTAACTTAGGGTGAGACCCAAAGTTACTTAAATATGGTAATTAAAAAGGGGTTCCTAGGAGTCCCTCTGCCAGACATTAGTCCTGGTTACAAGAGACTCACCCAGAGTCTTTAGCTCACTATCTTTCACAGAGAAGAAATATCCCAAACATATCAGTCTTTGTCCTGCCCAGGGGAAGTCCAGCAACGAAATGCTAGGCAATTCTCCTCTGAACAAGAGTACCAACAGAAACCCCAGACACGTGTTTCGGTCTGGTTGGACCTCATCAGTAGGGTGGATCTGTGCCTCTCTAAGAATAGTGAGCATGGGGTCCACGTCTGGATTCCCCTAGTAACTTAGGGTGAGACCCAAAGTTACTTAAATATGGTAATTAAAAAGGGGTTCCTAGGAGTCCCTCTGCCAGACATTAGTCCTGGTTACAAGAGACTCACCCAGAGTCTTTAGCTCACTATCTTTCACAGAGAAGAAATATCCCAAACATATCAGTCTTTGTCCTGCCCAGGGGCAGTCCAGCACCGAAATGCTAGGCAATTCTCCTCTGAACAAGAGTACCAACAGAAACCCCAGACACGTGTTCCGGTCTGGTTGGACCTCATCAGTAGGGTGGATCTGTGCCTCTATAAGAATAGTGAGCATGGGGTCCACGTCTGGATTCCCCTAGTAACTTAGGGTGAGACCCAAAGTTACTTAAATATGCTAATTAAAAAGGGGGGTCCTGTGAGTCCCTTTGCCAGACATTAGTCCTGGTTACAAGAGACTTACCCAGAGTCTTTAGCTCACTATCTTTCACAGAGAAGAAATATCCCAAACATATCAGTCTTTGTCCTGCCCAGGGGCAGTCCAGCACCGAAATGCTAGGCAATTCTCCTCTGAACAAGAGTACCAACAGAAACCCCAGACACGTGTTTCGGTCTGGTTGGACCTCATCAGTAGGGTGGATCTGTGCCTCTCTTTAAGAATAGTGAGCAAGGGGTCCACTTCTGGATTCCCCTAGTAACTTAGGGTGAGACCCAAAGTTACTTAAATATGCTAATTAAAAAGGGGGGTCGTTGGAGTCCCTCTGCCAGACATTAGTCCTGGTTACAAGAGACTTACCCAGAGTCTTTAGCTCACTATCTTTCACAGAGAAGAAATATCCCAAACATAACAGTCTTTGTCCTGCCCAGGGGCAGTCCAGCACCGAAATGCTAGGCAATTCTCCTCTAAACAAGAGTACCAACAGAAACCCCAGACACGTGTTTCGGTCTGGTTGGACCTCATCAGTAGGTTGGATCTGTAGCTCTCTAAGAATAGTGAGCAAGGGATCCCCGTCTGGATTCCCCTAATAACTTAGGGTGAGACCCAAAGTTACTTAAATATGGTAATTAAAAAGGGGTTCCTAGGAGTCCCTCTGCCAGACATTAGTCCTGGTTACAAGAGACTTACCCAGAGTCTTTAGCTCACTATCTTTCACAGAGAAGAAATATCCCAAACATATCAGTCTTTGTCCTGCCCAGGGGAAGTCCAGCACCGAAATGCTAGGCAATTCTCCTCTGAACAAGAGTACCAACAGAAACCCCAGACACGTGTTTTGGTCTGGTTGGACCTCATCAGTAGGGTGGATCTGTGCCTCTCTAAGAATAGTGAGCATGGGGTCTACGTCTGGATTCCCCTGGTAACTTAGGGTGAGACCCAAAGTTACTTTAATATGCTAATTAAAAAGGGGGGTCCTGTGAGTCCGTTTGCCAGACATTAGTCCTGGTTACAAGAGACTTACCCAGAGTCTTTATCTCACTATCTTTCACAGAGAAGAAATATCCCAAACATATCAGTCTTTGTCCTGCCCAGGGGCAGTCCAGCACCGAAATGCTAGGCAATTCTCCTCTGAACAAGAGTACCAACAGAAACCCCAGACACGTGTTTCGGTCTGGTTGGACCTCATCAGTAGGGTGGATCTGTGCCGCTCTAAGAATAGTGAGCAAGGGGTCCACTTCTGGATTCCCCTAGTAACTTAGGGTGAGACCCAAAGTTACTTAAATATGCTAATTAAAAAGGGGGGTCGTTGGAGTCCCTCTGCCAGACATTAGTCCTGGTTACAAGAGACTTACCCATAGTCTTTAGCTCACTATCTTTCACAGAGAAGAAATATCCCAAACATAACAGTCTTTGTCCTGCCCAGGGGCAGTCCAGCACCGAAATGCTAGGCAATTCTCCTCTAAACAAGAGTACCAACAGAAACCCCAGACACGTGTTTCGGTCTGGTTGGACCTCATCAGTAGAGTGGATCTGTGGCTCTCTAAGAATAGTGAGCAAGGGGTCCACGTCTGGATTCCCCTAGTAACTTAGGGTGAGACCCAAAGTTACTTAAATATGCTAATTAAAAAGGGGGGTCCTGGTTACAAGAGACTTACCCAGAGATTTTAGCTCACTAGCTTTCACAGAGAAGAAATATCCCAAACATATCAGTCTTTGTCCTGCCCAGGGGCAGTCCAACACCGAAATGCTAGGCAATTCTCCTCTGAACAAGAGTACCAACAGAAACCCCAGACACGTGTTTCGGTCTGGTTGGACCTCATCAGTAGGGTGGATCTGTACCTCTCTAAGAATAGTGAGAAAGGGGTCCACGTCTGGATCCCCTAGTAACTTAGGGTGAGACCCAAGTTACAAGAGACTTACCCAGAGTCTTTAGCTCACTATCTTTCACAGAGAAGAAATATCCCAAACATATCAGTCTTTGTCCTGCCCAGGGGCAGTCCAGCACCGAAATGCTAGGCAATTCTCCTCTGAACAAGAGTACCAACAGAAACCCCAGACACGTGTTTCGGTCTGGTTGGACCTCATCAGTAGGGTGGATCTGTGCCTCTCTAAGAATAGTGAGCAAGGGGTCCACGTCTGGATTCCCCTAGTAACTTAGGGTGAGACCCAAAGTTACTTAAATATGCTAATTAAAAAGGGGAGTCCTGGGAGTCCCTTTGCCAGACAATAGTCTTGGTTACAAGAGACTTACCCAGAGTCTTTAGCTCTCTATCTTTCACAGAGAAGACGTATCCCAAACATATCAGGCTTTGTCCTGCCCAGGGGCAGTCCAGCACCGAAATGCTAGGCAATTCTCCTCTGAACAAGAGTACCAACAGAAACCCCAGACACGTGTTTCGGTCTGGTTGGACCTCATCAATAGGGTGGATCTGTGGCTCTCTAAGAATAGTGAGCAAGGGATTCCCGTCTGGATTCCCCTAGTAACTTAGGGTGAGACCCAAAGTTACTTAAATATGGTAATTAAAAAGGGGTTCCTAGGAGTCCCTCTGCCAGACATTAGTCCTGGTTACAAGAGACTCACCCAGAGTCTTTAGCTCACTATCTTTCACAGAGAAGAAATATCCCAAACATATCAGTCTTTGTCCTGCCCAGGGGCAGTCCAGCACCGAAATGCTAGGCAATTCTCCTCTGAACAAGAGTACCAACAGAAACCCCAGACACGTGTTTCGGTCTGGTTGGACCTCATCAGTAGGGTGGATCTGTGCCTCTCTAAGAATAGTGAGCATGGGGTCCACGTCTGGATTCCCCTAGTAACTTAGGGTGACACCCAAAGTTACTTAAATATGCTAATTAAAAAGGGGGGTCCTGTGAGTCCCTTTGCCAGACATTAGTCCTGGTTACAAGAGACTTACCCAGAGTCTTTAGCTCACTATCTTTCACAGAGAAGAAATATCCCAAACATATCAGTCTTTGTCCTGCCCAGGGGCAGTCCAGCACCGAAATGCTAGGCAATTCTCCTCTGAACAAGAGTACCAACAGAAACCCCAGACACGTGTTTCGGTCTGGTTGGACCTCATCAGTAGGGTGGATCTGTGCCTCTCTAAGAATAGTGAGCAAGGGGTCCACTTCTGGATTCCCCTAGTAACTTAGGGTGAGACCCAAAGTTACTTAAATATGCTAATTAAAAAGGGGGGTTGTTGGAGTCCCTCTGCCAGACATTAGTCCTGGTTACAAGAGACTTACCCAGAGTCTTTAGCTCACTATCTTTCACAGAGAAGAAATATCCCAAACATATCAGTCTTTGTCCTGCCCAGGGGCAGTCCAGCACCGAAATGCTAGGCAATTCTCCTCTGAACAATAGTACCAACAGAAACCCCAGACACGTGTTTCGGTCTGGTTGGACCTCATCAGTAGGGTGGATCTGTGCCTCTCTAAGAATAGTGAGCAAGGGGTCCACGTCTGGATTCCCCTAGTAACTTAGGGTGAGACCCAAAGTTACTTAAATATGCTAATTAAAAAGGGGGGTCCTGGGAGTCCCTCTGCCAGACAATAGTCATGGTTACAAGAGACTTACCCAGAGTCTTTAGCTCTCTATCTTTCACAGAGAAGACATATCCCAAACATATCAGGCTTTGTCCTGCCCAGGGGCAGTCCAGCACCGAAATGCTAGGCAATTCTCCTCTGAACAAGAGTACCAACAGAAACCCCAGACACGTGTTTCGGTCTGGTTGGACCTCATCAGTAGGGTGGATCTGTGGCTCTCTAAGAATAGTGAGCAAGGGATCCCTGTCTGGATTCCCCTAGTAACTTAGGGTGAGACCCAAAGTTACTTAAATATGGTAATTAAAAAGGGGTTCCTAGGAGTCCCTCTGCCAGACATTAGTCCTGGTTACAAGAGACTCACCCAGAGTCTTTAGCTCACTATCTTTCACAGAGAAGAAATATCCCAAACATATCAGTCTTTGTCCTGCCCAGGGGCAGTCCAGCACCGAAATGCTAGGCAATTCTCCTCTGAACAAGAGTACCAACAGAAACCCCAGACACGTGTTTCGGTCTGGTTGGACCTCATCAGTAGGGTGGATCTGTGCCTCTCTAAGAATAGTGAGCATGGGGTCCACGTCTGGATTCCCCTAGTAACTTAGGGTGAGACCCAAAGTTACTTAAATATGCTAATTAAAAAGGGGGTCCTGTGAGTCCCTTTGCAAGGCATTAGTCCTGGTTACAAGAGACTTACCCAGAGTCTTTAGCTCACTATCTTTCACAGAGAAGAAATATCCCAAACATATCAGTCTTTGTCCTGCCCAGGGGCAGTCCAGCACCGAAATGCTAGGCAATTCTCCTCTGAACAAGAGTACCAACAGAAACCCCAGACACGTGTTTCGGTCTGGTTGAACCTCATCAATAGGGTGGATCTGTGCCTCTCTAAGAATAGTGAGCAAGGGGTCCATGTCTGGATTCCCCTAGTAACTTAGAGTGAGACCCAAAGTTACTTAAATATGCTAATTAAAAAGGGGGCTCCTTGGAGTCCTTCTGCCAGACATTAGTTCTGGTTACAAGAGACGTACCCAGAGTCTTTAGCTCACTATCTTTCTCAGAGAAGAAATATCCCAAACATATCATCTTTGTCCTGCCCAGGGGCAGTCCAGCACCAAAATGCTAGGCAATTCTCCTCTGAACAAGAGTACCAACAGAAACCCCAGACACGTGTTTCGGTCTGGTTGGACCTCATCAGTAGGGTGGATCTGTACCTCTCTAAGAATAGTGAGCAAGGGGTCCATGTCTGGATTCCCCTAGTAACTTAGGGTGAGACCCAAAGTAACTTAAATATGCTAATTAAAAAGGGGGGTCCTTGGAGTCATTCTGCCAGACATTAGTCCTGGTTACAAGAGACTTATCCAGAGTCTTTAGCTCACTATCTTTCACAGATAAGAAATATCCCAAACATATCAGTCTTTGTCCTGCCCAGGGGCAGTCCAGCACCGAAATGCTAGGCAATTCTCCTCTGAACAAGAGTACCAACAGAAACCCCAGACACGTGTTTCGGTCCGGTTGGACCTCATCAGTAGGGTGGATCTGTGCCTCTCTAAGAATAGTGAGCAAGGGGTCCACGTCTGGATTCCCCTAGTAACTTAGAGTGAGACCCAAAGTTACTTAAATATGCTAATTAAAAAGGGGGGTCCTTGGAGTCCCTCTGCCAGACATTAGTTCTGGTTACTAGAGACTTACCCAGAGTCTTTAGCTCACTATCTTTCACAGAGAAGAAATATCCCAAACATATCAGTCTTTGTCCTGCCCAGGGGCAGTCCAGCACCGAAATGCTAGGCAATTCTCCTCTGAACAAGAGTACCAACAGAAACCCCAGACACATGATTCAGTCTGGTTGGACCTCATCAGTAGGATGGATTTGTGCCTCTCTAAGAATAGTGAGCAAGGGGTCCACGTCTGGATTCCCCTAGTAACTTAGGGTGAGACCCAACGTTACTTAAATATGCTAATTAAAAAGGGGGGTCCTGGGAGTCCCTCTGCCAGACATTAGTCCTGGTTACAAGAGACTTACCCAGAGTCTTTAGCTCACTATCTTTCACAGAGAAGAAATATCCCAAACATATCAGTCTTTGTCCTGCCCAGGGGCAGTCCAGCACCGAAATGCTAGGCAATTCTCCTCTGAACAAGAGTACTAACAGAAACCCCAGACACGTGTTTCGGTCTGGTTGGACCTCATCAGTAGGGTGGATCTGTGCCTCTCTAAGAATAGTGAGGAAGGGGTCCACTTCTGGACTCCCCGAGTAACTTAGGGTGAGACCCAAAGTTACTTAAATATGCTAATTAAAAAGGGGGGTCCTGGGAGTCCCTCTGCCAGACATTAGTCCTGGTTACAAGAGACTTACCCAGAGTCTTTAGCTCACTATCTTTCACAGAGAAGAAATATCCCAAACATATCAGTCTTTGTCCTGCCCAGGGGCAGTCCAGCACCGAAATGCTAGGCAATTCTCCTCTGAGCAAGAGTACCAACAGAAACCCCAGACACGTGTTTCGGTCTGGTTGGACCTCATCAGTAGGGTGGATCTGTGCCTCTCTAAGAATAGTGAGAAAGGGGTCCACGTCTGGATTCCCCTAGTAACTTAGGGTGAGACCCAAAGTTACTTAAATATGCTAATTAAAAAGGGGGGTCCGGGGAGTCCCTCTGCCAGACATTAGTCCTGGTTACAAGAGACTTACCCAGAGTCTTTAGCTCACTATCTTTCACAGAGAAGACATATCCCAAACATATCAGGCTTTGTCCTGCCCAGGGGCAGTCCAGCACCGAAATGCTAGGCAATTCTCCTCTGAACAAGAGTACCAACATAAACCCCAGACACGTGTTTCGGTCTGGTTGGACCTCATCAATAGGGTGGATCTGTGCCTCTCTAAGAATAGTGAGCAAGGGGTTCACGTCTGGATTCCCCTAGTAACTTAGGGTGAGACCCAAAGTTACTTAAATATGCTAATTAAAAAGGGGGGTCCTGAGAGTCCCTTTGCCAGACATTAGTCCTGGTTACAAGAGACTTACCCAGAGTCTTTAACTCACTATCTTTCACAGAGAAGAAATATCCCAAACATATCAGTCTTTGTCCTGCCCAGGGGCAGTCCAGCACCGAAATGCTAGGCAATTATCCTCTGAACAAGAGTACCAACAGAAACCCCAGACACGTGTTTCGGTCTGGTTGGACCTCATCAGTAGGGTGGATCTGTGCCTCTCTAAGAATAGTGAGCAAGGGGTCCACGTCTGGATTCCCCTAGTAACTTAGGGTGAGACACAAAGTTACTTAAATATGCTAATTAAAAAGGGGAGTCCTGGGAGTCCCTCTGCCAGACAATAGTCCTGGTTACAAGAGACTTACCCAGAGTCTTTAGCTCTCTATCTTTCACAGAGAAGACATATCCCAAACATATCAGGCTTTGTCCTGCCCAGGGGCAGTCCAGCACCGAAATGCTAGGCAATTCTCCTCTGAACAAGAGTACCAACAGAAACCCCAGACACGTGTTTCGGTCTGGTTGGACCTCATCAATAGGGTGGATCTGTGGCTCTCTAAGAATAGTGAGCAAGGGATCCCCGTCTGGATTCCCCTAGTAACTTAGGGTGAGACCCAAAGTTACTTAAATATGGTAATTAAAAAGGGGTTCCTAGGAGTCCCTCTGCCAGACATTAGTCCTGGTTACAAGAGACTCACCCAGAGTCTTTAGCTCACTATCTTTCACAGAGAAGAAATATCCCAAACATATCAGTCTTTGTCCTGCCCAGGGGCAGTCCAGCACCGAAATGCTAGGCAATTCTCCTCTGAACAAGAGTACCAACAGAAACCCCAGACACGTGTTTCGGTCTGGTTGGACCTCATCAGTAGGGTGGATATGTGCCTCTCTAAGAATAGTGAGCATGGGGTCCACGTCTGGATTCCCCTAGTAACTTAGGGTGAGACCCAAAGTTACTTAAATATGCTAATTAAAAAGGGGGGTCCTGTGAGTCCCTTTGCCAGACATTAGTCCTGGTTACAAGAGACTTACCCAGAGTCTTTAGCTCACTATCTTTCACAGAGAAGAAATATCCCAAACATATCAGTTTTTGTCCTGCCCAGGGGCAGTCCAGCACCGAAATGCTAGGCAATTCTCCTCTGAACAAGGGTACCAACAGAAACCCCAGACACGTGTTTCGGTCTGGTTGGACCTCATCAGTAGGGTGGATCTGTGCCTCTCTAAGAATAGTGAGCAAGGAGTCCACGTCTGGATTCCCCTAGTAACTTAGGGTGAGACCCAAAGTTACTTAAATATGCTAATTAAAAAGGGGGGTCCTGGGAGTCCCTCTGCCAGACAATAGTCCTGGTTACAAGAGACTTACCCAGAGTCTTTAGCTCTCTATCTTTCACAGAGAAGACATATCCCAAACATATCAGGCTTTGTCCTGCCCAGGGGCAGTCCAGCACCGAAATGCTAGGCAATTCTCCTCTGAACAAGAGTACCAACAGAAACCCCAGACACGTGTTTCGGTCTGGTTGGACCTCATCAGTAGGGTGGATCTGTGGCTCTCTAAGAATAGTGAGCAAGGGATCCCCGTCTGGATTCCCCTAGTAACTTAGGGTGAGACCCAAAGTTACTTAAATATGGTAATTAAAAAGGGGTTCCTAGGAGTCCCTCTGCCAGACATTAGTCCTGGTTACAAGAGACTCACCCAGAGTCTTTAACTCACTATCTTTCACAGAGAAGAAATATCCCAAACATATCAGTCTTTGTCCTGCCCAGGGGCAGTCCAGCACCGAAATGCTAGGCAATTCTCCTCTGAACAAGAGTACCAACAGAAACCCCAGACACGTGTTTCGGTCTGGTTGGACCTCATCAGTAGGGTGGATCTGTGCCTCTCTAAGAATAGTGAGCATGGGGTCCACGTCTGGATTCCCCTAGTAACTTAGGGTGAGACCCAAAGTTACTTAAATATGCTAATTAAAAAGGGGGTCCTGTGAGTCCCTTTGCAAGACATTAGTCCTGGTTACAAGAGACTTACCCAGAGTCTTTAGCTCACTATCTTTCACAGAGAAGAAATATCCCAAACATATCAGTCTTTGTCCTGCCCAGGGGCAGTCCAGCACCGAAATGCTAGGCAATTCTCCTCTGAACAAGAGTACCAACAGAAACCCCAGACACGTGTTTCGGTCTGGTTGGACCTCATCAGTAGGGTGGATCTGTGCCTCTCTAAGAATAGTGAGCAAGGGGTCCACTTCTGGATTCCACTAGTAACTTAGGGTGAGACCCAAAGTTACTTAAATATGCTAATTAAAAAGGGGGGTCGTTGGAGTCCCTCTGCCAGACATTAGTTCTGGTTACAAGAGACTTACCCAGAGTCTTTAGCTCACTATCTTTCACAGAGAAGAAATATCCCAAACATAACAGTCTTTGTCCTGCCCAGGGGCAGTCCAGCACCGAAATGCTAGGCAATTCTCCTCTGAACAAGAGTACCAACAGAAACCCCAGACACGTGTTTCGGTCTGGTTGGACCTCATCAGTAGAGTGGATCTGTGCCTCTCTAAGAATAGTGAGCAAGGGGTCCACGTCTGGATTCCCCTAGTAACTTAGGGTGAGACCCAAAGTTACTTAAATATGCTAATTAAAAAGGGGGGTCCTGGAAGTCCCTCTGCCGGACATTAGTCCTGGTTACAAGAGACTTACCCAGAGACTTTAGCTCACTAGCTTTCACAGAGAAGAAATATCCCAAAAATATCAGTCTTTGTCCTGCCCAGGGGCAGTCCAACACCGAAATGCTAGGCAATTCTCCTCTGAACAAGAGTACCAACAGAAACCCCAGACACGTGTTTCGGTCTGGTTGGACCTCATCAGTAGGGTGGATCTGTGCCTCTCTAAGAATACTGAGCAAGTGGGCCACGTCTGGATTCCCCTAGTAACTTAGGGTGAGACCCAAAGTTACTTAAATATGCTAATTAAAAAGGGGGCTCCTTGGAGTCCTTCTGCCAGACATTAGTTCTGGTTACAAGAGACTTACCCAGAGTCTTTAGCTCACTATCTTTCACAAAGAAGAAATATCCCAAACATATCAGTCTTTGTCCTGCCCAGGGGCAGTCCAGCACCGAAATGCTAGGCAATTCTCCTCTGAACAAGAGTACCAACAGAAACCCCAGACACGTGTTTCGGTCTGGTTGGACCTCATCAGTAGGGTGGATCTGTGCCTCTCTAAGAATAGTGAGCAAGGGGTCCATGTCTGGATTCCCCTAGTAACTTAGGGTGAGACCCAAAGTAACTTAAATATGCTAATTAAAAAAAGGGGTCCTTGGAGTCATTCTGCCAGACATTAGTCCTGGTTACAAGAGACTTATCCAGAGTCTTTAGCTCACTATCTTTCACAGAGAAGAAATATCCCAAACATATCAGTCTTTGTCCTGCCCAGGGGCAGTCCAGCACTGAAATGCTAGGCAATTCTCCTCTGAACAAGAGTACCAACAGAAACCCCAGACACGTGTTTCGGTCCGGTTGGACCTCATCAGTAGGGTGGATCTGTGCCTCTCTAAGAATAGTGAGCAAGGGGTCCACGTCTGGATTCCCCTAGTAACTTAGAGTGAGACCCAAAGTTACTTAAATATGCTAATTAAAAAGGGGGCTCCTTGGAGTCCTTCTGCCAGACATTAGTTCTGGTTACAAGAGACTTACCCAGAGTCTTTAGCTCACTATCTTTCTCAGAGAAGAAATATCCCAAACATATCATCTTTGTCCTGCCCAGGGGCAGTCCAGCACCGAAATGCTAGGCAATTCTCCTCTGAACAAGAGTACCAACAGAAACCCCAGACACGTGTTTCGGTCTGGTTGGACCTCATCAGTAGGGTGGATCTGTGCCTCTCTAAGAATAGTGAGCAAGGGGTCCATGTCTGGATTCCCCTAGTAACTTAGGGTGAGACCCAAAGTAACTTAAATATGCTAATTAAAAAGGGGGGTCCTTGGAGTCATTCTGCCAGACATTAGTCCTGGTTACAAGAGACTCACCCAGAGTCTTTAGCTCACTATCTTTCACAGATAAGAAATATCCCAAACATATCAGTCTTTGTCCTGCCCAGGGGCAGTCCAGCACCGAAATGCTAGGCAATTCTCCTCTGAACAAGAGTACCAACAGAAACCCCAGACACGTGTTTCGGTCCGGTTGGACCTCATCAGTAGGGTGGATCTGTGCCTCTCTAAGAATAGTGAGCAAGGGGTCCACGTCTGGATTCCCCTAGTAACTTAGAGTGAGACCCAAAGTTACTTAAATATGCTAATTAAAAAGGGGGGTCCTTGGAGTCCCTCTGCCAGACATTAGTTCTGGTTACTAGAGACTTACCCAGAGTCTTTAGCTCACTATCTTTCACAGAGAAGAAATATCCCAAACATATCAGTCTTTGTCCTGCCCAGGGACAGTCCAGCACCGAAATGCTAGGCAATTCTCCTCTGAACAAGAGTACCAACAGAAACCCCAGGCACAATGTTCAGTCTGGTTGGACCTCATCAGTAGGATGGATTTGTGCCTCTCTAAGAATAGTGAGCAAGGGGTCCACGTCTGGATTCCCCTAGTAACTTAGGGTGAGACCCAACGTTACTTAAATATGCAAATTAAAAAGGGGGTCCTGGGAGTCCCTCTGCCAGACATTAGTCCTGGTTACAAGAGACTTACCCAGAGTCTTTAGCTCACTATCTTTCACAGAGAAGAAATATCCCAAACATATCAGTCTTTGTCCTGCCAAGGGCAGTCCAGCACCGAAATGCTAGGTAATTCTCCTCTGCACAAGAGTACCAACAGAAACCCCAGACATGTGTTTCGGTCTGGTTGGACCTCATCAGTAGGGTGGATCTGTACCTCTCTAAGAATAGTGAGAAAGGGGTCCACGTCTGGATTCCCCTAGTAACCTAGGGTGATACCCAAAGTTATTTAAATATGCTAATTAAAAAGGGGGGTCCTGGGAGTCCCTTTGCCAGAAATTAGTCCTGGTTATAAGAGACTTACCCAGATTATTTAGCTCACCATCTTTCACAGAGAAGAAATATCCCAAACATATCAGTCTTTGTCCTGCCCAGGGGCAGTCCAGCACCGAAATGCTAGGCAATTCTCCTCTGAACAAGAGTACCAACAGAAACCCCAGACACTTGTTTCGGTCTGGTTGGACCTCATCAGTAGGGTGGATCTGTGCCTCTCTAAGAATAGTGAGCAAGGGGTCCACGTCTGGATTCCCCTAGTAACTTAGGGTGAGACCCAAAGTTACTTAAATATGCTAATTAAAAAGGGGGGTACTGGGAGTCCCTCTGCCAGACATTAGTCCTGGTTACAAGAGACTTACCCAGAGTCTTTAGCTCACTATCTTTCACAGAGAAGAACTATCCCAAACATAACAGTCTTTGTCCTGCCCAGGGGCAGTCCAGCACCGAAATGCTAGGCAATTCTCCTCTGAACAAGAGTACCAACAGAAACCCCAGACACGTGTTTCGGTCTGGTTGGACCTCATCAGTAGGATGGATTTGTGCCTCTCTAAGAATAGTGAGCAAGGGGTCCACGTCTGGATTCCCCTAGTAACTTAGGGTGAGACCCAACGTTACTTAAATATGCATATTAAAAAGGGGGGTCCTGGGAGTCCCTCTGCCAGACATTAGTCCTGGTTACAAGAGACTTACCCAGAGTCTTTAGCTCACTATCTTTCACAGAGAAGAAATATCCCAAACATATCAGTCTTTGTCCTGCCAAGGGCAGTCCAGCACCGAAATGCTAGGTAATTCTCCTCTGCACAAGAGTACCAACAGAAACCCCAGACATGTGTTTCGGTCTGGTTGGACCTCATCAGTAGGGTGGATCTGTACCTCTCTAAGAATAGTGAGAAAGGGGTCCACGTCTGGATTCCCCTAGTAACCTAGGGTGAGACCCAAAGTTATTTAAATATGCTAATTAAAAAGGGGGGTCCTGGGAGTCCCTTTGCCAGACATTAGTCCTGGTTATAAGAGACTTACCCAGAGTATTTAGCTCACCATCTTTCACAGAGAAGAAATATCCCAAACATATCAGTCTTTGTCCTGCCCAGGGGCAGTCCAGCACCGAAATGCTAGGCAATTCTCCTCTGAACAAGAGTACCAACAGAAACCCCAGACACGTGTTTCGGTCTGGTTGGACCTCAACAGTAGGGTGGATCTGTGCCTCTCTAAGAATAGTGAGCAAGGGGTCCACTTCTGGACTCCCCGAGTAACTTAGGGTGAGACCCAAAGTTACTTAAATATGCTAATTAAAAAGGGGGGTCCTGGGAGTCCCTCTGCCAGACATTAGTCCTGGTTACAAGAGACTTACCCAGAGTCTTTAGCTCACTATCTTTCACAGAGAAGAAATATCCC
This sequence comes from Ambystoma mexicanum, assembly GCF_040938575.1. Classification (NCBI taxonomy): domain Eukaryota; kingdom Metazoa; phylum Chordata; class Amphibia; order Caudata; family Ambystomatidae; genus Ambystoma; species Ambystoma mexicanum. The sequence continues at coordinate 461,930,731 of NC_090923.1, read as the reverse complement.
AAACATATCAGTCTTTGTCCTGCCCAGGGGCAGTCCAGCACCGAAATGCTAGGCAATTCTCCTCTGAACAAGAGTACCAACAGAAACCCCAGACACGTGTTTCGGTCTGGTTGGACCTCATCAGTAGGATGGATTTGTGCCTCTCTAAGAATAGTGAGCAAGGGGTCCACGTCTGGATTCCCCTAGTAACTTAGGGTGAGACACAACGTTACTTAAATATGCAAATTAAAAAGGGGGGTCCTGGGAGTCCCTCTGCCAGACATTAGTCCTGGTTACAAGAGACTTACCCAGAGTCTTTAGCTCACTATCTTTCACAGAGAAGAAATATCCCAAACATATCAGTCTTTGTCCTGCCAAGGGCAGTCCAGCACCGAAATGCTAGGTAATTCTCCTCTGCACAAGAGTACCAACAGAAACCCCAGACATGTGTTTCGGTCTGGTTGGACCTCATCAGTAGGGTGGATCTGTACCTCTCTAAGAATAGTGAGAAAGGGGTCCACGTCGGGATTCCCCTAGTAACCTAGGGTGAGACCCAAAGTTATTTAAATATGCTAATTAAAAAGGGGGGTCCTGGGAGTCCCTTTGCCAGACATTAGTCCTGGTTATAAGAGACTTACCCAGAGTATTTAGCTCACCATCTTTCCCAGAGAAGAAATATCCCAAACATATCAGTCTTTGTCCTGCCCAGGGGCAGTCCAGCACCGAAATGCTAGGCAATTCTCCTCTGAACAAGAGTACCAACAGAAACCCCAGACACGTGTTTCGGTCTGGTTGGACCTCATCAGTAGGGTGGATCTGTGCCTCTTTAAGAATAGTGAGCAAGGGGTCCACTTCTGGACTCCCCGAGTAACTTAGGGTGAGACCCAAAGTTACTTAAATATGCTAATTAAAAAGGGGGGTCCTGGGAGTCCCTCTGCCAGACATTAGTCCTGGTTACAAGAGACTTACCCAGAGTCTTTAGCTCACTATCTTTCACAGAGAAGAAATATCCCAAACATATCAGTCTTTGTCCTGCCCAGGGGCAGTCCAGCACCGAAATGCTAGGCAATTCTCCTCTGAGCAAGAGTACCAACAGAAACCCCAGACACGTGTTTCGGTCTGGTTGGACCTCATCAGTAGGGTGGATCTGTGCCTCTCTAAGAATAGTGAGAAAGGGGTCCACGTCTGGATTCCCCTAGTAACTTAGGGTGAGACCCAAAGTTACTTAAATATGCTAATTAAAAAGGGGGGTCCGGGGAGTCCCTCAGCCAGACATTATTCCTGGTTACAAGAGACTTACCCAGAGTCTTTAGCTCACTATCTTTCACAGAGAAGAAATATCCCAAACATATCAGTCTTTGTGCTGCCCAGGGGCAGTCCAACACTGAAATGCTAGGCAATTCTCCTCTGAACAAGAGTACCAACATAAACCCCAGACACGTGTTTCGGTCTGGTTGGACCTCATCAGTAGGGTGGATCTGTGCCTCTCTAAGAATAGTGAGCAAGGGGTCCACGTCTGGATTCCCCTAGTAACTTAGGGTGAGACCCAAAGTTACTTAAATATGCTAATTAAAAAGGGGGGTCCTGAGAGTCCCTTTGCCAGAGATTAGTCCTGGTTACAAGAGACTTACCGAGAGTCTTTAGCTCACTATCTTTCACAGTGAAGAAATAACCCAAACATATCAGTCTTTGTCCTGCCCAGGGGCAGTCCAGCACCGAAATGCTAGGCAATTCTCCTCTGAACAAGAGTACCAACAGAAACCCCAGACACGTGTTTCGGTCTGGTTGGACCTCATCAGTAGGATGGATTTGTGCCTCTCTAAGAATAGTGAGCAAGGGGTCCACGTCTGGATTCCCCTAGTAACTTAGGGTGAGACCCAACGTTACTTAAATATGCAAATTAAAAAGGGGGGTCCTGGGAGTCCCTCTGCCAGACATTAGTCCTGGTTACAAGAGACTTACCCAGAGTCTTTAGCTCACTATCTTTCACAGAGAAGAAATATCCCAAACATATCAGTCTTTGTCCTGCCAAGGGCAGTCCAGCACCGAAATGCTAGGTAATTCTCCTCTGCACAAGAGTACAAACAGAAACCCCAGACATGTGTTTCGGTCTGGTTGGACCTCATCAGTAGGGTGGATCTGTACCTCTCTAAGAATAGTGAGAAAGGGGTCCACGTCTGGATTCCCCTAGTAACCTAGGGTGAGACCCAAAGTTATTTAAATATGCTAATTAAAAAGGGGCATCCTGGGAGTCCCTTTGCCAGACATTAGTCCTGGTTATAAGAGACTTACCCAGAGTATTTAGCTCACCATCTTTCACAGAGAAGAAATATCCCAAACATATCAGTCTTTGTCCTGCCCAGGGGCAGTCCAGCACCAAAATGCTAGGCAATTCTCCTCTGAACAAGAGTACCAACAGAAACCCCAGACACGTGTTTCGGTCTGGTTGGACCTCATCAGTAGGGTGGATCTGTGCCTCTCTAAGAATAGTGAGCAAGGGGTCCACTTCTGGACTCCCCGAGTAACTTAGGGTGAGACCCAAAGTTACTTAAATATGCTAATTAAAAAGGGGGATCCTGGGAGTCCCTCTGCCAGACATTAGTCCTGGTTACAAGAGACTTACCCAGAGTCTTTAGCTCACTATCTTTCACAGAGAAGAAATATCCCAAACATATCAGTCTTTGTCCTGCCCAGGGCAGTCCAGCACCGAAATGCTAGGCAATTCTCCTCTGAACAAGAGTACCAACAGAAACCCCAGACACGTGTTTCGGTCTGGTTGAACCTCATCAGTAGGGTGGATCTGTGCCTCTCTAAGAATAGTGAGCAAGGGGTCCATGTCTGGATTCCCCTAGTAACTTAGGGTGAGACCCAAAGTAACTTAAATATGCTAATTAAAAAGGGGGGTCCTTGGAGTCATTCTGCCAGACATTAGTCCTGGTTACAAGAGACTTATCCAGAGTCTTTAGCTCACTATCTTTCACAGAGAAGAAATATCCCAAACATATCAGTCTTTGTCCTGCCCAGGGGCAGTCCAGCACCGAAATGCTAGGCAATTCTCCTTTGAACAAGAGTACCAACAGAAACCCCAGACACGTGTTTCGGTCTGGTTGGACCTCATCATTAGGGTGGATCTGTGCCTCTCTAAGAATAGTGAGCAAGGGGTCTATGTCTGGATTCCCCTAGTAACTTAGGGTGAGACCCAAAGTAACTTAAATATGCTAATTAAAAAGGGGGGTCCTTGGAGTCATTCTGCCAGACATTAGTCCTGGTTACAAGAGACTCACCCAGAGTCTTTAGCTCACTATCTTTCACAGATAAGAAATATCCCAAACATATCAATCTTTGTCCTGCCCAGGGGCAGTCCAGCACCGAAATGCTAGGCAATTCTCCTCTGAACAAGAGTACCAACAGAAACCCCAGACACGTGTTTCGGTCCGGTTGGACCTCATCAGTAGGGTGGATCTGTGCCTCTCTAAGAATAGTGAGCAAGGGGTCCACGTCTGGATTCCCCTAGTAACTTAGAGTGAGACCCAAAGTTACTTAAATATGCTAATTAAAAAGGGGGGTCCTTGGAGTCCCTCTGCCAGACATTAGTTCTGGTTACTAGAGACTTACCCAGAGTCTTTAGCTCACTATCTTTCACAGAGAAGAAATATCCCAAACATATCAGTCTTTGTCCTGCCCAGGGGCAGTCCAGCACCGAAATGCTAGGCAATTCTCCTCTGAACAAGAGTACAACAGAAACCCCAGACACGTGTTTCGGTCTGGTTGGACCTCATCAGTAGGGTGGATCTGTGCCTCTCTAAGAATAGTGAGCAAGGGGTCCACGTCTGGATTCCCCTAGTAACTTAGGGTGAGACCCAAAGTTACTTAAATATGCTAATTAAAAAGGGGAGTCCTGGGAGTCCCCCTGCCAGACAATAGTCCTGGTTACAAGAGACTTACCCAGAGTCTTTAGCTCTCTATCTTTCACAGAGAAGACATATCCCAAACATATCAGTCTTTGTCCTGCCCAGGGGCAGTCCAGCACCGAAATGCTAGGCAATTCTCCTCTGAGCAAGAGTACCAACAGAAACCCCAGACACGTGTTTCGGTCTGGTTGGACCTCATCAGTAGGGTGGATCTGTGCCTCTCTAAGAATAGTGAGCAAGGGATCCCCGTCTGGATTCCCCTAGTAACTTAGGGTGAGACCCAAAGTTACTTAAATATGGTAATTAAAAAGGGGTTCCTAGGAGTCCCTCTGCCAGACATTAGTCCTGGTTACAAGAGACTCACCCAGAGTCTTTAGCTCACTATCTTTCACAGAGAAGAAATATCCCAAACATATCAGTCTTTGTCCTGCCCAGGGGCAGTCCAGCACCGAAATGCTAGGCAATTCTCCTCTGAACAAGAGTACCAACAGAAACCCCAGACACGTGTTTCGGTCTGGTTGGACCTCATCAGTAGGGTGGATCTGTGCCTCTCTAAGAATAGTGAGCATGGGGTCCACGTCTGGATTCCCCTAGTAACTTAGGGTGAGACCCAAAGTTACTTAAATATGCTAATTAAAAAGGGGGGTCCTGTGAGTCCCTTTGCCAGACATTAGTCCTGGTTACAAGAGACTTACCCAGAATCTTTAGCTCACTATCTTTCACAGAGAAGAAATATCCCAAACATATCAGTCTTTCTCCTGCCCAGGGGCAGTCCAGCACCGAAATGCTAGGCAATTCTCCTCTGAACAAGAGTACCAACAGAAACCCCAGACACGTGTTTCGGTCTGGTTGGACCTCATCAGTAGGGTGGATCTGTGCCTCTCTAAGAATAGTGAGCAAGGGGTCCACTTCTGGATTCCCCTAGTAACTTAGGGTGAGACCCATAGTTACTTAAATATGCTAATTAAAAAGGGGGGTTGTTGGAGTCCCTCTGCCAGACATTAGTCCTGGTTACAAGAGACTTACCCAGAGTCTTTAGCTCACTATCTTTCACAGAGAAGAAATATCCCAAACATATCAGTCTTTGTCCTGCCCAGGGGCAGTCCAGCACCGAAATGCTAGGCAATTCTCCTCTGAACAAGAGTACCAACAGAAAACCCAGACACGTGTTTCGGTCTGGTTGGACCTCATCAGTAGGGTGGATCTGTGCCTCTCTAAGAATAGTGAGAAAGGGGTCCACGTCTGGATTCCCCTAGTAACTTAGGGTGAGATCCAAAGTTACTTAAATATGCTAATTAAAAAGGGGGGTCCTGGGAGTCCCTCTGCCAGACAATAGTCCTGGTTACAAGAGACTTACCCAGAGTCTTTAGATCTCTATCTTTCACAGAGAAGACATATCCCAAACATATCAGGCTTTGTCCTGCCCAGGGGCAGTCCAGCACCGAAATGCTAGGCAATTCTCCTCTGAACAAGAGTACCAACAGAAACCCCAGACACGTGTTTCGGTCTGGTTGGACCTCATCAGTAGGGTGGATCTGTGGCTCTCTAAGAATAGTGAGCAAGGGATCCCCGTCTGGATTCCCCTAGTAACTTAGGGTGAGACCCAAAGTTACTTAAATATGGTAATTAAAAAGGGGTTCCTAGGTGTCCCTCTGCCAGACATTAGTCCTGGTTACAAGAGACTCACCCAGAGTCTTTAGCTCACTATCTTTCACAGAGAAGAACTATCCCAAACATATCAGTCTTTGTCCTGCCCAGAGGCAGTCCAGCACCGAAATGCTAGGCAATTCTCCTCTGAACAAGAGTACCAACAGAAACCCCAGACACGTGTTTCGGTCTGGTTGGACCTCATCAGTAGGGTGGATCTGTGCCTCTCTAAGAATAGTGAGCATGGGGTCCACGTCTGGATTCCCCTAGTAACTTAGGGTGAGACCCAAAGTTACTTAAATATGCTAATTAAAAAGGGGGGTCCTGTGAGTCCCTTTGCCAGACATTAGTCCTGGTTACAAGAGACTTACCCAGAGTCTTTAGCTCACTATCTTTCACAGAGAAAAAATATCCCAAACATATCAGTCTTTGTCCTGCCCAGGGGCAGTCCAGCACCGAAATGCTAAGCAATTCTCCTCTGAACAAGAGTACCAACAGAAAACCCAGACACGTGTTTCGATCTGGTTGGACCTCATCAGTAGGGTGTATCTGTGCCTCTCTAAGAATAGTGAGCAAGGGGTCCACTTCTGGATTCCCCTAGTAACTTAGAGTGAGACCCAAAGTTACTTAAATATGCTAATTAAAAAGGGGGGTCGTTGGAGTCCCTCTGCCAGACATTAGTCCTGGTTACAAGAGACTTACCCAGAGTCTTTAGCTCACTATCTTTCACAGAGAAGAAATATCCCAAACATAACAGTCTTTGTCCTGCCCAGGGGCAGTCCAGCACCGACATGCTAGGCAATTCTCCTCTGAACAAGAGTACCAACAGAAACCCCAGACACGTGTTTCGGTCTGGTTGGACCTCATCAGTAGAGTGGATCTGTGCCTCTCTAAGAATAGTGAGCAAGGGGTCCACGTCTGGATTCCCCTAGTAACTTAGGGTGAGACCCAAAGTTACTTAAATATGCTAATTAAAACGGGGGGTCCTGGGAGTCCCTCTGCCAGACATTAGTCCTGGTTACAAGAGACTTACCCAGAGACTTTAGCTCACTAGCTTTCACAGAGAAGAAATATCCCAAACATATCAGTCTTTGTCCTGCCCAGGGGCAGTCCAACACCGAAATGCTAGGCAATTCTCCTCTGAGCAAGAGTACCAACAGAAACCCCAGACACGTGTTTCGGTCTGGTTGGACCTCATCAGTAGGGTGGATCTGTGCCTCTCTAAGAATAGTGAGAAAGGGGTCCACGTCTGGATTCCCCTAGTAACTTAGGGTGAGACCCAAAGTTACTTAAATATGCTAATTAAAAAGGGGGGTCCGGGGAGTCCCTCAGCCAGACATTATTCCTGGTTACAAGAGACTTACCCAGAGTCTTTAGCTCACTATCTTTCACAGAGAAGAAATATCCCAAACATATCAGTCTTTGTCCTGCCCAGGGGCAGTCCAGCACCGAAATGCTAGGCAATTCTCCTCTGAACAAGAGTACCAACAGAAACCCCAGACACGTGTTTCGGTCTGGTTGGACCTCATCAGTAGGGTGGATCTGTGCCTCTCTAAGAATAGTGAGCATGGGGTCCACGTCTGGATTCCCCTAGTAACTTAGGGTGAGACCCAAAGTTACTTAAATATGCTAATTAAAAAGGGGGGTCCTGTGAGTCCCTCTGCCAGACATTAGTCCTGGTTACAAGAGACTTACCCAGAATCTTTAGCTCACTATCTTTCACAGAGAAGAAATATCCCAAACATATCAGTCTTTCTCCTGCCCAGGGGCAGTCCAGCACCGAAATGCTAGGCAATTCTCCTCTGAACAAGAGTACCAACAGAAACCCCAGACACGTGTTTCGGTCTGGTTGGACCTCATCAGTAGAGTGGATCTGTGCCTCTCTAAGAATAGTGAGCAAGGGGTCCACGTCTGGATTCCCCTAGTAACTTAGGGTGAGACCCAAAGTTACTTAAATATGCTAATTAAAACGGGGGGTCCTGGGAGTCCCTCTGCCAGACATTAGTCCTGGTTACAAGAGACTTACCCAGAGACTTTAGCTCACTAGCTTTCACAGAGAAGAAATATCCCAAACATATCAGTCTTTGTCCTGCCCAGGGGCAGTCCAACACCGAAATGCTAGGCAATTCTCCTCTGAACAAGAGTACCAACAGAAACCCCAGACACGTGTTTCGGTCTGGTTGGACCTCATCAGTAGGGTGGATCTGTGCCTCTCTAAGAATACTGAGCAAGTGGGCCACGTCTGGATTCCCCTAGTAACTTAGGGTGAGACCCAAAGTTACTTAAATATGCTAATTAAAAAGGGGGCTCCTTGGAGTCCTTCTGCCAGACATTAGTTCTGGTTACAAGAGACTTACCCAGAGTCTTTAGCTCACTATCTTTCACAAAGAAGAAATATCCCAAACATATCAGTCTTTGTCCTGCCCAGGGGCAGTCCAGCACCGAAATGCTAGGCAATTCTCCTCTGAACAAGAGTACCAACAGAAACCCCAGACACGTGTTTCGGTCTGGTTGGACCTCATCAGTAGGGTGGATCTGTGCCTCTCTAAGAATAGTGAGCAAGGGGTCCATGTCTGGATTCCCCTAGTAACTTAGGGTGAGACCCAAAGTAACTTAAATATGCTAATTAAAAAGGGGGGTCCTTGGAGTCATTCTGCCAGACATTAGTCCTGGTTACAAGAGACTTATCCAGAGTCTTTAGCTCACTATCTTTCACAGAGAAGAAATATCCCAAACATAACAGTCTTTGTCCTGCCCAGGGGCAGTCCAGCACCGACATGCTAGGCAATTCTCCTCTGAACAAGAGTACCAACAGAAACCCCAGACACGTGTTTCGGTCTGGTTGGACCTCATCAGTAGAGTGGATCTGTGCCTCTCTAAGAATAGTGAGCAAGGGGTCCACGTCTGGATTCCCCTAGTAACTTAGGGTGAGACCCAAAGTTACTTAAATATGCTAATTAAAACGGGGGGTCCTGGGAGTCCCTCTGCCAGACATTAGTCCTGGTTACAAGAGACTTACCCAGAGACTTTAGCTCACTAGCTTTCACAGAGAAGAAATATCCCAAACATATCAGTCTTTGTCCTGCCCAGGGGCAGTCCAACACCGAAATGCTAGGCAATTCTCCTCTGAGCAAGAGTACCAACAGAAACCCCAGACACGTGTTTCGGTCTGGTTGGACCTCATCAGTAGGGTGGATCTGTGCCTCTCTAAGAATAGTGAGAAAGGGGTCCACGTCTGGATTCCCCTAGTAACTTAGGGTGAGACCCAAAGTTACTTAAATATGCTAATTAAAAAGGGGGGTCCGGGGAGTCCCTCAGCCAGACATTATTCCTGGTTACAAGAGACTTACCCAGAGTCTTTAGCTCACTATCTTTCACAGAGAAGAAATATCCCAAACATATCAGTCTTTGTCCTGCCCAGGGGCAGTCCAGCACCGAAATGCTAGGCAATTCTCCTCTGAACAAGAGTACCAACAGAAACCCCAGACACGTGTTTCGGTCTGGTTGGACCTCATCAGTAGGGTGGATCTGTGCCTCTCTAAGAATAGTGAGCATGGGGTCCACGTCTGGATTCCCCTAGTAACTTAGGGTGAGACCCAAAGTTACTTAAATATGCTAATTAAAAAGGGGGGTCCTGTGAGTCCCTCTGCCAGACATTAGTCCTGGTTACAAGAGACTTACCCAGAATCTTTAGCTCACTATCTTTCACAGAGAAGAAATATCCCAAACATATCAGTCTTTCTCCTGCCCAGGGGCAGTCCAGCACCGAAATGCTAGGCAATTCTCCTCTGAACAAGAGTACCAACAGAAACCCCAGACACGTGTTTCGGTCTGGTTGGACCTCATCAGTAGAGTGGATCTGTGCCTCTCTAAGAATAGTGAGCAAGGGGTCCACGTCTGGATTCCCCTAGTAACTTAGGGTGAGACCCAAAGTTACTTAAATATGCTAATTAAAACGGGGGGTCCTGGGAGTCCCTCTGCCAGACATTAGTCCTGGTTACAAGAGACTTACCCAGAGACTTTAGCTCACTAGCTTTCACAGAGAAGAAATATCCCAAACATATCAGTCTTTGTCCTGCCCAGGGGCAGTCCAACACCGAAATGCTAGGCAATTCTCCTCTGAACAAGAGTACCAACAGAAACCCCAGACACGTGTTTCGGTCTGGTTGGACCTCATCAGTAGGGTGGATCTGTGCCTCTCTAAGAATACTGAGCAAGTGGGCCACGTCTGGATTCCCCTAGTAACTTAGGGTGAGACCCAAAGTTACTTAAATATGCTAATTAAAAAGGGGGCTCCTTGGAGTCCTTCTGCCAGACATTAGTTCTGGTTACAAGAGACTTACCCAGAGTCTTTAGCTCACTATCTTTCACAAAGAAGAAATATCCCAAACATATCAGTCTTTGTCCTGCCCAGGGGCAGTCCAGCACCGAAATGCTAGGCAATTCTCCTCTGAACAAGAGTACCAACAGAAACCCCAGACACGTGTTTCGGTCTGGTTGGACCTCATCAGTAGGGTGGATCTGTGCCTCTCTAAGAATAGTGAGCAAGGGGTCCATGTCTGGATTCCCCTAGTAACTTAGGGTGAGACCCAAAGTAACTTAAATATGCTAATTAAAAAGGGGGGTCCTTGGAGTCATTCTGCCAGACATTAGTCCTGGTTACAAGAGACTTATCCAGAGTCTTTAGCTCACTATCTTTCACAGAGAAGAAATATCCCAAACATATCAGTCTTTGTCCTGCCCAGGGGCAGTCCCGCACCGAAATGCTAGGCAATTCTCCTCTGAACAAGAGTACCAACAGAAACCCCAGACACGTGTTTCGGTCCGGTTGGACCTCATCAGTAGGGTGGATCTGTGCCTCTCTAAGAATAGTGAGCAAGGGGTCCACGTCTGGATTCCCCTAGTAACTTAGAGTGAGACCCAAAGTTACTTAAATATGCTAATTAAAAAGGGGGGTCCTTGGAGTCCCTCTGCCAGACATTAGTTCTGGTTACTAGAGACTTACCCAGAGTCTTTAGCTCACTATCTTTCACAGAGAAGAAATATCCCAAACATATCAGTCTTTGTCCTGCCCAGGGGCAGTCCAGCACCGAAATGCTAGGCAATTCTCCTCTGAGCAAGAGTACCAACAGAAACCCCAGACACGTGTTTCGGTCTGGTTGGACCTCATCAGTAGGGTGGATCTGTGCCTCTCTAAGAATAGTGAGAAAGGGGTCCACGTCTGGATTCCCCTAGTAACTTAGGGTGAGACCCAAAGTTACTTAAATATGCTAATTAAAAAGGGGGGTCCGGGGAGTCCCTCTGCCAGACATTAGTCCTGGTTACAAGAGACTTACCCAGAGTCTTTAGCTCAATATCTTTCACAGAGAAGAAATATCCCAAACATATCAGTCTTTGTGCTGCCCAGGGGCAGTCCAACACTGAAATGCTAGGCAATTCTCCTCTGAACAAGAGTACCAACATAAACCCCAGACACGTGTTTTGGTCTGGTTGGACCTCATCAGTAGAGTGGATCTGTGCCTCTCTAAGAATAGTGAGCAAGGGGTCCACGTCTGGATTCCCCTAGTAACTTAGGGTGAGACCCAAAGTTACTTAAATATGCTAATTAAAAAGGGGGGTCCTGAGAGTCCCTTTGCCAGAGATTAGTCCTGGTTACAAGAGACTTACCCAGAGTCTTTAGCTCACTATCTTCCACAGAGAAGAAATATCCCAAACATATCAGTCTTTGTCCTGCCCAGGGGCAGTCCAGCACCGAAATGCTAGGCAATTCTCCTCTGAACAAGAGTACCAACAGAAACCCCAGACACGTGTTTCGGTCTGGTTGGACCTCATCAGTAGGGTGGATCTGTGCCTCTCTAAGAATAGTGAGCAAGGGGTCCATGTCTGGATTCCCCTAGTAACTTAGGGTGAGACCCAAAGTAACTTAAATATGCTAATTAAAAAGGGGGGTCCTTGGAGTCATTCTGCCAGACATTAGTCCTGGTTACAAGAGACTTATCCAGAGTCTTTAGCTCACTATCTTTCACAGAGAAGAAATATCCCAAACATATCAGTCTTTGTCCTGCCCAGGGGCAGTCCCGCACCGAAATGCTAGGCAATTCTCCTCTGAACAAGAGTACCAACAGAAACCCCAGACACGTGTTTCGGTCCGGTTGGACCTCATCAGTAGGGTGGATCTGTGCCTCTCTAAGAATAGTGAGCAAGGGGTCCACGTCTGGATTCCCCTAGTAACTTAGAGTGAGACCCAAAGTTACTTAAATATGCTAATTAAAAAGGGGGGTCCTTGGAGTCCCTCTGCCAGACATTAGTTCTGGTTACTAGAGACTTACCCAGAGTCTTTAGCTCACTATCTTTCACAGAGAAGAAATATCCCAAACATATCAGTCTTTGTCCTGCCCAGGGGCAGTCCAGCACCGAAATGCTAGGCAATTCTCCTCTGAGCAAGAGTACCAACAGAAACCCCAGACACGTGTTTCGGTCTGGTTGGACCTCATCAGTAGGGTGGATCTGTGCCTCTCTAAGAATAGTGAGAAAGGGGTCCACGTCTGGATTCCCCTAGTAACTTAGGGTGAGACCCAAAGTTACTTAAATATGCTAATTAAAAAGGGGGGTCCGGGGAGTCCCTCTGCCAGACATTAGTCCTGGTTACAAGAGACTTACCCAGAGTCTTTAGCTCACTATCTTTCACAGAGAAGAAATATCCCAAACATATCAGTCTTTGTGCTGCCCAGGGGCAGTCCAACACTGAAATGCTAGGCAATTCTCCTCTGAACAAGAGTACCAACATAAACCCCAGACACGTGTTTTGGTCTGGTTGGACCTCATCAGTAGAGTGGATCTGTGCCTCTCTAAGAATAGTGAGCAAGGGGTCCACGTCTGGATTCCCCTAGTAACTTAGGGTGAGACCCAAAGTTACTTAAATATGCTAATTAAAAAGGGGGGTCCTGAGAGTCCCTTTGCCAGAGATTAGTCCTGGTTACAAGAGACTTACCCAGAGTCTTTAGCTCACTATCTTCCACAGAGAAGAAATATCCCAAACATATCAGTCTTTGTCCTGCCCAGGGGCAGTCCAGCACCGAAATGCTAGGCAATTCTCCTCTGAACAAGAGTACCAACAGAAACCCCAGACACGTGTTTCGGTCTGGTTGGACCTCATCAGTAGGGTGGATCTGTGCCTCTCTAAGAATAGTGAGCAAGGGGTCCATGTCTGGATTCCCCTAGTAACTTAGGGTGAGACCCAAAGTAACTTAAATATGCTAATTAAAAAGGGGGGTCCTTGGAGTCATTCTGCCAGACATTAGTCCTGGTTACAAGAGACTTATCCAGAGTCTTTAGCTCACTATCTTTCACAGAGAAGAAATATCCCAAACATATCAGTCTTTGTCCTGCCCAGGGGCAGTCCAGCACTGAAATGCTAGGCAATTCTCCTCTGAACAAGAGTACCAACAGAAACCCCAGACACGTGTTTCGGTCCGGTTGGACCTCATCAGTAGGGTGGATCTGTGCCTCTCTAAGAATAGTGAGCAAGGGGTCCATGTCTGGATTCCCCTAGTAACTTAGAGTGAGACCCAAAGTTACTTAAATATGCTAATTAAAAAGGGGGCTCCTTGGAGTCCTTCTGCCAGACATTAGTTCTGGTTACAAGAGACTTACCCAGAGTCTTTAGCTCACTATCTTTCTCAGAGAAGAAATATCCCAAACATATCATCTTTGTCCTGCCCAGGGGCAGTCCAGCACCGAAATGCTATGCAATTCTCCTCTGAACAAGAGTACCAACAGAAACCCCAGACACGTGTTTCGGTCTGGTTGGACCTCATCAGTAGGGTGGATCTGTGCCTCTCTAAGAATAGTGAGCAAGGGGTCTATGTCTGGATTCCCCTAGTAACTTAGGGTGAGACCCAAAGTAACTTAAATATGCTAATTAAAAAGGGGGGTCCTTGGAGTCATTCTGCCAGACATTAGTCCTGGTTACAAGAGACTCACCCAGAGTCTTTAGCTCACTATCTTTCACAGATAAGAAATATCCCAAACATATCAGTCTTTGTCCTGCCCAGGGGCAGTCCAGCACCGAAATGCTAGGCAATTCTCCTCTGAACAAGAGTACCAACAGAAACCCCAGACACGTGTTTCGGTCCGGTTGGACCTCATCAGTAGGGTGGATCTGTGCCTCTCTAAGAATAGTGAGCAAGGGGTCCACGTCTGGATTCCCCTAGTAACTTAGAGTGAGACCCAAAGTTACTTAAATATGCTAATTAAAAAGGGGGGTCCTTGGAGTCCCTCTGCCAGACATTAGTTCTGGTTACTAGAGATTTACCCAGAGTCTTTAGCTCACTATCTTTCTCACAGAAGAAATATCCCAAACATATCAGTCTTTGTCCTGCCCAGGGGCAGTCCAGCACCGAAATGCTATGCAATTCTCCTCTGAACAAGAGTACCAACAGAAACCCCAGACACGTGTTTCGGTCTGGTTGGACCTCATCAGTAGGGTGGATCTGTGCCTCTCTAAGAATAGTGAGCATGGGGTCCACGTCTGGATTCCCCTAGTAACTTAGGGTGAGACCCAAAGTTACTTAAATATGCTAATTAAAAAGGGGGGTCCTGTGAGTCCCTCTGCCAGACATTAGTCCTGGTTACAAGAGACTTACCCAGAATCTTTAGCTCACTATCTTTCACAGAGAAGAAATATCCCAAACATATCAGTCTTTCTCCTGCCCAGGGGCAGTCCAGCACCGAAATGCTAGGCAATTCTCCTCTGAACAAGAGTACCAACAGAAACCCCAGACACGTGTTTCGGTCTGGTTGGACCTCATCAGTAGAGTGGATCTGTGCCTCTCTAAGAATAGTGAGCAAGGGGTCCACGTCTGGATTCCCCTAGTAACTTAGGGTGAGACCCAAAGTTACTTAAATATGCTAATTAAAACGGGGGGTCCTGGGAGTCCCTCTGCCAGACATTAGTCCTGGTTACAAGAGACTTACCCAGAGACTTTAGCTCACTAGCTTTCACAGAGAAGAAATATCCCAAACATATCAGTCTTTGTCCTGCCCAGGGGCAGTCCAACACCGAAATGCTAGGCAATTCTCCTCTGAACAAGAGTACCAACAGAAACCCCAGACACGTGTTTCGGTCTGGTTGGACCTCATCAGTAGGGTGGATCTGTGCCTCTCTAAGAATACTGAGCAAGTGGGCCACGTCTGGATTCCCCTAGTAACTTAGGGTGAGACCCAAAGTTACTTAAATATGCTAATTAAAAAGGGGGCTCCTTGGAGTCCTTCTGCCAGACATTAGTTCTGGTTACAAGAGACTTACCCAGAGTCTTTAGCTCACTATCTTTCACAAAGAAGAAATATCCCAAACATATCAGTCTTTGTCCTGCCCAGGGGCAGTCCAGCACCGAAATGCTAGGCAATTCTCCTCTGAACAAGAGTACCAACAGAAACCCCAGACACGTGTTTCGGTCTGGTTGGACCTCATCAGTAGGGTGGATCTGTGCCTCTCTAAGAATAGTGAGCAAGGGGTCCATGTCTGGATTCCCCTAGTAACTTAGGGTGAGACCCAAAGTAACTTAAATATGCTAATTAAAAAGGGGGGTCCTTGGAGTCATTCTGCCAGACATTAGTCCTGGTTACAAGAGACTTATCCAGAGTCTTTAGCTCACTATCTTTCACAGAGAAGAAATATCCCAAACATATCAGTCTTTGTCCTGCCCAGGGGCAGTCCCGCACCGAAATGCTAGGCAATTCTCCTCTGAACAAGAGTACCAACAGAAACCCCAGACACGTGTTTCGGTCCGGTTGGACCTCATCAGTAGGGTGGATCTGTGCCTCTCTAAGAATAGTGAGCAAGGGGTCCACGTCTGGATTCCCCTAGTAACTTAGAGTGAGACCCAAAGTTACTTAAATATGCTAATTAAAAAGGGGGGTCCTTGGAGTCCCTCTGCCAGACATTAGTTCTGGTTACTAGAGACTTACCCAGAGTCTTTAGCTCACTATCTTTCACAGAGAAGAAATATCCCAAACATATCAGTCTTTGTCCTGCCCAGGGGCAGTCCAGCACCGAAATGCTAGGCAATTCTCCTCTGAGCAAGAGTACCAACAGAAACCCCAGACACGTGTTTCGGTCTGGTTGGACCTCATCAGTAGGGTGGATCTGTGCCTCTCTAAGAATAGTGAGAAAGGGGTCCACGTCTGGATTCCCCTAGTAACTTAGGGTGAGACCCAAAGTTACTTAAATATGCTAATTAAAAAGGGGGGTCCGGGGAGTCCCTCTGCCAGACATTAGTCCTGGTTACAAGAGACTTACCCAGAGTCTTTAGCTCAATATCTTTCACAGAGAAGAAATATCCCAAACATATCAGTCTTTGTGCTGCCCAGGGGCAGTCCAACACTGAAATGCTAGGCAATTCTCCTCTGAACAAGAGTACCAACATAAACCCCAGACACGTGTTTTGGTCTGGTTGGACCTCATCAGTAGAGTGGATCTGTGCCTCTCTAAGAATAGTGAGCAAGGGGTCCACGTCTGGATTCCCCTAGTAACTTAGGGTGAGACCCAAAGTTACTTAAATATGCTAATTAAAAAGGGGGGTCCTGAGAGTCCCTTTGCCAGAGATTAGTCCTGGTTACAAGAGACTTACCCAGAGTCTTTAGCTCACTATCTTCCACAGAGAAGAAATATCCCAAACATATCAGTCTTTGTCCTGCCCAGGGGCAGTCCAGCACCGAAATGCTAGGCAATTCTCCTCTGAACAAGAGTACCAACAGAAACCCCAGACACGTGTTTCGGTCTGGTTGGACCTCATCAGTAGGGTGGATCTGTGCCTCTCTAAGAATAGTGAGCAAGGGGTCCATGTCTGGATTCCCCTAGTAACTTAGGGTGAGACCCAAAGTAACTTAAATATGCTAATTAAAAAGGGGGGTCCTTGGAGTCATTCTGCCAGACATTAGTCCTGGTTACAAGAGACTTATCCAGAGTCTTTAGCTCACTATCTTTCACAGAGAAGAAATATCCCAAACATATCAGTCTTTGTCCTGCCCAGGGGCAGTCCCGCACCGAAATGCTAGGCAATTCTCCTCTGAACAAGAGTACCAACAGAAACCCCAGACACGTGTTTCGGTCCGGTTGGACCTCATCAGTAGGGTGGATCTGTGCCTCTCTAAGAATAGTGAGCAAGGGGTCCACGTCTGGATTCCCCTAGTAACTTAGAGTGAGACCCAAAGTTACTTAAATATGCTAATTAAAAAGGGGGGTCCTTGGAGTCCCTCTGCCAGACATTAGTTCTGGTTACTAGAGACTTACCCAGAGTCTTTAGCTCACTATCTTTCACAGAGAAGAAATATCCCAAACATATCAGTCTTTGTCCTGCCCAGGGGCAGTCCAGCACCGAAATGCTAGGCAATTCTCCTCTGAGCAAGAGTACCAACAGAAACCCCAGACACGTGTTTCGGTCTGGTTGGACCTCATCAGTAGGGTGGATCTGTGCCTCTCTAAGAATAGTGAGAAAGGGGTCCACGTCTGGATTCCCCTAGTAACTTAGGGTGAGACCCAAAGTTACTTAAATATGCTAATTAAAAAGGGGGGTCCGGGGAGTCCCTCTGCCAGACATTAGTCCTGGTTACAAGAGACTTACCCAGAGTCTTTAGCTCACTATCTTTCACAGAGAAGAAATATCCCAAACATATCAGTCTTTGTGCTGCCCAGGGGCAGTCCAACACTGAAATGCTAGGCAATTCTCCTCTGAACAAGAGTACCAACATAAACCCCAGACACGTGTTTTGGTCTGGTTGGACCTCATCAGTAGAGTGGATCTGTGCCTCTCTAAGAATAGTGAGCAAGGGGTCCACGTCTGGATTCCCCTAGTAACTTAGGGTGAGACCCAAAGTTACTTAAATATGCTAATTAAAAAGGGGGGTCCTGAGAGTCCCTTTGCCAGAGATTAGTCCTGGTTACAAGAGACTTACCCAGAGTCTTTAGCTCACTATCTTCCACAGAGAAGAAATATCCCAAACATATCAGTCTTTGTCCTGCCCAGGGGCAGTCCAGCACCGAAATGCTAGGCAATTCTCCTCTGAACAAGAGTACCAACAGAAACCCCAGACACGTGTTTCGGTCTGGTTGGACCTCATCAGTAGGGTGGATCTGTGCCTCTCTAAGAATAGTGAGCAAGGGGTCCATGTCTGGATTCCCCTAGTAACTTAGGGTGAGACCCAAAGTAACTTAAATATGCTAATTAAAAAGGGGGGTCCTTGGAGTCATTCTGCCAGACATTAGTCCTGGTTACAAGAGACTTATCCAGAGTCTTTAGCTCACTATCTTTCACAGAGAAGAAATATCCCAAACATATCAGTCTTTGTCCTGCCCAGGGGCAGTCCAGCACTGAAATGCTAGGCAATTCTCCTCTGAACAAGAGTACCAACAGAAACCCCAGACACGTGTTTCGGTCCGGTTGGACCTCATCAGTAGGGTGGATCTGTGCCTCTCTAAGAATAGTGAGCAAGGGGTCCACGTCTGGATTCCCCTAGTAACTTAGAGTGAGACCCAAAGTTACTTAAATATGCTAATTAAAAAGGGGGCTCCTTGGAGTCCTTCTGCCAGACATTAGTTCTGGTTACAAGAGACTTACCCAGAGTCTTTAGCTCACTATCTTTCTCAGAGAAGAAATATCCCAAACATATCATCTTTGTCCTGCCCAGGGGCAGTCCAGCACCGAAATGCTATGCAATTCTCCTCTGAACAAGAGTACCAACAGAAACCCCAGACACGTGTTTCGGTCTGGTTGGACCTCATCAGTAGGGTGGATCTGTGCCTCTCTAAGAATAGTGAGCAAGGGGTCTATGTCTGGATTCCCCTAGTAACTTAGGGTGAGACCCAAAGTAACTTAAATATGCTAATTAAAAAGGGGGGTCCTTGGAGTCATTCTGCCAGACATTAGTCCTGGTTACAAGAGACTCACCCAGAGTCTTTAGCTCACTATCTTTCACAGATAAGAAATATCCCAAACATATCAGTCTTTGTCCTGCCCAGGGGCAGTCCAGCACCGAAATGCTAGGCAATTCTCCTCTGAACAAGAGTACCAACAGAAACCCCAGACACGTGTTTCGGTCCGGTTGGACCTCATCAGTAGGGTGGATCTGTGCCTCTCTAAGAATAGTGAGCAAGGGGTCCACGTCTGGATTCCCCTAGTAACTTAGAGTGAGACCCAAAGTTACTTAAATATGCTAATTAAAAAGGGGGGTCCTTGGAGTCCCTCTGCCAGACATTAGTTCTGGTTACTAGAGATTTACCCAGAGTCTTTAGCTCACTATCTTTCTCACAGAAGAAATATCCCAAACATATCAGTCTTTGTCCTGCCCAGGGGCAGTCCAGCACCGAAATGCTAGGCAATTCTCCTCTGAACAAGAGTACCAACAGAAACCCCAGACACATGATTCAGTCTGGTTGGACCTCATCAGTAGGATGGATTTGTGCCTCTCTAAGAATAGTGAGCAAGGGGTCCACGTCTGGATTCCCCTAGTAACTTAGGGTGAGACCCAACGTTACTTAAATATGCAAATTAAAAAGGGGGATCCTGGGAGTCCCTCTGCCAGACATTAGTCCTGGTTACAAGAGACTTACCCAGAGTCTTTAGCTCACTATCTTTCACAGAGAAGAAATATCCCAAACATATCAGTCTTTGTCCTGCCAAGGGCAGTCCAGCACCGAAATGCTAGGTAATTCTCCTCTGCACAAGAGTACCAACAGAAACCCCAGACATGTGTTTCGGTCTGGTTGGACCTCATCAGTAGGGTGGATCTGTACCTCTCTAAGAATAGTGAGAAAGGGGTCCACGTCTGGATTCCCCTAGTAACCTAGGGTGAGACCCAAAGTTACTTAAATATGCTAATTAAAAAGGGGGGTCCTGGGAGTCCCTTTGCCAGACATTAGTCCTGGTTATAAGAGACTTACCCAGAGTATTTAGCTCACTATCTTTCACAGAGAAGAAATATCCCAAACATATCAGGCTTTGTCCTGCCCAGGGGCAGTCCAGCACCGAAATGCTAGGCAATTCTTCTCTGAACAAGAGTACAACAGAAACCCCAGACACGTGTTTCGGTCTGGTTGGACCTCATCAGTAGGGTGGATCTGTGCCTCTCTAAGAATAGTGAGCAAGGGGTCCACGTCTGGATTCCCCTAGTAACTTAGGGTGAGACCCAAAGTTACTTAAATATGCTAATTAAAAAGGGGAGTCCTGGGAGTCACTCTGCCAGACAATAGTCCTGGTTACAAGAGACTTACCCAGAGTCTTTAGCTCTCTATCTTTCACAGAGAAGACATATCCCAAACATATCAGGCTTTGTCCTGCCCAGGGGCAGTCCAGCACCAAAATGCTAGGCAATTCTCCTCTGAACAAGAGTACCAAAAGAAACCCCAGACACGTGTTTCGGTCTGGTTGGACCTCATCAATAGGGTGGATCTGTGGCTCTCTAAGAATAGTGAGCAAGGGATCCCCGTCTGGATTCCCCTAGTAACTTAGGATGAGACCCAAAGTTACTTAAATATGGTAATTAAAAAGGGGTTCCTAGGAGTCCCTCTGCCAGATATTAGTCCTGGTTACAAGAGACTCACCCAGAGTCTTTAGCTCACTATCTTTCACAGAGAAGAAATATCCCAAACATATCAGTCTTTGTCCTGCCCAGGGGCAGTCCAGCACCGAAATGCTAGGCAATTCTCCTCTGAACAAGAGTACCAACAGAAACCCCAGACACGTGTTTCGGTCTGGTTGGACCTCATCAGTAGAGTGGATCTGTGCCTCTCTAAGAATAGTGAGCATGGGGTCCACGTCTGGATTCCCCTAGTAACTTAGGGTGAGACCCAAAGTTACTTAAATATGCTAATTAAAAAGGGGGGTCCTGTGAGTCCCTTTGCCAGACATTAGTCCTGGTTACAAGAGACTTACCCAGAATCTTTAGCTCACTATCTTTCACAGAGAAGAAATATCCCAAACATATCAGTCTTTCTCCTGCCCAGGGGCAGTCCAGCACCGAAATGCTAGGCAATTCTCCTCTGAACAAGAGTACCAACAGAAACCCCAGACACGTGTTTCGGTCTGGTTGGACCTCATCAGTAGGGTGGATCTGTGCCTCTCTAAGAATAGTGAGCAAGGGGTCCACTTCTGGATTCCCCTAGTAACTTAGGGTGAGACCCAAAGTTACTTAAATATGCTAATTAAAAAGGGGGTTGTTGGAGTCCCTCTGCCAGACATTAGTCCTGGTTACAAGAGACTTACCCAGAGTCTTTAGCTCACTATCTTTCACAGAGAAGAAATATCCCAAACATATCAGTCTTTGTCCTGCCCAGGGGCAGTCCAGCACCGAAATGCTAGGCAATTCTCCTCTGAACAAGAGAACCAACAGAAACCCAAGACACGTGTTTCGGTCTGGTTGGACCTCATCAGTAGGGTGGATCTGTGCCTCTCTAAGAATAGTGAGCAAGGGGTCCACGTCTGGATTCCCCTAGTAACTTAGGGTGAGACCCAAAGTTACTTAAATATGCTAATTAAAAAGGGGGGTCCTGGGAGTCCCTCTGCCAGACAATAGTCCTGGTTACAAGAGACTTACCCAGAGTCTTTAGCTCTCTATCTTTCACAGAGAAGACATATCCCAAACATATCAGGCTTTGTCCTGCCCAGGGGCAGTCCAGCACCGAAATGCTAGGCAATTCTCCTCTGAACAAGAGTACCAACAGAAACCCCAGACACGTGTTTCGGTCTGGTTGGACCTCATCAGTAGGGTGGATCTGTGGCTCTCTAAGAATAGTGAGCAAGGGATCCCCGTCTGGATTCCCCTAGTAACTTAGGGTGAGACCCAAAGTTACTTAAATATGGTAATTAAAAAGGGGTTCCTAGGAGTCCCTCTGCCAGACATTAGTCCTGGTTACAAGAGACTCACCCAGAGTCTTTAGCTCACTATCTTTCACAGAGAAGAAATATCCCAAATATATCAGTCTTTGTCCTGCCCAGGGGCAGTCCAGCACCGAAATGCTAGGCAATTCTCCTCTGAACAAGAGTACCAACAGAAACCCCAGACACGTGTTTCGGTCTGGTTGGACCTCATCAGTAGAGTGGATCTGTGCCTCTCTAAGAATAGTGAGCATGGGGTCCACGTCTGGATTCCCCTAGTAACTTAGGGTGAGACCCAAAGTTACTTAAATATGCTAATTAAAAAGGGGGGTCCTGTGAGTCCCTTTGCCAGACATTAGTCCTGGTTACAAGAGACTTACCCAGAATCTTTAGCTCACTATCTTTCACAGAGAAGAAATATCCCAAACATATCAGTCTTTCTCCTGCCCAGGGGCAGTCCAGCACCGAAATGCTAGGCAATTCTCCTCTGAACAAGAGTACCAACAGAAACCCCAGACACGTGTTTCGGTCTGGTTGGACCTCATCAGTAGGGTGGATCTGTGCCTCTCTAAGAATAGTGAGCAAGGGGTCCACTTCTGGATTCCCCTAGTAACTTAGGGTGAGACCCAAAGTTACTTAAATATGCTAATTAAAAAGGGGGTTGTTGGAGTCCCTCTGCCAGACATTAGTCCTGGTTACAAGAGACTTACCCAGAGTCTTTAGCTCACTATCTTTCACAGAGAAGAAATATCCCAAACATATCAGTCTTTGTCCTGCCCAGGGGCAGTCCAGCACCGAAATGCTAGGCAATTCTCCTCTGAACAAGAGAACCAACAGAAACCCAAGACACGTGTTTCGGTCTGGTTGGACCTCATCAGTAGGGTGGATCTGTGCCTCTCTAAGAATAGTGAGCAAGGGGTCCACGTCTGGATTCCCCTAGTAACTTAGGGTGAGACCCAAAGTTACTTAAATATGCTAATTAAAAAGGGGGGTCCTGGGAGTCCCTCTGCCAGACAATAGTCCTGGTTACAAGAGACTTACCCAGAGTCTTTAGCTCTCTATCTTTCACAGAGAAGACATATCCCAAACATATCAGGCTTTGTCCTGCCCAGGGGCAGTCCAGCACCGAAATGCTAGGCAATTCTCCTCTGAACAAGAGTACCAACAGAAACCCCAGACACGTGTTTCGGTCTGGTTGGACCTCATCAGTAGGGTGGATCTGTGGCTCTCTAAGAATAGTGAGCAAGGGATCCCCGTCTGGATTCCCCTAGTAACTTAGGGTGAGACCCAAAGTTACTTAAATATGCTAATTAAAAAGGGGGGTCCTGTGAGTCCCTTTGCCAGACATTAGTCCTGGTTACAAGAGACTTACCCAGAGTCTTTAGCTCACTATCTTTCACAGAGAAAAAATATCCCAAACATATCAGTCTTTGTCCTGCCCAGGGGCAGTCCAGCACCGAAATGCTAGGCAATTCTCCTCTGAACAAGAGTACCAACAGAAACCCCAGACACGTGTTTCGGTCTGGTTGGACCTCATCAGTAGGGTGGATCTGTGCCTCTCTAAGAATAGTGAGCAAGGGGTCCACTTCTGGATTCCCCTAGTAACTTAGGGTGAGACCCAAAGTTACTTAAATATGCTAATTAAAAAGGGGGGTCGTTGCAGTCCCTCTGCCAGACATTAGTCCTGGTTACAAGAGACTTACCCAGAGTCTTTAGCTCACTATCTTTCACAGAGAAGAAATATCCCAAACATAACAGTCTTTGTCCTGCCCAGGGGCAGTCCAGCACCGACATGCTAGGCAATTCTCCTCTGAACAAGAGTACCAACAGAAACCCCAGACACGTGTTTCGGTCTGGTTGGACCTCATCAGTAGAGTGGATCTGTGCCTCTCTAAGAATAGTGAGCAAGGGGTCCACGTCTGGATTCCCTTAGTAACTTAGGGTGAGACCCAAAGTTACTTAAATATGCTAATTAAAACGGGGGGTCCTGGGAGTCCCTCTGCCAGACATTAGTCCTGGTTACAAGAGACTTACCCAGAGACTTTAGCTCACTAGCTTTCACAGAGAAGAAATATCCCAAACATATCAGTCTTTGTCCTGCCCAGGGGCAGTCCAACACCGAAATGCTAGGCAATTCTCCTCTGAACAAGAGTACCAACAGAAACCCCAGACACGTGTTTCGGTCTGGTTGGACCTCATCAGTAGGGTGGATCTGTGCCTCTCTAAGAATACTGAGCAAGTGGGCCATGTCTGGATTCCCCTAGTAACTTAGGGTGAGACCCAAAGTTACTTAAATATGCTAATTAAAAAGGGGGCTCCTTGGAGTCCTTCTGCCAGACATTAGTTCTGGTTACAAGAGACTTACCCAGAGTCTTTAGCTCACTATCTTTCACAAAGGAGAAATATCCCAAACATATCAGTCTTTGTCCTGCCCAGGGGCAGTCCAGCACCGAAATGCTAGGCAATTCTCCTCTGAACAAGAGTACCAACAGAAACCCCAGACACGTGTTTCGGTCTGGTTGGACCTCATCAGTAGGGTGGATCTGTGCCTCTCTAAGAATAGTGAGCAAGGGGTCCATGTCTGGATTCCCCTAGTAACTTAGGGTGAGACCCAAAGTAACTTAAATATGCTAATTAAAAAGGGGGGTCCTTGGAGTCATTCTGCCAGACATTAGTCCTGGTTACAAGAGACTTATCCAGAGTCTTTAGCTCACTATCTTTCACAGAGAAGAAATATCCCAAACATATCAGTCTTTGTCCTGCCCAGGGGCAGTCCAGCACCGAAATGCTAGGCAATTCTCCTCTGAACAAGAGTACCAACAGAAACCCCAGACACGTGTTTCGGTCCGGTTGGACCTCATCAGTAGGGTGGATCTGTGCCTCTCTAAGAATAGTGAGCAAGGGGTCCACGTCTGGATTCCCCTAGTAACTTAGAGTGAGACCCAAAGTTACTTAAATATGCTTATTAAAAAGGGGGGTCCTTGGAGTCCCTCTGCCAGACATTAGTTCTGGTTACTAGAGACTTACCCAGAGTCTTTAGCTCACTATCTTTCACAGAGAAGAAATATCCCAAACATATCAGTCTTTGTCCTGCCCAGGGGCAGTCCAGCACCGAAATGCTAGGCAATTCTCCTCTGAGCAAGAGTACCAACAGAAACCCCAGACACGTGTTTCGGTCTGGTTGGACCTCATCAGTAGGGTGGATCTGTGCCTCTCTAAGAATAGTGAGAAAGGGGTCCACGTCTGGATTCCCCTAGTAACTTAGGGTGAGACCCAAAGTTACTTAAATATGCTAATTAAAAAGGGGGGTCCGGGGAGTCCCTCTGCCAGACATTAGTCCTGGTTACAAGAGACTTACCCAGAGTCTTTAGCTCACTATCTTTCACAGAGAAGAAATATCCCAAACATATCAGTCTTTGTGCTGCCCAGGGGCAGTCCAACAGTGAAATGCTAGGCAATTCTCCTCTGAACAAGAGTACCAACATAAACCCCAGACACGTGTTTCGGTCTGGTTGGACCTCATCAGTAGGGTGGATCTGTGCCTCTCTAAGAATAGTGAGCAAGGGGTCCACGTCTGGATTCCCCTAGTAACTTAGGGTGAGACCCAAAGTTACTTAAATATGCTAATTAAAAAGGGGGGTCCTGAGAGTCCCTTTGCCAGAGATTAGTCCTGGTTACAAGAGACTTACCCAGAGTCTTTAGCTCACTATCTTTCACAGAGAAGAAATATCCCAAACATATCAGTCTTTGTCCTGCCCAGGGGCAGTCCAGCACCGAAATGCTAGGCAATTCTCCTCTGAACAAGAGTACCAACAGAAACCCCAGACACGTGTTTCGGTCTGGTTGGACCTCATCAGTAGGGTGGATCTGTGCCTCTCTAAGAATAGTGAGCAAGGGGTCCATGTCTGGATTCCCCTAGTAACTTAGGGTGAGACCCAAAGTAACTTAAATATGCTAATTAAAAAGGGGGGTCCTTGGAGTCATTCTGCCAGACATTAGTCCTGGTTACAAGAGACTTATCCAGAGTCTTTAGCTCACTATCTTTCACAGAGAAGAAATATCCCAAACATATCAGTCTTTGTCCTGCCCAGGGGCAGTCCAGCACTGAAATGCTAGGCAATTCTCCTCTGAACAAGAGTACCAACAGAAACCCCAGACACGTGTTTCGGTCCGGTTGGACCTCATCAGTAGGGTGGATCTGTGCCTCTCTAAGAATAGTGAGCAAGGGGTCCACGTCTGCATTCCCCTAGTAACTTAGAGTGAGACCCAAAGTTACTTAAATATGCTAATTAAAAAGGGGGCTCCTTGGAGTCCTTCTGCCAGACATTAGTTCTGGTTACAAGAGACTTACCCAGAGTCTTTAGCTCACTATCTTTCTCAGAGAAGAAATATCCCAAACATATCATCTTTGTCCTGCCCAGGGGCAGTCCAGCACCGAAATGCTAGGCAATTCTCCTCTGAACAAGAGTACCAACAGAAACCCCAGACACGTGTTTCGGTCTGGTTGGACCTCATCAGTAGGGTGGATCTGTGCCTCTCTAAGAATAGTGAGCAAGGGGTCTATGTCTGGATTCCCCTAGTAACTTAGGGTGAGACCCAAAGTAACTTAAATATGCTAATTAAAAAGGGGGGTCCTTGGAGTCATTCTGCCAGACATTAGTCCTGGTTACAAGAGACTCACCCAGAGTCTTTAGCTCACTATCTTTCACAGATAAGAAATATCCCAAACATATCAGTCTTTGTCCTGCCCAGGGGCAGTCCAGCACCGAAATGCTAGGCAATTCTCCTCTGAACAAGAGTACCAACAGAAACCCCAGACACGTGTTTCGGTCCGGTTGGACCTCATCAGTAGGGTGGATCTGTGCCTCTCTAAGAATAGTGAGCAAGGGGTCCACGTCTGGATTCCCCTAGTAACTTAGAGTGAGACCCAAAGTTACTTAAATATGCTAATTAAAAAGGGGGGTCCTTGGAGTCCCTCTGCCAGACATTAGTTCTGGTTACTAGAGACTTACCCAGAGACTTTAGCTCACTAGCTTTCACAGAGAAGAAATATCCCAAACATATCAGTCTTTGTCCTGCCCAGGGGCAGTCCAACACCGAAATGCTAGGCAATTCTCCTCTGAACAAGAGTACCAACAGAAACCCCAGACACGTGTTTCGGTCTGGTTGGACCTCATCAGTAGGGTGGATCTGTGCCTCTCTAAGAATACTGAGCAAGTGGGCCATGTCTGGATTCCCCTAGTAACTTAGGGTGAGACCCAAAGTTACTTAAATATGCTAATTAAAAAGGGGGCTCCTTGGAGTCCTTCTGCCAGACATTAGTTCTGGTTACAAGAGACTTACCCAGAGTCTTTAGCTCACTATCTTTCACAAAGGAGAAATATCCCAAACATATCAGTCTTTGTCCTGCCCAGGGGCAGTCCAGCACCGAAATGCTAGGCAATTCTCCTCTGAACAAGAGTACCAACAGAAACCCCAGACACGTGTTTCGGTCTGGTTGGACCTCATCAGTAGGGTGGATCTGTGCCTCTCTAAGAATAGTGAGCAAGGGGTCCATGTCTGGATTCCCCTAGTAACTTAGGGTGAGACCCAAAGTAACTTAAATATGCTAATTAAAAAGGGGGGTCCTTGGAGTCATTCTGCCAGACATTAGTCCTGGTTACAAGAGACTTATCCAGAGTCTTTAGCTCACTATCTTTCACAGAGAAGAAATATCCCAAACATATCAGTCTTTGTCCTGCCCAGGGGCAGTCCAGCACCGAAATGCTAGGCAATTCTCCTCTGAACAAGAGTACCAACAGAAACCCCAGACACGTGTTTCGGTCCGGTTGGACCTCATCAGTAGGGTGGATCTGTGCCTCTCTAAGAATAGTGAGCAAGGGGTCCACGTCTGGATTCCCCTAGTAACTTAGAGTGAGACCCAAAGTTACTTAAATATGCTAATTAAAAAGGGGGGTCCTTGGAGTCCCTCTGCCAGACATTAGTTCTGGTTACTAGAGACTTACCCAGAGTCTTTAGCTCACTATCTTTCACAGAGAAGAAATATCCCAAACATATCAGTCTTTGTCCTGCCCAGGGGCAGTCCAGCACCGAAATGCTAGGCAATTCTCCTCTGAGCAAGAGTACCAACAGAAACCCCAGACACGTGTTTCGGTCTGGTTGGACCTCATCAGTAGGGTGGATCTGTGCCTCTCTAAGAATAGTGAGAAAGGGGTCCACGTCTGGATTCCCCTAGTAACTTAGGGTGAGACCCAAAGTTACTTAAATATGCTAATTAAAAAGGGGGGTCCGGGGAGTCCCTCTGCCAGACATTAGTCCTGGTTACAAGAGACTTACCCAGAGTCTTTAGCTCACTATCTTTCACAGAGAAGAAATATCCCAAACATATCAGTCTTTGTGCTGCCCAGGGGCAGTCCAACAGTGAAATGCTAGGCAATTCTCCTCTGAACAAGAGTACCAACATAAACCCCAGACACGTGTTTCGGTCTGGTTGGACCTCATCAGTAGGGTGGATCTGTGCCTCTCTAAGAATAGTGAGCAAGGGGTCCACGTCTGGATTCCCCTAGTAACTTAGGGTGAGACCCAAAGTTACTTAAATATGGTAATTAAAAAGGGGTTCCTAGGAGTCCCTCTGCCAGACATTAGTCCTGGTTACAAGAGACTCACCCAGAGTCTTTAGCTCACTATCTTTCACAGAGAAGAAATATCCCAAACATATCAGTCTTTGTCCTGCCCAGGGGCAGTCCAGCACCGAAATGCTAGGCAATTCTCCTCTGAACAAGAGTACCAACAGAAACCCCAGACACGTGTTTCGGTCTGGTTGGACCTCATCAGTAGGGTGGATCTGTGCCTCTCTAAGAATAGTGAGCATGGGGTCCACGTCTGGATTCCCCTAGTAACTTAGGGTGAGACCCAAAGTTACTTAAATATGCTAATTAAAAAGGGGGGTCCTGTGAGTCCCTTTGCCAGACATTAGTCCTGGTTACAAGAGACTTACCCAGAATCTTTAGCTCACTATCTTTCACAGAGAAGAAATATCCCAAACATATCAGTCTTTCTCCTGCCCAGGGGCAGTCCAGCACCGAAATGCTAGGCAATTCTCCTCTGAACAAGAGTACCAACAGAAACCCCAGACACGTGTTTCGGTCTGGTTGGACCTCATCAGTAGGGTGGATCTGTGCCTCTCTAAGAATAGTGAGCAAGGGGTCCACTTCTGGATTCCCCTAGTAACTTAGGGTGAGACCCATAGTTACTTAAATATGCTAATTAAAAAGGGGGGTTGTTGGAGTCCCTCTGCCAGACATTAGTCCTGGTTACAAGAGACTTACCCAGAGTCTTTAGCTCACTATCTTTCACAGAGAAGAAATATCCCAAACATATCAGTCTTTGTCCTGCCCAGGGGCAGTCCAGCACCGAAATGCTAGGCAATTCTCCTCTGAACAAGAGTACCAACAGAAAACCCAGACACGTGTTTCGGTCTGGTTGGACCTCATCAGTAGGGTGGATCTGTGCCTCTCTAAGAATAGTGAGAAAGGGGTCCACGTCTGGATTCCCCTAGTAACTTAGGGTGAGATCCAAAGTTACTTAAATATGCTAATTAAAAAGGGGGGTCCTGGGAGTCCCTCTGCCAGACAATAGTCCTGGTTACAAGAGACTTACCCAGAGTCTTTAGATCTCTATCTTTCACAGAGAAGACATATCCCAAACATATCAGGCTTTGTCCTGCCCAGGGGCAGTCCAGCACCGAAATGCTAGGCAATTCTCCTCTGAACAAGAGTACCAACAGAAACCCCAGACACGTGTTTCGGTCTGGTTGGACCTCATCAGTAGGGTGGATCTGTGGCTCTCTAAGAATAGTGAGCAAGGGATCCCCGTCTGGATTCCCCTAGTAACTTAGGGTGAGACCCAAAGTTACTTAAATATGGTAATTAAAAAGGGGTTCCTAGGTGTCCCTCTGCCAGACATTAGTCCTGGTTACAAGAGACTCACCCAGAGTCTTTAGCTCACTATCTTTCACAGAGAAGAAATATCCCAAACAT
This sequence comes from Ambystoma mexicanum, assembly GCF_040938575.1. Lineage (NCBI taxonomy): Eukaryota > Metazoa > Chordata > Amphibia > Caudata > Ambystomatidae > Ambystoma > Ambystoma mexicanum. The sequence goes on along the minus strand of NC_090923.1, from coordinate 461,901,283 downwards.
ATCAGTCTTTGTCCTGCCCAGAGGCAGTCCAGCACCGAAATGCTAGGCAATTCTCCTCTGAACAAGAGTACCAACAGAAACCCCAGACACGTGTTTCGGTCTGGTTGGACCTCATCAGTAGGGTGGATCTGTGCCTCTCTAAGAATAGTGAGCATGGGGTCCACGTCTGGATTCCCCTAGTAACTTAGGGTGAGACCCAAAGTTACTTAAATATGCTAATTAAAAAGGGGGGTCCTGTGAGTCCCTTTGCCAGACATTAGTCCTGGTTACAAGAGACTTACCCAGAGTCTTTAGCTCACTATCTTTCACAGAGAAAAAATATCCCAAACATATCAGTCTTTGTCCTGCCCAGGGGCAGTCCAGCACCGAAATGCTAAGCAATTCTCCTCTGAACAAGAGTACCAACAGAAAACCCAGACACGTGTTTCGATCTGGTTGGACCTCATCAGTAGGGTGTATCTGTGCCTCTCTAAGAATAGTGAGCAAGGGGTCCACTTCTGGATTCCCCTAGTAACTTAGAGTGAGACCCAAAGTTACTTAAATATGCTAATTAAAAAGGGGGGTCGTTGGAGTCCCTCTGCCAGACATTAGTCCTGGTTACAAGAGACTTACCCAGAGTCTTTAGCTCACTATCTTTCACAGAGAAGAAATATCCCAAACATAACAGTCTTTGTCCTGCCCAGGGGCAGTCCAGCACCGACATGCTAGGCAATTCTCCTCTGAACAAGAGTACCAACAGAAACCCCAGACACGTGTTTCGGTCTGGTTGGACCTCATCAGTAGAGTGGATCTGTGCCTCTCTAAGAATAGTGAGCAAGGGGTCCACGTCTGGATTCCCCTAGTAACTTAGGGTGAGACCCAAAGTTACTTAAATATGCTAATTAAAACGGGGGGTCCTGGGAGTCCCTCTGCCAGACATTAGTCCTGGTTACAAGAGACTTACCCAGAGACTTTAGCTCACTAGCTTTCACAGAGAAGAAATATCCCAAACATATCAGTCTTTGTCCTGCCCAGGGGCAGTCCAACACCGAAATGCTAGGCAATTCTCCTCTGAGCAAGAGTACCAACAGAAACCCCAGACACGTGTTTCGGTCTGGTTGGACCTCATCAGTAGGGTGGATCTGTGCCTCTCTAAGAATAGTGAGAAAGGGGTCCACGTCTGGATTCCCCTAGTAACTTAGGGTGAGACCCAAAGTTACTTAAATATGCTAATTAAAAAGGGGGGTCCGGGGAGTCCCTCAGCCAGACATTATTCCTGGTTACAAGAGACTTACCCAGAGTCTTTAGCTCACTATCTTTCACAGAGAAGAAATATCCCAAACATATCAGTCTTTGTCCTGCCCAGGGGCAGTCCAGCACCGAAATGCTAGGCAATTCTCCTCTGAACAAGAGTACCAACAGAAACCCCAGACACGTGTTTCGGTCTGGTTGGACCTCATCAGTAGGGTGGATCTGTGCCTCTCTAAGAATAGTGAGCATGGGGTCCACGTCTGGATTCCCCTAGTAACTTAGGGTGAGACCCAAAGTTACTTAAATATGCTAATTAAAAAGGGGGGTCCTGTGAGTCCCTCTGCCAGACATTAGTCCTGGTTACAAGAGACTTACCCAGAATCTTTAGCTCACTATCTTTCACAGAGAAGAAATATCCCAAACATATCAGTCTTTCTCCTGCCCAGGGGCAGTCCAGCACCGAAATGCTAGGCAATTCTCCTCTGAACAAGAGTACCAACAGAAACCCCAGACACGTGTTTCGGTCTGGTTGGACCTCATCAGTAGAGTGGATCTGTGCCTCTCTAAGAATAGTGAGCAAGGGGTCCACGTCTGGATTCCCCTAGTAACTTAGGGTGAGACCCAAAGTTACTTAAATATGCTAATTAAAACGGGGGGTCCTGGGAGTCCCTCTGCCAGACATTAGTCCTGGTTACAAGAGACTTACCCAGAGACTTTAGCTCACTAGCTTTCACAGAGAAGAAATATCCCAAACATATCAGTCTTTGTCCTGCCCAGGGGCAGTCCAACACCGAAATGCTAGGCAATTCTCCTCTGAACAAGAGTACCAACAGAAACCCCAGACACGTGTTTCGGTCTGGTTGGACCTCATCAGTAGGGTGGATCTGTGCCTCTCTAAGAATACTGAGCAAGTGGGCCACGTCTGGATTCCCCTAGTAACTTAGGGTGAGACCCAAAGTTACTTAAATATGCTAATTAAAAAGGGGGCTCCTTGGAGTCCTTCTGCCAGACATTAGTTCTGGTTACAAGAGACTTACCCAGAGTCTTTAGCTCACTATCTTTCACAAAGAAGAAATATCCCAAACATATCAGTCTTTGTCCTGCCCAGGGGCAGTCCAGCACCGAAATGCTAGGCAATTCTCCTCTGAACAAGAGTACCAACAGAAACCCCAGACACGTGTTTCGGTCTGGTTGGACCTCATCAGTAGGGTGGATCTGTGCCTCTCTAAGAATAGTGAGCAAGGGGTCCATGTCTGGATTCCCCTAGTAACTTAGGGTGAGACCCAAAGTAACTTAAATATGCTAATTAAAAAGGGGGGTCCTTGGAGTCATTCTGCCAGACATTAGTCCTGGTTACAAGAGACTTATCCAGAGTCTTTAGCTCACTATCTTTCACAGAGAAGAAATATCCCAAACATATCAGTCTTTGTCCTGCCCAGGGGCAGTCCCGCACCGAAATGCTAGGCAATTCTCCTCTGAACAAGAGTACCAACAGAAACCCCAGACACGTGTTTCGGTCCGGTTGGACCTCATCAGTAGGGTGGATCTGTGCCTCTCTAAGAATAGTGAGCAAGGGGTCCACGTCTGGATTCCCCTAGTAACTTAGAGTGAGACCCAAAGTTACTTAAATATGCTAATTAAAAAGGGGGGTCCTTGGAGTCCCTCTGCCAGACATTAGTTCTGGTTACTAGAGACTTACCCAGAGTCTTTAGCTCACTATCTTTCACAGAGAAGAAATATCCCAAACATATCAGTCTTTGTCCTGCCCAGGGGCAGTCCAGCACCGAAATGCTAGGCAATTCTCCTCTGAGCAAGAGTACCAACAGAAACCCCAGACACGTGTTTCGGTCTGGTTGGACCTCATCAGTAGGGTGGATCTGTGCCTCTCTAAGAATAGTGAGAAAGGGGTCCACGTCTGGATTCCCCTAGTAACTTAGGGTGAGACCCAAAGTTACTTAAATATGCTAATTAAAAAGGGGGGTCCGGGGAGTCCCTCTGCCAGACATTAGTCCTGGTTACAAGAGACTTACCCAGAGTCTTTAGCTCACTATCTTTCACAGAGAAGAAATATCCCAAACATATCAGTCTTTGTGCTGCCCAGGGGCAGTCCAACACTGAAATGCTAGGCAATTCTCCTCTGAACAAGAGTACCAACATAAACCCCAGACACGTGTTTTGGTCTGGTTGGACCTCATCAGTAGAGTGGATCTGTGCCTCTCTAAGAATAGTGAGCAAGGGGTCCACGTCTGGATTCCCCTAGTAACTTAGGGTGAGACCCAAAGTTACTTAAATATGCTAATTAAAAAGGGGGGTCCTGAGAGTCCCTTTGCCAGAGATTAGTCCTGGTTACAAGAGACTTACCCAGAGTCTTTAGCTCACTATCTTCCACAGAGAAGAAATATCCCAAACATATCAGTCTTTGTCCTGCCCAGGGGCAGTCCAGCACCGAAATGCTAGGCAATTCTCCTCTGAACAAGAGTACCAACAGAAACCCCAGACACGTGTTTCGGTCTGGTTGGACCTCATCAGTAGGGTGGATCTGTGCCTCTCTAAGAATAGTGAGCAAGGGGTCCATGTCTGGATTCCCCTAGTAACTTAGGGTGAGACCCAAAGTAACTTAAATATGCTAATTAAAAAGGGGGGTCCTTGGAGTCATTCTGCCAGACATTAGTCCTGGTTACAAGAGACTTATCCAGAGTCTTTAGCTCACTATCTTTCACAGAGAAGAAATATCCCAAACATATCAGTCTTTGTCCTGCCCAGGGGCAGTCCAGCACTGAAATGCTAGGCAATTCTCCTCTGAACAAGAGTACCAACAGAAACCCCAGACACGTGTTTCGGTCCGGTTGGACCTCATCAGTAGGGTGGATCTGTGCCTCTCTAAGAATAGTGAGCAAGGGGTCCACGTCTGGATTCCCCTAGTAACTTAGAGTGAGACCCAAAGTTACTTAAATATGCTAATTAAAAAGGGGGCTCCTTGGAGTCCTTCTGCCAGACATTAGTTCTGGTTACAAGAGACTTACCCAGAGTCTTTAGCTCACTATCTTTCTCAGAGAAGAAATATCCCAAACATATCATCTTTGTCCTGCCCAGGGGCAGTCCAGCACCGAAATGCTATGCAATTCTCCTCTGAACAAGAGTACCAACAGAAACCCCAGACACGTGTTTCGGTCTGGTTGGACCTCATCAGTAGGGTGGATCTGTGCCTCTCTAAGAATAGTGAGCAAGGGGTCTATGTCTGGATTCCCCTAGTAACTTAGGGTGAGACCCAAAGTAACTTAAATATGCTAATTAAAAAGGGGGGTCCTTGGAGTCATTCTGCCAGACATTAGTCCTGGTTACAAGAGACTCACCCAGAGTCTTTAGCTCACTATCTTTCACAGATAAGAAATATCCCAAACATATCAGTCTTTGTCCTGCCCAGGGGCAGTCCAGCACCGAAATGCTAGGCAATTCTCCTCTGAACAAGAGTACCAACAGAAACCCCAGACACGTGTTTCGGTCCGGTTGGACCTCATCAGTAGGGTGGATCTGTGCCTCTCTAAGAATAGTGAGCAAGGGGTCCACGTCTGGATTCCCCTAGTAACTTAGAGTGAGACCCAAAGTTACTTAAATATGCTAATTAAAAAGGGGGGGTCCTTGGAGTCCCTCTGCCAGACATTAGTTCTGGTTACTAGAGATTTACCCAGAGTCTTTAGCTCACTATCTTTCTCACAGAAGAAATATCCCAAACATATCAGTCTTTGTCCTGCCCAGGGGCAGTCCAGCACCGAAATGCTAGGCAATTCTCCTCTGAACAAGAGTACCAACAGAAACCCCAGACACATGATTCAGTCTGGTTGGACCTCATCAGTAGGATGGATTTGTGCCTCTCTAAGAATAGTGAGCAAGGGGTCCACGTCTGGATTCCCCTAGTAACTTAGGGTGAGACCCAACGTTACTTAAATATGCAAATTAAAAAGGGGGATCCTGGGAGTCCCTCTGCCAGACATTAGTCCTGGTTACAAGAGACTTACCCAGAGTCTTTAGCTCACTATCTTTCACAGAGAAGAAATATCCCAAACATATCAGTCTTTGTCCTGCCAAGGGCAGTCCAGCACCGAAATGCTAGGTAATTCTCCTCTGCACAAGAGTACCAACAGAAACCCCAGACATGTGTTTCGGTCTGGTTGGACCTCATCAGTAGGGTGGATCTGTACCTCTCTAAGAATAGTGAGAAAGGGGTCCACGTCTGGATTCCCCTAGTAACCTAGGGTGAGACCCAAAGTTACTTAAATATGCTAATTAAAAAGGGGGGTCCTGGGAGTCCCTTTGCCAGACATTAGTCCTGGTTATAAGAGACTTACCCAGAGTATTTAGCTCACTATCTTTCACAGAGAAGAAATATCCCAAACATATCAGGCTTTGTCCTGCCCAGGGGCAGTCCAGCACCGAAATGCTAGGCAATTCTCCTCTGAACAAGAGTACAACAGAAACCCCAGACACGTGTTTCGGTCTGGTTGGACCTCATCAGTAGGGTGGATCTGTGCCTCTCTAAGAATAGTGAGCAAGGGGTCCACGTCTGGATTCCCCTAGTAACTTAGGGTGAGACCCAAAGTTACTTAAATATGCTAATTAAAAAGGGGAGTCCTGGGAGTCACTCTGCCAGACAATAGTCCTGGTTACAAGAGACTTACCCAGAGTCTTTAGCTCTCTATCTTTCACAGAGAAGACATATCCCAAACATATCAGGCTTTGTCCTGCCCAGGGGCAGTCCAGCACCAAAATGCTAGGCAATTCTCCTCTGAACAAGAGTACCAAAAGAAACCCCAGACACGTGTTTCGGTCTGGTTGGACCTCATCAATAGGGTGGATCTGTGGCTCTCTAAGAATAGTGAGCAAGGGATCCCCGTCTGGATTCCCCTAGTAACTTAGGATGAGACCCAAAGTTACTTAAATATGGTAATTAAAAAGGGGTTCCTAGGAGTCCCTCTGCCAGATATTAGTCCTGGTTACAAGAGACTCACCCAGAGTCTTTAGCTCACTATCTTTCACAGAGAAGAAATATCCCAAACATATCAGTCTTTGTCCTGCCCAGGGGCAGTCCAGCACCGAAATGCTAGGCAATTCTCCTCTGAACAAGAGTACCAACAGAAACCCCAGACACGTGTTTCGGTCTGGTTGGACCTCATCAGTAGAGTGGATCTGTGCCTCTCTAAGAATAGTGAGCATGGGGTCCACGTCTGGATTCCCCTAGTAACTTAGGGTGAGACCCAAAGTTACTTAAATATGCTAATTAAAAAGGGGGGTCCTGTGAGTCCCTTTGCCAGACATTAGTCCTGGTTACAAGAGACTTACCCAGAATCTTTAGCTCACTATCTTTCACAGAGAAGAAATATCCCAAACATATCAGTCTTTCTCCTGCCCAGGGGCAGTCCAGCACCGAAATGCTAGGCAATTCTCCTCTGAACAAGAGTACCAACAGAAACCCCAGACACGTGTTTCGGTCTGGTTGGACCTCATCAGTAGGGTGGATCTGTGCCTCTCTAAGAATAGTGAGCAAGGGGTCCACTTCTGGATTCCCCTAGTAACTTAGGGTGAGACCCAAAGTTACTTAAATATGCTAATTAAAAAGGGGGTTGTTGGAGTCCCTCTGCCAGACATTAGTCCTGGTTACAAGAGACTTACCCAGAGTCTTTAGCTCACTATCTTTCACAGAGAAGAAATATCCCAAACATATCAGTCTTTGTCCTGCCCAGGGGCAGTCCAGCACCGAAATGCTAGGCAATTCTCCTCTGAACAAGAGAACCAACAGAAACCCAAGACACGTGTTTCGGTCTGGTTGGACCTCATCAGTAGGGTGGATCTGTGCCTCTCTAAGAATAGTGAGCAAGGGGTCCACGTCTGGATTCCCCTAGTAACTTAGGGTGAGACCCAAAGTTACTTAAATATGCTAATTAAAAAGGGGGGTCCTGGGAGTCCCTCTGCCAGACAATAGTCCTGGTTACAAGAGACTTACCCAGAGTCTTTAGCTCTCTATCTTTCACAGAGAAGACATATCCCAAACATATCAGGCTTTGTCCTGCCCAGGGGCAGTCCAGCACCGAAATGCTAGGCAATTCTCCTCTGAACAAGAGTACCAACAGAAACCCCAGACACGTGTTTCGGTCTGGTTGGACCTCATCAGTAGGGTGGATCTGTGGCTCTCTAAGAATAGTGAGCAAGGGATCCCCGTCTGGATTCCCCTAGTAACTTAGGGTGAGACCCAAAGTTACTTAAATATGGTAATTAAAAAGGGGTTCCTAGGAGTCCCTCTGCCAGACATTAGTCCTGGTTACAAGAGACTCACCCAGAGTCTTTAGCTCACTATCTTTCACAGAGAAGAAATATCCCAAATATATCAGTCTTTGTCCTGCCCAGGGGCAGTCCAGCACCGAAATGCTAGGCAATTCTCCTCTGAACAAGAGTACCAACAGAAACCCCAGACACGTGTTTCGGTCTGGTTGGACCTCATCAGTAGAGTGGATCTGTGCCTCTCTAAGAATAGTGAGCATGGGGTCCACGTCTGGATTCCCCTAGTAACTTAGGGTGAGACCCAAAGTTACTTAAATATGCTAATTAAAAAGGGGGGTCCTGTGAGTCCCTTTGCCAGACATTAGTCCTGGTTACAAGAGACTTACCCAGAATCTTTAGCTCACTATCTTTCACAGAGAAGAAATATCCCAAACATATCAGTCTTTCTCCTGCCCAGGGGCAGTCCAGCATCGAAATGCTAGGCAATTCTCCTCTGAACAAGAGTACCAACAGAAACCCCAGACACGTGTTTCGGTCTGGTTGGACCTCATCAGTAGGGTGGATCTGTGCCTCTCTAAGAATAGTGAGCAAGGGGTCCACTTCTGGATTCCCCTAGTAACTTAGGGTGAGACCCAAAGTTACTTAAATATGCTAATTAAAAAGGGGGTTGTTGGAGTCCCTCTGCCAGACATTAGTCCTGGTTACAAGAGACTTACCCAGAGTCTTTAGCTCACTATCTTTCACAGAGAAGAAATATCCCAAACATATCAGTCTTTGTCCTGCCCAGGGGCAGTCCAGCACCGAAATGCTAGGCAATTCTCCTCTGAACAAGAGAACCAACAGAAACCCAAGACACGTGTTTCGGTCTGGTTGGACCTCATCAGTAGGGTGGATCTGTGCCTCTCTAAGAATAGTGAGCAAGGGGTCCACGTCTGGATTCCCCTAGTAACTTAGGGTGAGACCCAAAGTTACTTAAATATGCTAATTAAAAAGGGGGGTCCTGGGAGTCCCTCTGCCAGACAATAGTCCTGGTTACAAGAGACTTACCCAGAGTCTTTAGCTCTCTATCTTTCACAGAGAAGACATATCCCAAACATATCAGGCTTTGTCCTGCCCAGGGGCAGTCCAGCACCGAAATGCTAGGCAATTCTCCTCTGAACAAGAGTACCAACAGAAACCCCAGACACGTGTTTCGGTCTGGTTGGACCTCATCAGTAGGGTGGATCTGTGGCTCTCTAAGAATAGTGAGCAAGGGATCCCCGTCTGGATTCCCCTAGTAACTTAGGGTGAGACCCAAAGTTACTTAAATATGCTAATTAAAAAGGGGGGTCCTGTGAGTCCCTTTGCCAGACATTAGTCCTGGTTACAAGAGACTTACCCAGAGTCTTTAGCTCACTATCTTTCACAGAGAAAAAATATCCCAAACATATCAGTCTTTGTCCTGCCCAGGGGCAGTCCAGCACCGAAATGCTAGGCAATTCTCCTCTGAACAAGAGTACCAACAGAAACCCCAGACACGTGTTTCGGTCTGGTTGGACCTCATCAGTAGGGTGGATCTGTGCCTCTCTAAGAATAGTGAGCAAGGGGTCCACTTCTGGATTCCCCTAGTAACTTAGGGTGAGACCCAAAGTTACTTAAATATGCTAATTAAAAAGGGGGGTCGTTGCAGTCCCTCTGCCAGACATTAGTCCTGGTTACAAGAGACTTACCCAGAGTCTTTAGCTCACTATCTTTCACAGAGAAGAAATATCCCAAACATAACAGTCTTTGTCCTGCCCAGGGGCAGTCCAGCACCGACATGCTAGGCAATTCTCCTCTGAACAAGAGTACCAACAGAAACCCCAGACACGTGTTTCGGTCTGGTTGGACCTCATCAGTAGAGTGGATCTGTGCCTCTCTAAGAATAGTGAGCAAGGGGTCCACGTCTGGATTCCCTTAGTAACTTAGGGTGAGACCCAAAGTTACTTAAATATGCTAATTAAAACGGGGGTCCTGGGAGTCCCTCTGCCAGACATTAGTCCTGGTTACAAGAGACTTACCCAGAGACTTTAGCTCACTAGCTTTCACAGAGAAGAAATATCCCAAACATATCAGTCTTTGTCCTGCCCAGGGGCAGTCCAACACCGAAATGCTAGGCAATTCTCCTCTGAACAAGAGTACCAACAGAAACCCCAGACACGTGTTTCGGTCTGGTTGGACCTCATCAGTAGGGTGGATCTGTGCCTCTCTAAGAATACTGAGCAAGTGGGCCATGTCTGGATTCCCCTAGTAATTTAGGGTGAGACCCAAAGTTACTTAAATATGCTAATTAAAAAGGGGGCTCCTTGGAGTCCTTCTGCCAGACATTAGTTCTGGTTACAAGAGACTTACCCAGAGTCTTTAGCTCACTATCTTTCACAAAGGAGAAATATCCCAAACATATCAGTCTTTGTCCTGCCCAGGGGCAGTCCAGCACCGAAATGCTAGGCAATTCTCCTCTGAACAAGAGTACCAACAGAAACCCCAGACACGTGTTTCGGTCTGGTTGGACCTCATCAGTAGGGTGGATCTGTGCCTCTCTAAGAATAGTGAGCAAGGGGTCCACGTCTGGATTCCCCTAGTAACTTAGGGTGAGACCCAAAGTTACTTAAATATGCTAATTAAAAAGGGGGTTGTTGGAGTCCCTCTGCCAGACATTAGTCCTGGTTACAAGAGACTTACCCAGAGTCTTTAGCTCACTATCTTTCACAGAGAAGAAATATCCCAAACATATCAGTCTTTGTCCTGCCCAGGGGCAGTCCAGCACCGAAATGCTAGGCAATTCTCCTCTGAACAAGAGAACCAACAGAAACCCAAGACACGTGTTTCGGTCTGGTTGGATCTCATCAGTAGGGTGGATCTGTGCCTCTCTAAGAATAGTGAGCAAGGGGTCCACGTCTGGATTCCCCTAGTAACTTAGGGTGAGACCCAAAGTTACTTAAATATGCTAATTAAAAAGGGGGGTCCTGGGAGTCCCTCTGCCAGACAATAGTCCTGGTTACAAGAGACTTACCCAGAGTCTTTAGCTCTCTATCTTTCACAGAGAAGACATATCCCAAACATATCAGGCTTTGTCCTGCCCAGGGGCAGTCCAGCACCGAAATGCTAGGCAATTCTCCTCTGAACAAGAGTACCAACAGAAACCCCAGACACGTGTTTCGGTCTGGTTGGACCTCATCAGTAGGGTGGATCTGTGGCTCTCTAAGAATAGTGAGCAAGGGATCCCCGTCTGGATTCCCCTAGTAACTTAGGGTGAGACCCAAAGTTACTTAAATATGCTAATTAAAAAGGGGGGTCCTGTGAGTCCCTTTGCCAGACATTAGTCCTGGTTACAAGAGACTTACCCAGAGTCTTTAGCTCACTATCTTTCACAGAGAAAAAATATCCCAAACATATCAGTCTTTGTCCTGCCCAGGGGCAGTCCAGCACCGAAATGCTAGGCAATTCTCCTCTGAACAAGAGTACCAACAGAAACCCCAGACACGTGTTTCGGTCTGGTTGGACCTCATCAGTAGGGTGGATCTGTGCCTCTCTAAGAATAGTGAGCAAGGGGTCCACTTCTGGATTCCCCTAGTAACTTAGGGTGAGACCCAAAGTTACTTAAATATGCTAATTAAAAAGGGGGGTCGTTGCAGTCCCTCTGCCAGACATTAGTCCTGGTTACAAGAGACTTACCCAGAGTCTTTAGCTCACTATCTTTCACAGAGAAGAAATATCCCAAACATAACAGTCTTTGTCCTGCCCAGGGGCAGTCCAGCACCGACATGCTAGGCAATTCTCCTCTGAACAAGAGTACCAACAGAAACCCCAGACACGTGTTTCGGTCTGGTTGGACCTCATCAGTAGAGTGGATCTGTGCCTCTCTAAGAATAGTGAGCAAGGGGTCCACGTCTGGATTCCCTTAGTAACTTAGGGTGAGACCCAAAGTTACTTAAATATGCTAATTAAAACGGGGGGTCCTGGGAGTCCCTCTGCCAGACATTAGTCCTGGTTACAAGAGACTTACCCAGAGACTTTAGCTCACTAGCTTTCACAGAGAAGAAATATCCCAAACATATCAGTCTTTGTCCTGCCCAGGGGCAGTCCAACACCGAAATGCTAGGCAATTCTCCTCTGAACAAGAGTACCAACAGAAACCCCAGACACGTGTTTCGGTCTGGTTGGACCTCATCAGTAGGGTGGATCTGTGCCTCTCTAAGAATACTGAGCAAGTGGGCCATGTCTGGATTCCCCTAGTAATTTAGGGTGAGACCCAAAGTTACTTAAATATGCTAATTAAAAAGGGGGCTCCTTGGAGTCCTTCTGCCAGACATTAGTTCTGGTTACAAGAGACTTACCCAGAGTCTTTAGCTCACTATCTTTCACAAAGGAGAAATATCCCAAACATATCAGTCTTTGTCCTGCCCAGGGGCAGTCCAGCACCGAAATGCTAGGCAATTCTCCTCTGAACAAGAGTACCAACAGAAACCCCAGACACGTGTTTCGGTCTGGTTGGACCTCATCAGTAGGGTGGATCTGTGCCTCTCTAAGAATAGTGAGCAAGGGGTCCATGTCTGGATTCCCCTAGTAACTTAGGGTGAGACCCAAAGTAACTTAAATATGCTAATTAAAAAGGGGGGTCCTTGGAGTCATTCTGCCAGACATTAGTCCTGGTTACAAGAGACTTATCCAGAGTCTTTAGCTCACTATCTTTCACAGAGAAGAAATATCCCAAACATATCAGTCTTTGTCCTGCCCAGGGGCAGTCCAGCACCGAAATGCTAGGCAATTCTCCTCTGAACAAGAGTACCAACAGAAACCCCAGACACGTGTTTCGGTCCGGTTGGACCTCATCAGTAGGGTGGATCTGTGCCTCTCTAAGAATAGTGAGCAAGGGGTCCACGTCTGGATTCCCCTAGTAACTTAGAGTGAGACCCAAAGTTACTTAAATATGCTAATTAAAAAGGGGGGTCCTTGGAGTCCCTCTGCCAGACATTAGTTCTGGTTACTAGAGACTTACCCAGAGTCTTTAGCTCACTATCTTTCACAGAGAAGAAATATCCCAAACATATCAGTCTTTGTCCTGCCCAGGGGCAGTCCAGCACCGAAATGCTAGGCAATTCTCCTCTGAGCAAGAGTACCAACAGAAACCCCAGACACGTGTTTCGGTCTGGTTGGACCTCATCAGTAGGGTGGATCTGTGCCTCTCTAAGAATAGTGAGAAAGGGGTCCACGTCTGGATTCCCCTAGTAACTTAGGGTGAGACCCAAAGTTACTTAAATATGCTAATTAAAAAGGGGGGTCCGGGGAGTCCCTCTGCCAGACATTAGTCCTGGTTACAAGAGACTTACCCAGAGTCTTTAGCTCACTATCTTTCACAGAGAAGAAATATCCCAAACATATCAGTCTTTGTGCTGCCCAGGGGCAGTCCAACAGTGAAATGCTAGGCAATTCTCCTCTGAACAAGAGTACCAACATAAACCCCAGACACGTGTTTCGGTCTGGTTGGACCTCATCAGTAGGGTGGATCTGTGCCTCTCTAAGAATAGTGAGCAAGGGGTCCACGTCTGGATTCCCCTAGTAACTTAGGGTGAGACCCAAAGTTACTTAAATATGCTAATTAAAAAGGGGGGTCCTGAGAGTCCCTTTGCCAGAGATTAGTCCTGGTTACAAGAGACTTACCCAGAGTCTTTAGCTCACTATCTTTCACAGAGAAGAAATATCCCAAACATATCAGTCTTTGTCCTGCCCAGGGGCAGTCCAGCACCGAAATGCTAGGCAATTCTCCTCTGAACAAGAGTACCAACAGAAACCCCAGACACGTGTTTCGGTCTGGTTGGACCTCATCAGTAGGGTGGATCTGTGCCTCTCTAAGAATAGTGAGCAAGGGGTCCATGTCTGGATTCCCCTAGTAACTTAGGGTGAGACCCAAAGTAACTTAAATATGCTAATTAAAAAGGGGGGTCCTTGGAGTCATTCTGCCAGACATTAGTCCTGGTTACAAGAGACTTATCCAGAGTCTTTAGCTCACTATCTTTCACAGAGAAGAAATATCCCAAACATATCAGTCTTTGTCCTGCCCAGGGGCAGTCCAGCACTGAAATGCTAGGCAATTCTCCTCTGAACAAGAGTACCAACAGAAACCCCAGACACGTGTTTCGGTCCGGTTGGACCTCATCAGTAGGGTGGATCTGTGCCTCTCTAAGAATAGTGAGCAAGGGGTCCACGTCTGCATTCCCCTAGTAACTTAGAGTGAGACCCAAAGTTACTTAAATATGCTAATTAAAAAGGGGGCTCCTTGGAGTCCTTCTGCCAGACATTAGTTCTGGTTACAAGAGACTTACCCAGAGTCTTTAGCTCACTATCTTTCTCAGAGAAGAAATATCCCAAACATATCATCTTTGTCCTGCCCAGGGGCAGTCCAGCACCGAAATGCTAGGCAATTCTCCTCTGAACAAGAGTACCAACAGAAACCCCAGACACGTGTTTCGGTCTGGTTGGACCTCATCAGTAGGGTGGATCTGTGCCTCTCTAAGAATAGTGAGCAAGGGGTCTATGTCTGGATTCCCCTAGTAACTTAGGGTGAGACCCAAAGTAACTTAAATATGCTAATTAAAAAGGGGGGTCCTTGGAGTCATTCTGCCAGACATTAGTCCTGGTTACAAGAGACTCACCCAGAGTCTTTAGCTCACTATCTTTCACAGATAAGAAATATCCCAAACATATCAGTCTTTGTCCTGCCCAGGGGCAGTCCAGCACCGAAATGCTAGGCAATTCTCCTCTGAACAAGAGTACCAACAGAAACCCCAGACACGTGTTTCGGTCCGGTTGGACCTCATCAGTAGGGTGGATCTGTGCCTCTCTAAGAATAGTGAGCAAGGGGTCCACGTCTGGATTCCCCTAGTAACTTAGAGTGAGACCCAAAGTTACTTAAATATGCTAATTAAAAAGGGGGGTCCTTGGAGTCCCTCTGCCAGACATTAGTTCTGGTTACTAGAGACTTACCCAGAGACTTTAGCTCACTAGCTTTCACAGAGAAGAAATATCCCAAACATATCAGTCTTTGTCCTGCCCAGGGGCAGTCCAACACCGAAATGCTAGGCAATTCTCCTCTGAACAAGAGTACCAACAGAAACCCCAGACACGTGTTTCGGTCTGGTTGGACCTCATCAGTAGGGTGGATCTGTGCCTCTCTAAGTATACTGAGCAAGTGGGCCATGTCTGGATTCCCCTAGTAACTTAGGGTGAGACCCAAAGTTACTTAAATATGCTAATTAAAAAGGGGGCTCCTTGGAGTCCTTCTGCCAGACATTAGTTCTGGTTACAAGAGACTTACCCAGAGTCTTTAGCTCACTATCTTTCACAAAGGAGAAATATCCCAAACATATCAGTCTTTGTCCTGCCCAGGGGCAGTCCAGCACCGAAATGCTAGGCAATTCTCCTCTGAACAAGAGTACCAACAGAAACCCCAGACACGTGTTTCGGTCTGGTTGGACCTCATCAGTAGGGTGGATCTGTGCCTCTCTAAGAATAGTGAGCAAGGGGTCCATGTCTGGATTCCCCTAGTAACTTAGGGTGAGACCCAAAGTAACTTAAATATGCTAATTAAAAAGGGGGTCCTTGGAGTCATTCTGCCAGACATTAGTCCTGGTTACAAGAGACTTATCCAGAGTCTTTAGCTCACTATCTTTCACAGAGAAGAAATATCCCAAACATATCAGTCTTTGTCCTGCCCAGGGGCAGTCCAGCACCGAAATGCTAGGCAATTCTCCTCTGAACAAGAGTACCAACAGAAACCCCAGACACGTGTTTCGGTCCGGTTGGACCTCATCAGTAGGGTGGATCTGTGCCTCTCTAAGAATAGTGAGCAAGGGGTCCACGTCTGGATTCCCCTAGTAACTTAGAGTGAGACCCAAAGTTACTTAAATATGCTAATTAAAAAGGGGGGTCCTTGGAGTCCCTCTGCCAGACATTAGTTCTGGTTACTAGAGACTTACCCAGAGTCTTTAGCTCACTATCTTTCACAGAGAAGAAATATCCCAAACATATCAGTCTTTGTCCTGCCCAGGGGCAGTCCAGCACCGAAATGCTAGGCAATTCTCCTCTGAGCAAGAGTACCAACAGAAACCCCAGACACGTGTTTCGGTCTGGTTGGACCTCATCAGTAGGGTGGATCTGTGCCTCTCTAAGAATAGTGAGAAAGGGGTCCACGTCTGGATTCCCCTAGTAACTTAGGGTGAGACCCAAAGTTACTTAAATATGCTAATTAAAAAGGGGGGTCCGGGGAGTCCCTCTGCCAGACATTAGTCCTGGTTACAAGAGACTTACCCAGAGTCTTTAGCTCACTATCTTTCACAGAGAAGAAATATCCCAAACATATCAGTCTTTGTGCTGCCCAGGGGCAGTCCAACAGTGAAATGCTAGGCAATTCTCCTCTGAACAAGAGTACCAACATAAACCCCAGACACGTGTTTCGGTCTGGTTGGACCTCATCAGTAGGGTGGATCTGTGCCTCTCTAAGAATAGTGAGCAAGGGGTCCACGTCTGGATTCCCCTAGTAACTTAGGGTGAGACCCAAAGTTACTTAAATATGCTAATTAAAAAGGGGGGTCCTGAGAGTCCCTTTGCCAGAGATTAGTCCTGGTTACAAGAGACTTACCCAGAGTCTTTAGCTCACTATCTTTCACAGAGAAGAAATATCCCAAACATATCAGTCTTTGTCCTGCCCAGGGGCAGTCCAGCACCGAAATGCTAGGCAATTCTCCTCTGAACAAGAGTACCAACAGAAACCCCAGACACGTGTTTCGGTCTGGTTGGACCTCATCAGTAGGGTGGATCTGTGCCTCTCTAAGAATAGTGAGCAAGGGGTCCATGTCTGGATTCCCCTAGTAACTTAGGGTGAGACCCAAAGTAACTTAAATATGCTAATTAAAAAGGGGGGTCCTTGGAGTCATTCTGCCAGACATTAGTCCTGGTTACAAGAGACTTATCCAGAGTCTTTAGCTCACTATCTTTCACAGAGAAGAAATATCCCAAACATATCAGTCTTTGTCCTGCCCAGGGGCAGTCCAGCACTGAAATGCTAGGCAATTCTCCTCTGAACAAGAGTACCAACAGAAACCCCAGACACGTGTTTCGGTCCGGTTGGACCTCATCAGTAGGGTGGATCTGTGCCTCTCTAAGAATAGTGAGCAAGGGGTCCACGTCTGGATTCCCCTAGTAACTTAGAGTGAGACCCAAAGTTACTTAAATATGCTAATTAAAAAGGGGGCTCCTTGGAGTCCTTCTGCCAGACATTAGTTCTGGTTACAAGAGACTTACCCAGAGTCTTTAGCTCACTATCTTTCTCAGAGAAGAAATATCCCAAACATATCATCTTTGTCCTGCCCAGGGGCAGTCCAGCACCGAAATGCTAGGCAATTCTCCTCTGAACAAGAGTACCAACAGAAACCCCAGACACGTGTTTCGGTCTGGTTGGACCTCATCAGTAGGGTGGATCTGTGCCTCTCTAAGAATAGTGAGCAAGGGGTCTATGTCTGGATTCCCCTAGTAACTTAGGGTGAGACCCAAAGTAACTTAAATATGCTAATTAAAAAGGGGGGTCCTTGGAGTCATTCTGCCAGACATTAGTCCTGGTTACAAGAGACTCACCCAGAGTCTTTAGCTCACTATCTTTCACAGAGAAGAAATATCCCAAACATATCAGTCTTTGTCCTGCCAAGGGCAGTCCAGCACCGAAATGCTAGGTAATTCTATTCTGCACAAGAGTACCAACAGAAACCCCAGACATGTGTTTCGGTCTGGTTGGACCTCATCAGTAGGGTGGATCTGTACCTCTCTAAGAATAGTGAGAAAGGGGTCCACGTCTGGATTCCCCTAGTAACCTAGGGTGAGACCCAAAGTTACTTAAATATGCTAATTAAAAAGGGGGGTCCTGGGAGTCCCTTTGCCAGACATTAGTCCTGGTTACAAGAGACTTACCCAGAGTCTTTAGCTCACTATCTTTCACAGAGAAGAAATATCCCAAACATATCAGTCTTTGTCCTGCCCAGGGGCAGTCCAGCACCGAAATGCTAGGCAATTCTCCTCTGAACAAGAGTACCAACAGAAACCCCAGACACGTGTTTCGGTCTGGTTGGACCTCATCATTAGGGTGGATCTGTGCCTCTCTAAGAATAGTGAGCAAGGGGTCCACTTCTGGACTCCCCGAGTAACTTAGGGTGAGACCCAAAGTTACTTAAATATGCTAATTAAAAAGGGGGGTCCTGGGAGTCCCTCTGCCAGACATTAGTCCTGGTTACAAGAGACTTACCCAGAGTCTTTAGCTCACTATCTTTCACAGAGAAGAAATATCCCAAACATATCAGTCTTTGTCCTGCCCAGGGGCAGTCCAGCACCGAAATGCTAGGCAATTCTCCTCTGAACAAGAGTACAACAGAAACCCCAGACACGTGTTTCGGTCTGGTTGGACCTCATCAGTAGGGTGGATCTGTGCCTCTCTAAGAATAGTGAGCAAGGGGTCCACGTCTGGATTCCCCTAGTAACTTAGGGTGAGACCCAAAGTTACTTAAATATGCTAATTAAAAAGGGGAGTCCTGGGAGTCACTCTGCCAGACAATAGTCCTGGTTACAAGAGACTTACCCAGAGTCTTTAGCTCTCTATCTTTCACATAGAAGACATATCCCAAACATATCAGGCTTTGTCCTGCCCAGGGGCAGTCCAGCACCAAAATGCTAGGCAATTCTCCTCTGAACAAGAGTACCAAAAGAAACCCCAGACACGTGTTTCGGTCTGGTTGGACCTCATCAATAGGGTGGATCTGTGGCTCTCTAAGAATAGTGAGAAAGGGATCCCCGTCTGGATTCCCCTAGTAACTTACGGTGAGACCCAGAGTTACTTAAATATGGTAATTAAAAAGGGGTTCCTAGGAGTCCCTCTGCCAGATATTAGTCCTGGTTACAAGAGACTCACCCAGAGTCTTTAGCTCACTATCTTTCACAGAGAAGAAATATCCCAAACATATCAGTCTTTGTCCTGCCCAGGGGCAGTCCAGCACCAAAATGCTAGGCAATTCTCCTCTGAACAAGAGTACCAACAGAAACCCCAGACACGTGTTTCGGTCTGGTTGGACCTCATCAGTAGGGTGGATCTGTGCCTCTCTAAGAATAGTGAGCATGGGGTCCACGTCTGGATTCCCCTAGTAACTTAGGGTGAGACCCAAAGTTACTTAAATATGCTAATTAAAAAGGGGGGTCCTGTGAGTCCCTTTGCCAGACATTAGTCCTGGTTACAAGAGACTTACCCAGAATCTTTAGCTCACTATCTTTCACAGAGAAGAAATATCCCAAACATATCAGTCTTTCTCCTGCCCAGGGGCAGTCCAGCACCGAAATGCTAGGCAATTCTCCTCTGAACAAGAGTACCAACAGAAACCCCAGACACGTGTTTCGGTCTGGTTGGACCTCATCAGTAGGGTGGATCTGTGCCTCTCTAAGAATAGTGAGCAAGGGGTCCACTTCTGGATTCCCCTAGTAACTTAGGGTGAGACCCAAAGTTACTTAAATATGCTAATTAAAAAGGGGGGTTGTTGGAGTCCCTCTGCCAGACATTAGTCCTGGTTACAAGTGACTTACCCAGAGTCTTTAGCTCACTATCTTTCACAGAGAAGAAATATCCCAAACATATCAGTCTTTGTCCTGCCCAGGGGCAGTCCAGCACCGAAATGCTAGGCAATTCTCCTCTGAACAAGAGAACCAACAGAAACCCAAGACACGTGTTTCGGTCTGGTTGGACCTCATCAGTAGGGTGGATCTGTGCCTCTCTAAGAATAGTGAGCAAGGGGTCCACGTCTGGATTCCCCTAGTAACTTAGGGTGAGACCCAAAGTTACTTAAATATGCTAATTAAAAAGGGGGGTCCTGGGAGTCCCTCTGCCAGACAATAGTCCTGGTTACAAGAGACTTACCCAGAGTCTTTAGCTCTCTATCTTTCACAGAGAAGACATATCCCAAACATATCAGGCTTTGTCCTGCCCAGGGGCAGTCCAGCACCGAAATGCTAGGCAATTCTCCTCTGAACAAGAGTACCAACAGAAACCCCAGACACGTGTTTCGGTCTGGTTGGACCTCATCAGTAGGGTGGATCTGTGGCTCTCTAAGAATAGTGAGCAAGGGATCCCCGTCTGGATTCCCCTAGTAACTTAGGGTGAGACCCAAAGTTACTTAAATATGGTAATTAAAAAGGGATTCCTAGGAGTCCCTCTGCCAGACATTAGTCCTGGTTACAAGAGACTCACCCAGAGTCTTTAGCTCACTATCTTTCACAGAGAAGAAATATCCCAAACATATCAGTCTTTGTCCTGCCCAGGGGCAGTCCAGCACCGAAATGCTAGGCAATTCTCCTCTGAACAAGAGTACCAACAGAAACCCCAGACACGTGTTTCGGTCTGGTTGGACCTCATCAGTAGAGTGGATCTGTGCCTCTCTAAGAATAGTGAGCAAGGGGTCCACGTCTGGATTCCCCTAGTAACTTAGGGTGAGACCCAAAGTTACTTAAATATGCTAATTAAAACGGGGGGTCCTGGGAGTCCCTCTGCCAGACATTAGTCCTGGTTACAAGAGACTTACCCAGAGTCTTTAGCTCACTATCTTTCACAGAGAAGAAATATCCCAAACATAACAGTCTTTGTCCTGCCCAGGGGCAGTCCAGCACCGACATGCTAGGCAATTCTCCTCTGAACAAGAGTACCAACAGAAACCCCAGACACGTGTTTCGGTCTGGTTGGACCTCATCAGTAGAGTGGATCTGTGCCTCTCTAAGAATAGTGAGCAAGGGGTCCACGTCTGGATTCCCCTAGTAACTTAGGGTGAGACCCAAAGTTACTTAAATATGCTAATTAAAACGGGGGGTCCTGGGAGTCCCTCTGCCAGACATTAGTCCTGGTTACAAGAGACTTACCCAGAGACTTTAGCTCACTAGCTTTCACAGAGAAGAAATATCCCAAACATATCAGTCTTTGTCCTGCCCAGGGGCAGTCCAGCACCAAAATGCTAGGCAATTCTCCTCTGAACAAGAGTACCAACAGAAACCCCAGACACGTGTTTCGGTCTGGTTGGACCTCATCAGTAGGGTGGATCTGTGCCTCTCTAAGAATAGTGAGCATGGGGTCCACGTCTGGATTCCCCTAGTAACTTAGGGTGAGACCCAAAGTTACTTAAATATGCTAATTAAAAAGGGGGCTCCTTGGAGTCCTTCTGCCAGACATTAGTTCTGGTTACAAGAGACTTACCCAGAGTCTTTAGCTCACTATCTTTCACAAAGAAGAAATATCCCAAACATATCAGTCTTTGTCCTGCCCAGGGGCAGTCCAGCACCGAAATGCTAGGCAATTCTCCTCTGAACAAGAGTACCAACAGAAACCCCAGACACGTGTTTCGGTCTGGTTGGACCTCATCAGTAGTTTGGATCTGTGCCTCTCTAAGAATAGTGAGCAAGGGGTCCATGTCTGGATTCCCCTAGTAACTTAGGGTGAGACCGAAAGTAACTTAAATATGCTAATTAAAAAGGGGGGTCCTTGGAGTCATTCTGCCAGACATTAGTCCTGGTTACAAGAGACTTATCCAGAGTCTTTAGCTCACTATCTTTCACAGAGAAGAAATATCCCAAACATATCAGTCTTTGTCCTGCCCAGGGGCAGTCCAGCACCGAAATGCTAGGCAATTCTCCTCTGAACAAGAGTACCAACAGAAACCCCAGACACGTGTTTCGGTCCGGTTGGACCTCATCAGTAGGGTGGATCTGTGCCTCTCTAAGAATAGTGAGCAAGGGGTCCACGTCTGGATTCCCCTAGTAACTTAGAGTGAGACCCAAAGTTACTTAAATATGCTAATTAAAAAGGGGGGTCCTTGGAGTCCCTCTGCCAGACATTAGTTCTGGTTACTAGAGACTTACCCAGAGTCTTTAGCTCACTATCTTTCACAGAGAAGAAATATCCCAAACATATCAGTCTTTTTCCTGCCCAGGGGCAGTCCAGCACCGAAATGCTACGCAATTCTCCTCTGAACAAGAGTACCAACAGAAACCCCAGACACATGATTCAGTCTGGTTGGACCTCATCAGTAGGATGGATTTGTGCCTCTCTAAGAATAGTGAGCAAGGGGTCCACATCTGGATTCCCCTAGTAACTTAGGGTGAGACCCAAAGTTACTTAAATATGCTAATTAAAAAGGGGGGTCCTGGGAGTCCCTTTGCCAGACATTAGTCCTGGTTATAAGAGACTTACCCAGAGTATTTAGCTCACCATCTTTCACAGAGAAGAAATATCCCAAACATATCAGTCTTTGTCCTGCCCAGGGGCAGTCCAGCACCGAAATGCTAGGCAATTCTCCTCTGAACAAGAGTACCAACAGAAACCCCAGACACGTGTTTCGGTCTGGTTGGACCTCATCAGTAGGGTGGATCTGTGCCTCTCTAAGAATAGTGAGCAAGGGGTCCACTTCTGGACTCCCCGAGTAACTTAGGGTGAGACCCAAAGTTACTTAAATATGCTAATTAAAAAGGGGGGTCCTGGGAGTCCCTCTGCCAGACATTAGTCCTGGTTACAAGAGACTTACCCAGAGTCTTTAGCTCACTATCTTTCACAGAGAAGAAATATCCCAAACATATCAGTCTTTGTGCTGCCCAGGGGCAGTCCAACACTGAAATGCTAGGCAATTCTCCTCTGAACAAGAGTACCAACATAAACCCCAGACACGTGTTTCAGTCTGGTTGGACCTCATCAGTAGGGTGGATCTGTGCCTCTCTAAGAATAGTGAGCAAGGGGTCCACGTCTGGATTCCCCTAGTAACTTAGGGTGAGACCCAAAGTTACTTAAATATGCTAATTAAAAAGGGGGGTCCTGGGAGTCCCTCTGCCAGACAATAGTCCTGGTTACAAGAGACTTACCCAGAGTCTTTAGCTCTCTATCTTTCACAGAGAAGACATATCCCAAACATATCAGGCTTTGTCCTTCCCAGGGGCAGTCCAGCACCGAAATGCTAGGCAATTCTCCTCTGAACAAGAGTACCAACAGAAACCCCAGACACGTGTTTCGGTCTGGTTGGACCTCATCAATAGGGTGGATCTGTGGCTCTCTAAGAATAGTTAGCAAGGGATCCCCGTCTGGATTCCCCTAGTAATTTAGGGTGAGACCCAAAGTTACTTAAATATGCTAATTAAAACGGGGGGTCCTGGGAGTCCCTCTGCCAGACATTAGTCCTGGTTACAAGAGACTTACCCAGAGACTTTAGCTCACTAGCTTTCACAGAGAAGAAATATCCCAAACATATCAGTCTTTGTCCTGCCCAGGGGCAGTCCAACACCGAAATGCTAGGCAATTCTCCTCTGAACAAGAGTACCAACAGAAACCCCAGACACGTGTTTCGGTCTGGTTGGACCTCATCAGTAGGGTGGATCTGTGCCTCTCTAAGAATACTGAGCAAGTGGGCCACGTCTGGATTCCCCTAGTAACTTAGGGTGAGACCCAAAGTTACTTAAATATGCTAATTGAAAAGGGGGCTCCTTGGAGTCCTTCTGCCAGACATTAGTTCTGGTTACAAGAGACTTACCCAGAGTCTTTAGCTCACTATCTTTCACAAAGAAGAAATATCCCAAACATATCAGTCTTTGTCCTGCCCAGGGGCAGTCCAGCACCGAAATGCTAGGCAATTCTCCTCTGAACAAGAGTACCAACAGAAACCCCAGACACGTGTTTCGGTCTGGTTGGACCTCATCAGTAGGGTGGATCTGTGCCTCTCTAAGAATAGTGAGCAAGGGGTCCATGTCTGGATTCCCCTAGTAACTTAGGGTGAGACCCAAAGTAACTTAAATATGCTAATTAAAAAGGGGGGTCCTTGGAGTCATTCTGCCAGACATTAGTCCTGGTTACAAGAGACTTATCCAGAGTCTTTAGCTCTCTATCTTTCACAGAGAAGACATATCCCAAACATATCAGGCTTTGTCCTGCCCAGGGGCAGTCCAGCACCGAAATGCTAGGCAATTCTCCTCTGAACAAGAGTACCAACAGAAACCCCAGACACGTGTTTCGGTCTGGTTGGACCTCATCAGTAGGGTGGATCTGTGGCTCTCTAAGAATAGTGAGCAAGGGATCCCCGTCTGGATTCCCCTAGTAACTTAGGGTGAGACCCAAAGTTACTTAAATATGGTAATTAAAAAGGGATTCCTAGGAGTCCCTCTGCCAGACATTAGTCCTGGTTACAAGAGACTCACCCAGAGTCTTTAGCTCACTATCTTTCACAGAGAAGAAATATCCCAAACATATCAGTCTTTGTCCTGCCCAGGGGCAGTCCAGCACCGAAATGCTAGGCAATTCTCCTCTGAACAAGAGTACCAACAGAAACCCCAGACACGTGTTTCGGTCTGGTTGGACCTCATCAGTAGAGTGGATCTGTGCCTCTCTAAGAATAGTGAGCAAGGGGTCCACGTCTGGATTCCCCTAGTAACTTAGGGTGAGACCCAAAGTTACTTAAATATGCTAATTAAAACGGGGGGTCCTGGGAGTCCCTCTGCCAGACATTAGTCCTGGTTACAAGAGACTTACCCAGAGTCTTTAGCTCACTATCTTTCACAGAGAAGAAATATCCCAAACATAACAGTCTTTGTCCTGCCCAGGGGCAGTCCAGCACCGACATGCTAGGCAATTCTCCTCTGAACAAGAGTACCAACAGAAACCCCAGACACGTGTTTCGGTCTGGTTGGACCTCATCAGTAGAGTGGATCTGTGCCTCTCTAAGAATAGTGAGCAAGGGGTCCACGTCTGGATTCCCCTAGTAACTTAGGGTGAGACCCAAAGTTACTTAAATATGCTAATTAAAACGGGGGGTCCTGGGAGTCCCTCTGCCAGACATTAGTCCTGGTTACAAGAGACTTACCCAGAGACTTTAGCTCACTAGCTTTCACAGAGAAGAAATATCCCAAACATATCAGTCTTTGTCCTGCCCAGGGGCAGTCCAGCACCAAAATGCTAGGCAATTCTCCTCTGAACAAGAGTACCAACAGAAACCCCAGACACGTGTTTCGGTCTGGTTGGACCTCATCAGTAGGGTGGATCTGTGCCTCTCTAAGAATAGTGAGCATGGGGTCCACGTCTGGATTCCCCTAGTAACTTAGGGTGAGACCCAAAGTTACTTAAATATGCTAATTAAAAAGGGGGCTCCTTGGAGTCCTTCTGCCAGACATTAGTTCTGGTTACAAGAGACTTACCCAGAGTCTTTAGCTCACTATCTTTCACAAAGAAGAAATATCCCAAACATATCAGTCTTTGTCCTGCCCAGGGGCAGTCCAGCACCGAAATGCTAGGCAATTCTCCTCTGAACAAGAGTACCAACAGAAACCCCAGACACGTGTTTCGGTCTGGTTGGACCTCATCAGTAGTTTGGATCTGTGCCTCTCTAAGAATAGTGAGCAAGGGGTCCATGTCTGGATTCCCCTAGTAACTTAGGGTGAGACCGAAAGTAACTTAAATATGCTAATTAAAAAGGGGGGTCCTTGGAGTCATTCTGCCAGACATTAGTCCTGGTTACAAGAGACTTATCCAGAGTCTTTAGCTCACTATCTTTCACAGAGAAGAAATATCCCAAACATATCAGTCTTTGTCCTGCCCAGGGGCAGTCCAGCACCGAAATGCTAGGCAATTCTCCTCTGAACAAGAGTACCAACAGAAACCCCAGACACGTGTTTCGGTCCGGTTGGACCTCATCAGTAGGGTGGATCTGTGCCTCTCTAAGAATAGTGAGCAAGGGGTCCACGTCTGGATTCCCCTAGTAACTTAGAGTGAGACCCAAAGTTACTTAAATATGCTAATTAAAAAGGGGGGTCCTTGGAGTCCCTCTGCCAGACATTAGTTCTGGTTACTAGAGACTTACCCAGAGTCTTTAGCTCACTATCTTTCACAGAGAAGAAATATCCCAAACATATCAGTCTTTTTCCTGCCCAGGGGCAGTCCAGCACCGAAATGCTACGCAATTCTCCTCTGAACAAGAG
Organism: Ambystoma mexicanum; assembly: GCF_040938575.1. NCBI lineage: Eukaryota > Metazoa > Chordata > Amphibia > Caudata > Ambystomatidae > Ambystoma > Ambystoma mexicanum. The sequence continues at coordinate 461,875,744 of NC_090923.1, read as the reverse complement.
TACCAACAGAAACCCCAGACACATGATTCAGTCTGGTTGGACCTCATCAGTAGGATGGATTTGTGCCTCTCTAAGAATAGTGAGCAAGGGGTCCACATCTGGATTCCCCTAGTAACTTAGGGTGAGACCCAAAGTTACTTAAATATGCTAATTAAAAAGGGGGGTCCTGGGAGTCCCTTTGCCAGACATTAGTCCTGGTTATAAGAGACTTACCCAGAGTATTTAGCTCACCATCTTTCACAGAGAAGAAATATCCCAAACATATCAGTCTTTGTCCTGCCCAGGGGCAGTCCAGCACCGAAATGCTAGGCAATTCTCCTCTGAACAAGAGTACCAACAGAAACCCCAGACACGTGTTTCGGTCTGGTTGGACCTCATCAGTAGGGTGGATCTGTGCCTCTCTAAGAATAGTGAGCAAGGGGTCCACTTCTGGACTCCCCGAGTAACTTAGGGTGAGACCCAAAGTTACTTAAATATGCTAATTAAAAAGGGGGGTCCTGGGAGTCCCTCTGCCAGACATTAGTCCTGGTTACAAGAGACTTACCCAGAGTCTTTAGCTCACTATCTTTCACAGAGAAGAAATATCCCAAACATATCAGTCTTTGTGCTGCCCAGGGGCAGTCCAACACTGAAATGCTAGGCAATTCTCCTCTGAACAAGAGTACCAACATAAACCCCAGACACGTGTTTCAGTCTGGTTGGACCTCATCAGTAGGGTGGATCTGTGCCTCTCTAAGAATAGTGAGCAAGGGGTCCACGTCTGGATTCCCCTAGTAACTTAGGGTGAGACCCAAAGTTACTTAAATATGCTAATTAAAAAGGGGGGTCCTGGGAGTCCCTCTGCCAGACAATAGTCCTGGTTACAAGAGACTTACCCAGAGTCTTTAGCTCTCTATCTTTCACAGAGAAGACATATCCCAAACATATCAGGCTTTGTCCTTCCCAGGGGCAGTCCAGCACCGAAATGCTAGGCAATTCTCCTCTGAACAAGAGTACCAACAGAAACCCCAGACACGTGTTTCGGTCTGGTTGGACCTCATCAATAGGGTGGATCTGTGGCTCTCTAAGAATAGTTAGCAAGGGATCCCCGTCTGGATTCCCCTAGTAATTTAGGGTGAGACCCAAAGTTACTTAAATATGCTAATTAAAACGGGGGGTCCTGGGAGTCCCTCTGCCAGACATTAGTCCTGGTTACAAGAGACTTACCCAGAGACTTTAGCTCACTAGCTTTCACAGAGAAGAAATATCCCAAACATATCAGTCTTTGTCCTGCCCAGGGGCAGTCCAACACCGAAATGCTAGGCAATTCTCCTCTGAACAAGAGTACCAACAGAAACCCCAGACACGTGTTTCGGTCTGGTTGGACCTCATCAGTAGGGTGGATCTGTGCCTCTCTAAGAATACTGAGCAAGTGGGCCACGTCTGGATTCCCCTAGTAACTTAGGGTGAGACCCAAAGTTACTTAAATATGCTAATTGAAAAGGGGGCTCCTTGGAGTCCTTCTGCCAGACATTAGTTCTGGTTACAAGAGACTTACCCAGAGTCTTTAGCTCACTATCTTTCACAAAGAAGAAATATCCCAAACATATCAGTCTTTGTCCTGCCCAGGGGCAGTCCAGCACCGAAATGCTAGGCAATTCTCCTCTGAACAAGAGTACCAACAGAAACCCCAGACACGTGTTTCGGTCTGGTTGGACCTCATCAGTAGGGTGGATCTGTGCCTCTCTAAGAATAGTGAGCAAGGGGTCCATGTCTGGATTCCCCTAGTAACTTAGGGTGAGACCCAAAGTAACTTAAATATGCTAATTAAAAAGGGGGGTCCTTGGAGTCATTCTGCCAGACATTAGTCCTGGTTACAAGAGACTTATCCAGAGTCTTTAGCTCACTATCTTTCACAGAGAAGAAATATCCCAAACATATCAGTCTTTGTCCTGCCCAGGGGCAGTCCAGCACTGAAATGCTAGGCAATTCTCCTCTGAACAAGAGTACCAACAGAAACCCCAGACACGTGTTTCGGTCCGGTTGGACCTCATCAGTAGGGTGGATCTGTGCCTCTCTAAGAATAGTGAGCAAGGGGTCCACGTCTGGATTCCCCTAGTAACTTAGAGTGAGACCCAAAGTTACTTAAATATGCTAATTAAAAAGGGGGGTCCTTGGAGTCCCTCTGCCAGACATTAGTTCTGGTTACTAGAGACTTACCCAGAGTCTTTAGCTCACTATCTTTCACAGAGAAGAAATATCCCAAACATATCAGTCTTTGTCCTGCCCAGGGGCAGTCCAGCACCGAAATGCTAGGCAATTCTCCTCTGAGCAAGAGTACCAACAGAAACCCCAGACACGTGTTTCGGTCTGGTTGGACCTCATCAGTAGGGTGGATCTGTGCCTCTCTAAGAATAGTGAGAAAGGGGTCCACGTCTGGATTCCCCTAGTAACTTAGGGTGAGACCCAAAGTTACTTAAATATGCTAATTAAAAAGGGGGGTCCGGGGAGTCCCTCTGCCAGACATTAGTCCTGGTTACAAGAGACTTACCCAGAGTCTTTAGCTCACTATCTTTCACAGAGAAGAAATATCCCAAACATATCAGTCTTTGTGCTGCCCAGGGGCAGTCCAACACTGAAATGCTAGGCAATTCTCCTCTGAACAAGAGTACCAACATAAACCCCAGACACGTGTTTCGGTCTGGTTGGACCTCATCAGTAGGGTGGATCTGTGCCTCTCTAAGAATAGTGAGCAAGGGGTCCACGTCTGGATTCCCCTAGTAACTTAGGGTGAGACCCAAAGTTACTTAAATATGCTAATTAAAAAGGGGGGTCCTGAGAGTCCCTTTGCCAGAGATTAGTCCTGGTTACAAGAGACTTACCCAGAGTCTTTAGCTCACTATCTTTCACAGAGAAGAAATATCCCAAACATATCAGTCTTTGTCCTGCCCAGGGGCAGTCCAGCACCGAAATGCTAGGCAATTCTCCTCTGAACAAGAGTACCAACAGAAACCCCAGACACGTGTTTCGGTCTGGTTGGACCTCATCAGTAGGGTGGATCTGTGCCTCTCTAAGAATAGTGAGCAAGGGGTCCATGTCTGGATTCCCCTAGTAACTTAGGGTGAGACCCAAAGTAACTTAAATATGCTAATTAAAAAGGGGGGTCCTTGGAGTCATTCTGCCAGACATTAGTCCTGGTTACAAGAGACTTATCCAGAGTCTTTAGCTCACTATCTTTCACAGAGAAGAAATATCCCAAACATATCAGTCTTTGTCCTGCCCAGGGGCAGTCCAGCACTGAAATGCTAGGCAATTCTCCTCTGAACAAGAGTACCAACAGAAACCCCAGACACGTGTTTCGGTCCGGTTGGACCTCATCAGTAGGGTGGATCTGTGCCTCTCTAAGAATAGTGAGCAAGGGGTCCACGTCTGGATTCCCCTAGTAACTTAGAGTGAGACCCAAAGTTACTTAAATATGCTAATTAAAAAGGGGGCTCCTTGGAGTCCTTCTGCCAGACATTAGTTCTGGTTACAAGAGACTTACCCAGAGTCTTTAGCTCACTATCTTTCTCAGAGAAGAAATATCCCAAACATATCATCTTTGTCCTGCCCAGGGGCAGTCCAGCACCGAAATGCTAGGCAATTCTCCTCTGAACAAGAGTACCAACAGAAACCCCAGACACGTGTTTCGGTCTGGTTGGACCTCATCAGTAGGGTGGATCTGTGCCTCTCTAAGAATAGTGAGCAAGGGGTCTATGTCTGGATTCCCCTAGTAACTTAGGGTGAGACCCAAAGTAACTTAAATATGCTAATTAAAAAGGGGGGTCCTGGGAGTCCCTTTGCCAGACATTAGTCCTGGTTATAAGAGACTTACCCAGAGTATTTAGCTCACCATCTTTCACAGAGAAGAAATATCCCAAACATATCAGTCTTTGTCCTGCCCAGGGGCAGTCCAGCACCGAAATGCTAGGCAATTCTCCTCTGAACAAGAGTACCAACAGAAACCCCAGACACGTGTTTCGGTCCGGTTGGACCTCATCAGTAGGGTGGATCTGTGCCTCTCTAAGAATAGTGAGCAAGGGGTCCACGTCTGGATTCCCCTAGTAACTTAGAGTGAGACCCAAAGTTACTTAAATATGCTAATTAAAAAGGGGGGTCCTTGGAGTCCCTCTGCCAGACATTGGTTCTGGTTACTAGAGATTTACCCAGAGTCTTTAGCTCACTATCTTTCTCAGAGAAGAAATATCCCAAACATATCAGTCTTTGTCCTGCCCAGGGGCAGTCCAGCACCGAAATGCTAGGCAATTCTCCTCTGAACAAGAGTACCAACAGAAACCCCAGACACATGATTCAGTCTGGTTGGACCTCATCAGTAGGATGGATTTGTGCCTCTCTAAGAATAGTGAGCAAGGGGTCCACGTCTGGATTCCCCTAGTAACTTAGGGTGAGACCCAACGTTACTTAAATATGCAAATTAAAAAGGGGGGTCCTGGGAGTCCCTCTGCCAGACATTAGTCCTGGTTACAAGAGACTTACCCAGAGTCTTTAGCTCACTATCTTTCACAGAGAAGAAATATCCCAAACATATCAGTCTTTGTCCTGCCAAGGGCAGTCCAGCACCGAAATGCTAGGTAATTCTCCTCTGCACAAGAGTACCAACAGAAACCCCAGACATGTGTTTCGGTCTGGTTGGACCTCATCAGTAGGGTGGATCTGTACCTCTCTAAGAATAGTGAGAAAGGGGTCCACGTCTGGATTCCCCTAGTAACCTAGGGTGAGACCCAAAGTTACTTAAATATGCTAATTAAAAAGGGGGGTCCTGGGAGTCCCTTTGCCAGACATTAGTCCTGGTTATAAGAGACTTACCCAGAGTATTTAGCTCACCATCTTTCACAGAGAAGAAATATCCCAAACATATCAGTCTTTGTCCTGCCCAGGGGCAGTCCAGCACCGAAATGCTAGGCAATTCTCCTCTGAACAAGAGTACCAACAGAAACCCCAGACACGTGTTTCGGTCTGGTTGGACCTCATCAGTAGGGTGGATCTGTGCCTCTCTAAGAATAGTGAGCAAGGGGTCCACTTCTGGACTCCCCGAGTAACTTAGGGTGAGACCCAAAGTTACTTAAATATGCTAATTAAAAAGGGGGGTCCTGGGAGTCCCTCTGCCAGACATTAGTCCTGGTTACAAGAGACTTACCCAGAGTCTTTAGCTCACTATCTTTCACAGAGAAGAAATATCCCAAACATATCAGTCTTTGTCCTGCCCAGGGGCAGTCCAGCACCGAAATGCTAGGCAATTCTCCTCTGAACAAGAGTACAACAGAAACCCCAGACACGTGTTTCGGTCTGGTTGGACCTCATCAGTAGGGTGGATCTGTGCCTCTCTAAGAATAGTGAGCAAGGGGTCCACGTCTGGATTCCCCTAGTAACTTAGGGTGAGACCCAAAGTTACTTAAATATGCTAATTAAAAAGGGGAGTCCTGGGAGTCACTCTGCCAGACAATAGTCCTGGTTACAAGAGACTTACCCAGAGTCTTTAGCTCTCTATCTTTCACAGAGAAGACATATCCCAAACATATCAGGTTTTGTCCTGCCCAGGGGCAGTCCAGCACCAAAATGCTAGGCAATTCTCCTCTGAACAAGAGTACCAAAAGAAACCCCAGACACGTCTTTCGGTCTGGTTGGACCTCATCAATAGGGTGGATCTGTGGCTCTCTAAGAATAGTGAGCAAGGGATCCCCGTCTGGATTCCCCTAGTAACTTAGGGTGAGACCCAAAGTTACTTAAATATGCTAATTAAAAAGGGGGGTCCTGTGAGTCCCTTTGCCAGACATTAGTCCTGGTTACAAGAGACTTACCCAGAATCTTTAGCTCACTATCTTTCACAGAGAAGAAATATCCCAAACATATCAGTCTTTCTCCTGCCCAGGGGCAGTCCAGCACCGAAATGCTAGGCAATTCTCCTCTGAACAAGAGTACCAACAGAAACCCCAGACACGTGTTTTGGTCTGGTTGGACCTCATCAGTAGGGTGGATCTGTGCCTCTCTAAGAATAGTGAGCAAGGGGTCCACTTCTGGATTCCCCTAGTAACTTAGGGTGAGACCCAAAGTTACTTAAATATGCTAATTAAAAAGGGGGGTTGTTGGAGTCCCTCTGCCAGACATTAGTCCTGGTTACAAGAGACTTACCCAGAGTCTTTAGCTCACTATCTTTCACAGAGAAGACATATCCCAAACATATCAGGCTTTGTCCTGCCCAGGGGCAGTCCAGCACCGAAATGCTAGGCAATTCTCCTCTGAACAAGAGTACCAACAGAAACCCCAGACACGTGTTTCGGTCTGGTTGGACCTCATCAGTAGGGTGGATCTGTGGCTCTCTAAGAATAGTGAGCAAGGGATCCCCGTCTGGATTCCCCTAGTAACTTAGGGTGAGACCCAAAGTTACTTAAATATGGTAATTAAAAAGGGGTTCCTAGGAGTCCCTCTGCCAGACATTAGTCCTGGTTACAAGAGACTCACCCAGAGTCTTTAGCTCACTATCTTTCACAGAGAAGAAATATCCCAAACATATCAGTCTTTGTCCTGCCCAGGGGCAGTCCAGCACCGAAATGCTAGGCAATTCTCCTCTGAACAAGAGTACCAACAGAAACCCCAGACACGTGTTTCGGTCTGGTTGGACCTCATCAGTAGGGTGGATCTGTGCCTCTCTAAGAATAGTGAGCATGGGGTCCACGTCTGGATTCCCCTAGTAACTTAGGGTGAGACCCAAAGTTACTTAAATATGCTAATTAAAAAGGGGGGTCCTGTGAGTCCCTTTGCCAGACATTAGTCCTGGTTACAAGAGACTCACCCAGAGTCTTTAGCTCACTATCTTTCACAGAGAAGAAATATCCCAAACATATCAGTCTTTGTCCTGCCCAGGGGCAGTCCAGCACTGAAATGCTAGGCAATTCTCCTCTGAACAAGAGTACCAACAGAAACCCCAGACACGTGTTTCGGTCCGGTTGGACCTCATCAGTAGGGTGGATCTGTGCCTCTCTAAGAATAGTGAGCAAGGGGTCCACGTCTGGATTCCCCTAGTAACTTAGAGTGAGACCCAAAGTTACTTAAATATGCTAATTAAAAAGGGGGCTCCTTGGAGTCCTTCTGCCAGACATTAGTTCTGGTTACAAGAGACTTACCCAGAGTCTTTAGCTCACTATCTTTCTCAGAGAAGAAATATCCCAAACATATCATCTTTGTCCTGCCCAGGGGCAGTCCAGCACCGAAATGCTAGGCAATTCTCCTCTGAACAAGAGTACCAACAGAAACCCCAGACACGTGTTTCGGTCTGGTTGGACCTCATCAGTAGGGTGGATCTGTGCCTCTCTAAGAATAGTGAGCAAGGGGTCTATGTCTGGATTCCCCTAGTAACTTAGGGTGAGACCCAAAGTAACTTAAATATGCTAATTAAAAAGGGGGGTCCTTGGAGTCATTCTGCCAGACATTAGTCCTGGTTACAAGAGACTCACCCAGAGTCTTTAGCTCACTATCTTTCACAGATAAGAAATATCCCAAACATATCAGTCTTTGTCCTGCCCAGGGGTAGTCCAGCACCGAAATGCTAGGCAATTCTCCTCTGAACAAGAGTACCAACAGAAACCCCAGACACGTGTTTCGGTCCGGTTGGACCTCATCAGTAGGGTGGATCTGTGCCTCTCTAAGAATAGTGAGCAAGGGGTCCACGTCTAGATTCCCCTAGTAACTTAGAGTGAGACCCAAAGTTACTTAAATATGCTAATTAAAAAGGGGGGTCCTTGGAGTCCCTCTGCCAGACATTAGTTCTGGTTACTAGAGATTTACCCAGAGTCTTTAGCTCACTATCTTTCTCAGAGAAGAAATATCCCAAACATATCAGTCTTTGTCCTGCCCAGGGGCAGTCCAGCACCGAAATGCTAGGCAATTCTCCTCTGAACAAGATTACCAACAGAAACCCCAGACACATGATTCAGTCTGGTTGGACCTCATCAGTAGGATGGATTTGTGCCTCTCTAAGAATAGTGAGCAAGGGGTCCACGTCTGGATTCCCCTAGTAACTTAGGGTGAGACCCAACGTTACTTAAATATGCAAATTAAAAAGGGGGGTCCTGGGAGTCCCTCTGCCAGACATTAGTCCTGGTTACAAGAGACTTACCCAGAGTCTTTAGCTCACTATCTTTCACAGAGAAGAAATATCCCAAACATATCAGTCTTTGTCCTGCCAAGGGCAGTCCAGCACCGAAATGCTAGGTAATTCTCCTCTGCACAAGAGTACCAACAGAAACCCCAGACATGTGTTTCGGTCTGTTTGGACCTCATCAGTAGGGTGGATCTGTACCTCTCTAAGAATAGTGAGAAAGGGGTCCACGTCTGGATTCCCCTAGTAACCTAGGGTGAGACCCAAAGTTACTTAAATATGCTAATTAAAAAGGGGGGTCCTGGGAGTCCCTTTGCCAGACATTAGTCCTGGTTATAAGAGACTTACCCAGAGTATTTAGCTCACCATCTTTCACAGAGAAGAAATATCCCAAACATATCAGTCTTTGTCCTGCCCAGGGGCAGTCCAGCACCGAAATGCTAGGCAATTCTCCTCTGAACAAGAGTACCAACAGAAACCCCAGACACGTGTTTCGGTCTGGTTGGACCTCATCAGTAGGGTGGATCTGTGCCTCTCTAAGAATAGTGAGCAAGGGGTCCACTTCTGGACTCCCCGAGTAACTTAGGGTGAGACCCAAAGTTACTTAAATATGCTAATTAATAAGGGGGGTCCTGGGAGTCCCTCTGCCAGACATTAGTCCTGGCTACAAGAGACTTACCCAGAGTCTTTAGCTCACTATCTTTCACAGAGAAGAAATATCCCAAACATATCAGTCTTTGTCCTGCCCAGGGGCAGTCCAGCACCGAAATGCTAGGCAATTCTCCTCTGAACAAGAGTACAACAGAAACCCCAGACACGTGTTTCGGTCTGGTTGGACCTCATCAGTAGGGTGGATCTGTGCCTCTCTAAGAATAGTGAGCAAGGGGTCCACGTCTGGATTCCCCTAGTAACTTAGGGTGAGACCCAAAGTTACTTAAATATGCTAATTAAAAAGGGGAGTCCTGGGAGTCACTCTGCCAGACAATAGTCCTGGTTACAAGAGACTTACCCAGAGTCTTTAGCTCTCTATCTTTCACATAGAAGACATATCCCAAACATATCAGGCTTTGTCCTGCCCAGAGGCAGTCCAGCACCAAAATGCTAGGCAATTCTCCTCTGAACAAGAGTACCAAAAGAAACCCCAGACACGTGTTTCGGTCTGGTTGGACCTCATCAATAGGGTGGATCTGTGGCTCTCTAAGAATAGTGAGAAAGGGATCCCCGTCTGGATTCCCCTAGTAACTTAGGGTGAGACCCAGAGTTACTTAAATATGGTAATTAAAAAGGGGTTCCTAGGAGTCCCTCTGCCAGATATTAGTCCTGGTTACAAGAGACTCACCCAGAGTCTTTAGCTCACTATCTTTCACAGAGAAGAAATATCCCAAACATATCAGTCTTTGTCCTGCCCAGGGGCAGTCCAGCACCAAAATGCTAGGCAATTCTCCTCTGAACAAGAGTACCAACAGAAACCCCAGACACGTGTTTCGGTCTGGTTGGACCTCATCAGTAGGGTGGATCTGTGCCTCTCTAAGAATAGTGAGCATGGGGTCCACGTCTGGATTCCCCTAGTAACTTAGGGTGAGACCCAAAGTTACTTAAATATGCTAATTAAAAAGGGGGGTCCTGTGAGTCCCTTTGCCAGACATTAGTCCTGGTTACAAGAGACTTACCCAGAATCTTTAGCTCACTATCTTTCACAGAGAAGAAATATCCCAACCATATCAGTCTTTCTCCTGCCCAGGGGCAGTCCAGCACCGAAATGCTAGGCAATTCTCCTCTGAACAAGAGTACCAACAGAAACCCCAGACACGTGTTTCGGTCTGGTTGGACCTCATCAGTAGGGTGGATCTGTGCCTCTCTAAGAATAGTGAGCAAGGGGTCCACTTCTGGATTCCCCTAGTAACTTAGGGTGAGACCCAAAGTTACTTAAATATGCTAATTAAAAAGGGGGGTTGTTGGAGTCCCTCTGCCAGACATTAGTCCTGGTTACAAGTGACTTACCCAGAGTCTTTAGCTCACTATCTTTCACAGAGAAGAAATATCCCAAACATATCAGTCTTTGTCCTGCCCAGGGGCAGTCCAGCACCGAAATGCTAGGCAATTCTCCTCTGAACAAGAGAACCAACAGAAACCCAAGACACGTGTTTCGGTCTGGTTGGACCTCATCAGTAGGGTGGATCTGTGCCTCTCTAAGAATAGTGAGCAAGGGGTCCACGTCTGGATTCCCCTAGTAACTTAGGGTGAGACCCAAAGTTACTTAAATATGCTAATTAAAAAGGGGGGTCCTGGGAGTCCCTCTGCCAGACAATAGTCCTGGTTACAAGAGACTTACCCAGAGTCTTTAGCTCTCTATCTTTCACAGAGAAGACATATCCCAAACATATCAGGCTTTGTCCTGCCCAGGGGCAGTCCAGCACCGAAATGCTAGGCAATTCTCCTCTGAACAAGAGTACCAACAGAAACCCCAGACACGTGTTTCGGTCTGGTTGGACCTCATCAGTAGGGTGGATCTGTGGCTCTCTAAGAATAGTGAGCAAGGGATCCCCGTCTGGATTCCCCTAGTAACTTAGGGTGAGACCCAAAGTTACTTAAATATGGTAATTAAAAAGGGGTTCCTAGGAGTCCCTCTGCCAGACATTAGTCCTGGTTACAAGAGACTCACCCAGAGTCTTTAGCTCACTATCTTTCACAGAGAAGAAATATCCCAAACATATCAGTCTTTGTCCTGCCCAGGGGCAGTCCAGCACCGAAATGCTAGGCAATTCTCCTCTGAACAAGAGTACCAACAGAAACCCCAGACACGTGTTTCGGTCTGGTTGGACCTCATCAGTAGGGTGGATCTGTGCCTCTCTAAGAATAGTGAGCATGGGGTCCACGTCTGGATTCCCCTAGTAACTTAGGGTGAGACCCAAAGTTACTTAAATATGCTAATTAAAAAGGGGGGTCCTGTGAGTCCCTTTGCCAGACATTAGTCCTGGTTACAAGAGACTTACCCAGAGTCTTTAGCTCACTATCTTTCACAGAGAAGAAATATCCCAAACATAACAGTCTTTGTCCTGCCCAGGGGCAGTCCAGCACCGACATGCTAGGCAATTCTCCTCTGAACAAGAGTACCAACAGAAACCCCAGACACGTGTTTCGGTCTGGTTGGACCTCATCAGTAGAGTGGATCTGTGCCTCTCTAAGAATAGTGAGCAAGGGGTCCACGTCTGGATTCCCCTAGTAACTTAGGGTGAGACCCAAAGTTACTTAAATATGCTAATTAAAACGGGGGGTCCTGGGAGTCCCTCTGCCAGACATTAGTCCTGGTTACAAGAGACTTACCCAGAGACTTTAGCTCACTAGCTTTCACAGAGAAGAAATATCCCAAACATATCAGTCTTTGTCCTGCCCAGGGGCAGTCCAGCACCAAAATGCTAGGCAATTCTCCTCTGAACAAGAGTACCAACAGAAACCCCAGACACGTGTTTCGGTCTGGTTGGACCTCATCAGTAGGATGGATTTGTGCCTCTCTAAGAATAGTGAGCAAGGGGTCCACATCTGGATTCCCCTAGTAACTTAGGGTGAGACCCAAAGTTACTTAAATATGCTAATTAAAAAGGGGGGTCCTGGGAGTCCCTTTGCCAGACATTAGTCCTGGTTATAAGAGACTTACCCAGAGTATTTAGCTCACCATCTTTCACAGAGAAGAAATATCCCAAACATATCAGTCTTTGTCCTGCCCAGGGGCAGTCCAGCACCGAAATGCTAGGCAATTCTCCTCTGAACAAGAGTACCAACAGAAACCCCAGACACGTGTTTCGGTCTGGTTGGACCTCATCAGTAGGGTGGATCTGTGCCTCTCTAAGAATAGTGAGCAAGGGGTCCACTTCTGGACTCCCCGAGTAACTTATGGTGAGACCCAAAGTTACTTAAATATGCTAATTAAAAAGGGGGGTCCTGGGAGTCCCTCTGCCAGACATTAGTCCTGGTTACAAGAGACTTACCCAGAGTCTTTAGCTCACTATCTTTCACAGAGAAGAAATATCCCAAACATATCAGTCTTTGTGCTGCCCAGGGGCAGTCCAACACTGAAATGCTAGGCAATTCTCCTCTGAACAAGAGTACCAACATAAACCCCAGACACGTGTTTCAGTCTGGTTGGACCTCATCAGTAGGGTGGATCTGTGCCTCTCTAAGAATAGTGAGCAAGGGGTCCACGTCTGGATTCCCCTAGTAACTTAGGGTGAGACCCAAAGTTACTTAAATATGCTAATTAAAAAGGGGGGTCCTGGGAGTCCCTCTGCCAGACAATAGTCCTGGTTACAAGAGACTTACCCAGAGTCTTTAGCTCTCTATCTTTCACAGAGAAGACATATCCCAAACATATCAGGCTTTGTCCTTCCCAGGGGCAGTCCAGCACCGAAATGCTAGGCAATTCTCCTCTGAACAAGAGTACCAACAGAAACCCCAGACACGTGTTTCGGTCTGGTTGGACCTCATCAATAGGGTGGATCTGTAGCTCTCTAAGAATAGTTAGCAAGGGATCCCCGTCTGGATTCCCCTAGTAATTTAGGGTGAGACCCAAAGTTACTTAAATATGCTAATTAAAACGGGGGGTCCTGGGAGTCCCTCTGCCAGACATTAGTCCTGGTTACAAGAGACTTACCCAGAGACTTTAGCTCACTAGCTTTCACAGAGAAGAAATATCCCAAACATATCAGTCTTTGTCCTGCCCAGGGGCAGTCCAACACCGAAATGCTAGGCAATTCTCCTCTGAACAAGAGTACCAACAGAAACCCCAGACACGTGTTTCGGTCTGGTTGGACCTCATCAGTAGGGTGGATCTGTGCCTCTCTAAGAATACTGAGCAAGTGGGCCACGTCTGGATTCCCCTAGTAACTTAGGGTGAGACCCAAAGTTACTTAAATATGCTAATTGAAAAGGGGGCTCCTTGGAGTCCTTCTGCCAGACATTAGTTCTGGTTACAAGAGACTTACCCAGAGTCTTTAGCTCACTATCTTTCACAAAGAAGAAATATCCCAAACATATCAGTCTTTGTCCTGCCCAGGGGCAGTCCAGCACCGAAATGCTAGGCAATTCTCCTCTGAACAAGAGTACCAACAGAAACCCCAGACACGTGTTTCGGTCTGGTTGGACCTCATCAGTAGGGTGGATCTGTGCCTCTCTAAGAATAGTGAGCAAGGGGTCCATGTCTGGATTCCCCTAGTAACTTAGGGTGAGACCCAAAGTAACTTAAATATGCTAATTAAAAAGGGGGGTCCTTGGAGTCATTCTGCCAGACATTAGTCCTGGTTACAAGAGACTTATCCAGAGTCTTTAGCTCACTATCTTTCACAGAGAAGAAATATCCCAAACATATCAGTCTTTGTCCTGCCCAGGGGCAGTCCAGCACTGAAATGCTAGGCAATTCTCCTCTGAACAAGAGTACCAACAGAAACCCCAGACACGTGTTTCGGTCCGGTTGGACCTCATCAGTAGGGTGGATCTGTGCCTCTCTAAGAATAGTGAGCAAGGGGTCCACGTCTGGATTCCCCTAGTAACTTAGAGTGAGACCCAAAGTTACTTAAATATGCTAATTAAAAAGGGGGGTCCTTGGAGTCCCTCTGCCAGACATTAGTTCTGGTTACTAGAGACTTACCCAGAGTCTTTAGCTCACTATCTTTCACAGAGAAGAAATATCCCAAACATATCAGTCTTTGTCCTGCCCAGGGGCAGTCCAGCACCAAAATGCTAGGCAATTCTCCTCTGAGCAAGAGTACCAACAGAAACCCCAGACACGTGTTTCGGTCTGGTTGGACCTCATCAGTAGGGTGGATCTGTGCCTCTCTAAGAATAGTGAGAAAGGGGTCCACGTCTGGATTCCCCTAGTAACTTAGGGTGAGACCCAAAGTTACTTAAATATGCTAATTAAAAAGGGGGGTCCGGGGAGTCCCTCTGCCAGACATTAGTCCTGGTTACAAGAGACTTACCCAGAGTCTTTAGCTCACTATCTTTCACAGAGAAGAAATATCCCAAACATATCAGTCTTTGTGCTGCCCAGGGGCAGTCCAACACTGAAATGCTAGGCAATTCTCCTCTGAACAAGAGTACCAACATAAACCCCAGACACGTGTTTCGGTCTGGTTGGACCTCATCAGTAGGGTGGATCTGTGCCTCTCTAAGAATAGTGAGCAAGGGGTCCACGTCTGGATTCCCCTAGTAACTTAGGGTGAGACCCAAAGTTACTTAAATATGCTAATTAAAAAGGGGGGTCCTGAGAGTCCCTTTGCCAGAGATTAGTCCTGGTTACAAGAGACTTACCCAGAGTCTTTAGCTCACTATCTTTCACAGAGAAGAAATATCCCAAACATATCAGTCTTTGTCCTGCCCAGGGGCAGTCCAGCACCGAAATGCTAGGCAATTCTCCTCTGAACAAGAGTACCAACAGAAACCCCAGACACGTGTTTCGGTCTGGTTGGACCTCATCAGTAGGGTGGATCTGTGCCTCTCTAAGAATAGTGAGCAAGGGGTCCATGTCTGGATTCCCCTAGTAACTTAGGGTGAGACCCAAAGTAACTTAAATATGCTAATTAAAAAGGGGGGTCCTTGGAGTCATTCTGCCAGACATTAGTCCTGGTTACAAGAGACTTATCCAGAGTCTTTAGCTCACTATCTTTCACAGAGAAGAAATATCCCAAACATATCAGTCTTTGTCCTGCCCAGGGGCAGTCCAGCACTGAAATGCTAGGCAATTCTCCTCTGAACAAGAGTACCAACAGAAACCCCAGACACGTGTTTCGGTCCGGTTGGACCTCATCAGTAGGGTGGATCTGTGCCTCTCTAAGAATAGTGAGCAAGGGGTCCACGTCTGGATTCCCCTAGTAACTTAGAGTGAGACCCAAAGTTACTTAAATATGCTAATTAAAAAGGGGGCTCCTTGGAGTCCTTCTGCCAGACATTAGTTCTGGTTACAAGAGACTTACCCAGAGTCTTTAGCTCACTATCTTTCTCAGAGAAGAAATATCCCAAACATATCATCTTTGTCCTGCCCAGGGGCAGTCCAGCACCGAAATGCTAGGCAATTCTCCTCTGAACAAGAGTACCAACAGAAACCCCAGACACGTGTTTCGGTCTGGTTGGACCTCATCAGTAGGGTGGATCTGTGCCTCTCTAAGAATAGTGAGCAAGGGGTCTATGTCTGGATTCCCCTAGTAACTTAGGGTGAGACCCAAAGTAACTTAAATATGCTAATTAAAAAGGGGGGTCCTTGGAGTCATTCTGCCAGACATTAGTCCTGGTTACAAGAGACTTACCCAGAGTCTTTAGCTCACTATCTTTCTCAGAGAAGAAATATCCCAAACATATCAGTCTTTGTCCTGCCCAGGGGCAGTCCAGCACCGAAATGCTAGGCAATTCTCCTCTGAACAAGAGTACCAACAGAAACCCCAGACACGTGTTTCGGTCCGGTTGGACCTCATCAGTAGGGTGGATCTGTGCCTCTCTAAGAATAGTGAGCAAGGGGTCCACGTCTGGATTCCCCTAGTAACTTAGAGTGAGACCCAAAGTTACTTAAATATGCTAATTAAAAAGGGGGGTCCTTGGAGTCCCTCTGCCAGACATTGGTTCTGGTTACTAGAGATTTACCCAGAGTCTTTAGCTCACTATCTTTCTCAGAGAAGAAATATCCCAAACATATCAGTCTTTGTCCTGCCCAGGGGCAGTCCAGCACCGAAATGCTAGGCAATTCTCCTCTGAACAAGAGTACCAACAGAAACCCCAGACACATGATTCAGTCTGGTTGGACCTCATCAGTAGGATGGATTTGTGCCTCTCTAAGAATAGTGAGCAAGGGGTCCACGTCTGGATTCCCCTAGTAACTTAGGGTGAGACCCAACGTTACTTAAATATGCAAATTAAAAAGGGGGGTCCTGGGAGTCCCTCTGCCAGACATTAGTCCTGGTTACAAGAGACTTACCCAGAGTCTTTAGCTCACTATCTTTCACAGAGAAGAAATATCCCAAACATATCAGTCTTTGTCCTGCCAAGGGCAGTCCAGCACCGAAATGCTAGGTAATTCTCCTCTGCACAAGAGTACCAACAGAAACCCCAGACATGTGTTTCGGTCTGGTTGGACCTCATCAGTAGGGTGGATCTGTACCTCTCTAAGAATAGTGAGAAAGGGGTCCACGTCTGGATTCCCCTAGTAACCTAGGGTGAGACCCAAAGTTACTTAAATATGCTAATTAAAAAGGGGGGTCCTGGGAGTCCCTTTGCCAGACATTAGTCCTGGTTATAAGAGACTTACCCAGAGTATTTAGCTCACCATCTTTCACAGAGAAGAAATATCCCAAACATATCAGTCTTTGTCCTGCCCAGGGGCAGTCCAGCACCGAAATGCTAGGCAATTCTCCTCTGAACAAGAGTACCAACAGAAACCCCAGACACGTGTTTCGGTCTGGTTGGACCTCATCAGTAGGGTGGATCTGTGCCTCTCTAAGAATAGTGAGCAAGGGGTCCACTTCTGGACTCCCCGAGTAACTTAGGGTGAGACCCAAAGTTACTTAAATATGCTAATTAAAAAGGGGGGTCCTGGGAGTCCCTCTGCCAGACATTAGTCCTGGTTACAAGAGACTTACCCAGAGTCTTTAGCTCACTATCTTTCACAGAGAAGAAATATCCCAAACATATCAGTCTTTGTCCTGCCCAGGGGCAGTCCAGCACCGAAATGCTAGGCAATTCTCCTCTGAACAAGAGTACAACAGAAACCCCAGACACGTGTTTCGGTCTGGTTGGACCTCATCAGTAGGGTGGATCTGTGCCTCTCTAAGAATAGTGAGCAAGGGGTCCACGTCTGGATTCCCCTAGTAACTTAGGGTGAGACCCAAAGTTACTTAAATATGCTAATTAAAAAGGGGAGTCCTGGGAGTCACTCTGCCAGACAATAGTCCTGGTTACAAGAGACTTACCCAGAGTCTTTAGCTCTCTATCTTTCACAGAGAAGACATATCCCAAACATATCAGGTTTTGTCCTGCCCAGGGGCAGTCCAGCACCAAAATGCTAGGCAATTCTCCTCTGAACAAGAGTACCAAAAGAAACCCCAGACACGTCTTTCGGTCTGGTTGGACCTCATCAATAGGGTGGATCTGTGGCTCTCTAAGAATAGTGAGCAAGGGATCCCCGTCTGGATTCCCCTAGTAACTTAGGGTGAGACCCAAAGTTACTTAAATATGCTAATTAAAAAGGGGGGTCCTGTGAGTCCCTTTGCCAGACATTAGTCCTGGTTACAAGAGACTTACCCAGAATCTTTAGCTCACTATCTTTCACAGAGAAGAAATATCCCAAACATATCAGTCTTTCTCCTGCCCAGGGGCAGTCCAGCACCGAAATGCTAGGCAATTCTCCTCTGAACAAGAGTACCAACAGAAACCCCAGACACGTGTTTTGGTCTGGTTGGACCTCATCAGTAGGGTGGATCTGTGCCTCTCTAAGAATAGTGAGCAAGGGGTCCACTTCTGGATTCCCCTAGTAACTTAGGGTGAGACCCAAAGTTACTTAAATATGCTAATTAAAAAGGGGGGTTGTTGGAGTCCCTCTGCCAGACATTAGTCCTGGTTACAAGAGACTTACCCAGAGTCTTTAGCTCACTATCTTTCACAGAGAAGACATATCCCAAACATATCAGGCTTTGTCCTGCCCAGGGGCAGTCCAGCACCGAAATGCTAGGCAATTCTCCTCTGAACAAGAGTACCAACAGAAACCCCAGACACGTGTTTCGGTCTGGTTGGACCTCATCAGTAGGGCGGATCTGTGGCTCTCTAAGAATAGTGAGCAAGGGATCCCCGTCTGGATTCCCCTAGTAACTTAGGGTGAGACCCAAAGTTACTTAAATATGGTAATTAAAAAGGGGTTCCTAGGAGTCCCTCTGCCAGACATTAGTCCTGGTTACAAGAGACTCACCCAGAGTCTTTAGCTCACTATCTTTCACAGAGAAGAAATATCCCAAACATATCAGTCTTTGTCCTGCCCAGGGGCAGTCCAGCACCGAAATGCTAGGCAATTCTCCTCTGAACAAGAGTACCAACAGAAACCCCAGACACGTGTTTCGGTCTGGTTGGACCTCATCAGTAGGGTGGATCTGTGCCTCTCTAAGAATAGTGAGCATGGGGTCCACGTCTGGATTCCCCTAGTAACTTAGGGTGAGACCCAAAGTTACTTAAATATGCTAATTAAAAAGGGGGGTCCTGTGAGTCCCTTTGCCAGACATTAGTCCTGGTTACAAGAGACTCACCCAGAGTCTTTAGCTCACTATCTTTCACAGAGAAGAAATATCCCAAACATATCAGTCTTTGTCCTGCCCAGGGGCAGTCCAGCACTGAAATGCTAGGCAATTCTCCTCTGAACAAGAGTACCAACAGAAACCCCAGACACGTGTTTCGGTCCGGTTGGACCTCATCAGTAGGGTGGATCTGTGCCTCTCTAAGAATAGTGAGCAAGGGGTCCACGTCTGGATTCCCCTAGTAACTTAGAGTGAGACCCAAAGTTACTTAAATATGCTAATTAAAAAGGGGGCTCCTTGGAGTCCTTCTGTCAGACATTAGTTCTGGTTACAAGAGACTTACCCAGAGTCTTTAGCTCACTATCTTTCTCAGAGAAGAAATATCCCAAACATATCATCTTTGTCCTGCCCAGGGGCAGTCCAGCACCGAAATGCTAGGCAATTCTCCTCTGAACAAGAGTACCAACAGAAACCCCAGACACGTGTTTCGGTCTGGTTGGACCTCATCAGTAGGGTGGATCTGTGCCTCTCTAAGAATAGTGAGCAAGGGGTCTATGTCTGGATTCCCCTAGTAACTTAGGGTGAGACCCAAAGTAACTTAAATATGCTAATTAAAAAGGGGGGTCCTTGGAGTCATTCTGCCAGACATTAGTCCTGGTTACAAGAGACTCACCCAGAGTCTTTAGCTCACTATCTTTCACAGATAAGAAATATCCCAAACATATCAGTCTTTGTCCTGCCCAGGGGTAGTCCAGCACCGAAATGCTAGGCAATTCTCCTCTGAACAAGAGTACCAACAGAAACCCCAGACACGTGTTTCGGTCCGGTTGGACCTCATCAGTAGGGTGGATCTGTGCCTCTCTAAGAATAGTGAGCAAGGGGTCCACGTCTAGATTCCCCTAGTAACTTAGAGTGAGACCCAAAGTTACTTAAATATGCTAATTAAAAAGGGGGGTCCTTGGAGTCCCTCTGCCAGACATTAGTTCTGGTTACTAGAGATTTACCCAGAGTCTTTAGCTCACTATCTTTCTCAGAGAAGAAATATCCCAAACATATCAGTCTTTGTCCTGCCCAGGGGCAGTCCAGCACCGAAATGCTAGGCAATTCTCCTCTGAACAAGATTACCAACAGAAACCCCAGACACATGATTCAGTCTGGTTGGACCTCATCAGTAGGATGGATTTGTGCCTCTCTAAGAATAGTGAGCAAGGGGTCCAC
The DNA here is from genome assembly GCF_040938575.1 of Ambystoma mexicanum. Lineage (NCBI taxonomy): Eukaryota > Metazoa > Chordata > Amphibia > Caudata > Ambystomatidae > Ambystoma > Ambystoma mexicanum. The sequence continues at coordinate 461,856,133 of NC_090923.1, read as the reverse complement.
GTCTGGATTCCCCTAGTAACTTAGGGTGAGACCCAACGTTACTTAAATATGCAAATTAAAAAGGGGGGTCCTGGGAGTCCCTCTGCCAGACATTAGTCCTGGTTACAAGAGACTTACCCAGAGTCTTTAGCTCACTATCTTTCACAGAGAAGAAATATCCCAAACATATCAGTCTTTGTCCTGCCCAGGGGCAGTCCAGCACCGAAATGCTAGGCAATTCTCCTCTGAACAAGAGTACCAACAGAAACCCCAGACACGTGTTTCGGTCTGGTTGGACCTCATCAGTAGGGTGGATCTGTGCCTCTCTAAGAATAGTGAGCATGGGGTCCACGTCTGGATTCCCCTAGTAACTTAGGGTGAGACCCAAAGTTACTTAAATATGCTAATTAAAAAGGGGGGTCCTGTGAGTCCCTTTGCCAGACATTAGTCCTGGTTACAAGAGACTCACCCAGAGTCTTTAGCTCACTATCTTTCACAGAGAAGAAATATCCCAAACATATCAGTCTTTGTCCTGCCCAGGGGCAGTCCAGCACTGAAATGCTAGGCAATTCTCCTCTGAACAAGAGTACCAACAGAAACCCCAGACACGTGTTTCGGTCCGGTTGGACCTCATCAGTAGGGTGGATCTGTGCCTCTCTAAGAATAGTGAGCAAGGGGTCCACGTCTGGATTCCCCTAGTAACTTAGAGTGAGACCCAAAGTTACTTAAATATGCTAATTAAAAAGGGGGCTCCTTGGAGTCCTTCTGCCAGACATTAGTTCTGGTTACAAGAGACTTACCCAGAGTCTTTAGCTCACTATCTTTCTCAGAGAAGAAATATCCCAAACATATCATCTTTGTCCTGCCCAGGGGCAGTCCAGCACCGAAATGCTAGGCAATTCTCCTCTGAACAAGAGTACCAACAGAAACCCCAGACACGTGTTTCGGTCTGGTTGGACCTCATCAGTAGGGTGGATCTGTGCCTCTCTAAGAATAGTGAGCATGGGGTCCACGTCTGGATTCCCCTAGTAACTTAGGGTGAGACCCAAAGTTACTTAAATATGCTAATTAAAAAGGGGGGTCCTGTGAGTCCCTTTGCCAGACATTAGTCCTGGTTACAAGAGACTCACCCAGAGTCTTTAGCTCACTATCTTTCACAGAGAAGAAATATCCCAAACATATCAGTCTTTGTCCTGCCCAGGGGCAGTCCAGCACTGAAATGCTAGGCAATTCTCCTCTGAACAAGAGTACCAACAGAAACCCCAGACACGTGTTTCGGTCCGGTTGGACCTCATCAGTAGGGTGGATCTGTGCCTCTCTAAGAATAGTGAGCAAGGGGTCCACGTCTGGATTCCCCTAGTAACTTAGAGTGAGACCCAAAGTTACTTAAATATGCTAATTAAAAAGGGGGCTCCTTGGAGTCCTTCTGCCAGACATTAGTTCTGGTTACAAGAGACTTACCCAGAGTCTTTAGCTCACTATCTTTCTCAGAGAAGAAATATCCCAAACATATCATCTTTGTCCTGCCCAGGGGCAGTCCAGCACCGAAATGCTAGGCAATTCTCCTCTGAACAAGAATACCAACAGAAACCCCAGACACGTGTTTCGGTCTGGTTGGACCTCATCAGTAGGGTGGATCTGTGCCTCTCTAAGAATAGTGAGCAAGGGGTCTATGTCTGGATTCCCCTAGTAACTTAGGGTGAGACCCAAAGTAACTTAAATATGCTAATTAAAAAGGGGGGTCCTTGGAGTCATTCTGCCAGACATTAGTCCTGGTTACAAGAGACTCACCCAGAGTCTTTAGCTCACTATCTTTCACAGATAAGAAATATCCCAAACATATCAGTCTTTGTCCTGCCCAGGGGTAGTCCAGCACCGAAATGCTAGGCAATTCTCCTCTGAACAAGAGTACCAACAGAAACCCCAGACACGTGTTTCGGTCCGGTTGGACCTCATCAGTAGGGTGGATCTGTGCCTCTCTAAGAATAGTGAGCAAGGGGTCCACGTCTAGATTCCCCTAGTAACTTAGAGTGAGACCCAAAGTTACTTAAATATGCTAATTAAAAAGGGGGGTCCTTGGAGTCCCTCTGCCAGACATTAGTTCTGGTTACTAGAGATTTACCCAGAGTCTTTAGCTCACTATCTTTCTCAGAGAAGAAATATCCCAAACATATCAGTCTTTGTCCTGCCCAGGGGCAGTCCAGCACCGAAATGCTAGGCAATTCTCCTCTGAACAAGATTACCAACAGAAACCCCAGACACATGATTCAGTCTGGTTGGACCTCATCAGTAGGATGGATTTGTGCCTCTCTAAGAATAGTGAGCAAGGGGTCCACGTCTGGATTCCCCTAGTAACTTAGGGTGAGACCCAACGTTACTTAAATATGCAAATTAAAAAGGGGGGTCCTGGGAGTCCCTCTGCCAGACATTAGTCCTGGTTACAAGAGACTTACCCAGAGTCTTTAGCTCACTATCTTTCACAGAGAAGAAATATCCCAAACATATCAGTCTTTGTCCTGCCAAGGGCAGTCCAGCACCGAAATGCTAGGTAATTCTCCTCTGCACAAGAGTACCAACAGAAACCCCAGACATGTGTTTCGGTCTGTTTGGACCTCATCAGTAGGGTGGATCTGTACCTCTCTAAGAATAGTGAGAAAGGGGTCCACGTCTGGATTCCCCTAGTAACCTAGGGTGAGACCCAAAGTTACTTAAATATGCTAATTAAAAAGGGGGGTCCTGGGAGTCCCTTTGCCAGACATTAGTCCTGGTTATAAGAGACTTACCCAGAGTATTTAGCTCACCATCTTTCACAGAGAAGAATTATCCCAAACATATCAGTCTTTGTCCTGCCCAGGGGCAGTCCAGCACCGAAATGCTAGGCAATTCTCCTCTGAACAAGAGTACCAACAGAAACCCCAGACACGTGTTTCGGTCTGGTTGGACCTCATCAGTAGGGTGGATCTGTGCCTCTCTAAGAATAGTGAGCAAGGGGTCCACTTCTGGACTCCCCGAATAACTTAGGGTGAGACCCAAAGTTACTTAAATATGTTAATTAAAAAGGGGGGTCCTGGGAGTCCCTCTGCCAGACATTAGTCCTGGTTACAAGAGACTTACCCAGAGTCTTTAGCTCACTATCTTTCACAGAGAAGAAATATCCCAAACATATCAGTCTTTGTCCTGCCCAGGGGCAGTCCAGCACCGAAATGCTAGGCAATTCTCCTCTGAACAAGAGTACAACAGAAACCCCAGACACGTGTTTCGGTCTGGTTGGACCTCATCAGTAGGGTGGATCTGTGCCTCTCTAAGAATAGTGAGCAAGGGGTCCACGTCTGGATTCCCCTAGTAACTTAGGGTGAGACCCAAAGTTACTTAAATATGCTAATTAAAAAGGGGAGTCCTGGGAGTCACTCTGCCAGACAATAGTCCTGGTTACAAGAGACTTACCCAGAGTCTTTAGCTCTCTATCTTTCACAGAGAAGACATATCCCAAACATATCAGGCTTTGTCCTGCCCAGGGGCAGTCCAGCACCAAAATGCTAGGCAATTCTCCTCTGAACAAGAGTACCAAAAGAAACCCCAGACACGTCTTTCGGTCTGGTTGGACCTCATCAATAGGGTGGATCTGTGGCTCTCTAAGAATAGTGAGCAAGGGATCCCCGTCTGGATTCCCCTAGTAACTTAGGGTGAGACCCAAAGTTACTTAAATATGGTAATTAAAAAGGGGTTCCTAGGAGTCCCTCTGCCAGATATTAGTCCTGGTTACAAGAGACTCACCCAGAGTCTTTAGCTCACTATCTTTCACAGAGAAGAAATATCCCAAACATATCAGTCTTTGTCCTGCCCAGGGGCAGTCCAGCACCGAAATGCTAGGCAATTCTCCTCTGAACAAGAGTACCAACAGAAACCCCAGACACGTGTTTCGGTCTGGTTGGACCTCATCAGTAGGGTGGATCTGTGCCTCTCTAAGAATAGTGAGCATGGGGTCCACGTCTGGATTCCCCTAGTAACTTAGGGTGAGACCCAAAGTTACTTAAATATGCTAATTAAAAAGGGGGGTCCTGTGAGTCCCTTTGCCAGACATTAGTCCTGGTTACAAGAGACTTACCCAGAATCTTTAGCTCACTATCTTTCACAGAGAAGAAATATCCCAAACATATCAGTCTTTCTCCTGCCCAGGGGCAGTCCAGCACCGAAATGCTAGGCAATTCTCCTCTGAACAAAAGTACCAACAGAAACCCCAGACACGTGTTTCGGTCTGGTTGGACCTCATCAGTAGGGTGGATCTGTGCCTCTCTAAGAATAGTGAGCAAGGGGTCCACTTCTGGATTCCCCTAGTAACTTAGGGTGAGACCCAAAGTTACTTAAATATGCTAATTAAAAAGGGGGGTTGTTGGAGTCCCTCTGCCAGACATTAGTCCTGGTTACAAGAGACTTACCCAGAGTCTTTAGCTCTCTATCTTTCACAGAGAAGACATATCCCAAACATATCAGTCTTTGTCCTGCCCAGGGGCAGTCCAGCACCGAAATGCTAGGCAATTCTCCTCTGAACAAGAGTACCAACAGAAACCCCAGACACGTGTTTCGGTCTGGTTGGACCTCATCAGTAGGGTGGATCTGTGCCTCTCTAAGAATAGTGAGCATGGGGTCCACGTCTGGATTCCCCTAGTAACTTAGGGTGAGACCCAAAGTTACTTAAATATGCTAATTAAAAAGGGGGGTCCTGTGAGTCCCTTTGCCAGACATTAGTCCTGGTTACAAGAGACTTACCCAGAGTCTTTAGCTCACTATCTTTCTCAGAGAAGAAATATCCCAAACATATCAGTCTTTGTCCTGCCCAGGGGCAGTCCAGCACCGAAATGCTAGGCAATTCTCCTCTGAACAAGAGTACCAACAGAAACCCCAGACACATGATTCAGTCTGGTTGGACCTCATCAGTAGGATGGATTTGTGCCTCTCTAAGAATAGTGAGCAAGGGGTCCACGTCTGGATTCCCCTAGTAACTTAGGGTGAGACCCAACGTTACTTAAATATGCAAATTAAAAAGGGGGGTCCTGGGAGTCCCTCTGCCAGACATTAGTCCTGGTTACAAGAGACTTACCCAGAGTCTTTAGCTCACTATCTTTCACAGAGAAGACATATCCCAAACATATCAGGCTTTGTCCTGCCCAGGGGCAGTCCAGCACCAAAATGCTAGGCAATTCTCCTCTGAACAAGAGTACCAAAAGAAACCCCAGACACGTGTTTCGGTCTGGTTGGACCTCATCAGTAGGGTGGATCTGTACCTCTCTAAGAATAGTGAGAAAGGGGTCCACGTCTGGATTCCCCTAGTAACTTAGGGTGAGACCCAAAGTTACTTAAATATGTTAATTAAAAAGGGGTTCCTAGGAGTCCCTCTGCCAGATATTAGTCCTGGTTACAAGAGACTCACCCAGAGTCTTTAGCTCACTATCTTTCACAGAGAAGAAATATCCCAAACATATCAGTCTTTGTCCTGCCCAGGGGCAGTCCAGCACCGAAATGCTAGGCAATTCTCCTCTGAACAAGAGTACCAACAGAAACCCCAGACACGTGTTTCGGTCTGGTTGGACCTCATCAGTAGGGTGGATCTGTGCCTCTCTAAGAATAGTGAGCATGGGGTCCACGTCTGGATTCCCCTAGTAACTTAGGGTGAGACCCAAAGTTACTTAAATATGCTAATTAAAAAGGGGGGTCCTGTGAGTCCCTTTGCCAGACATTAGTCCTGGTTACAAGAGACTTACCCAGAATCTTTAGCTCACTATCTTTCACAGAGAAGAAATATCCCAAACATATCAGTCTTTCTCCTGCCCAGGGGCAGTCCAGCACCGAAATGCTAGGCAATTCTCCTCTGAACAAGAGTACCAACAGAAACCCCAGACACGTGTTTCGGTCTGGTTGGACCTCATCAGTAGGGTGGATCTGTGCCTCTCTAAGAATAGTGAGCAAGGGGTCCACTTCTGGATTCCCCTAGTAACTTAGGGTGAGACCCAAAGTTACTTAAATATGCTAATTAAAAAGGGGGGTTGTTGGAGTCCCTCTGCCAGACATTAGTCCTGGTTACAAGAGACTTACCCAGAGTCTTTAGCTCACTATCTTTCACAGAGAAGAAATATCCCAAACATATCAGTCTTTGTCCTGCCCAGGGGCAGTCCAGCACCGAAATGCTAGGCAATTCTCCTCTGAACAAGAGAACCAACAGAAACCCAAGACACGTGTTTCGGTCTGGTTGGACCTCATCAGTAGGGTGGATCTGTGCCTCTCTAAGAATAGTGAGCAAGGGGTCCACGTCTGGATTCCCCTAGTAACTTAGGGTGAGACCCAAAGTTACTTAAATATGCTAATTAAAAAGGGGGGTCCTGGGAGTCCCTCTGCCAGATAATAGTCCTGGTTACAAGAGACTTACCCAGAGTCTTTAGCTCTCTATCTTTCACAGAGAAGACATATCCCAAACATATCAGGCTTTGTCCTGCCCAGGGGCAGTCCAGCACCGAAATGCTAGGCAATTCTCCTCTGAACAAGAGTACCAACAGAAACCCCAGACACGTGTTTCGGTCTGGTTGGACCTCATCAGTAGGGTGGATCTGTGGCTCTCTAAGAATAGTGCGCAAGGGATCCCCGTCTGGATTCCCCTAGTAACTTAGGGTGAGACCCAAAGTTACTTAAATATGGTAATTAAAAAGGGGTTCCTAGGAGTCCCTCTGCCAGACATTAGTCCTGGTTACAAGAGACTCACCCAGAGTCTTTAGCTCACTATCTTTCACAGAGAAGAAATATCCCAAACATATCAGTCTTTGTCCTGCCCAGGGGCAGTCCAGCACCGAAATGCTAGGCAATTCTCCTCTGAACAAGAGTACCAACAGAAACCCCAGACACGTGTTTCGGTCTGGTTGGACCTCATCAGTAGGGTGGATCTGTGCCTCTCTAAGAATAGTGAGCATGGGGTCCACGTCTGGATTCCCCTAGTAACTTAGGGTGAGACCCAAAGTTACTTAAATATGCTAATTAAAAAGGGGGGTCCTGTGAGTCCCTTTGCCAGACATTAGTCCTGGTTACAAGAGACTTACCCAGAGTCTTTAGCTCACTATCTTTCACAGAGAAGAAATATCCCAAACATAACAGTCTTTGTCCTGCCCAGGGGCAGTCCAGCACCGACATGCTAGGCAATTCTCCTCTGAACAAGAGTACCAACAGAAACCCCAGACACATGTTTCGGTCTGGTTGGACCTCATCAGTAGGGTGGATCTGTGCCTCTCTAAGAATAGTGAGCAAGGGGTCCACTTCTGGACTCCCCGAGTAACTTAGGGTGAGACCCAAAGTTACTTAAATATGCTAATTAAAAAGGGGGGTCCTGGGAGTCCCTCTGCCAGACATTAGTCCTGGTTACAAGAGACTTACCCAGAGTCTTTAGCTCACTATCTTTCACAGAGAAGAAATATCCCAAACATATCAGTCTTTGTCCTGCCCAGGGGCAGTCCAGCACCGAAATGCTAGGCAATTCTCCTCTGAACAAGAGTACAACAGAAACCCCAGACACGTGTTTCGGTCTGGTTGGACCTCATCAGTAGGGTGGATCTGTGCCTCTCTAAGAATAGTGAGCAAGGGGTCCACGTCTGGATTCCCCTAGTAACTTAGGGTGAGACCCAAAGTTACTTAAATATGCTAATTAAAAAGGGGAGTCCTGGGAGTCACTCTGCCAGACAATAGTCCTGGTTACAAGAGACTTACCCAGAGTCTTTAGCTCTCTATCTTTCACAGAGAAGACATATCCCAAACATATCAGGCTTTGTCCTGCCCAGGGGCAGTCCAGCACCAAAATGCTAGGCAATTCTCCTCTGAACAAGAGTACCAAAAGAAACCCCAGACACGTCTTTCGGTCTGGTTGGACCTCATCAATAGGGTGGATCTGTGGCTCTCTAAGAATAGTGAGCAAGGGATCCCCGTCTGGATTCCCCTAGTAACTTAGGGTGAGACCCAAAGTTACTTAAATATGGTAATTAAAAAGGGGTTCCTAGGAGTCCCTCTGCCAGATATTAGTCCTGGTTACAAGAGACTCACCCAGAGTCTTTAGCTCACTATCTTTCACAGAGAAGAAATATCCCAAACATATCAGTCTTTGTCCTGCCCAGGGGCAGTCCAGCACCGAAATGCTAGGCAATTCTCCTCTGAACAAGAGTACCAACAGAAACCCCAGACACGTGTTTCGGTCTGGTTGGACATCATCAGTAGGGTGGATCTGTGCCTCTCTAAGAATAGTGAGCATGGGGTCCACGTCTGGATTCCCCTAGTAACTTAGGGTGAGACCCAAAGTTACTTAAATATGCTAATTAAAAAGGGGGGTCCTGTGAGTCCCTTTGCCAGACATTAGTCCTGGTTACAAGAGACTTACCCAGAATCTTTAGCTCACTATCTTTCACAGAGAAGAAATATCCCAAACATATCAGTCTTTCTCCTGCCCAGGGGCAGTCCAGCACCGAAATGCTAGGCAATTCTCCTCTGAACAAGAGTACCAACAGAAACCCCAGACACGTGTTTCGGTCTGGTTGGACCTCATCAGTAGGGTGGATCTGTGCCTCTCTAAGAATAGTGAGCAAGGGGTCCACTTCTGGATTCCCCTAGTAACTTAGGGTGAGACCCAAAGTTACTTAAATATGCTAATTAAAAAGGGGGGTTGTTGGAGTCCCTCTGCCAGACATTAGTCCTGGTTACAAGAGACTTACCCAGAGTCTTTAGCTCTCTATCTTTCACAGAGAAGACATATCCCAAACATATCAGTCTTTGTCCTGCCCAGGGGCAGTCCAGCACCGAAATGCTAGGCAATTCTCCTCTGAACAAGAGTACGAACAGAAACCCCAGACACGTGTTTCGGTCTGGTTGGACCTCATCAGTAGGGTGGATCTGTGCCTCTCTAAGAATAGTGAGCATGGGGTCCACGTCTGGATTCCCCTAGTAACTTAGGGTGAGACCCAAAGTTACTTAAATATGCTAATTAAAAAGGGGGGTCCTGTGAGTCCCTTTGCCAGACATTAGTCCTGGTTACAAGAGACTTACCCAGAGTCTTTAGCTCACTATCTTTCTCAGAGAAGAAATATCCCAAACATATCAGTCTTTGTCCTGCCCAGGGGCAGTCCAGCACCGAAATGCTAGGCAATTCTCCTCTGAACAAGAGTACCAACAGAAACCCCAGACACATGATTCAGTCTGGTTGTACCTCATCAGTAGGATGGATTTGTGCCTCTCTAAGAATAGTGAGCAAGGGGTCCACGTCTGGATTCCCCTAGTAACTTAGGGTGAGACCCAACGTTACTTAAATATGCAAATTAAAAAGGGGGGTCCTGGGAGTCCCTCTGCCAGACATTAGTCCTGGTTACAAGAGACTTACCCAGAGTCTTTAGCTCACTATCTTTCACAGAGAAGAAATATCCCAAACATATCAGTCTTTGTCCTGCCAAGGGCAGTCCAGCACCGAAATGCTAGGTAATTCTCCTCTGCACAAGAGTACCAACAGAAACCCCAGACATGTGTTTCGGTCTGGTTGGACCTCATCAGTAGGGTGGATCTGTACCTCTCTAAGAATAGTGAGAAAGGGGTCCACGTCTGGATTCCCCTAGTAACCTAGGGTGAGACCCAAAGTTACTTAAATATGCTAATTAAAAAGGGGGGTCCTGGGAGTCCCTTTGCCAGACATTAGTCCTGGTTATAAGAGACTTACCCAGAGTATTTAGCTCACCATCTTTCACAGAGAAGAAATATCCCAAACATATCAGTCTTTGTCCTGCCCAGGGGCAGTCCAGCAGCGAAATGCTAGGCAATTCTCCTCTGAACAAGAGTACCAACAGAAACCCCAGACACGTGTTTCGGTCTGGTTGGACCTCATCAGTAGGGTGGATCTGTGCCTCTCTAAGAATAGTGAGCAAGGGGTCCACTTCTGGACTCCCCGAGTAACTTAGGGTGAGACCCAAAGTTACTTAAATATGCTAATTAAAAAGGGGGGTCCTGGGAGTCCCTCTGCCAGACATTAGTCCTGGTTACAAGAGACTTACCCAGAGTCTTTAGCTCACTATCTTTCACAGAGAAGAAATATCCCAAACATATCAGTCTTTGTCCTGCCCAGGGGCAGTCCAGCACCGAAATGCTAGGCAATTCTCCTCTGAACAAGAGTACAACAGAAACCCCAGACACGTGTTTCGGTCTGGTTGGACCTCATCAGTAGGGTGGATCTGTGCCTCTCTAAGAATAGTGAGCAAGGGGTCCACGTCTGGATTCCCCTAGTAACTTAGGGTGAGACCCAAAGTTACTTAAATATGCTAATTAAAAAGGGGAGTCCTGGGAGTCACTCTGCCAGACAATAGTCCTGGTTACAAGAGACTTACCCAGAGTCTTTAGCTCTCTATCTTTCACAGAGAAGACATATCCCAAACATATCAGGCTTTGTCCTGCCCAGGGGCAGTCCAGCACCAAAATGCTAGGCAATTCTCCTCTGAACAAGAGTACCAAAAGAAACCCCAGACACGTGTTTCGGTCTGGTTGGACCTCATCAATAGGGTGGATCTGTGGCTCTCTAAGAATAGTGAGCAAGGGATCCCCGTCTGGATTCCCCTAGTAACTTAGGGTGAGACCCAAAGTTACTTAAATATGTTAATTAAAAAGGGGTTCCTAGGAGTCCCTCTGCCAGATATTAGTCCTGGTTACAAGAGACTCACCCAGAGTCTTTAGCTCACTATCTTTCACAGAGAAGAAATATCCCAAACATATCAGTCTTTGTCCTGCCCAGGGGCAGTCCAGCACCGAAATGCTAGGCAATTCTCCTCTGAACAAGAGTACCAACAGAAACCCCAGACACGTGTTTCGGTCTGGTTGGACCTCATCAGTAGGGTGGATCTGTGCCTCTCTAAGAATAGTGAGCATGGGGTCCACGTCTGGATTCCCCTAGTAACTTAGGGTGAGACCCAAAGTTACTTAAATATGCTAATTAAAAAGGGGGGTCCAGTGAGTCCCTTTGCCAGACATTAGTCCTGGTTACAAGAGACTTACCCAGAGTCTTTAGCTCACTATCTTTCACAGAGAAGAAATATCCCAAACATATCAGTCTTTGTCCTGCCAAGGGCAGTCCAGCACCGAAATGCTAGGTAATTCTCCTCTGCACAAGAGTACCAACAGAAACCCCAGACATGTGTTTCGGTCTGGTTGGACCTCATCAGTAGGGTGGATCTGTACCTCTCTAAGAATAGTGAGAAAGGGGTCCACGTCTGGATTCCCCTAGTAACCTAGGGTGAGACCCAAAGTTACTTAAATATGCTAATTAAAAAGGGGGGTCCTGGGAGTCCCTTTGCCAGACATTAGTCCTGGTTATAAGAGACTTACCCAGAGTATTTAGCTCACCATCTTTCACAGAGAAGAAATATCCCAAACATATCAGTCTTTGTCCTGCCCAGGGGCAGTCCAGCAGCGAAATGCTAGGCAATTCTCCTCTGAACAAGAGTACCAACAGAAACCCCAGACACGTGTTTCGGTCTGGTTGGACCTCATCAGTAGGGTGGATCTGTGCCTCTCTAAGAATAGTGAGCAAGGGGTCCACTTCTGGACTCCCCGAGTAACTTAGGGTGAGACCCAAAGTTACTTAAATATGCTAATTAAAAAGGGGGGTCCTGGGAGTCCCTCTGCCAGACATTAGTCCTGGTTACAAGAGACTTACCCAGAGTCTTTAGCTCACTATCTTTCACAGAGAAGAAATATCCCAAACATATCAGTCTTTGTCCTGCCCAGGGGCAGTCCAGCACCGAAATGCTAGGCAATTCTCCTCTGAACAAGAGTACAACAGAAACCCCAGACACGTGTTTCGGTCTGGTTGGACCTCATCAGTAGGGTGGATCTGTGCCTCTCTAAGAATAGTGAGCAAGGGGTCCACGTCTGGATTCCCCTAGTAACTTAGGGTGAGACCCAAAGTTACTTAAATATGCTAATTAAAAAGGGGAGTCCTGGGAGTCACTCTGCCAGACAATAGTCCTGGTTACAAGAGACTTACCCAGAGTCTTTAGCTCTCTATCTTTCACAGAGAAGACATATCCCAAACATATCAGGCTTTGTCCTGCCCAGGGGCAGTCCAGCACCAAAATGCTAGGCAATTCTCCTCTGAACAAGAGTACCAAAAGAAACCCCAGACACGTGTTTCGGTCTGGTTGGACCTCATCAATAGGGTGGATCTGTGGCTCTCTAAGAATAGTGAGCAAGGGATCCCCGTCTGGATTCCCCTAGTAACTTAGGGTGAGACCCAAAGTTACTTAAATATGTTAATTAAAAAGGGGTTCCTAGGAGTCCCTCTGCCAGATATTAGTCCTGGTTACAAGAGACTCACCCAGAGTCTTTAGCTCACTATCTTTCACAGAGAAGAAATATCCCAAACATATCAGTCTTTGTCCTGCCCAGGGGCAGTCCAGCACCGAAATGCTAGGCAATTCTCCTCTGAACAAGAGTACCAACAGAAACCCCAGACACGTGTTTCGGTCTGGTTGGACCTCATCAGTAGGGTGGATCTGTGCCTCTCTAAGAATAGTGAGCATGGGGTCCACGTCTGGATTCCCCTAGTAACTTAGGGTGAGACCCAAAGTTACTTAAATATGCTAATTAAAAAGGGGGGTCCAGTGAGTCCCTTTGCCAGACATTAGTCCTGGTTACAAGAGACTTACCCAGAATCTTTAGCTCACTATCTTTCACAGAGAAGAAATATCCCAAACATATCAGTCTTTCTCCTGCCCAGGGGCAGTCCAGCACCGAAATGCTAGGCAATTCTCCTCTGAACAAGAGTACCAACAGAAACCCCAGACACGTGTTTCGGTCTGGTTGGACCTCATCAGTAGGGTGGATCTGTGCCTCTCTAAGAATAGTGAGCAAGGGGTCCACTTCTGGATTCCCCTAGTAACTTAGGGTGAGACCCAAAGTTACTTAAATATGCTAATTAAAAAGGGGGGTTGTTGGAGTCCCTCTGCCAGACATTAGTCCTGGTTACAAGAGACTTACCCAGAGTCTTTAGCTCACTATCTTTCACAGAGAAGAAATATCCCAAACATATCAGTCTTTGTCCTGCCCAGGGGCAGTCCAGCACCGAAATGCTAGGCAATTCTCCTCTGAACAAGAGAACCAACAGAAACCCAAGACACGTGTTTCGGTCTGGTTGGACCTCATCAGTAGGGTGGATCTGTGCCTCTCTAAGAATAGTGAGCAAGGGGTCCACGTCTGGATTCCCCTAGTAACTTAGGGTGAGACCCAAAGTTACTTAAATATGCTAATTAAAAAGGGGGGTCCTGGGAGTCCCTCTGCCAGACAATAGTCCTGGTTACAAGAGACTTACCCAGAGTCTTTAGCTCTCTATCTTTCACAGAGAAGACATATCCCAAACATATCAGGCTTTGTCCTGCCCAGGGGCAGTCCAGCACCGAAATGCTAGGCAATTCTCCTCTGAACAAGAGTACCAACAGAAACCCCAGACACGTGTTTCGGTCTGGTTGGACCTCATCAGTAGGGTGGATCTGTGGCTCTCTAAGAATAGTGAGCAAGGGATCCCCGTCTGGATTCCCCTAGTAACTTAGGGTGAGACCCAAAGTTACTTAAATATGGTAATTAAAAAGGGGTTCCTAGGAGTCCCTCTGCCAGACATTAGTCCTGGTTACAAGAGACTCACCCAGAGTCTTTAGCTCACTATCTTTCACAGAGAAGAAATATCCCAAACATATCAGTCTTTGTCCTGCCCAGGGGCAGTCCAGCACCGAAATGCTAGGCAATTCTCCTCTGAACAAGAGTACCAACAGAAACCCCAGACACGTGTTTCGGTCTGGTTGGACCTCATCAGTAGGGTGGATCTGTGCCTCTCTAAGAATAGTGAGCATGGGGTCCACGTCTGGATTCCCCTAGTAACTTAGGGTGAGACCCAAAGTTACTTAAATATGCTAATTAAAAAGGGGGGTCCTGTGAGTCCCTTTGCCAGACATTAGTCCTGGTTACAAGAGACTTACCCAAAGTCTTTAGCTCACTATCTTTCACAGAGAAGAAATATCCCAAACATAACAGTCTTTGTCCTGCCCAGGGGCAGTCCAGCACCGACATGCTAGGCAATTCTCCTCTGAACAAGAGTACCAACAGAAACCCCAGACACGTGTTTCGGTCTGGTTGGACCTCATCAGTAGAGTGGATCTGTGCCTCTCTAAGAATAGTGAGCAAGGGGTCCACGTCTGGATTCCCCTAGTAACTTAGGGTGAGACCCAAAGTTACTTAAATATGCTAATTAAAACGGGGGGTCCTGGGAGACCCTCTGCCAGACATTAGTACTGGTTACAAGAGACTTACCCAGAGACTTTAGCTCACTAGCTTTCACAGAGAAGAAATATCCCAAACATATCAGTCTTTGTCCTGCCCAGGGGCAGTCCAACACCGAAATGCTAGGCAATTCTCCTCTGAACAAGAGTACCAACAGAAACCCCAGACACGTGTTTCGGTCTGGTTGGACCTCATCAGTAGGGTGGATCTGTGCCTCTCTAAGAATACTGAGCAAGTGGGCCACGTCTGGATTCCCCTAGTAACTTAGGGTGAGACCCAAAGTTACTTAAATATGCTAATTAAAAAGGGGGCTCCTTGGAGTCCTTCTGCCAGACATTAGTTCTGGTTACAAGAGACTTACCCAGAGTCTTTAGCTCACTATCTTTCACAAAGAAGAAATATCCCAAACATATCAGTCTTTGTCCTGCCCAGGGGCAGTCCAGCACCGAAATGCTAGGCAATTCTCCTCTGAACAAGAGTACCAACAGAAACCCCAGACACGTGTTTCGGTCTGGTTGGACCTCATCAGTAGGGTGGATCTGTGCCTCTCTAAGAATAGTGAGCAAGGGGTCCATGTCTGGATTCCCCTAGTAACTTAGGGTGAGACCCAAAGTAACTTAAATATGCTAATTAAAAAGGGGGGTCCTTGGAGTCATTCTGCCAGACATTAGTCCTGGTTACAAGAGACTTATCCAGAGTCTTTAGCTCACTATCTTTCACAGAGAAGAAATATCCCAAACATATCAGTCTTTGTCCTGCCCAGGGGCAGTCCAGCACCGAAATGCTAGGCAATTCTCCTCTGAACAAGAGTACCAACAGAAACCCCAGACACGTGTTTCGGTCCGGTTGGACCTCATCAGTAGGGTGGATCTGTGCCTCTCTAAGAATAGTGAGCAAGGGGTCCACGTCTGGATTCCCCTAGTAACTTAGAGTGAGACCCAAAGTTACTTAAATATGCTAATTAAAAAGGGGGGTCCTTGGAGTCCCTCTGCCAGACATTAGTTCTGGTTACTAGAGACTTACCCAGAGTCTTTAGCTCACTATCTTTCACAGAGAAGAAATATCCCAAACATATCAGTCTTTGTCCTGCCCAGGGGCAGTCCAGCACCGAAATGCTAGGCAATTCTCCTCTGAGCAAGAGTACCAACAGAAACCTCAGACACGTGTTTCGGTCTGGTTGGACCTCATCAGTAGTGTGGATCTGTGCCTCTCTAAGAATAGTGAGAAAGGGGTCCACGTCTGGATTCCCCTAGTAACTTAGGGTGAGACCCAAAGTTACTTAAATATGCTAATTAAAAAGGGGGGTCCGGGAAGTCCCTCTGCCAGACATTAGTCCTGGTTACAAGAGACTTACCCAGAGTCTTTAGCTCACTATCTTTCACAGAGAAGAAATATCCCAAACATATCAGTCTTTGTGCTGCCCAGGGGCAGTCCAACACTGAAATGCTAGGCAATTCTCCTCTGAACAAGAGTACCAACAGAAACCCCAGACACGTGTTTCGGTCCGGTTGGACCTCATCAGTAGGGTGGATCTGTGCCTCTCTAAGAATAGTGAGCAAGGGGTCCACGTCTGGATTCCCCTAGTAACTTAGAGTGAGACCCAAAGTTACTTAAATATGCTAATTAAAAAGGGGGGTCCTTGGAGTCCCTCTGCCAGACATTGGTTCTGGTTACTAGAGATTTACCCAGAGTCTTTAGCTCACTATCTTTCTCAGAGAAGAAATATCCCAAACATATCAGTCTTTGTCCTGCCCAGGGGCAGTCCAGCACCGAAATGCTAGGCAATTCTCCTCTGAACAAGAGTACCAACAGAAACCCCAGACACATGATTCAGTCTGGTTGGACCTCATCAGTAGGATGGATTTGTGCCTCTCTAAGAATAGTGAGCAAGGGGTCCACGTCTGGATTCCCCTAGTAACTTAGGGTGAGACCCAACGTTACTTAAATATGCAAATTAAAAAGGGGGGTCCTGGGAGTCCCTCTGCCAGACATTAGTCCTGGTTACAAGAGACTTACCCAGAGTCTTTAGCTCACTATCTTTCACAGAGAAGAAATATCCCAAACATATCAGTCTTTGTCCTGCCAAGGGCAGTCCAGCACCGAAATGCTAGGTAATTCTCCTCTGCACAAGAGTACCAACAGAAACCCCAGACATGTGTTTCGGTCTGGTTGGACCTCATCAGTAGGGTGGATCTGTACCTCTCTAAGAATAGTGAGAAAGGGGTCCACGTCTGGATTCCCCTAGTAACCTAGGGTGAGACCCAAAGTTACTTAAATATGCTAATTAAAAAGGGGGGTCCTGGGAGTCCCTTTGCCAGACATTAGTCCTGGTTATAAGAGACTTACCCAGAGTATTTAGCTCACCATCTTTCACAGAGAAGAAATATCCCAAACATATCAGTCTTTGTCCTGCCCAGGGGCAGTCCAGCACCGAAATGCTAGGCAATTCTCCTCTGAACAAGAGTACCAACAGAAACCCCAGACACGTGTTTCGGTCTGGTTGGACCTCATCAGTAGGGTGGATCTGTGCCTCTCTAAGAATAGTGAGCAAGGGGTCCACTTCTGGACTCCCCGAGTAACTTAGGGTGAGACCCAAAGTTACTTAAATATGCTAATTAAAAAGGGGGGTCCTGGGAGTCCCTCTGCCAGACATTAGTCCTGGTTACAAGAGACTTACCCAGAGTCTTTAGCTCACTATCTTTCACAGAGAAGAAATATCCCAAACATATCAGTCTTTGTCCTGCCCAGGGGCAGTCCAGCACCGAAATGCTAGGCAATTCTCCTCTGAACAAGAGTACAACAGAAACCCCAGACACGTGTTTCGGTCTGGTTGGACCTCATCAGTAGGGTGGATCTGTGCCTCTCTAAGAATAGTGAGCAAGGGGTCCACGTCTGGATTCCCCTAGTAACTTAGGGTGAGACCCAAAGTTACTTAAATATGCTAATTAAAAAGGGGAGTCCTGGGAGTCACTCTGCCAGACAATAGTCCTGGTTACAAGAGACTTACCCAGAGTCTTTAGCTCTCTATCTTTCACAGAGAAGACATATCCCAAACATATCAGGTTTTGTCCTGCCCAGGGGCAGTCCAGCACCAAAATGCTAGGCAATTCTCCTCTGAACAAGAGTACCAAAAGAAACCCCAGACACGTCTTTCGGTCTGGTTGGACCTCATCAATAGGGTGGATCTGTGGCTCTCTAAGAATAGTGAGCAAGGGATCCCCGTCTGGATTCCCCTAGTAACTTAGGGTGAGACCCAAAGTTACTTAAATATGCTAATTAAAAACGGGGGTCCTGTGAGTCCCTTTGCCAGACATTAGTCCTGGTTACAAGAGACTTACCCAGAATCTTTAGCTCACTATCTTTCACAGAGAAGAAATATCCCAAACATATCAGTCTTTCTCCTGCCCAGGGGCAGTCCAGCACCGAAATGCTAGGCAATTCTCCTCTGAACAAGAGTACCAACAGAAACCCCAGACACGTGTTTTGGTCTGGTTGGACCTCATCAGTAGGGTGGATCTGTGCCTCTCTAAGAATAGTGAGCAAGGGGTCCACTTCTGGATTCCCCTAGTAACTTAGGGTGAGACCCAAAGTTACTTAAATATGCTAATTAAAAAGGGGGGTTGTTGGAGTCCCTCTGCCAGACATTAGTCCTGGTTACAAGAGACTTACCCAGAGTCTTTAGCTCACTATCTTTCACAGAGAAGACATATCCCAAACATATCAGGCTTTGTCCTGCCCAGGGGCAGTCCAGCACCGAAATGCTAGGCAATTCTCCTCTGAACAAGAGTACCAACAGAAACCCCAGACACGTGTTTCGGTCTGGTTGGACCTCATCAGTAGGGCGGATCTGTGGCTCTCTAAGAATAGTGAGCAAGGGATCCCCGTCTGGATTCCCCTAGTAACTTAGGGTGAGACCCAAAGTTACTTAAATATGGTAATTAAAAAGGGGTTCCTAGGAGTCCCTCTGCCAGACATTAGTCCTGGTTACAAGAGACTCACCCAGAGTCTTTAGCTCACTATCTTTCACAGAGAAGAAATATCCCAAACATATCAGTCTTTGTCCTGCCCAGGGGCAGTCCAGCACCGAAATGCTAGGCAATTCTCCTCTGAACAAGAGTACCAACAGAAACCCCAGACACGTGTTTCGGTCTGGTTGGACCTCATCAGTAGGGTGGATCTGTGCCTCTCTAAGAATAGTGAGCATGGGGTCCACGTCTGGATTCCCCTAGTAACTTAGGGTGAGACCCAAAGTTACTTAAATATGCTAATTAAAAAGGGGGGTCCTGTGAGTCCCTTTGCCAGACATTAGTCCTGGTTACAAGAGACTCACCCAGAGTCTTTAGCTCACTATCTTTCACAGAGAAGAAATATCCCAAACATATCAGTCTTTGTCCTGCCCAGGGGCAGTCCAGCACTGAAATGCTAGGCAATTCTCCTCTGAACAAGAGTACCAACAGAAACCCCAGACACGTGTTTCGGTCCGGTTGGACCTCATCAGTAGGGTGGATCTGTGCCTCTCTAAGAATAGTGAGCAAGGGGTCCACGTCTGGATTCCCCTAGTAACTTAGAGTGAGACCCAAAGTTACTTAAATATGCTAATTAAAAAGGGGGCTCCTTGGAGTCCTTCTGTCAGACATTAGTTCTGGTTACAAGAGACTTACCCAGAGTCTTTAGCTCACTATCTTTCTCAGAGAAGAAATATCCCAAACATATCATCTTTGTCCTGCCCAGGGGCAGTCCAGCACCGAAATGCTAGGCAATTCTCCTCTGAACAAGAGTACCAACAGAAACCCCAGACACGTGTTTCGGTCTGGTTGGACCTCATCAGTAGGGTGGATCTGTGCCTCTCTAAGAATAGTGAGCAAGGGGTCTATGTCTGGATTCCCCTAGTAACTTAGGGTGAGACCCAAAGTAACTTAAATATGCTAATTAAAAAGGGGGGTCCTTGGAGTCATTCTGCCAGACATTAGTCCTGGTTACAAGAGACTCACCCAGAGTCTTTAGCTCACTATCTTTCACAGATAAGAAATATCCCAAACATATCAGTCTTTGTCCTGCCCAGGGGTAGTCCAGCACCGAAATGCTAGGCAATTCTCCTCTGAACAAGAGTACCAACAGAAACCCCAGACACGTGTTTCGGTCCGGTTGGACCTCATCAGTAGGGTGGATCTGTGCCTCTCTAAGAATAGTGAGCAAGGGGTCCACGTCTAGATTCCCCTAGTAACTTAGAGTGAGACCCAAAGTTACTTAAATATGCTAATTAAAAAGGGGGGTCCTTGGAGTCCCTCTGCCAGACATTAGTTCTGGTTACTAGAGATTTACCCAGAGTCTTTAGCTCACTATCTTTCTCAGAGAAGAAATATCCCAAACATATCAGTCTTTGTCCTGCCCAGGGGCAGTCCAGCACCGAAATGCTAGGCAATTCTCCTCTGAACAAGATTACCAACAGAAACCCCAGACACATGATTCAGTCTGGTTGGACCTCATCAGTAGGATGGATTTGTGCCTCTCTAAGAATAGTGAGCAAGGGGTCCACGTCTGGATTCCCCTAGTAACTTAGGGTGAGACCCAACGTTACTTAAATATGCAAATTAAAAAGGGGGGTCCTGGGAGTCCCTCTGCCAGACATTAGTCCTGGTTACAAGAGACTTACCCAGAGTCTTTAGCTCACTATCTTTCACAGAGAAGAAATATCCCAAACATATCAGTCTTTGTCCTGCCCAGGGGCAGTCCAGCACCGAAATGCTAGGCAATTCTCCTCTGAACAAGAGTACCAACAGAAACCCCAGACACGTGTTTCGGTCTGGTTGGACCTCATCAGTAGGGTGGATCTGTGCCTCTCTAAGAATAGTGAGCATGGGGTCCACGTCTGGATTCCCCTAGTAACTTAGGGTGAGACCCAAAGTTACTTAAATATGCTAATTAAAAAGGGGGGTCCTGTGAGTCCCTTTGCCAGACATTAGTCCTGGTTACAAGAGACTCACCCAGAGTCTTTAGCTCACTATCTTTCACAGAGAAGAAATATCCCAAACATATCAGTCTTTGTCCTGCCCAGGGGCAGTCCAGCACTGAAATGCTAGGCAATTCTCCTCTGAACAAGAGTACCAACAGAAACCCCAGACACGTGTTTCGGTCCGGTTGGACCTCATCAGTAGGGTGGATCTGTGCCTCTCTAAGAATAGTGAGCAAGGGGTCCACGTCTGGATTCCCCTAGTAACTTAGAGTGAGACCCAAAGTTACTTAAATATGCTAATTAAAAAGGGGGCTCCTTGGAGTCCTTCTGCCAGACATTAGTTCTGGTTACAAGAGACTTACCCAGAGTCTTTAGCTCACTATCTTTCTCAGAGAAGAAATATCCCAAACATATCATCTTTGTCCTGCCCAGGGGCAGTCCAGCACCGAAATGCTAGGCAATTCTCCTCTGAACAAGAATACCAACAGAAACCCCAGACACGTGTTTCGGTCTGGTTGGACCTCATCAGTAGGGTGGATCTGTGCCTCTCTAAGAATAGTGAGCAAGGGGTCTATGTCTGGATTCCCCTAGTAACTTAGGGTGAGACCCAAAGTAACTTAAATATGCTAATTAAAAAGGGGGGTCCTTGGAGTCATTCTGCCAGACATTAGTCCTGGTTACAAGAGACTCACCCAGAGTCTTTAGCTCACTATCTTTCACAGATAAGAAATATCCCAAACATATCAGTCTTTGTCCTGCCCAGGGGTAGTCCAGCACCGAAATGCTAGGCAATTCTCCTCTGAACAAGAGTACCAACAGAAACCCCAGACACGTGTTTCGGTCCGGTTGGACCTCATCAGTAGGGTGGATCTGTGCCTCTCTAAGAATAGTGAGCAAGGGGTCCACGTCTAGATTCCCCTAGTAACTTAGAGTGAGACCCAAAGTTACTTAAATATGCTAATTAAAAAGGGGGGTCCTTGGAGTCCCTCTGCCAGACATTAGTTCTGGTTACTAGAGATTTACCCAGAGTCTTTAGCTCACTATCTTTCTCAGAGAAGAAATATCCCAAACATATCAGTCTTTGTCCTGCCCAGGGGCAGTCCAGCACCGAAATGCTAGGCAATTCTCCTCTGAACAAGATTACCAACAGAAACCCCAGACACATGATTCAGTCTGGTTGGACCTCATCAGTAGGATGGATTTGTGCCTCTCTAAGAATAGTGAGCAAGGGGTCCACGTCTGGATTCCCCTAGTAACTTAGGGTGAGACCCAACGTTACTTAAATATGCAAATTAAAAAGGGGGGTCCTGGGAGTCCCTCTGCCAGACATTAGTCCTGGTTACAAGAGACTTACCCAGAGTCTTTAGCTCACTATCTTTCACAGAGAAGAAATATCCCAAACATATCAGTCTTTGTCCTGCCAAGGGCAGTCCAGCACCGAAATGCTAGGTAATTCTCCTCTGCACAAGAGTACCAACAGAAACCCCAGACATGTGTTTCGGTCTGTTTGGACCTCATCAGTAGGGTGGATCTGTACCTCTCTAAGAATAGTGAGAAAGGGGTCCACGTCTGGATTCCCCTAGTAACCTAGGGTGAGACCCAAAGTTACTTAAATATGCTAATTAAAAAGGGGGGTCCTGGGAGTCCCTTTGCCAGACATTAGTCCTGGTTATAAGAGACTTACCCAGAGTATTTAGCTCACCATCTTTCACAGAGAAGAAATATCCCAAACATATCAGTCTTTGTCCTGCCCAGGGGCAGTCCAGCACCGAAATGCTAGGCAATTCTCCTCTGAACAAGAGTACCAACAGAAACCCCAGACACGTGTTTCGGTCTGGTTGGACCTCATCAGTAGGGTGGATCTGTGCCTCTCTAAGAATAGTGAGCAAGGGGTCCACTTCTGGACTCCCCGAATAACTTAGGGTGAGACCCAAAGTTACTTAAATATGTTAATTAAAAAGGGGGGTCCTGGGAGTCCCTCTGCCAGACATTAGTCCTGGTTACAAGAGACTTACCCAGAGTCTTTAGCTCACTATCTTTCACAGAGAAGAAATATCCCAAACATATCAGTCTTTGTCCTGCCCAGGGGCAGTCCAGCACCGAAATGCTAGGCAATTCTCCTCTGAACAAGAGTACAACAGAAACCCCAGACACGTGTTTCGGTCTGGTTGGACCTCATCAGTAGGGTGGATCTGTGCCTCTCTAAGAATAGTGAGCAAGGGGTCCACGTCTGGATTCCCCTAGTAACTTAGGGTGAGACCCAAAGTTACTTAAATATGCTAATTAAAAAGGGGAGTCCTGGGAGTCACTCTGCCAGACAATAGTCCTGGTTACAAGAGACTTACCCAGAGTCTTTAGCTCTCTATCTTTCACAGAGAAGACATATCCCAAACATATCAGGCTTTGTCCTGCCCAGGGGCAGTCCAGCACCAAAATGCTAGGCAATTCTCCTCTGAACAAGAGTACCAAAAGAAACCCCAGACACGTCTTTCGGTCTGGTTGGACCTCATCAATAGGGTGGATCTGTGGCTCTCTAAGAATAGTGAGCAAGGGATCCCCGTCTGGATTCCCCTAGTAACTTAGGGTGAGACCCAAAGTTACTTAAATATGGTAATTAAAAAGGGGTTCCTAGGAGTCCCTCTGCCAGATATTAGTCCTGGTTACAAGAGACTCACCCAGAGTCTTTAGCTCACTATCTTTCACAGAGAAGAAATATCCCAAACATATCAGTCTTTGTCCTGCCCAGGGGCAGTCCAGCACCGAAATGCTAGGCAATTCTCCTCTGAACAAGAGTACCAACAGAAACCCCAGACACGTGTTTCGGTCTGGTTGGACCTCATCAGTAGGGTGGATCTGTGCCTCTCTAAGAATAGTGAGCATGGGGTCCACGTCTGGATTCCCCTAGTAACTTAGGGTGAGACCCAAAGTTACTTAAATATGCTAATTAAAAAGGGGGGTCCTGTGAGTCCCTTTGCCAGACATTAGTCCTGGTTACAAGAGACTTACCCAGAATCTTTAGCTCACTATCTTTCACAGAGAAGAAATATCCCAAACATATCAGTCTTTCTCCTGCCCAGGGGCAGTCCAGCACCGAAATGCTAGGCAATTCTCCTCTGAACAAAAGTACCAACAGAAACCCCAGACACGTGTTTCGGTCTGGTTGGACCTCATCAGTAGGGTGGATCTGTGCCTCTCTAAGAATAGTGAGCAAGGGGTCCACTTCTGGATTCCCCTAGTAACTTAGGGTGAGACCCAAAGTTACTTAAATATGCTAATTAAAAAGGGGGGTTGTTGGAGTCCCTCTGCCAGACATTAGTCCTGGTTACAAGAGACTTACCCAGAGTCTTTAGCTCTCTATCTTTCACAGAGAAGACATATCCCAAACATATCAGTCTTTGTCCTGCCCAGGGGCAGTCCAGCACCGAAATGCTAGGCAATTCTCCTCTGAACAAGAGTACCAACAGAAACCCCAGACACGTGTTTCGGTCTGGTTGGACCTCATCAGTAGGGTGGATCTGTGCCTCTCTAAGAATAGTGAGCATGGGGTCCACGTCTGGATTCCCCTAGTAACTTAGGGTGAGACCCAAAGTTACTTAAATATGCTAATTAAAAAGGGGGGTCCTGTGAGTCCCTTTGCCAGACATTAGTCCTGGTTACAAGAGACTTACCCAGAGTCTTTAGCTCACTATCTTTCTCAGAGAAGAAATATCCCAAACATATCAGTCTTTGTCCTGCCCAGGGGCAGTCCAGCACCGAAATGCTAGGCAATTCTCCTCTGAACAAGAGTACCAACAGAAACCCCAGACACATGATTCAGTCTGGTTGGACCTCATCAGTAGGATGGATTTGTGCCTCTCTAAGAATAGTGAGCAAGGGGTCCACGTCTGGATTCCCCTAGTAACTTAGGGTGAGACCCAACGTTACTTAAATATGCAAATTAAAAAGGGGGGTCCTGGGAGTCCCTCTGCCAGACATTAGTCCTGGTTACAAGAGACTTACCCAGAGTCTTTAGCTCACTATCTTTCACAGAGAAGAAATATCCCAAACATATCAGTCTTTGTCCTGCCAAGGGCAGTCCAGCACCGAAATGCTAGGTAATTCTCCTCTGCACAAGAGTACCAACAGAAACCCCAGACATGTGTTTCGGTCTGGTTGGACCTCATCAGTAGGGTGGATCTGTACCTCTCTAAGAATAGTGAGAAAGGGGTCCACGTCTGGATTCCCCTAGTAACCTAGGGTGAGACCCAAAGTTACTTAAATATGCTAATTAAAAAGGGGGGTCCTGGGAGTCCCTTTGCCAGACATTAGTCCTGGTTATAAGAGACTTACCCAGAGTATTTAGCTCACCATCTTTCACAGAGAAGAAATATCCCAAACATATCAGTCTTTGTCCTGCCCAGGGGCAGTCCAGCACCGAAATGCTAGGCAATTCTCCTCTGAACAAGAGTACCAACAGAAACCCCAGACACGT
Source organism: Ambystoma mexicanum (assembly GCF_040938575.1). Taxonomy (NCBI): domain Eukaryota; kingdom Metazoa; phylum Chordata; class Amphibia; order Caudata; family Ambystomatidae; genus Ambystoma; species Ambystoma mexicanum. The sequence continues at coordinate 461,831,405 of NC_090923.1, read as the reverse complement.
GTTTCGGTCTGGTTGGACCTCATCAGTAGGGTGGATCTGTGCCTCTCTAAGAATAGTGAGCAAGGGGTCCACTTCTGGACTCCCCGAGTAACTTAGGGTGAGACCCAAAGTTACTTAAATATGCTAATTAAAAAGGGGGGTCCTGGGAGTCCCTCTGCCAGACATTAGTCCTGGTTACAAGAGACTTACCCAGAGTCTTTAGCTCACTATCTTTCACAGAGAAGAAATATCCCAAACATATCAGTCTTTGTCCTGCCCAGGGGCAGTCCAGCACCGAAATGCTAGGCAATTCTCCTCTGAACAAGAGTACAACAGAAACCCCAGACACGTGTTTCGGTCTGGTTGGACCTCATCAGTAGGGTGGATCTGTGCCTCTCTAAGAATAGTGAGCAAGGGGTCCACGTCTGGATTCCCCTAGTAACTTAGGGTGAGACCCAAAGTTACTTAAATATGCTAATTAAAAAGGGGAGTCCTGGGAGTCACTCTGCCAGACAATAGTCCTGGTTACAAGAGACTTACCCAGAGTCTTTAGCTCTCTATCTTTCACAGAGAAGACATATCCCAAACATATCAGGCTTTGTCCTGCCCAGGGGCAGTCCAGCACCAAAATGCTAGGCAATTCTCCTCTGAACAAGAGTACCAAAAGAAACCCCAGACACGTGTTTCGGTCTGGTTGGACCTCATCAATAGGGTGGATCTGTGGCTCTCTAAGAATAGTGAGCAAGGGATCCCCGTCTGGATTCCCCTAGTAACTTAGGGTGAGACCCAAAGTTACTTAAATATGTTAATTAAAAAGGGGTTCCTAGGAGTCCCTCTGCCAGATATTAGTCCTGGTTACAAGAGACTCACCCAGAGTCTTTAGCTCACTATCTTTCACAGAGAAGAAATATCCCAAACATATCAGTCTTTGTCCTGCCCAGGGGCAGTCCAGCACCGAAATGCTAGGCAATTCTCCTCTGAACAAGAGTACCAACAGAAACCCCAGACACGTGTTTCGGTCTGGTTGGACCTCATCAGTAGGGTGGATCTGTGCCTCTCTAAGAATAGTGAGCATGGGGTCCACGTCTGGATTCCCCTAGTAACTTAGGGTGAGACCCAAAGTTACTTAAATATGCTAATTAAAAAGGGGGGTCCTGTGAGTCCCTTTGCCAGACATTAGTCCTGGTTACAAGAGACTTACCCAGAATCTTTAGCTCACTATCTTTCACAGAGAAGAAATATCCCAAACATATCAGTCTTTCTCCTGCCCAGGGGCAGTCCAGCACCGAAATGCTAGGCAATTCTCCTCTGAACAAGAGTACCAACAGAAACCCCAGACACGTGTTTCGGTCTGGTTGGACCTCATCAGTAGGGTGGATCTGTGCCTCTCTAAGAATAGTGAGCAAGGGGTCCACTTCTGGATTCCCCTAGTAACTTAGGGTGAGACCCAAAGTTACTTAAATATGCTAATTAAAAAGGGGGGTTGTTGGAGTCCCTCTGCCAGACATTAGTCCTGGTTACAAGAGACTTACCCAGAGTCTTTAGCTCACTATCTTTCACAGAGAAGAAATATCCCAAACATATCAGTCTTTGTCCTGCCCAGGGGCAGTCCAGCACCGAAATGCTAGGCAATTCTCCTCTGAACAAGAGAACCAACAGAAACCCAAGACACGTGTTTCGGTCTGGTTGGACCTCATCAGTAGGGTGGATCTGTGCCTCTCTAAGAATAGTGAGCAAGGGGTCCACGTCTGGATTCCCCTAGTAACTTAGGGTGAGACCCAAAGTTACTTAAATATGCTAATTAAAAAGGGGGGTCCTGGGAGTCCCTCTGCCAGATAATAGTCCTGGTTACAAGAGACTTACCCAGAGTCTTTAGCTCTCTATCTTTCACAGAGAAGACATATCCCAAACATATCAGGCTTTGTCCTGCCCAGGGGCAGTCCAGCACCGAAATGCTAGGCAATTCTCCTCTGAACAAGAGTACCAACAGAAACCCCAGACACGTGTTTCGGTCTGGTTGGACCTCATCAGTAGGGTGGATCTGTGGCTCTCTAAGAATAGTGCGCAAGGGATCCCCGTCTGGATTCCCCTAGTAACTTAGGGTGAGACCCAAAGTTACTTAAATATGGTAATTAAAAAGGGGTTCCTAGGAGTCCCTCTGCCAGACATTAGTCCTGGTTACAAGAGACTCACCCAGAGTCTTTAGCTCACTATCTTTCACAGAGAAGAAATATCCCAAACATATCAGTCTTTGTCCTGCCCAGGGGCAGTCCAGCACCGAAATGCTAGGCAATTCTCCTCTGAACAAGAGTACCAACAGAAACCCCAGACACGTGTTTCGGTCTGGTTGGACCTCATCAGTAGGGTGGATCTGTGCCTCTCTAAGAATAGTGAGCATGGGGTCCACGTCTGGATTCCCCTAGTAACTTAGGGTGAGACCCAAAGTTACTTAAATATGCTAATTAAAAAGGGGGGTCCTGTGAGTCCCTTTGCCAGACATTAGTCCTGGTTACAAGAGACTTACCCAGAGTCTTTAGCTCACTATCTTTCACAGAGAAGAAATATCCCAAACATAACAGTCTTTGTCCTGCCCAGGGGCAGTCCAGCACCGACATGCTAGGCAATTCTCCTCTGAACAAGAGTACCAACAGAAACCCCAGACACATGTTTCGGTCTGGTTGGACCTCATCAGTAGGGTGGATCTGTGCCTCTCTAAGAATAGTGAGCAAGGGGTCCACTTCTGGACTCCCCGAGTAACTTAGGGTGAGACCCAAAGTTACTTAAATATGCTAATTAAAAAGGGGGGTCCTGGGAGTCCCTCTGCCAGACATTAGTCCTGGTTACAAGAGACTTACCCAGAGTCTTTAGCTCACTATCTTTCACAGAGAAGAAATATCCCAAACATATCAGTCTTTGTCCTGCCCAGGGGCAGTCCAGCACCGAAATGCTAGGCAATTCTCCTCTGAACAAGAGTACAACAGAAACCCCAGACACGTGTTTCGGTCTGGTTGGACCTCATCAGTAGGGTGGATCTGTGCCTCTCTAAGAATAGTGAGCAAGGGGTCCACGTCTGGATTCCCCTAGTAACTTAGGGTGAGACCCAAAGTTACTTAAATATGCTAATTAAAAAGGGGAGTCCTGGGAGTCACTCTGCCAGACAATAGTCCTGGTTACAAGAGACTTACCCAGAGTCTTTAGCTCTCTATCTTTCACAGAGAAGACATATCCCAAACATATCAGGCTTTGTCCTGCCCAGGGGCAGTCCAGCACCAAAATGCTAGGCAATTCTCCTCTGAACAAGAGTACCAAAAGAAACCCCAGACACGTCTTTCGGTCTGGTTGGACCTCATCAATAGGGTGGATCTGTGGCTCTCTAAGAATAGTGAGCAAGGAATCCCCGTCTGGATTCCCCTAGTAACTTAGGGTGAGACCCAAAGTTACTTAAATATGGTAATTAAAAAGGGGTTCCTAGGAGTCCCTCTGCCAGATATTAGTCCTGGTTACAAGAGACTCACCCAGAGTCTTTAGCTCACTATCTTTCACAGAGAAGAAATATCCCAAACATATCAGTCTTTGTCCTGCCCAGGGGCAGTCCAGCACCGAAATGCTAGGCAATTCTCCTCTGAACAAGAGTACCAACAGAAACCCCAGACACGTGTTTCGGTCTGGTTGGACATCATCAGTAGGGTGGATCTGTGCCTCTCTAAGAATAGTGAGCATGGGGTCCACGTCTGGATTCCCCTAGTAACTTAGGGTGAGACCCAAAGTTACTTAAATATGCTAATTAAAAAGGGGGGTCCTGTGAGTCCCTTTGCCAGACATTAGTCCTGGTTACAAGAGACTTACCCAGAATCTTTAGCTCACTATCTTTCACAGAGAAGAAATATCCCAAACATATCAGTCTTTCTCCTGCCCAGGGGCAGTCCAGCACCGAAATGCTAGGCAATTCTCCTCTGAACAAGAGTACCAACAGAAACCCCAGACACGTGTTTCGGTCTGGTTGGACCTCATCAATAGGGTGGATCTGTGGCTCTCTAAGAATAGTGAGCAAGGGATCCCCGTCTGGATTCCCCTAGTAACTTAGGGTGAGACCCAAAGTTACTTAAATATGTTAATTAAAAAGGGGTTCCTAGGAGTCCCTCTGCCAGATATTAGTCCTGGTTACAAGAGACTCACCCAGAGTCTTTAGCTCACTATCTTTCACAGAGAAGAAATATCCCAAACATATCAGTCTTTGTCCTGCCCAGGGGCAGTCCAGCACCGAAATGCTAGGCAATTCTCCTCTGAACAAGAGTACCAACAGAAACCCCAGACACGTGTTTCGGTCTGGTTGGACCTCATCAGTAGGGTGGATCTGTGCCTCTCTAAGAATAGTGAGCATGGGGTCCACGTCTGGATTCCCCTAGTAACTTAGGGTGAGACCCAAAGTTACTTAAATATGCTAATTAAAAAGGGGGGTCCTGTGAGTCCCTTTGCCAGACATTAGTCCTGGTTACAAGAGACTTACCCAGAATCTTTAGCTCACTATCTTTCACAGAGAAGAAATATCCCAAACATATCAGTCTTTCTCCTGCCCAGGGGCAGTCCAGCACCGAAATGCTAGGCAATTCTCCTCTGAACAAGAGTACCAACAGAAACCCCAGACACGTGTTTCGGTCTGGTTGGACCTCATCAGTAGGGTGGATCTGTGCCTCTCTAAGAATAGTGAGCAAGGGGTCCACTTCTGGATTCCCCTAGTAACTTAGGGTGAGACCCAAAGTTACTTAAATATGCTAATTAAAAAGGGGGGTTGTTGGAGTCCCTCTGCCAGACATTAGTCCTGGTTACAAGAGACTTACCCAGAGTCTTTAGCTCACTATCTTTCACAGAGAAGAAATATCCCAAACATATCAGTCTTTGTCCTGCCCAGGGGCAGTCCAGCACCGAAATGCTAGGCAATTCTCCTCTGAACAAGAGAACCAACAGAAACCCAAGACACGTGTTTCGGTCTGGTTGGACCTCATCAGTAGGGTGGATCTGTGCCTCTCTAAGAATAGTGAGCAAGGGGTCCACGTCTGGATTCCCCTAGTAACTTAGGGTGAGACCCAAAGTTACTTAAATATGCTAATTAAAAAGGGGGGTCCTGGGAGTCCCTCTGCCAGATAATAGTCCTGGTTACAAGAGACTTACCCAGAGTCTTTAGCTCTCTATCTTTCACAGAGAAGACATATCCCAAACATATCAGGCTTTGTCCTGCCCAGGGGCAGTCCAGCACCGAAATGCTAGGCAATTCTCCTCTGAACAAGAGTACCAACAGAAACCCCAGACACGTGTTTCGGTCTGGTTGGACCTCATCAGTAGGGTGGATCTGTGGCTCTCTAAGAATAGTGCGCAAGGGATCCCCGTCTGGATTCCCCTAGTAACTTAGGGTGAGACCCAAAGTTACTTAAATATGGTAATTAAAAAGGGGTTCCTAGGAGTCCCTCTGCCAGACATTAGTCCTGGTTACAAGAGACTCACCCAGAGTCTTTAGCTCACTATCTTTCACAGAGAAGAAATATCCCAAACATATCAGTCTTTGTCCTGCCCAGGGGCAGTCCAGCACCGAAATGCTAGGCAATTCTCCTCTGAACAAGAGTACCAACAGAAACCCCAGACACGTGTTTCGGTCTGGTTGGACCTCATCAGTAGGGTGGATCTGTGCCTCTCTAAGAATAGTGAGCATGGGGTCCACGTCTGGATTCCCCTAGTAACTTAGGGTGAGACCCAAAGTTACTTAAATATGCTAATTAAAAAGGGGGGTCCTGTGAGTCCCTTTGCCAGACATTAGTCCTGGTTACAAGAGACTTACCCAGAGTCTTTAGCTCACTATCTTTCACAGAGAAGAAATATCCCAAACATAACAGTCTTTGTCCTGCCCAGGGGCAGTCCAGCACCGACATGCTAGGCAATTCTCCTCTGAACAAGAGTACCAACAGAAACCCCAGACACATGTTTCGGTCTGGTTGGACCTCATCAGTAGGGTGGATCTGTGCCTCTCTAAGAATAGTGAGCAAGGGGTCCACTTCTGGACTCCCCGAGTAACTTAGGGTGAGACCCAAAGTTACTTAAATATGCTAATTAAAAAGGGGGGTCCTGGGAGTCCCTCTGCCAGACATTAGTCCTGGTTACAAGAGACTTACCCAGAGTCTTTAGCTCACTATCTTTCACAGAGAAGAAATATCCCAAACATATCAGTCTTTGTCCTGCCCAGGGGCAGTCCAGCACCGAAATGCTAGGCAATTCTCCTCTGAACAAGAGTACAACAGAAACCCCAGACACGTGTTTCGGTCTGGTTGGACCTCATCAGTAGGGTGGATCTGTGCCTCTCTAAGAATAGTGAGCAAGGGGTCCACGTCTGGATTCCCCTAGTAACTTAGGGTGAGACCCAAAGTTACTTAAATATGCTAATTAAAAAGGGGAGTCCTGGGAGTCACTCTGCCAGACAATAGTCCTGGTTACAAGAGACTTACCCAGAGTCTTTAGCTCTCTATCTTTCACAGAGAAGACATATCCCAAACATATCAGGCTTTGTCCTGCCCAGGGGCAGTCCAGCACCAAAATGCTAGGCAATTCTCCTCTGAACAAGAGTACCAAAAGAAACCCCAGACACGTCTTTCGGTCTGGTTGGACCTCATCAATAGGGTGGATCTGTGGCTCTCTAAGAATAGTGAGCAAGGAATCCCCGTCTGGATTCCCCTAGTAACTTAGGGTGAGACCCAAAGTTACTTAAATATGGTAATTAAAAAGGGGTTCCTAGGAGTCCCTCTGCCAGATATTAGTCCTGGTTACAAGAGACTCACCCAGAGTCTTTAGCTCACTATCTTTCACAGAGAAGAAATATCCCAAACATATCAGTCTTTGTCCTGCCCAGGGGCAGTCCAGCACCGAAATGCTAGGCAATTCTCCTCTGAACAAGAGTACCAACAGAAACCCCAGACACGTGTTTCGGTCTGGTTGGACATCATCAGTAGGGTGGATCTGTGCCTCTCTAAGAATAGTGAGCATGGGGTCCACGTCTGGATTCCCCTAGTAACTTAGGGTGAGACCCAAAGTTACTTAAATATGCTAATTAAAAAGGGGGGTCCTGTGAGTCCCTTTGCCAGACATTAGTCCTGGTTACAAGAGACTTACCCAGAATCTTTAGCTCACTATCTTTCACAGAGAAGAAATATCCCAAACATATCAGTCTTTCTCCTGCCCAGGGGCAGTCCAGCACCGAAATGCTAGGCAATTCTCCTCTGAACAAGAGTACCAACAGAAACCCCAGACACGTGTTTCGGTCTGGTTGGACCTCATCAGTAGGGTGGATCTGTGCCTCTCTAAGAATAGTGAGCAAGGGGTCCACTTCTGGATTCCCCTAGTAACTTAGGGTGAGACCCAAAGTTACTTAAATATGCTAATTAAAAAGGGGGGTTGTTGGAGTCCCTCTGCCAGACATTAGTCCTGGTTACAAGAGACTTACCCAGAGTCTTCAGCTCTCTATCTTTCACAGAGAAGACATATCCCAAACATATCAGTCTTTGTCCTGCCCAGGGGCAGTCCAGCACCGAAATGCTAGGCAATTCTCCTCTGAACAAGAGTACGAACAGAAACCCCAGACACGTGTTTCGGTCTGGTTGGACCTCATCAGTAGGGTGGATCTGTGCCTCTCTAAGAATAGTGAACATGGGGTCCACGTCTGGATTCCCCTAGTAACTTAGGGTGAGACCCAAAGTTACTTAAATATGCTAATTAAAAAGGGGGGTCCTGTGAGTCCCTTTGCCAGACATTAGTCCTGGTTACAAGAGACTTACCCAGAGTCTTTAGCTCACTATCTTTCTCAGAGAAGAAATATCCCAAACATATCAGTCTTTGTCCTGCCCAGGGGCAGTCCAGCACCGAAATGCTAGGCAATTCTCCTCTGAACAAGAGTACCAACAGAAACCCCAGACACATGATTCAGTCTGGTTGGACCTCATCAGTAGGATGGATTTGTGCCTCTCTAAGAATAGTGAGCAAGGGGTCCACGTCTGGATTCCCCTAGTAACTTAGGGTGAGACCCAACGTTACTTAAATATGCAAATTAAAAAGGGGGGTCCTGGGAGTCCCTCTGCCAGACATTAGTCCTGGTTACAAGAGACTTACCCAGAGTCTTTAGCTCACTATCTTTCACAGAGAAGAAATATCCCAAACATATCAGTCTTTGTCCTGCCAAGGGCAGTCCAGCACCGAAATGCTAGGTAATTCTCCTCTGCACAAGAGTACCAACAGAAACCCCAGACATGTGTTTCGGTCTGGTTGGACCTCATCAGTAGGGTGGATCTGTACCTCTCTAAGAATAGTGAGAAAGGGGTCCACGTCTGGATTCCCCTAGTAACCTAGGGTGAGACCCAAAGTTACTTAAATATGCTAATTAAAAAGGGGGGTCCTGGGAGTCCCTTTGCCAGACATTAGTCCTGGTTATAAGAGACTTACCCAGAGTATTTAGCTCACCATCTTTCACAGAGAAGAAATATCCCAAACATATCAGTCTTTGTCCTGCCCAGGGGCAGTCCAGCAGCGAAATGCTAGGCAATTCTCCTCTGAACAAGAGTACCAACAGAAACCCCAGACACGTGTTTCGGTCTGGTTGGACCTCATCAGTAGGGTGGATCTGTGCCTCTCTAAGAATAGTGAGCAAGGGGTCCACTTCTGGACTCCCCGAGTAACTTAGGGTGAGACCCAAAGTTACTTAAATATGCTAATTAAAAAGGGGAGTCCTGGGAGTCACTCTGCCAGACAATAGTCCTGGTTACAAGAGACTTACCCAGAGTCTTTAGCTCTCTATCTTTCACAGAGAAGACATATCCCAAACATATCAGGCTTTGTCCTGCCCAGGGGCAGTCCAGCACCAAAATGCTAGGCAATTCTCCTCTGAACAAGAGTACCAAAAGAAACCCCAGACACGTGTTTCGGTCTGGTTGGACCTCATCAATAGGGTGGATCTGTGGCTCTCTAAGAATAGTGAGCAAGGGATCCCCGTCTGGATTCCCCTAGTAACTTAGGGTGAGACCCAAAGTTACTTAAATATGTTAATTAAAAAGGGGTTCCTAGGAGTCCCTCTGCCAGATATTAGTCCTGGTTACAAGAGACTCACCCAGAGTCTTTAGCTCACTATCTTTCACAGAGAAGAAATATCCCAAACATATCAGTCTTTGTCCTGCCCAGGGGCAGTCCAGCACCGAAATGCTAGGCAATTCTCCTCTGAACAAGAGTACCAACAGAAACCCCAGACACGTGTTTCGGTCTGGTTGGACCTCATCAGTAGGGTGGATCTGTGCCTCTCTAAGAATAGTGAGCATGGGGTCCACGTCTGGATTCCCCTAGTAACTTAGGGTGAGACCCAAAGTTACTTAAATATGCTAATTAAAAAGGGGGGTCCAGTGAGTCCCTTTGCCAGACATTAGTCCTGGTTACAAGAGACTTACCCAGAGTCTTTAGCTCACTATCTTTCACAGAGAAGAAATATCCCAAACATATCAGTCTTTGTCCTGCCAAGGGCAGTCCAGCACCGAAATGCTAGGTAATTCTCCTCTGCACAAGAGTACCAACAGAAACCCCAGACATGTGTTTCGGTCTGGTTGGACCTCATCAGTAGGGTGGATCTGTACCTCTCTAAGAATAGTGAGAAAGGGGTCCACGTCTGGATTCCCCTAGTAACCTAGGGTGAGACCCAAAGTTACTTAAATATGCTAATTAAAAAGGGGGGTCCTGGGAGTCCCTTTGCCAGACATTAGTCCTGGTTATAAGAGACTTACCCAGAGTATTTAGCTCACCATCTTTCACAGAGAAGAAATATCCCAAACATATCAGTCTTTGTCCTGCCCAGGGGCAGTCCAGCAGCGAAATGCTAGGCAATTCTCCTCTGAACAAGAGTACCAACAGAAACCCCAGACACGTGTTTCGGTCTGGTTGGACCTCATCAGTAGGGTGGATCTGTGCCTCTCTAAGAATAGTGAGCAAGGGGTCCACTTCTGGACTCCCCGAGTAACTTAGGGTGAGACCCAAAGTTACTTAAATATGCTAATTAAAAAGGGGGGTCCTGGGAGTCCCTCTGCCAGACATTAGTCCTGGTTACAAGAGACTTACCCAGAGTCTTTAGCTCACTATCTTTCACAGAGAAGAAATATCCCAAACATATCAGTCTTTGTCCTGCCCAGGGGCAGTCCAGCACCGAAATGCTAGGCAATTCTCCTCTGAACAAGAGTACAACAGAAACCCCAGACACGTGTTTCGGTCTGGTTGGACCTCATCAGTAGGGTGGATCTGTGCCTCTCTAAGAATAGTGAGCAAGGGGTCCACGTCTGGATTCCCCTAGTAACTTAGGGTGAGACCCAAAGTTACTTAAATATGCTAATTAAAAAGGGGAGTCCTGGGAGTCACTCTGCCAGACAATAGTCCTGGTTACAAGAGACTTACCCAGAGTCTTTAGCTCTCTATCTTTCACAGAGAAGACATATCCCAAACATATCAGGCTTTGTCCTGCCCAGGGGCAGTCCAGCACCAAAATGCTAGGCAATTCTCCTCTGAACAAGAGTACCAAAAGAAACCCCAGACACGTGTTTCGGTCTGGTTGGACCTCATCAATAGGGTGGATCTGTGGCTCTCTAAGAATAGTGAGCAAGGGATCCCCGTCTGGATTCCCCTAGTAACTTAGGGTGAGACCCAAAGTTACTTAAATATGTTAATTAAAAAGGGGTTCCTAGGAGTCCCTCTGCCAGATATTAGTCCTGGTTACAAGAGACTCACCCAGAGTCTTTAGCTCACTATCTTTCACAGAGAAGAAATATCCCAAACATATCAGTCTTTGTCCTGCCCAGGGGCAGTCCAGCACCGAAATGCTAGGCAATTCTCCTCTGAACAAGAGTACCAACAGAAACCCCAGACACGTGTTTCGGTCTGGTTGGACCTCATCAGTAGGGTGGATCTGTGCCTCTCTAAGAATAGTGAGCATGGGGTCCACGTCTGGATTCCCCTAGTAACTTAGGGTGAGACCCAAAGTTACTTAAATATGCTAATTAAAAAGGGGGGTCCAGTGAGTCCCTTTGCCAGACATTAGTCCTGGTTACAAGAGACTTACCCAGAATCTTTAGCTCACTATCTTTCACAGAGAAGAAATATCCCAAACATATCAGTCTTTCTCCTGCCCAGGGGCAGTCCAGCACCGAAATGCTAGGCAATTCTCCTCTGAACAAGAGTACCAACAGAAACCCCAGACACGTGTTTCGGTCTGGTTGGACCTCATCAGTAGGGTGGATCTGTGCCTCTCTAAGAATAGTGAGCAAGGGGTCCACTTCTGGATTCCCCTAGTAACTTAGGGTGAGACCCAAAGTTACTTAAATATGCTAATTAAAAAGGGGGGTTGTTGGAGTCCCTCTGCCAGACATTAGTCCTGGTTACAAGAGACTTACCCAGAGTCTTTAGCTCACTATCTTTCACAGAGAAGAAATATCCCAAACATATCAGTCTTTGTCCTGCCCAGGGGCAGTCCAGCACCGAAATGCTAGGCAATTCTCCTCTGAACAAGAGAACCAACAGAAACCCAAGACACGTGTTTCGGTCTGGTTGGACCTCATCAGTAGGGTGGATCTGTGCCTCTCTAAGAATAGTGAGCAAGGGGTCCACGTCTGGATTCCCCTAGTAACTTAGGGTGAGACCCAAAGTTACTTAAATATGCTAATTAAAAAGGGGGGTCCTGGGAGTCCCTCTGCCAGACAATAGTCCTGGTTACAAGAGACTTACCCAGAGTCTTTAGCTCTCTATCTTTCACAGAGAAGACATATCCCAAACATATCAGGCTTTGTCCTGCCCAGGGGCAGTCCAGCACCGAAATGCTAGGCAATTCTCCTCTGAACAAGAGTACCAACAGAAACCCCAGACACGTGTTTCGGTCTGGTTGGACCTCATCAGTAGGGTGGATCTGTGGCTCTCTAAGAATAGTGAGCAAGGGATCCCCGTCTGGATTCCCCTAGTAACTTAGGGTGAGACCCAAAGTTACTTAAATATGGTAATTAAAAAGGGGTTCCTAGGAGTCCCTCTGCCAGACATTAGTCCTGGTTACAAGAGACTCACCCAGAGTCTTTAGCTCACTATCTTTCACAGAGAAGAAATATCCCAAACATATCAGTCTTTGTCCTGCCCAGGGGCAGTCCAGCACCGAAATGCTAGGCAATTCTCCTCTGAACAAGAGTACCAACAGAAACCCCAGACACGTGTTTCGGTCTGGTTGGACCTCATCAGTAGGGTGGATCTGTGCCTCTCTAAGAATAGTGAGCATGGGGTCCACGTCTGGATTCCCCTAGTAACTTAGGGTGAGACCCAAAGTTACTTAAATATGCTAATTAAAAAGGGGGGTCCTGTGAGTCCCTTTGCCAGACATTAGTCCTGGTTACAAGAGACTTACCCAAAGTCTTTAGCTCACTATCTTTCACAGAGAAGAAATATCCCAAACATAACAGTCTTTGTCCTGCCCAGGGGCAGTCCAGCACCGACATGCTAGGCAATTCTCCTCTGAACAAGAGTACCAACAGAAACCCCAGACACGTGTTTCGGTCTGGTTGGACCTCATCAGTAGAGTGGATCTGTGCCTCTCTAAGAATAGTGAGCAAGGGGTCCACGTCTGGATTCCCCTAGTAATTTAGGGTGAGACCCAAAGTTACTTAAATATGCTAATTAAAACGGGGGGTCCTGGGAGACCCTCTGCCAGACATTAGTACTGGTTACAAGAGACTTACCCAGAGACTTTAGCTCACTAGCTTTCACAGAGAAGAAATATCCCAAACATATCAGTCTTTGTCCTGCCCAGGGGCAGTCCAACACCGAAATGCTAGGCAATTCTCCTCTGAACAAGAGTACCAACAGAAACCCCAGACACGTGTTTCGGTCTGGTTGGACCTCATCAGTAGGGTGGATCTGTGCCTCTCTAAGAATACTGAGCAAGTGGGCCACGTCTGGATTCCCCTAGTAACTTAGGGTGAGACCCAAAGTTACTTAAATATGCTAATTAAAAAGGGGGCTCCTTGGAGTCCTTCTGCCAGACATTAGTTCTGGTTACAAGAGACTTACCCAGAGTCTTTAGCTCACTATCTTTCACAAAGAAGAAATATCCCAAACATATCAGTCTTTGTCCTGCCCAGGGGCAGTCCAGCACCGAAATGCTAGGCAATTCTCCTCTGAACAAGAGTACCAACAGAAACCCCAGACACGTGTTTCGGTCTGGTTGGACCTCATCAGTAGGGTGGATCTGTGCCTCTCTAAGAATAGTGAGCAAGGGGTCCATGTCTGGATTCCCCTAGTAACTTAGGGTGAGACCCAAAGTAACTTAAATATGCTAATTAAAAAGGGGGGTCCTTGGAGTCATTCTGCCAGACATTAGTCCTGGTTACAAGAGACTTATCCAGAGTCTTTAGCTCACTATCTTTCACAGAGAAGAAATATCCCAAACATATCAGTCTTTGTCCTGCCCAGGGGCAGTCCAGCACCGAAATGCTAGGCAATTCTCCTCTGAGCAAGAGTACCAACAGAAACCTCAGACACGTGTTTCGGTCTGGTTGGACCTCATCAGTAGTGTGGATCTGTGCCTCTCTAAGAATAGTGAGAAAGGGGTCCACGTCTGGATTCCCCTAGTAACTTAGGGTGAGACCCAAAGTTACTTAAATATGCTAATTAAAAAGGGGGGTCCGGGAAGTCCCTCTGCCAGACATTAGTCCTGGTTACAAGAGACTTACCCAGAGTCTTTAGCTCACTATCTTTCACAGAGAAGAAATATCCCAAACATATCAGTCTTTGTGCTGCCCAGGGGCAGTCCAACACTGAAATGCTAGGCAATTCTCCTCTGAACAAGAGTACCAACATAAACCCCAGACACGTGTTTCAGTCTGGTTGGACCTCATCAGTAGGGTGGATCTGTGCCTCTCTAAGAATAGTGAGCAAGGGGTCCACGTCTGGATTCCCCTAGTAACTTAGGGTCAGACCCAAAGTTACTTAAATATGCTAATTAAAAAGGGGGGTCCTGGGAGTCCCTCTGCCAGACAATAGTCCTGGTTACAAGAGACTTACCCAGAGTCTTTAGCTCTCTATCTTTCACAGAGAAGACATATCCCAAACATATCAGGCTTTGTCCTGCCCAGGGGCAGTCCAGCACCGAAATGCTAGGCAATTCTCCTCTGAACAAGAGTACCAACAGAAACCCCAGACACGTGTTTCGGTCTGGTTGGACCTCATCAATAGGGTGGATCTGTGGCTCTCTAAGAATAGTTAGCAAGGGATCCCCGTCTGGATTCCCCTAGTAATTTAGGGTGAGACCCAAAGTTACTTAAATATGGTAATTAAAAAGGGGTTCCTAGGAGTCCCTCTGCCAGACATTAGTCCTGGTTACAAGAGACTCACCCAGAGTCTTTAGCTCACTATCTTTCACAGAGAAGAAATATCCCAAACATATCAGTCTTTGTCCTGCCCAGGGGCAGTCCAGCACCGAAATGCTAGGCAATTCTCCTCTGAACAAGAGTACCAACAGAAACCCCAGACACGTGTTTCGGTCTGGTTGGACCTCATCAGTAGGGTGGATCTGTGCCTCTCTAAGAATAGTGAGCATGGGGTCCACGTCTGGATTCCCCTAGTAACTTAGGGTGAGACCCAAAGTTACTTAAATATGCTAATTAAAAAGGGGGGTCCTGTGAGTCCCTTTGCCAGACATTAGTCCTGGTTACAAGAGACTTACCCAGAGTCTTTAGCTCACTATCTTTCACAGAGAAGAAATATCCCAAACATATCAGTCTTTGTCCTGTCCAGGGGCAGTCCAGCACCGAAATGCTAGGCAATTCTCCTCTGAACAAGAGTACCAACAGAAACCCCAGACACGTGTTTCAGTCTGGTTGGACCTCATCAGTAGGGTGGATCTGTGCCTCTCTAAGAATAGTGAGCAAGGGGTCCACTTCTGGATTCCTCTAGTAACTTAGGGTGAGACCCAAAGTTACTTAAATATGCTAATTAAAAAGGGGGGTCGTTGGAGTCCCTCTGCCAGACATTAGTCCTGGTTACAAGAGACTTACCCAGAGTCTTTAGCTCACTATCTTTCACAGAGAAGAAATATCCCAAACATATCAGTCTTTGTCCTGCCCAGGGGCAGTCCAGCACCGAAATGCTAGGCAATTCTCCTCTGAACAAGAGTACCAACAGAAACCCCAGACACGTGTTTCGGTCTGGTTGGACCTCATCAGTAGGGTGGATCTGTGGCTCTCTAAGAATAGTGAGCAAGGGATCCCCGTCTGGATTCCCCTAGTAACTTAGGGTGAGACCCAAAGTTACTTAAATATGGTAATTAAAAAGGGGTTCCTAGGAGTCCCTCTGCCAGACATTAGTCCTGGTTACAAGAGACTCACCCAGAGTCTTTAGCTCACTATCTTTCACAGAGAAGAAATATCCCAAACATATCAGTCTTTGTCCTGCCCAGGGGCAGTCCAGCACCGAAATGCTAGGCAATTCTCCTCTGAACAAGAGTACCAACAGAAACCCCAGACATGTGTTTCGGTCTGGTTGGACCTCATCAGTAGGGTGGATCTGTACCTCTCTAAGAATAGTGAGAAAGGGGTCCACGTCTGGATTCCCCTAGTAACTTAGGGTGAGACCCAAAGTTAATTAAATATGCTAATTAAAAAGGTGGGTCCGGGGAGTCCCTCTGCCAGACATTAGTCCTGGTTACAAGAGACTTACCCAGAGTCTTTAGCTCACTATCTTTCACAGAGAAGAAATATCCCAAACATATCAGTCTTTGTCCAGCCCAGGGGCAGTCCAACACTGAAATGCTAGGCAATTCTCCTCTGAACAAGAGTACCAACATAAACCCCAGACACGTGTTTCGGTCTGGTTGGACCTCATCAGTAGGGTGGATCTGTGCCTCTCTAAGAATAGTGAGCAAGGGGTCCACGTCTGGATTCCCCTAGTAACTTAGGGTGAGACCCAAAGTTACTTAAATATGCTAATTAAAAAGGGGGGTCCTGAGAGTCCCTTTGCCAGACATTAGTCCTGGTTACAAGAGACTTACCCAGATTCTTTAGCTCACTATCTTTCACAGAGAAGAAATATCCCAAACATATCAGTCTTTGTCCTGCCCAGGGGCAGTCCAGCACCGAAATGCTAGGCAATTCTCCTCTGAACAAGAGTACCAACAGAAACCCCAGACACGTGTTTTGGTCTGGTTGGACCTCATCAGTAGGGTGGATCTGTGCCTCTCTAAGAATAGTGAGCAAGGGGTCCACTTCTGGATTCCCCGAGTAACTTAGGGTGAGACCCAAAGTTACTTAAATATGCTAATTAAAAAGGGGGGTCGTTGGAGTCCCTCTGCCAGACATTAGTCCTGGTTACAAGAGACTTACCCAGAGTCTTTAGCTCACTATCTTTCACAGAGAAGAAATATCCCAAACATATCAGTCTTTGTCCTGCTCAGGGGCAGTCCAGCACCGAAATGCTAGGCAATTCTCCTCTGAACAAGAGTACCAACAGAAACCCCAGACACGTGTTTCGGTCCGGTTGGACCTCATCAGTAGGGTGGATCTGTGCCTCTCTAAGAATAGTGAGCAAGGGGTCCACTTCTGGATTCCCCTAGTAACTTAGGGTAAGACCCAAAGTTACTTAAATATGCTAATTAAAAATGGGGGTCCTGGGAGTCCCTCTGCCAGACATTAGTCCTGGTTACAAGAGACTTACCCAGAGTCTTTAGCTCACTATCTTTCACAGAGAAGAAATATCCCAAACATATCAGTCTTTGTCCTGCCCAGGGGCAGTCCAGCACCGAAATGCTAGGCAATTCTCCTCTGAACAAGAGTACCAACAGAAACCCCAGACACGTGTTTCGGTCTGGTTGGACCTCATCAGTAGGGTAGATCTGTGCCTCTCTAAGAATAGTGAGCAAGGGGTCCACGTCTGGATTCCCCTAGTAACTTAGGGTGAGGCCCAAAGTTACTTAAATATGCTAATTAAAAAGGGGGGTCCTGGGAGTCCCTCTGCCAGACATTAGTCCTGGTTACAAGAGACTTACCCAGAGTCTTTAGCTCACTATCTTTCACAGAGAAGAAATATCCCAAACATATCAGTCTTTGTCCTGCCCAGGGGCAGTCCAACACCGAAATGCTAGGCAATTCTCCTCTGAACAAGAGTACCAACAGAAAGCCCAGACACGTTTTTCGGTCTGGTTGGACCTCATCAGTAGGGTGGATCTGTGCCTCTCTAAGAATAGTGAGCAAGGGGTCCACGTCTGGATTCCCCATGTAACTTAGGGTGAGACCGAAAATTACTTAAATATGCTAATTAAAAAGGGGGGTCCTGGGAGTCCCTTTGCCAGACATTAGTCCTGGTTACAAGAGACTTACCCAGAGTCTTTAGCTCACTATCTTTCACAGAGAAGAAATATCCCAAACATATCAGTCTTTGTCCTGCCCAGGGGCAGTCCAGCACCGAAATGCTAGGCAATTCTCCTCTGAACAAGAGTACCAACAGAAACCCCAGACACGTCTTTCGGTCTGGTTGGACCTCATCAGTAGGGTGGATCTGTGCCTCTCTAAGAATAGTGAGCAAGGGGTCCACTTCTGGACTCCCGAGTAACTTAGGGTGAGACCCAAAGTTACTTAAATATGCTAATTAAAAAGGGGGGACCTGGGAGTCCCTCTGCCTGACATTAGTCCTGGTTACAAGAGACTTACCCAGAGTCTTTAGCTCACTATCTTTCACAGAGAAGAAATATCCCAAACATATCAGTCTTTGTCCTGCTCAGGGGCAGTCCAGCACCGAAATGCTAGGCAATTCACCTCTGAACAAGAGTACCAACAGAAACCCCAGACACGTGTTTCGGTCCGGTTGGACCTCATCAGTAGGGTGGATCTGTGCCTCTCTAAGAAT